>NC_048569.1:57197336-57801920 GCF_013265735.2 Oncorhynchus mykiss | reverse complement strand
AGATGATGCACACGTGCCACTTGTAAATATTCCAAAATTCAAAAACCCATTCACGAGCCTCTTGTGTCCCACCGCAACTTATTTTGTAACGTGATTCGCTATGAAACACTGCCAGACAGATGCACACTCCGATAATAGATAGTGAGCAAGTTGGAAAAACAAAACAGTATCTCTGTACTCCAGAACAAAAAAAGCACTCATGCATGTAGCCACTTGCCGATGACTTGATAAGCTGATATATCCAACGTAGCTTCCCTGCTAGCTAGCTCTACTAGCTAGCTTAATTGACAAACAGATGGAACTTAGCTAGCGAGTGATTTTGGGCACTGATTAACAGCGTGGAGCTTGTCCGTTATTTACGAAAGTAAATCAATTAAACTAGTTGAGTATCTGGAGCATAAGCATTTGTGTGTTCGATTACAGGCTCAAAATGGGAAGACACAAAGACCTTTCTTCTGAAACTCGTCAGTCTATACTGGTTCTGAGAAATGAAGGCTATTCCCTGCAAGAAATTGACAAGAAACTGAAGATCTCGTAAAATGCTGTGTACTACTCCCTTCACAGAACAGTGCAAACTGGCCCTAACCAGAATAGAAAGAGGAGTGGGAGGCCCCGGTGCACAACTGAGCAAGACGTACATTAGTATCTAGTTTGAGAAATAGATTCCTCACAAGTCCTCAACTGGCAGCTTCATTTAAATAGTACCAGCCCCCCCCCCTCGTTTCTTTCTTTAACAAAAGAGAAGAATCATATCAAAAGCAATGTGCGCATTGCATTGTGAAAGGCAATAACTTTTTATATGAACATGTGAAACATGTATTTCTAGATGAAACACTGATTTTAAGTTGGGTTAAAAAGTGACTTTTCTTTTATGTACTTAGTCAATTGAAAATGTGCTTCGAAACAACTGCCTTTTTGATTAAATGATTTTGAGTACATATTTTTTTTAATGTTCCACATAATTGTACAATTTTCACCAGAGCGATAAAAAAAAAACTAACAAACAGCAGAAAAGCCCAGGCAAAATCTGTCACAAAAAGGTGGTTCTCGACCAAGAGAATTGAGTCAACCATGTCAGAATTTCTTTAAATGAATTTAGACTCTGGCCGGTTTACCTCACCCACCTCTCGCTCAATCCTATGTTGATTTAAACGGTTACATTTGTTGAATAATTTCTGACTACCAAGAAAATATCCTTCCAAGATTTTTGTAGGCCTAGTTACGATTGTTAACCAATGGGTGCCCTGTCTCAAGCCTTTGACTTTATATTTCTCTCCCAGTACCTTATTAATTCTGCTCAGTAATGTTTGTTTTGGCTACAGTATGCAAATGAGGACACTGCTTTTAATTACATTGACGTTTTGTCAGTTTCACCCTCAATATCAGTGATGCGATGCCTCTTCAATCGTAAATAGAAGCAAATTCGTATGTATCCCAAGTGGTTTGTCAATCAGCGAATCGGTAATGCAGCCTCTGAGATTGACCTCCTGAGGTTAGCCAATGGAATGTAATCTCAGGAGCCCAGGGAGAAGTGTCTGAATGCAACTCCTCAAAGTGACAGGCCAAAGACGAGGGGAGCAGGCCGAGTCAAACAAACGCGCTCAACTGAATAGTTTTGGGTCTCCACTTTCAGAGTGAAATGCCAGGCAGAGTTGCCGAGTCTATATGGCTGTGCGCTTCCTAAGCAAAACTCTCCCTTGAGAGGGGATTTGGTATGCCAAGCGATTTAACAGTTAAAGGTTGCCTGCTCTGTGCATACGTCGGGGAGCGATAAATCAACACCCACCATGTTCTTTTCCTTTTTAACCTCCCTCCCCTGGCGTGAAATGACTCTGGCAGCAATCTGGGTGCGCTGATGAGGAATTACAGCTTCCCTCCCTCCCTTTGTCAATTTAGCTGCTGATGTAAAGATTTAAAGTGGGAGCGAAGATTAATGCTTTGACAAATTGGTGACTTTCCACCTTTTTGTCTTCCTGTGTCCACCCTGATAAGCTGAGACGACAGATGTTGCCAAGGCCTGCTTCCACTATTGTAAGCACGCTATAGTTTTTGGTGTAGGAAAATGTAAGTCTTATAATAACTAAACACTGCTATAAATGACACAGATGTCAGTGTTACGTCAATGCGGTGTGTAGTAGGCTATTTGTGAATTGCATAGGTCTAATATCAAAACTGAGAGTTACTGGGACATGTTTGTGGTATTATGTTTACCGGGGTTGTACTGGTGGGTATAGGGCAATATTGCAAGCTGTTTTGTCAAAGGCAGGAATCCAAAAGATTTACTGTACCCAAATTCCTTTGGGGACTTTCCTCAATGTATTTGCAATAATGTAGCTGGAACAAAAGGGGGTCTCTGTCTCACTGCCACATGTTTGTCCTACAAGCCTGGCTGAACTGGCAAACACACTCTCGATCCCCCACCCCCTCTCCTTCTCTGCCCATTCACTCTATTTCCCTACCTTCTTTTCCAACACTTTCTCATTCGTTCAGGTTATTTGTTTTGTTGACCCTTTATCCTGAACCAAATATGATTTTATCACTTTTCCTCTACAGGAACATCGTAACAAAAAATGTTTTTTTTGTGCTTTTTTTTTTGTTACAGGTAGTCATCCGTGCTAGATCAAACAATGATGGGATGAAGTTTGTCATGTTAAATTAGGATTTTTAAGTCCATTTTCAAAGAATTAAAGGTCAAATATGGTGAAAATGGGTGTAATGGATTTTTTTATATACAGGAATGGTTTAAGACATGCAAATATACAGAAAAGACGACAATTCATTTTTCAGCGACAGTTCTGGCCTGTAGCTCCACCAAATACTTTTCTCAGATGACATAGACCATCTGACAAAACTGCGGGAGACCCCACTCAACCAGGAAAACGGTGACAATCTAAGCCAGAGATATTGAGAAACTAGGTAAAAACTTTTTTTTTTTACCTTTATTTAACTTGGCAAGTCAGTTAAACTTCTTATGGCTGCAGGGGCAGTATTGAGTAGCTTGGATGAAAGGTGCCCAGAGTAAACAGCCTGCTCCTCAGTCCCAGTTGCTAATATATGCATAGTATTGGATAGAAAACACTCTGAAGTTTCTAAAACTGTTTGAATGATGTCTGAGTATAACAGAACTCATATGGCAGGCAAATAAATTAATTAATTAATTAAAAATCCCACAATGTGATTTTCTGGATTTTGTTTCTATCATTTTGTCTGTCATAGTTGAAGTGTACCTATGATTAAAATTACAGGCCTCATCTTTTTAAGTGGGAGAACTTGCACAATTGGAGGCTGACTATATACTTTTTGCCCCACTGTATATAGTGGAGGGAGAAAAGGGGTGTGTTTCATAGTTTACAACCTATGTCTCTTCATGTGGGCGGGCCACTGAGTCGGGCCTAATTCACTCATGAAAACCCAAATATTCACATTTTAGAAGCTAAAATCACATTTCATCCCATCAGAGAATTTCATATTCAAACATTTAAATTGAACAATTCCATGTGAATCCGATAACTCTGATGTGTAGACTTTACACTGTAGTGTTTGTCATCTTATCATTGATGAGAATGTCTCAGATGACAACCGAACTGACATCATATTCATTAAGTACCACTGCATATGTTCAATTGATTGGATTACCAGAATATAGTTCATTTCCCCCCACCTTCTGATGTTCCCAGAATCTCTATGTTAACCAAGGGGTTTTCAAATGTAACATCAGTAGGGTAGAGAGAGGAAAAGGGGGGGAGAGGTATTTATGACGGTCATAAACCTACCCCCAGGCCAAAGTCATGACAGAATCATGTAGTAACCAAAAAGGTGTTAAACAAATCAAAATATATTTGAGATTTTTGAAAGTAGCCACCCTTTATGACAGTTTTTTACACTCTTGGCATTCTCTCAACCAGCTTCATGAGGTAGTCACCTGGAATGCATTTCAATTAACAGGTTTGCCTTGTTAATTTGTGTAATTTCTTTCCTTAATGCGTTTGTGCCAATCAGTTGTGTTGTGACAAGTTAGGTGTGGTATACAGAAGATGGCCCTATTTAGTAAAAGACCAAGTCCATATTATGGCAAGAACAGCTCAAATAAGCAAAGAGAAATGAGTCCATCATTACTTTAAGACATGAAGGTCAGTCAATCCGGAAAATGTCAAGGACTTTGAAAGTTTCTTCAAGTGCAGTCGCAAAAAATGCTATGATGAAACTGGCTCTCATGAGGACCGCCACAGGAAAGGAGGACTCAGTTACCTCTGCTGCAGAGGATAAGTTAATTACAATTAACTGCACCTCGGATTGCAGCCCAAATAAATGCTTCACAGAGTTCAAGTAACAGATACATCCCAACATCAACTGTTCAGAGGATACTGCGTGAATCGGGCCTTCATGGTCAAATTGTTGCAAAGAATCCACTACTAGCGGACACCAATAAGAAGAAGAGACTTGCTTGGGCCAAGAAACATGAGCAATGGACATTAGACCAGTGAAAATCTGTCCTTTGGTCTGATGAGTCCAAATTTGAGATTTTTGGTTCCAACCGTCTGTGACGCAGAGTAGTTGAATGGATGATCTCTTCATGTGTGGTTCCCACTGTGAAGCATGGAGGAGGTGGTGTGGGCGTGCTTCGCTGGTGACACTGTCTGTGATTTATTAAGAATTCAAGGCACACTTAACCAGCATGGCTACGATAGCATTTTGCAGCAATACACCATCCCATCTGGTTTGCGCTTAGTCCCACTATCATTTGTTTTTCAACTGGACAATTACCCAAAGGGATTTTTTTACCAAGAAGGAGAGTGATGGCGTACTGCGTCAGATGACCTGGCCTCCACAATCACCCGATCTCAACCCAATTGAGATGGTTTGGGATGAGTTGGACCGCAGACTGAAGGAAAAGCAACCAACAACTTCTCAGCATATGTGGGAACTCCTTCATGACTGTTGGAAAATCATTCCAGGTGAAGCTGGTCTAGAGAATGCCAAGAGTTTGCAACGCTCTCAAGGCTACTTTGAAAAACCTAAAATTAATTTTGGTTTAACACTTTTTGGTTACTACATGGTTCCATATGTGTTATTTCATGGTGTTGATGTCTTCGCTATTATTCTACAATGTAGAACATTTTACAAATATGGTTATTAGGCACTATCGCCTAGCCCTATTTAGGCCTATTGGAACGTGAATGCCAGCCAAAGGTACCTTTTCCCTTTTTTAACTTCTTTATTGATTAATTGAAATTATCGTAGCATTTCTGTTGTCAATACTGTGACCACAGTACAGTAATTAGCCTAGTCTACAGTAACACTAGTTACTGGAAGTTTGCTGTGGCATTGAAATGTAGAGACGAGGGCACTCTCATAAGTGGCGCCCGGTCCATCAGTCAGGAGAATGGCGCATTTGATTTCCATGTCCCCCAGCTTTACACATTTTTTGTTATTGACATATCAGCATCTGGCTATTCATTACACTAGCTAGCTAGCTGGACTGGCGATTGCTTTGTTAACTTTATTAGAAGTAGCCTACGTTTTGAGAGGTGGAAAATGTGCGCAGCTATAGCCCCGCTGCCCAGTGATCCCGTGGGATGCTAACCCCTCTCGCTCTCGCTCGCTCTCTCTCTCTGCCTTGTTTGTGTGCTGTGCTATCCCTCTAATAATAGCTTGAATAATAGGCTAGCTGGTCCGAGGAGTTTTCTAGGAAGAGACCATGTTGTTTTTTAAGATGAGGCTGTGGGCAGCTAGCATTCATACCTTATGACTGTACACTCCCAGTCAGTAATCTTTTGGACGTATGAGAAGGCTTAGGGCTGTTACTATGACCATATTACCATCACGTCAATGCAAATCAAACAATTCATGAGAGCCCTGGCATTGAGTTTGAGCGGGATAGGATCACCTGTTGTAAAACAAGAGCCAACTCCTCATAGCTGGTTGGTGCATGGAATGAAATAAGTGTTCCTATAAGCCCATGTTGCACAACATTTCTATAGGCTATGCAATTTTGTGAGAAAGGAGTTTTGATGGCCTTTATTAAAAAGAGGAGGATCCCATCAGCTTACTATATTTCTCAACTTTCCTAAATTAAGCACATTGCTTCCCTTTACAACTGGTGCAGCCTACCTGCCTGGCATGAAAATGAATCACTGGAAATTTCAAGTGCATACGGATGACACATTTCTTTTTTACCCTGTCCCTATTCCCAATGGTACATGATAATGGACCATTCTAAATCACACATTATTTAGTATATGTAAAAACAAGATTAAATTCAGAATAGTCTGATGGGTGAAAATATTATCACTTGTGAATGTTGCCCAGTGTGTGCAGACCAAGGCATGAAACATCACATGCATTTTTAAAAATTGTATCGTATTCGCATGCATCATGTCACCTAGCCCATATGTTTTGATAAGGTTTGATAAGTGGCCAAATAACTCATAACGTAGCCTATAAGCCCAAGACCCCTGGAACACGGTTGGAGAGCCCATAGTCTACAGAGAACCTGGTGAAACGTGTTCTTAGAAGCCCAGTCATTGCACAATCACAGAATACCCGCATGTGCGCATTCCCTCTGAAATCGTTTGATAAAAATATCCTTTCTATTTTATTCAGCTATGTTCAATTGTCTTACTATAAAATAATACCACAGGAATTATAAGCAAATCTTGCCTGCTAAATGAACTAGTGTAGCCCACAGCCATATGGCATAGCCAGATCAGGGCATAACATAAGGACTCCGAATATGCTATTCTGTTCTTCTGAAATAGGCTACATATTCTTCACATAATTTATTTTAGGCAGGTCTAAAGAAACATTATCGATTTTTTTTGTGATGGCATAGGCTATATTAAATAGATTTATTCGACTTTTCAAAATGTAGATGTTCCAAACGTCTGCATTAGTAGGCTATGCGTGGATGCCGGAGATGCTGAACATATTTATTTAAAATAACGGTCAATCACCATTTAGACTGTCAGTTATTTGCATGACAATCACCAGCCGACAACATTTCATGACCGCCACAGCCCTAGGTAGGCTAGTCCCCTGGATAGGCATTGAGTTCGACAGCTAACGGGTTGTATGTTGAATGAACAAGCACTGCTCAATCCATCCCTGCCGCTCATGTTTTACATTACAAACTGCTGGTTATTATTATGATATTACAGCTGTGATGAATAGGCCAATACCTTGAAAATCACTGTGTCTATTTATCACGCTATCGAAAACTTGACGTGTAATTTGATTGTCAGAACATTTTGTTGCAAAATAATGTCAGCTACACTGTCTAAAATGCTGAACATGTGTGCAATTCTTTGCAGTGCCAGTGCCATAGAGATGACACCGATATGTTCTATGGCAAGTGCACTAGGTGGTTCCCCTAGAGATATGTCACAGTGCAATTGTTTCAGAATGCCTCTAAAAATGTTTTTAAAATGAGGCGAAATTAGATTGCTATTGGTTGTGAATAGGCTACTGGGTGGTTGTTGAGTTTTGTAACAGTTTGCCCTGTTAAAATGTGTCATACACCTTTTAAGGAGTAGCATTAATCCTGGAGCGCTTTCCATTGGGTGTTTTTATCTGCCCTTGATAGATTAGAATTACAGTGTCAGCTTGTGTACAGTACACGCTCCCTCAAGATGTCCATATTCTACTCATGAATACTTTCTCTTTTTCACTGGTGTTTATTTTTCAGTCTATGATGCTAACTAAGCGGGGCCAGTTAATTAGATTGCATGGGCGCACTGAGGGAACCTTTTGTTTTTATTGAGGTATTTGTCTTCTTGACTGCAACAATTTTACCGTGAAGCTCAGCCAACTACACCAACGCACGACTGGCAATTTGTTCCAGTCGGCACTTTTTGGGTCTGTGTTTAGCGTCTCAAGAGACAGGAAGTTAATTTGCGTTTGCATATGCAATGATGTTTGACGCTATATCCTACGTTCATTTGAATGATCACATTTTTCTTTTCGATCTCTGACAAACTTTCACTGCCCCTCTCTCTAACCTCCGGGAATTACATGAGAATGTAAGGTAGGATGGATAGCTGCAGACGGATTTAATGCTGCCAAAAAGTCAAGTCTTCTCATGATGTTAGAATGGCTAACAATGTTTTGACCATTTTCACTCAAGTCAAGTATGATTTACTCCTGGGCTACAACACCCAAAGACTTATTCACGTAACTTGACAGATTACCCTGATAACCTTCTCTCACGATGCACCGGAGACAAAAGGAATGTGCGTAGAGCGTACTCCACTGTGCGATACAGAGCTGATTTAATATCAACCTAATAGTGAGTTGAGGGATGTTCCAAATGGATGTTGATGACCTAATAAAAAACAAACGTTGTGAAATGACTCATCTCGACTAATGAATGCTGGCCTCCAGCCAGCTAGGACGGACGAGATATAAGAAAGATATCTATGCCTTTGAGGACCAGTCAAGTAGATTGCACATCTGGTAGCCTAGTGGTTAGAGCGTTGGGCCAGTAACCAAAAGGTCGCTGGTTCGAATCCCCGACCCTACAAGGTGAAACTTTTTTGTAAGTCGCTCTGAATATCATAGTGTTATTGAGTAACAGACTTCTACTGTATATACGATCTATCTCAGATCTATTGATTTATCAGTTTGGTCTGCGTTGTGTTTTCCTGTTAAACTGGGATTTTAAAGTTCGGCTTAATATCAAATTCACATGTTCATTGCGCTATTATAAAAATGTATTAAGGTTACAAGACAGCAAGTATGTCTGCCATATCATACCTGATGTATCATACCATTGTAGTGGGCATGGCCAATGGTGCGGTCTCCGATCTAAAATATGAAATGCCCTCCTCTGAGATAAAATGTTGCTGTTTTAAAGCAAATTTCCTGCAATTGTTCACATTTTGACGTGACTTATGCTGTGTTCTGATGCCATCTGAGTGACTCAAGCAACAAAAGTATTTTATCTTGTTAGTTCTCAAAGAGTATCTTATTTAGAGAAGATATAGCTCCACTATCTTTTCTTCGTACTTTCTATCTGGCTTTAGTCATTTAAGTTTACCATCGCAATTATTATTATTTTTTAAAATCCGTGCTGGCCCACCGCTTCTAAATAAATATAGTGGAAACACTGATGATAAACCAAAAATTATTGACACCGACCTTCCGATCACTTATCGCAAGCATTTTGCTGAAGTTCTTCATTACGATAAGTAGCCTATACTAAAGCAATGTGAAATTTCTAATTAAATAATTTCGCTAAGGCCTCCAGGATGGCGCAGTGGTTAAGGGCGCTGTACTGCAGCGCCAGCTGTGCCATCAGAGTCCCTGGGTTCACGCCCAGGCTCTGTCGTAACCGGCCGCGACCGGGAGGTCCGTGGGGCGACGCACAATTGGCCTAGCGTCGTCCGGGTTAGGGAGGGATTGGTCGGTAGGGATCTCCTTGTCTCATCGCGCACCAGCGACTCCTGTGGCGGGCCGGGCGCAGTGCGCGCTAGCCAAGGTTGCCGGGTGCACGGTGTAGCCTCCGACACATTGGTGCGGGTTGGATGCACGCTGTGTTAAGAAGCAGTACGGCTGGTTGGGTTGTGTATCGGAGGACGCATGACATTCAACCTTCGTCTCTCCCGAGCCCGTACAGGAGTTGTAGCAATGAGACAAGATAGTAGCTACTACAACAATTGGATACCACGAAATTGGGGAGAAAAAGAATACTAATAATTTCGCTAATATTGATGGCTGCAACCATCAAACTAGTAGGACTAGTTTAAAGTATAATAAAAAATATTAAACAAACTGTTGTGCACAATGTTATATAAACGTAACAAGACAATTTATCAAGATTTTGATTTTTATCCCTATTGCCCTTCCCTTTCTATATTGAATGTGGTATAAATCACATTGTTGTGGGAGCACCTCCTCTAAGAATATGAATTAGGCTGTTTGAAAAGGTTTGAATCCTAAGCAACCTGCCTACACAAGTTTGAAGTACAGTACACCAACATAGCTACTGTAGTAGGTCAAAGTTGTGTGCTGGAAAACCTTGCTAGAGCCTGGATGAAGTAGGCCTTGTGGGGCTCATGTTAATGTCCTTTCTTTTTCGGCTTCAGACCTGCCTATTTCTAAGTTAAAACGTAGCTTTTGTATTTGATAATAGATAAACCCAACCTAGGTTTATCATACACTAAGTCAGAAGGGATCTAAATGTATTGCAAATCTATTTTAGCCTGGGCCTTTTCTATTTTGGTCATGTGAAAAAGGAGTCACCATAGGAGCTCAGTGGCGCAATAATTTGTGATTATGGTCCTCTCTGCGCTGAGATGGTTCTCACCCAAGGCCATCAGTTGTAATTAGTCTGTGTCAAAGCCCCCATTTATATTCTCCATTAGTTTCTTGTGAACTAGCGCTCGATTCGGGGCATGCAGAAGATACCTGGATGCCCCTGCTGAAATCCCCCCTCCCCGTCTAGCCGCCAATACCCTGGGGAAGACGTTTCTATCCTGGCGGACAGATGGGCAATTCGGATGATTTGATGGCCGCTTGTGGAAGACTGACAGTAATAGGCATATAAAAGATTGTCTGTTTGAATTTAAGAGCACTAAAGCTCATGTAAGGCATCGTAAAAAAAAATATTGACAGGACGTGGGCTTTGTCGGAAAGTTATTCTTTCCGTTTTAGAAAGCAAATCTCTGCCTTAAGTAAGGAAGGCCAGTCGAAGGGTTGTGGGCCGAGTAGAGATTTCTAGTTCAAGTCCTCGATTCCCCCCTCTCCAGTTTCATCCTTCCTCATTCCCTTCAGGCAGGTGAGGTTTGCAGGTTGGCGGCGTGCGGCTTCGATTCTTTAGAAGCAGTTCAACTTTCATGTACAACTTCACGATGTAGATTGCTTGCTGTTTGTATGGACGTAGTAGAAAACGACAGCTCATGCTTGCTTTCCAAAGCGCTTGACAGCACAAACTCATCAAAAGGACGAACAGAAGCTTGGATCTATTTTGCCCCATCACTTTAAGAAGCCTGGGTGCTCCTCGACCTTGGTGCGTTTAAAAAAAATAATCAACTCCTTAAAGCGAAGAGTGGGAGAGTGTTCTCTTAAGCTTTTTAATGGGAAACGAGAGCCGTGTTTTCCGGGTATCTCGTTACGCTCAGCATCAATGACACTGTTCAAAGTCTCTTGTAAAACTCTGACCATGCCCCAGTTATGGCGGATGTGAACACGGTGGGGGGAGGGAGGGAATGATGGAGCACATAAAGAAAACGTCTCCCCCACTTAGATAATTACAGGGGGGGGGCTGAGGGTGTTCATGTTCATCTCTTTTTCTTTCCTTCTCTCCCTCCTTTCGCCAGTTCTGCCTGTGCCATTCCCTTTCCTTACTCTTACTCCTCTCTCCCTCACAGGTCCAGTCACAAATGCCCTCATCATCCCTGCCCCTGCCAACATGTTCCTGCCTGACAGCCGCCCGGGCATACCCCTGCCCCGCTTCAGCCGCCACCTCAACCCCTCAGAACAGGGCGAGGGCGTGGAGACCGGAGGAGTGTGCCTGCGCCTGGCCCCCCACACCCAGGTCATAATTTTTTGTTTATCATCAGTGTTTCCCCTATATTTATTTAGTAGCGGTGGGCCGCCGTAGCTAAATCGTTGCCGTTGTGATTTTAAAAGGGAATGAGAAGGTAAGGTATTTAATCTGAATTTGTTCAATGTTTGTCAGTTATAAGCAGCTGTCCCATCACTGATATAACAGGACAATCATGAGCACGACCTGGCAGTTTATTGATATACCTGGTGTCAATAACTCTTGCAATGAATCCATGCCTTGAGGGGATTAGAATTTAAGCATATGTATAGTAAGCATCTGTTTTTGCCTACTGTAGGTAACTTTACTTCTCCCCGTAACCACCCACTCTAAATGAATTGCTGCAATGTGGTGACGAGACAGCTGTTAGTGGCACACGTAATCCTGGCAGTGTCAAAATCCATTACACAAGGCTATATGAAATGGTAATGGAGGGGTCTTTGAATTACCTACCACCTGCCCACTCAGGTTTTCTACCCTTCGCTTACCACTGTGCTGGCCCAGTTTTTTCCCTCCTATCGCTCTCCCTCCCCTCGCTTTCTCATAGGTCGCTTATTTCCATAATGGCTAATCTCAGAGCTGCTGGGTTTATAACTGTCGCTGTCGAGAAATGAGCTTTTCACCCGTGCTCCGAAAGCCAAAGAAACACAGAGAATTATTAGAAAAAATATATTAATACTAATAGGATTTCCAAAAAATGATATTGCCGTCGTGCCCCCGGGGCATGCCCGTCATCACAACACACTCTTTCTGATCGCGCGCCGTGCTGCGTGCAAATTACACCGCAAACAATTCCAAATGATTACTTTTTAGTTTTCCTTGTTATTTGCTTTCTTCTGGTGTGTGTACATGGGTCTGTGGGTGTGTTTGTATGTGTGCATACGAGTGCCTACACATTAATTTGTGTGCGAATGTGCTGCTACACTGCAGAAAGTGGAGAAGTCATTCCACTGTCACAAGTGCTGAGTGATTAACTGAAATTTCTGTTATTTTTCCATTGTTAAACATCTAATTGACCAACGTAGGTTCAATTATTTAAATTCCATTTTGTTTTTTTACTGTGCGCACAATGTGCAGTTACTATAGAGATGGATCAGATCAAGCCTGAACTGTGCAATGTATTATGGAGTTGTAGTTTCCAACAGGCCAATATTCTACATAGTTCTACGCAGAAAACGTGGTCATTAACTACAATGACCATAATCCATTGCGTGCTTACTTGTCCCGTCTGTGTGTTTCTTCTACGTGAGGTTAGTGTGGGGCACACTAACCTCCCGAGTGGCGCAGTGGTCTAAGACACTGCAATATCTGGTTCGAATCCAGGCTGCATCACATCCGGCCGTGATTGGGAGTCCCATAGGGCGGTGCACAATTTGGTCCGGCATCGTCCGGGTTTGGCCGTCATTGTAAGTAATAATTTGTTCTGACTTGCCTAGTTAAATAAAGGTTCAATAAAAACACAGAGAAGAATGCGGGATAGAGAGCAGTTGCTTCGCGAGGTATCTCTACTTAGATTAAGTGATTGATAGTTGGCATTCAGCAGTCATAAAAGTATGCCATATTTACTTTGAAGAACTACTACTTGTGATTTTATCAGACACCATAGCCAGCAGCTCTATAGAGATGAGATGATGACTTGGAATGAAATAATAAAATAAATGTAATATACACAATTGAAAAACTTTGAGGGAGAGTAATGTGAATAAATCATGGTTACCCACATAATGCAGAGTGTATTTATTGTAAAAAAAATATATAATAACTATTAGACATTGAAAACCATGATAATTTTTTTCATAAGCAAACCGACCTCAAAAAACACTAAACACCAACTGTCACAAACTGTGTGGGTGCCAGTGGCTTGCCCTCAGATGAACCAGAGGCCAGTCTTGCCTGGGTCCAGAGAAGAGAGGGAGCGAGAGAACCCATTAGCGAGCTGGCTGCGTGGGGTGAAGGGTCAGGGAGAGGGAGGGGAGATAAAGCCATGCCGGGGGACAGTCACTCTCCAGGGGGGTTCTTCTGGACAGATGCTGGGGTGGTTCCCTGTGGCTTCTCTGGTGGGGGGCAGGGTTGGGGTATCTCCATGTATAGCTAATTGGACAGTTCCTCTGGGGTGGGGTCAGAGTACTGCGTTCAAGGGAAGATTAAGGAAACGGGTAGATAAAACCCTTCCTATCGCCATTTGTGTTATCTCTCATTGAGGAATAGCTGATGGGTGTGGGAAAGAGCTGAGACAGAGTGTGTGTGTGTGGGGCGCCGTTGTGTCGGGGAGCATGGTATTGACCTACACTACATGACCAAAAGTATGTGGACACTGCTCTTCGAACATCTCATTCAAAAATGATGGGCATTAATATGGAGTTGGTCCTCCCTTTGCTGCTATAACAGCCTCCACTGTTCTGGGAAGACTTTCCACTAGATGTTGGAACATTTCTGCGGGGACTTGCTTTCCATTCAGCCACAATCATTTGTGAGGACGGGCAGCCAAGTTCTTCTACACCGATCTCAACAAACCATTTCTGTATGGACCTCGCTTTGTGCACGGGGGCGTTGTTATGCTGAAACAGGAAAGGGCCTTCCACAAACTGTTATATTTAAATATTTTGTTTCCCCTGTACACACTTTAATTTCCAGTGCATTCACAGTTAATTACTCATCTTTGAAATTTGCTATCTGCATGTTTATGCAGTGACCTAGACAGCTGCGGGTCAGCGTAATAAAAATAAAATACCTGTACACTTACCTGTGAACTCCCAGCTGCTCACATGTACCGTCGGGTCTGAATTTATTGACACCTTTTGATAAAGATTAGCAAAACTGACTAAAATAAATAATAAATATACTGAGCTATATTGTATGCTCAAAAATTTAGAGAACTTATATCAAAAAGTGTGTGTTCCCTGCTTCACAGTGGGATTCGATAAACTATTAACTTCCATTGCTATATCAACGGTGTGGAGATCATTACAGCCTAAATGACCTTCTTTTCATCTCCGCTATGCAAACAAGGCTGATTTCCGCAGCAATTATGCTGTTTAAACAAGTTTTGTTTAGCTAATAGAATGGAAAACATTACTTCAAATTACTTTTGGGTCCCTTGTTAAGATTACAACCGCATGAAATCAATGTCTTAAACGTTGCTACTTTTCTGGGAAATAGCAAAGAAAACGTGTAATCTGCTTGGCACGTTGTTACTTACTTTACAGGTTACAAAGTCTGTTAATTTCCACTCCTCCATTCATATGCAAATCATTTAGATTCTTACGCTGGTATGTCTGGCTGGCATGTTTTGCCCTTCCCTATACTGAAATGCTATTATTTCAGTTGCCCTCTATTATCATTCAGTGGACCATTGTGGTTGAATATATATGAATCTGTTGTGGGTCCTAGGAATTTATAAATGACATCAAAGGATAGCTTACAACTTAAAATAATGAACACCTTGTGAAACAGCTGTGAAAACCAACCTGGAAATATTGAAGATTATAATATATAAAATGGTCTTTTTTTTTGTGAGGTTCTGTCAGTCTTGAAGAGGGAGACTGCAATGTTCAAGCACTGCTGCTCTCTTTGTTCTGAGTGTTTGCAGTGCTAGTGTTTTTAGTTAATCTGTGTATCTCACATATGTGCCCAGTACGATAGAGCAAGAAAAGGTTCTCAGCAGATCATGACAACAGTAGCCGTAGATGATGTAATGAAAAGTTGCAGGGTGGTTGGTAATGGAGGACATCAGGTGGATCCACGTCTGGGTGTTAGGCAGAACACCTTGGTCCTGGAGAACAGGAGCAGAGTTAAAGGGAACAGGGTAGGAAACAGTGTTGTAAACCAAGCAAACACACAGGTTAAACTTTACTGTGAGGCAATTGGATGTAGAATTGTGCTTTTCAACAGTTTTGGAAGGTATAGCTTACAAGCTGGTCCCCCTCTGACTCGGAGCAAATCAGTTTGATCCGAGCTTTCTCGCTATGGTGGATGGGATACCGCTTGGGGGGGGGGGGGGGGGTTTAAGTGATACAAAAATAGCAATAGGCAAACAATAACACTAAGTCAATCACATTTGAAAGACTACAGTATATGCAATGATTGAATATATAATTGCATTGTTTACCACAGTCAACAGCTGCGGCTCCCGTCCAATCTCGGAAGCCTGGACTCTGCTGTTAAGTGCAAAGACAATTTCCTTCAGGTTGTTCTCCTACCGTTCCTGGTACCCGTCAAGGGACTTGCCCATGGCAGTCTTGAGTGTCTGGTTGGTCCATTTATCCAAACCTGGAGGAAGGGGTAGGAAAGGGGTATCTATTGACAATGTAAGATATTGAAATATATCTGATAATGTAACATGAAAAAACAAAAAATAAATAAAACAAACCATTGAGGACAGAATATAACCTATAACACCCGTACCTTGTTCCAGCGTTCATGACCTCGTTCACTCAAGATGGACCTCAGGAGAACCGTTGGTGTTGAAGATGTCCATCATCACCTTGGAGGTGGCCTCGCCAGTGTCATCTTTAAAAATAATAATAATCTTCGTCCATTGTGCTAGAGTAGATGGCTGCCATTTTACAGGCTCCTAACCAATTGTGTATTTTTTCGAGTTATTTATAACTTATTTTGTTCAGTCTTTCTGCCACTGTCTCCTATGACCGAAAATAGATTACTCACCTCGTACTGGACAAAGATTTTTTCGTTAATGAGTCGGACGCGAAGGATTTACTTCAGACACCCGGCAAGGCCCGGGGTGCTTTGTACGGATCAGACGGCAAGTGAGTAATCCCCTTCTACCATCAGTCCTATTAGCCTACGTGCAAACATTGGATAACAAAATGGATGAGCTCCGATCAAGACTATCCTACCAACGGGACATAAAAACTGAAATATCTCGTGTTTCACCGAGTCGTGGCTGGTCGACGACATGGATAACATACAGCTGGCTGGGTTTTCGGTCCATCGGCAAGATCGCCTCCGGTTTTTGTAAATAACAGCTGGTGCACAAAATCTAAATGTTAAGGAAGTCTCGAGGTTTTGCTCGCCTGAGGAAGAGAATTTCATGATAAGCTATAGACCACACTATCAAGAGTTTTCATCTATATTATTCGTAGATGTCTATTTACAACCACAAATCGATGTTGGCACTATATTGCACTTGTGATTTCATGAAAATGAAGAAGTTAATGCAGGGAAACTTAAATCCGTTTTGCCTAATTTCTACCAGCATGTTACATGTGCAACCAGAGATAACAAAAAACTCTGATCACTGACAACAATGAGACAGCATATAGGGAGGAGGTCAGAGACCTGGCAGTGTGGTTCCAGGATAACCTCTCCCACCGCATGATCGAGACAAAGGAGATGATTCTGGACTACAGAAAAGGAGGACGGAGCACACCCCCATTCTCATCAACAGGGCTGCAGTGGAGCAGGTTGAGAGCTTCAAGTTCCTTGGTGTCCACATCACCAACAAACTAACATGGTCCAAACACACCAAGGCTAAAACTCATCGAATCCCATTGTGATGAGGAATTTCCTCATCTTTATCAAGAGTGTCAATAATTTCAGACCCCACTGTATGTCTAATGTAGCACAACTATGTGGAATTCCTGTCATTTGTATCACATGGTTTTTTCCAGATGCAATAGCCCTAGGTTTTACTTTCATTTCTTGTCTGGTACACCTAGGTAAAGTATAGGCCTACTGTGTGGAATGTTGTGCACTAATTTGCCCCAGTCAAATTAGGTGCAATTAAATGACTCTAAATGGTTATTTTATTCCTTCCATATTTAGAACTCTGTTCAAAATCTGTCCTTGAAATAAACAATTTATTGCGCTCAACTTTCTGTACCCAGCAGCAGAATGGAAACCAAAAGTGGTGAATCCAGGATAGAACAAATCTTTGTGGGGCGGGGCCCTCAGCTGTTATAATACCTGTTCCGCTCTAAACGAGGACAGAGCTGTCATCGTTAACTGGTTGAAATACTTGTAGATTAACGGATTTATCAAAACTATTCAGGCAAAATAACAACAAAGGCTTTCTTGTAGGACAATATTAAATGAAAAGGTAAACATTTTTGCTATACCCTATTGATTGTACCCTACTGATTTTGCGCTAGCAATCAGGCCTACCGCTAGCAATCATGCCTAGCGGTAGGCCTAAATAATATAAAATGCCATGTTAATTCATAGTTATTACAATTACGTTCTTGTTGGGCACCGATTTACTTTTGATATTATAAGGGCCATCAAATACATTTTCCGTTTAATTCATTTTCAGGTAATACAATCTCTATCATGGACCTTACCATCACATTGTTAAATGGGAAAAAACACTCCCTGAGTGTGCATACAGGGAATGTTGTGCACTAATTTGCCCCAGTCAAATTAGGTGCAATTAAATGACTCTAAATGGTTATTTTATTCCTTCCATAATTAGAACTCTGGTCAAAGTCTGTCCTTGAAATAAACAATTCATTGCCACCACAGTGGCGGATCTCAGAAGTCTCATCAACCAACATTTTGAAGTGCCAATTGCCATGCAGAAGCTAAAAAGTAATGGGCAGGATATCTGTGACGATTCAAAAACTTTGAGCCACTATGGTCTGCAGTCCAGGATCCAATGTGTGTGTGCGGATTACAAAGCCTGCTACGATTCAGATTTCCCTGAATAATGTGAAACCCTACGATGTGATGCCGGCTGAGACCGTGCCCCAGTTCAAGATCAAGGTCTATCATGTGGAGCAGGTCCCTGTGGACCGACAGATATTGCTCTTTGGGGGAAGGCAGCTTGAAGATGACAAGACACTGAAAACACTCTGACATCAAAAAGGACAGCAACATTTTCCTAACTCTCCGTCTTAGTGGAGGCTGAAGACAACTGAGTATCATTGACCTGAGATGCAGCATGAAGCCCTTAATTTATAATGCATGAAACACATCTATATAGGGAGAACTTTATCACAGTATTTTTTTAAATGTTAAAGCTTTAAAAAGCATGACCTATATGAATATTTCAATTCGATTGTAATCAATTAAATAAAAATGTATTGAACACCTATAATTTACTGTTTCTTTTTTCATGGCCCCAATTTTAAAAGGGACGAAAATTAAACAAAGTTGTGATTTTCATTTATGAAATGGTTCAATCTAGAACAGCCTGGAATTATGAATGTCAAATAATTTGGTAAGTAAGATACGGAGCTGCTTCTTTGACCTTTCTATATAGATAATTTTTATTCAGGTTGAGACTAACTAAAACAGAGCAGTGCACATGAAGAATTAAAGGCACTGTAGTTTGATATAAATCTCGCATTGTTTATCCCGATTCTGTATAAATTAGTTCCATTCAAGGTTGAGACTGTTAATGTTATTAATGTGCTTTGGCTCATCTGTTTTGCTTCACTTAAATTATACAAATATACATTTTATCGATCGAGAATGTATAGCGTTCCTTGCATTTTCTATTGTTCAAATGAAATGGATCCTGTTGCAAGGGAGTGATACTCATTTGATGTTTTAGGATTTCATCAGTGTGGTTTATGTCAACTGCAGTCCTTCACCCACAGCTCTAATTTGTCTGATTTGCTACAGTGGCATTCAAAGTCCTACCCTTGTAACATGCCCCAGCTGCTACAGGACAGGTTACTCAACATTTAATAAAGGACTGATGAAGAACTGGGTATGTCTGGTCTAAATTCATGTCACAATTTGGGTTATTTGAGTTCAATAGGATGCCACATTTTAATTTTAAAACATTTTACGATTATTTGACCAGGTAAGTTGCCTCAGAACTAATTTTACAGCATTTACCTGGGGAACAGTTAGAGGGGGAATGAATAAGCCAAATACATGCTGGGGATAATTAAGTGGGCATGATGGTTTGAGGGCCAGATTGAGAATTTAGCCAGGACACCTGGGTCAACACCCCTACTCTTACGATTAGTGCCATGGGATCTTTAGTGACCATAGAGCATCAGGACACCCGTTTAACAGCCCAATCACTGCCCAGGGGCATTGGATTGTTTGTTCTTTAGATCTTTACCTCCTACTGGCCCTCCAACACCACGTTCAGCAGCATCTGTTCTCCCATCCAGGGACAAACCAGGACCAACCCTGCTTAGTTTCAGAAGCAAACCAGCAGTGGGATGCGAGTTGGTATGCCGCTTGAACTGTGTTACGCCCCCCAGCACTTTTCAAAGACTGGTGCAGTAAATATTTGGTCACTATAGCTTTCCATAAGTGTTACTCTTTTTAGATGAGGTGATTTATTTCCAATGAGACTTAATGATTGTTGTATTCTGTCCTGTTTATTCCCATGATCCCTCAATTTTACTAACCTGTTTTTTTATGGGTGTTAGCTACCTCTGAAGACCTCCCCACAAGATAACTCTCCCGA
Organism: Oncorhynchus mykiss; assembly: GCF_013265735.2. Taxonomy (NCBI): domain Eukaryota; kingdom Metazoa; phylum Chordata; class Actinopteri; order Salmoniformes; family Salmonidae; genus Oncorhynchus; species Oncorhynchus mykiss. The sequence goes on along the minus strand of NC_048569.1, from coordinate 57,781,989 downwards.
GACCAGAGTCGGAAACCACTTCTCTACACCTCCATGCATAACTCCTATTCGTGGGTGTGTAGTCTTCGCACCTGAACCCTTCCCACCTCCGTTTCAACATATTGTCCATCCACGTCAGCTTTATTGACCCGTGCCGTAAAATAAAGTCAGAACTCCCACACAGTTGGGTGTCAGCGGACGGGGCGGTACATTGCAATTGTGATCCGCGCTGGAAATCTGGGGAGCGGGATCACTCCCCTTGTTGTTATTGTCTGGTATTGTCATTGTTGGCCCTTTGTTGGCATTGTCACACTCACGCCACTATCCACTTCTGGATTTGACTTTGGACATGGCCTGTGCACCTTGTTTGACTGTGTGTTCTCTCTCTTTTAGGCCCAAAAGGAGACCTATTTGGAGAAAGCAGACAAACTCTACTCCATCATGAGTGCCGTAACAGACAAGGTAAGTGGGCAGGTCCATGCAAAATGCACGTCATTACACAATACAATTCCCCACAGATGTTATTTCGCATATCTGTGTGTTTGTCGACATAAGGTTAGTGAGCAAGTCAACATCATCTCAGGGGGCCATGTGACTCAGCATTCTACACCGCATCATGTTCTAAGGGTGTTGGATGTATGTAAATGCTATGTACAGTGCTTTCAGAAAGTGTTCCCACCATTGACTTTTTCCACATTTTGTTGTTAGAGCCTACATTTAAAATGTAAACTATTTAGTTTTTTTTTGTCAACGGCCAACACACAATACCCCATATCAAAGTGGAATTATGTTTTTAGATTATTTTTTTATTCTTCAAATAAATTTTCGAAATAAAAGGTGCAATATCTTTGGTCAATAAGTACTCAAGCCCTTTGTTATGGCAAGCCTAAACTCGTTAAGGAGTACAAATGTGCTAGACGTTGTATAATAAGCTGCATGGACTCAGTGTGTGAGATAGTGTTTGATGTGATTTATGAATGACTACCTCATCTCTGTACCCCACACATACAATTATCTCTAAAGTCCCTCAGTTGAGCAGTGAATTTCAAACACATATTCAACCACAAAGACCATGGAGGTTTCCCAATGCCTCGCAAAGAAGGGCACTTATTGGTAGATGGGTAAAAAAAAAAAAAAGCAGACATTAAATATCCCTTTGAGCACGGTGAAGTTATTAATTACACTTTGGATGGTGTATCCATACACCCAGTCACGACAAAGATACAGGCATCCTTCCTAACTCGGTTGTTTAAGAGGAAGGAAACCACTCAGGGATTTCACCATGAGGCCAATGGTGACTTTAAAACAGTTAAGAGTTTAATGGATGTGATAGGAAAACTGATGGAAAAACACCATTGTAGTTACCCCACAATATGAACCTAATTGACAGAGTGAAAAGAAGGAATCCTGTCCAAAATATAAATATTCCAAAACATGCGTCCTGTTTGCTACAAGCCCCATCAGTGAATGTTTCTGAATGGCTGAGTTAGATTTTCAAGGAAATTTATGTAAAACTATGGCAAGACCTGAAAATGGTTGTCTATCAATGATCAATAATCGATTTGAAAGAGCTTGAAGAATATTGACTAGAATAATGGGAAAATGTTGCACAATCCAGGTGTGGAAAGCTCTTAGTCTTACCCAGAAAGACTAACAGCTGTAATCGCTGCCAATGGTCGTGCTACAAAGTATTGACTCTGGTTGGAATAGTTATGTAAATGTGATTTCTTTGTTTAAATTTTCAATACATTTGAAAACAATTCTAAAGACATATTTTCGCTTTGTCATTATGGGGTATTGTGTGTAGATGGGTGAGATGATAAAAAAATAAAATAAAAAATACGTTTTGAATTCAGGCTGCAACACATCAAATGTGGAATAAGTCAAGGGTATATGAATACATTCTAAAGACACTGTAGTCGCTGCAGGTAAGCATTTTTACAGGCTCCTTGCCAGAAGGCTCAGCGGAAGACTCTTCATTATTACCCTTTTAACTCCTCACAGCGTTACTTGCACTTTACTCTGACATCGACAAAGGCCACGATAAGAAAATAGGGCTGTAGCTACTACTTGCCAGCTCATACATACTTACACCACAGTGTGTCAACATACTGACTGTAAGAGAGGAGAGACACTACCGGCTATGGCGTCAGCAAAGGTCAATATTACAATATTGTGTCTTATCTGGAGACTTGGTGTATCCATCCGTCTCATATCCTTTCTTAGCTAGGGAGAGTGGATTTCATATCTGGAGATCATGACTGAAATGAACAGGCTTGTCAATATGATGCACCTCCAAGAGATTGGTTTTCATTATAAAGACCACACAGTCAGTTAAAGGCACAATCTGTAACTTTCATTTCCACTGACTCATTTGAAAGTTGTGTTAACCTCTCAAACCAAAGACAATGGGGCGGTCAGGGTTTCTCACTGGCCAAAGATCTCCTGGCCCGAACATCATTTCTACCTGTAGTTTCAAATTAAAATGCATCAGGGTCATGTGGGACCCATAGATTAGCATGTGATCTCTCTATATTAAACAGGTAATATGCTACATTTATTTACATTTGGTCATGTAGTGTACCATACTATGTGGACACCTGCTCATCGAACATCTCATTATTACTTTATTACTCATTATTTTTTGTCACCTGCACCTAATGCAACAGGTGCGTGTAGACCTTACAATGAAATGCTTACTTACAAGCCCTTAACCAACAATGCAGTTAAGAAAATACCTACCATTAAAAGTAAGACAAAATAAATACAAATCATTTAAAGAGCAGTAGTAATTAATAGCGGGGCTAAATACAGGGGATACCGGTACAGAGTCAATGTGCGGGGGCACCGGTGTCGAGGTAATTGTGGAAATATGTATGTAGGTGGAGTTATTAAGGTGACTATGCATAGATAATAACAGAGTAGCAGCAGTGTGGAGGGGCAGGCAATGCAAAAAGTCTGGGTAGCCATTTGATTAGCTGTTCAGGAGTCTTATGGCTTGGGGGTTGAAGCTGTTTAGACGCTTTTTGAACATAGACTTGCCACTGCGGTACCGCTTGCTGTGCGGTAGCAGAGAGAACAGTCTATGATTAGGGTGGCTGGAGTCTTCGACAATTTTTAGGGCCTTCATCTGTCACCCCCTGGTATAGACGTCCTGAATGGCAGGAAGCTTGGCCCCAGTGATGTACACACTACACTCTGTCGTGCCTTGCAGTCAGAGGCCGAGCAGTTGCCATACCAGGCATTGATGCAACCCGTCAGGATGCTCTCGATGGTGCCGCTGTAAAACCTTTTGAGGACCCATGCCAAATCTTCTTTGCCCTCTTCACGGCTATCTTGGTGTGCTTGGACCTTATTAAGTGTGTTGGTGCGGACGCCAAGGAACTTAAAGCTCTCAACCTGCTCCACTGCAGCCCCGTTGATGAGAATGGGGGCGTGCTTGGTCCTCCTTTTCCTGTAGTCCACAATCTCCTTTGTCTTGATCACGTTGAGGGAGAGGTTGTTGTCCTTGCACCACATGGACAGGTCTCTGACCTCCTCCCTATATGCTGTCATAGTTGTCGGTAATCAGGCCTACCACTGTTGTGTCCATCAGCAAAACGTAATGATGGTGTTGGAGTCGTGCCTGGCCGTGCAGTCATGAGTGAACAGGGAGTACAGGATGGGACTGAGCATGCACCCCTGAGGGGCCCCTGTGTTGCGGATCAGCGTGGGCTATGTTTTCTTACCTACCTTTACCACCCGGGGGCGGCCCGTCAGGAAGTCCAGGATCCAGGTTGCATGGGAGGTGTTTAGTCCCATGGTTATTCGCTTAGTGATGAGCTTTGAGGGCTCTATGGTGTTGAACGCTGAGCTGTATTCAATGAATAACATTCTCACATACAGTTGTGGCCAAAAGTTTTAAGAATGACACAAATATACATTTTCACAGTCTGCTGCCTCAGTGTCTTAAGATATTTTTGTCAGATGTTACTATGGAAAACTGAAGTATAATTACAAGCATTTCATAAGTGTCAAAGGCTTTTATTAACAATTACATGAAGTTGATGCAAAGAGTCAATATTTGCCGTGTTGACCCTTCTTTTTCAAGACCTCTACAATCCGCCCTGGCATCCTGTCAATTAACTTCTGGGCCACATCCTAACTGATGGCAGCCCATTCACTCATAATCAATGCTTTGAGTTTTTCAGAATTTGTGGGGTTTTGTTTCTCCACCCGCCTATTGAGGATTGACCACAATGGGATTAAGGTCTGGGGAGTTTCCTGGCCACGGACCCAAAATATCGATGTTTTGTTCCCCGAGCCACTTAGTTATCACTTTTGCCGTATGGCAAGGTGCTCCATCATGCTGGAAAAGGCATTCTTCGTCACCAAACTGTTCCTGGAAGGTTGGGAAAAGTTGCTCTCGGAGGATGTGTTGGTAACATTCTTTATTCATGGCTGTGTTCAAAGGCAAAATTGGCTGAGAAGCAACCCCACACATGAATGGTCTCAGGATGCTTTACTGTTGGCATGACACAGGACTGATGGTAGCGCTCACCTTGTCTTCTCCGGACAAGCTTTTTTCCGGATGCCCCAAACAATCGGAAAGGGGATTCATCAGAGAAAATGACTTTACCCCAGTCCTCAGCAGTCCAATCCCTGTACCTTTTGCAGAATATCAGTCTGTCCCTGATGTTTTTCCTGGAGAGAAGTGGCTTCTTTGCTGCCCTTCTTGACACCAGGCCATCTTCCAAAAGTCTTTGCCTCACTATGCATGCAGATGCACTCACACCTGCTTGCTGCCATTCCTGAGCAAGCTCTGTACTGTTGGTGCCCCGATCCCGCAGCTGAATGAACTTTAGGCTCCATCTCAGTGCTAGAGGCGTCGCTACAGACACCCTGGTTCAAATCCAGGCTGTATCCCAACCGGCCATGATTGGGAGTCCCACAGGGTGGCTCACAATTGGCCCAGCATCGTCCGGGTTTGACTGGTGTAGGCCATCATTGTAAATAAGAATTTGTTCTTACCTGAATTGCCTAGTTAAATAAATAAAATACACAAAATAGCCCTATTTGGTAAAAGACCGAGTCCATATTATGGCAAGAACAGCGCCAATGAGCAAATAGAAACGACAGTCCTTCATTACTTTAAGACATAAAGGTCGGTCAATATGAAACATTTTAAGAACTTTGAAAGTTTCTTCAAGTGCAGTCACAAAAACCATCAAGCGCTATGATGGAACTGGCTCTCATGAGGACCGCCACAGGAATGGAAGTGCCAGAGTTACCTCTGCTGCAGAGGATAAGTTCATTAGTTACCAACATCAGAAATTGCAGCCCAAATAAATGCTTCAGAGTTCAAGTAACAGACACATCTCAACATAAACTGTTCAGAGGAGACTGTGAATCAGGCCTTCATGGTTCAATTGCTGCAAAGAAACCACTACTAAAGGACACCAATAATAAGAAGAAGAATTGCTTGGGCCAAGAAACAGAAATGTACATTAGACTGGTGGAAGTTTGTCCTTTGGTCTGGAGTCCAAATTTGAGATTTTTGGTTACAGCTGCTGTGTCTTTGTGAGATGTGTTGTGGGTGAACGGATGATCTCCGCATGTGTATTTCCCACCATAAACCATGGAGGAGGAGGTGTTACGGTGTGGGGGCGCTTTGCTGGTGACACTGTCTGTGATTTATTTAGAATTTAAGGCACACTTAACCAGCATGGCTACCACAGCATTCTGCAGCTATTTGCCAGCCCATCTGGTTTGGGCTTAGTGGGACTATCATTTGTTTTTCAACAGGACAATGACCCAACACATCTCCAGGCTGTGTTAGGGCTATTTGACCAAGAAGGAGAGTGATGGAGTGCTGCATCAGATGACTTGGCCTGTTCAAATAACTTGGACAACTGTTACTTTTGCCAAGACCCACCCCCACTGTGTGCAACTAAGTGCAACTTTTGAGTGGAAATTCAAATAATAGATTGTGCCTTTTAAAGCCAGGGTCTGCTCTTCTGGGACTGTATGTTGGTTATGATTAGATCTCAGTATATCCCTGTCCTGGTGGCAGCAGCAACAGCTTTTCCTGTCCAATCATGGGCACTATCCAACCGCTCCCTTCTGGGCCCCCTGCTCCACCTTGGGCTCTCCAGCATTCCTCTCTTATCCTTGCCTACAAGGCCCATCATTTAATGGGCCTCCGGCTGGTGACGGTGGATTGCTTGCCTGATTCTCCTCTGGGATTGATTCTGCCTCTATACTAGATCCAGCACTGGGAGGGTTAACCCAGTTCTAAAGCTAAGAAAAAAACATGGATGGCCCCTAATGTATAGGATTCAAAACCTCCCCCTCACTATTATGGCCATGTAATTTTAGCCTATGTTTGGAGAACATTCTGGCACAAAATGGCTGCCATGCATCACGTCGGTGGGTGTTACACAGTGGACAGGGCGAGTTACCCCTAAACAATGTAATTCACTTTGGAACCTATTGAAAGGCACTATATTACTTCAATCTATCATTATTACTCTTAAGTCTAATGAATCAGCACGGAACCTCTGCACCTCTGTGTCACTGCATCCACTCGACCAGCGTGTGGATGCAGTGTGCGGTCTTGCTTGTGTGTAATTGTGTGTGCCAGGAAGGAGAGGGATTTGTCTGCTAACCAGACAAGGCCATCACCAGAGGCACCTGGGCTCAGTGAGCCGCTGACAACTCCACCCCCCCCCCCCCCCCCCAAGTGCCCTTAACCGAATTAGTGCCCCTAACCCATTTTAAACAGTGTCTTTAAGCTACAGACTTCTGGGTTGTACCATTTGGATCCGTTTCTTCTACATCCTTTGGTACCAAACATTAGTCTGTGTGATTTAACTTGGGCTGAACTAGAGCTGTGTGTGTTAGACAAGGTGAGGATCCCGAAGGGGCCCGGGGACAAGTCTTTCTACAAAATGGTCTTTAGAGTCCGTATGGTTTGAGCTTCAAACTATTAAAAGCCATCTATGAAAAGCTGAGAGACTCATGGTGTCTGTAATACTGTAATAAGCTCACATAGTCGCTATCACAAACTCCACACAGTTGTCACTGACTAGTTTGATATTCATTTCCAACTGAGCAAACAATGTCTGTACTTGCAGCATTCATATAAATATTTTTTTATCTGTTATTTGCTTTGGTGGACCTTGTTTTTTTTGTGGTAATTTGTCAATGAAACTCATTAATGCAACTGTTTGTCATATTGTTTCATGTTTTACTTGTTGTACTGAAAATAAAATGGTAAAACACTTAATTGTGAGGCTAAATATAAGGGCTGGACATGCAGATAAATGGAAGTCAGATAAATGAAAAGCTGATTTTTGTTGGGGTCTCGGTACTGATATGGTTAAGTGGATTAGTCTCACTCCATCCAAAAAGGGAGAACAACCCTTGCTTGCTCCCACAGGAAAGACCAAAGCACCCAGCCTGGTACATCTATACCCAAGAAGGCAGGCAAACAAAATAAATAAACTGAGTACGGGCAATAGTTCTCCTCTCCCCTCCACTCTTTAATCTTGGGAGGAAATATGACAAATATGGACCGCTGTCATCCAACGGCTGCTTGTGCTGCGAATTTGGCCACAATGGGAAATGTCAATATGTGACTGCGAAATTAGGGAGGATTATTCAAACGAGATTTGATGTTCCTCACCCCAAGCGTTCGACCCACCGCCCCTGCACCCAACTCCCGAAACGGGCAGTGGGCTTTCCTTGGGGAGCTAGGTTTATTCTTTGGCAGATTATACCACCACTGAAAATGAATTCACCCGCTCATTTGCACACAATGGAGCCCTTAACTCCAAATACATTACCATAAAAATTGGAGAGGTTTCATCCTTTTGTCGATTTTGATGAGTGGGTCTATGAGAGAAAAGCAAATATGTCCCCCGTTTTAGAATCCGCTGGAACTGATACCTGAGGTAGTAGATTGAAATGTTCTGTGTCTACCAATGTGTTTGCTTAACCCCAAAGTATCTATAATTTTACACTCTCACTTTCCTTCTCTCTTGCTCCCCCTCTCTCTTCTTTCTCTGTTTACTGTTAAAACTACAGAGTGTGTTTGGTGATGGCGAGAACACCAAGGTGCGTGTGTCGGAGCTGGAGGAGGAAGTGAGAACGCTGAAGAAGGTTAACAAGGACCTGTACGACTTCTCCACACAGCTCCTCACCAAGCCCAGCTAGAGAAGAGCCACCACCCCTGGCCACGGCTCCCCCATCCCACCAGCAGGGACCCTACTAGGGGGAGGGAAGACACTGCAAGCCCCCCCTCACTACAGACCGGTAGGCTAGGGAAATATAAGTTAGTGTGTGTCATTCATAGTGTTTGTTTTGTAAGGGAGAGTGTATGTTCAGCAGGACTTCAGGTGTTAAAGTTATACCATGGACCGCATTGCTTGTATCATGATCCCTCGCCATATTTAGGATAAAGGAGTTAATTTAACATGAAAAAAAAGTGCTCACCTTGTTTGTGCGACATGTTCAATGTTAGCCACAGGCTACTTGCAGTAGTCAAGTGCAGCCAGATAGAGCGACATAATTGATCTTAGCGCTATATTGACGTCCCTTGACCTCCTCAACTCGCAGCCCTGTTCCTTCACACTCATCACCACTGCCTATAAGGCCAAAAATCCCATCAGCCAAAAATCGGTGTAACAGTATCCAGTTAGTGCCCTCTGACCTTTCATCCTTTTTGTAATCTGGCTAACCTCAGATTCCTGCATTATCCTCTCCTTTTTATTTTCATTTTTGTTTACCTCGGCTTGGCCAAGTTCTATAGCATTCAACCAGTTAATAGATTCTAAGAATTTATGTGACAAGGACATGATGTGCACCCAGGTGTGTTTGGCTTAGCATCGATGAGGCTGGTGTTAATTTCAGTCACCCAATAGGTATGACCACCATGGTTCATAGGTCCCCTTCACCTTCTGTCAAGCAAAACTGTTTTCCCATTAGCAATATGCACATACTCTGTGTTAACCTGTTTGGCTAAAAACAGCTCACGGCAGGAATATCTCAAAGAAAATGGTGGTGTTAAAAAAAACAATACGGAAGAGTAGAGGAATATGTTTGATTAACCCTGAGGAACTAGCCTGAAGACTGTGTACAGTTTTTCTGTGCCTGTAGCAATCATGGATTTGGTTGTGCAGTGCCCAGCAACGCTATACAACTGCAGAATCAGTTTTCAGAATCCTCCAGAAATCGCTCTTCCTCTCATCACTGCTAATTCTCCACCCGGGGCACTAAATTAGAGGCAGCGCCATAGAAATAGTGGTTGATTTTCGTCTTTTTCTCATTTGCCTGCTTTGATGAGATCAGGACAATGTGTGTGCCTCTTTGGTAGAGAAGAGGGAACTGATAAGGACAGCAGCCCTCCTGTCCAGAGAGAGCCATGGCTTTAGAACAGGGATTGGCAACTCTCCTTTTGTAGGCCCGTAGTTGTAAAAAATAATCTCAATTGGGGTCTCAATTTACTGTTAAGAGTCAGAATAGTAGAATACATAAAGTACCATTTCAAAATGTGGTTTTGCATGAGCAGTTTTCCTCTTTTGTCAGTCACTGACAGTCACACAATTAGCCCATGTCAGCTAAAAATTGGATTGGTAAATTAGTCCAGCCAGCTATATAAACGTGTTCTAATCATAGTTGATTTAACAACCGGAGGGCCCCCCTTTGATTTTGTTAGTCATTCTAACTCAGATATCATATTAGAAACTGCAAACATTTGTATAGCAACTATGGCAACGTGTAGAATTGCAGGAAATTAGCTGTAAAACTGCCAATTTTTCTCCGCTCCATGGCAAAATTAATAGAATTGCATTACATTGGGAAGTAATTGCTATGCCCCACGGCAAAATGTGTAGAATTGCAGGAAATTAACTCTAAAACGTCAATGTTTTGTCTCTGGTGTCAAGGGAGGCCTGCAAAAATATTTTGATTGCAAGGTAGGCAGGGACCCTTAACACAATTCCACTTAGGGCCCCCAAAAGGCTAAGGCCGGCTCTTGACTGCATGTGTGGGTATGGATGTGGGTACACAGACCCACGAGCCACTGCGGCCTCTCATGGTGAGTTCAGATTTTTTTGGGACCCCCATCAGTTGCCCATCCCAGCTTTAGAACTTCTAGAGCGACTTACACGAAACCCAACATTGAATCCAATTAACTCACCGTTGGGGGGGGGCAGCACGTGAGATGGCGCTTCTGAGGATTGGAAGAGTGAAGTGTTCAGTGTGGGGGATTAATTGTTTTGTTCCTCTAATAAAGACAAACAGACCAACTGGATTTGTACTTTTTTTGTGTTTTTGTATGCTTGTGTTTTTGTACCTTTCTGAAATCATGGGAAATAAAAACAAAATATGCACATTTGTTGTTTCTTGGCCCTTTTTTGCGATTGACCCGCTGTGAAAGATTGGGAAACTATTATTCCTGTATGCTTAATACAAGGACATAACTATGGAAATAGCCTTGTGCTAAAATTAAATCATTGAATATAATTTATATTAATCAAAATGGAAGAGTATACACTTTTGTCAAGTGCATAGAAAAATTGAATGGAAAATTGTCTCGCTGAAGAAAGAACCCCATTTCAAAAAAGGTGTTTTATCCTTCCTCTTGCAAATTAAGTTTTTTTACCTTAACATTCTGAAGGATGCTTATAGAATTATGAGTACCTGACACTCCCAGTGGAGAATGGACACTTAAAACACAGCAGTAAAGAAAGCCAGTAAACAAATTACCTCAAGATTAGAGATGAGACTTACATTCACTCCTAGTTCCTTATCTACAGTGCCTTAAAGTACTCACACCCCTTTTTCCAGATTTTGTGTCACTGGCCTACACACAATACCCCATAATGGCAGTGGAATTATATATATTTGACAAATTAATACATTTAAAGCTGAAATGTCTTGAGTCAATAAGTATTCAACCCCTTTGTAATGGCAAGCCTAATAAGTTCAGAAGTCAACATTTGCTTAACAAGTCACATAACTTGCATGAATCTGTGTGCCATAATAGTGTTTAACAGGCTTTTTTAATGACTACCTCAGCTCTGTACTCTGTACACACAATTATCTATAAGGTCCATCAATCGCACATGGAATTTCAAACACAAAGACCAGGGAGCAAAGAAGGGCACCTATTGGTAGAAATAAAAATGTAAAAAGCAGACATTGAATATCTCTGAGGGTGGTGAAGTTATTAATTACACTTTGGATCTACACTACACTACAAAGATACAGGCGTCCTTTCTAACTCGGTGGCCGGAGAGGAAGGAAACCGCTCAGGGATTTCACCATGAGGCCAATGGTGACTTTAAAACAGTTAGAGTTTAATGGATGTGATAGGAAATAACTGATGGCTCAACACCATTTGTAGTTACCCCACAATATGAACCTAATTGACAGTGAAAAGAAGGAATCCTGTACATAATAAAAACATGCATCCTGTTTGCAATAAGGCACTAAAGTAAAACTGCAAAAAATGTAGCGAAGAAATTACATTTATGTACTGAATACAAAGTGTTATGTTTGGGGCAAAGAACACATCACTGAGTAGCACTCTTCCTATTTTCAAACGTGGTGGTTGCATCATGTTATGGGTAAGCTTGTCATCAGCAAGGACTTATAGTTTTTTACGATAAAAATAAATAGAGCTAAGCACGGGGAAAACCTGGTTGTCTGCTTTCCACCAGACACTGGTAGATAAATTCTCCTTTCAGCAGAACAATAACTTAACACGAGGCCATATATACAGAAGTTACCTTCTAAGATGACATTGAATGTTCATGAGTGGCCCAGTTACAGCTTTTACTTAAACCAGCTTGAAAATCTATGGCAAGACTTGTGTATGTCTAGCAATGATCAACCAATATTGTACAATTCAGGTATGCAAAGCTTTTAGACATAATGACATTTTCACTTTGTCATTATGGTGGAGATGTGTGAGAGAAAAAAATAAATTTAATACATTTTGAATTCACAAAATATGGAATAAGTCACGTGATATGAATACCTTCTGAAGGCACTGTCTGTGCACTTCAATTGAGTAACAAGGGAAGTAATTGACCCATTGACCTCGTGGCACTCTTTTCCATAATAGTCCATTGCCTGAATTGACAGAGACCAAACCACTTGAGTCAAGCTTGGCCAATCATTGTAAATGTGCCACATGTTGGGTGACTTCACTCACTGAGAATGGAGATGTGTGCCACTGTGAGCTGCCCTTTCTGCGTGATTATATGTGACACTCCCATTTGAGTCAATGAGGGGCTTTGGGGATGTGAAATTAGGCTGATTTGCTGTGACCTCCCAGCTTGTTGCTGCTAGCGCTGGTGATAATCACAGCGGTGCTGCACTGGAATTTGATGAGCCAGATTCCTCTGCCTGGTGCTGTTTTTTTGCTGGAATGTCCCCCTCTTCCACGACTATCTTCAATTTCTTGGATTTTTCCTTGGATTTTTCCCGAAATTTATAATTCTGGAAGATTCCAATTCTGTAGATACACAAAAATAAATGAGCCAGGCATAAGACCAAACCTTTTGATTAGTGGTGTATGGAACCTGCTTCTTTCATGTAAGCACATTGGACAAGAATTTCTATCTAGCCGGTGTAACTCGATCCCCACCTGCTAATGTTTCATTTCGCACTATTATCCCTCTTGACTGTCTGCTCTGCTGCCTCCATATTGATTTGTTTTGTGGGACTTTCTCCAGGTAATTCAGTTTTTTTTACTTTTCTAGTAAACTGTGAGTAAATATGATGAGGAAATGTAGACTTGTACATTCAGCTCTTTTTCTTTGAAAAAAAGATTTACAGTGCCTTCGAGTATTCACTCCCCTTCACCTTTTCCACATTTTGTTGTGTTACAGCCTGACATTAAAATTGATTAAATTGAGATGTTGTGTCACTGGCCTGCACACACTACCCCACAATGGTAGTGGAAATATGTTTGACATTTTTTTTTATTAATTAAAAATGAAAATCTGAAATGTTTTGAGTCAAGTATTCAACCCATTTGTTATGACAAGCCTAAATAAGTGTTTAACAAGTTGCATGGACTCCCGCTGTGCAATAATAGTGTTTAACATGATTTTTTAAGTGACTACCTCATCTCTGTACCCCATCACATACTTTTGTATATATTGTGTTTTTGGACACCCCTTCAAATTAGTGGATTCAGCTATTTCAGCCACACACTTGTTGACAAGTGTATAAAATCAACCACACAGCCATGCAATCTCCATAGACAAACATTTGCAGTAGAATGGCCTTACTGAAGAGCTCAGTGGCCTTCAACGTGGACTGTCATAGGATGGCACTTTTTCAACAAGTCAGTTCGTCACATTTCTGCCCTGCTAGAGCTGCCCCGGTCAGCTGGAAGTATTATTATTCTGAAGTGGAAACGTCTAGGAGCAACAATGGCTCAGCCACGAAGTGTTAGGCCACACAAGCTCACAGAACGGGACCGCCGAGTGCTGAAGCGCATAGCGAGTAAAAATTGTCTGTCCTCGGTTGCAACACTCAGTACAGAGTTCCAAACTGCCTCTGGAAGCAACGTCAGCACAATAACTGTTCATCGGGAGCTTCATGAAATGGGTTTCCATGGCCGAGCAGCCGCACACAAGACTAAGATCATGTGCAATGCCAAGTGTCGGCTGGAGTGGTGTAAAGCCCATTGCCGTTGGACTCTGGAGCAGTTGAAACGGGTTCTATGGAGTGATGAATCACGCTTCACCATCTGGCAGTACGACGGACTAATCTGAGTTTGGTGGTAGCCAGAAGAACACTACCTGCCCCAATGCATAGTGCCAACTGTAAAGTTTGGTGGAGGAGGAATAATCTGGGGCTGTTATTGATGGGTTGGGGCCAGGCCCCTTAGTTCCAATGAAGGGAAATCTTAATGCTACAGCATACAATGGCATTCTAGAATATTATGCGCTTCCAATTTTGTGGCAACAGTTTGAGGAAGGTGCTTTCCTGTTTCAGCATGACAATGCCCCCGTGCACAAAGCAAGGTCCACACAGAAATGGTTTGTTGAGATCGGTGTGAAAGAATTTGACTGGCCTGCACAGAGCCCTGACCTCAACCCCATCGAACACCTTTGGAATTAATTGGAACAGCGACTGCGAGCCAGGCCTAATCGCCCAACCTCAGTGCCCAACCTCATTAATGCTCTTGTGGCTGAATGGAAGCAAGTCTCTACAGAAATATTCCAACTCTATATTTATGCCCATGATTTTGGAATGAGATGTTCGACGAGCAGGTGTCCACACACTTTTGGTCATGTAGTGTATTTAATTTTCAATAAATTTGCAAACATTTGTAAAAATTATTTTACTTTGTCATTATGGGGTATTGTGTGTAGATGGGTGAAGGAAAAAAATTGAATCAGTTTTGAAATCAGGATGTAACACAACAAAATGTTGAATAAGTCAAGAGGTATGAATATTTTCTGAAGGCACTGTAGAGCCTGCTTGAGGCAGCTGTTATTATTTGCTATTGTTTTCTGCAATCAGTCCTCCCTCCCACTCTCTTTCATGCTTGGCTGAGTCTAGCTAGCACCTCAGCCACAAGCGACCCTTATCCTTGTCTTGGTCAGGCTGGTAAAACATGATGGAAAGTGCCTTCTTGATTGAGTTGTTCATATCCATAACAATAAAATGGGGTATTTGAGAAGAATACCTAATGTGGGTTTTCTCTAATCGATTCTCACATTGGAGTAGGGACTATAAAACAATGTTTCATTACAATTCCATTCTGTGCAAATGACCATTTGTGGGAAAATCAATAAGGAATGATTATTTTTAATCCTCTGGAGAGGTGAGAGGTGGGCGAGAAGGAGGATGAGGGGGCTGAATGTGAAGCTCATTCGGGTCGATGGTCGTTAGCTGTAATAGAAGCATTCCATATCACCTGAACTAACAGAGGAGTGAACTTCATTATCTTGTTTTATGGGGGTGTGTATGTTCCCACCAGCTTAACACATCAAGCCATCATGGTACAAAACGAAATTGATTGTGGAGTGCAAAGCCAATTCAGCCTTTATGTAACGCAATCAAACCCATGTTTGCCATGTGAATGCCTAATGGATGTCTTTGCATGTAAAGGACGGAAGTCCCTGTATTATGAAGCTTCTGTCCATTACTTATGCAGAATATATCAAAGTTACCATTCTAGCCACCTGACTAAAGCAGTAGACAAAATCATTTAAAAAATAAGTCAATACATTGAATATGAAACCACCTAATGAGGCAGAGAGAGCGAGAGAGGCCTTGCTTCGGCCTCCAATAAAGGGATCTGCTCCTCTTCTTCAACCTTGTTTAATCTCCATATTCCTGCAGAAGAGAGGATGTAATGAGATGAAACTCATTACCTTTTATCTGTGCCAGTGGAGTATCCCAGTGAGATGCCGCCATTGAAGAAGAGAAAAAAAGGGGGGCAAGAAATTGAACACAACAGAGCGAGGTGCCGTGAGGACGCTGCCCTTGGAAGCAGAGCCCGGATACTCAATAGTGGATCTTCAGTTCCCTCCCCTTACTTTTTTAAGGATGGTCCTCCAGTGGATTTGTGAAGCAAGCAGCCAAAACGCAGGAACGTCAACATGATAAGTATATATTGGGATATTGCAATGATATTTTGTCCCATTTCGGGGCGAATCACACCGGATCAAATAAAAACACCTGACTGAAACTCCCATCTTTGCGACTGTTTATCCTTCGAAGACTTGAGCAATTAAAGCCCTCCTGTGTTGCGAAGGCTGCACTCACCAAAACCCCAGCTGCTAGCACTTAGCGCGCTTTAGAGATATACAAGCAAATGAGGGAAAATAGAATCTGTTCCCAGAGAAGAAGTCAAGATTCATTAGCCAGATGCTATGGAGACGATTTTTCAGCACTGAGGGGGGAAAAAAAGTGTGACATCCTTCTGCGCTTCTCACTGTTCTAAACAAGCCTTTCGTCTGGGACTGTTGTGCACTTGGTCACCTCACCACAAGATTCCTCTTGCTTTACACTTGGTTAAACAAACTGTTTATAGCGAAGCCGTCCGTGCTGTTTCACTTAATGGAGGGGTAATTGTTCCCAAGTGTAAGGCCTCGTTAAAACATCTCAGGGAAAGGAAACACCTGTTGTGTTTCCCAGCTTTGTATACTGACTCCCTACTGTAGTAGGTTTGAAAGAACTCTATCTTAGTCTGTGATAAACTGCTCTCCTAGAGAAACCTGAGCCTTTGCCCTGAAAGACGGAACCAAAGAACGAATGTATTTATGCGAGACAGTGGTCGCCAACCTTTCCTGAGTCAAGATCACTTTCACAGTCAAACAGTAAGCTGAGATCTACCGCTCAGATTTTTTTTAAACATGACTTAAATTGTTTTTACATTAACTTAACAAAAACTGTTCTGTACGAATGAGGTTTGTGCATTAGGCCTAATACATTATCACAGCATATTGGTTATATGCCTGGTGTGCCAATATTGTTAATCTCAGAACATATTGCAAAACTCAAGCTTTAATTACAAAATAAATTGGTGTAGCACTTGTGAGGCACAGCTAACCATATATTGAAATACTTTGCAAATAATTAGCTTTTTTATATTACTGGACTGATGGTACCTGCATCTGATGGTCATGTTGCTTTCAAGACAACTGGGAACCCAAAATGACCTTTTAATGGCGTCAGACCGAGGCTCTGCATCTGTCCTCGTGCTCCTAGACCTTACTGCTGCTTTTGATACCATCGAACACCACATTCTTTTGGAGAGATTGGAAACCCAAATTGGTCTACACGGACAAGTTCTGGTCTGTTTTAGATCTTATCTGTTGGAAAGATATGTTTGTCTCTGTGGATGGTTTGTCCTCTGACAAATCAACTGTAAATGTCGGTGTTCCTCAAGGTTCCGTTTTAGGACCACTATTGTTTTCACTATATATTTTACCTCTTGGGGATGTCATTTGAAAACATAATGTTAACTTTCACTGCCATGTGGATGACACACAGCTGTGCATTTCGATGAAACATGGTGAAGCCCCTAAATTTCCCTCGCTGGAAGCCTGTGTTTCAGACATAAGGAAGTGGATGGCTGCGAACGTTTTACTTTTAAACTCGGACAAAACAGAGATGCTTGTTCTAGATCCCAAGAAACAAAGACATCTTCTGTTAAATCTGACAGTTATGATGGTTGTACAGTCGTCTCAAATAAAACTGTGAAAGACCTCGGCGTTACTCTGGACACTGATCTCTCTTTTGATGAACATATCAAGACTGTTTCAAGGACAGCTTTTTTCCATCTACGTAACATTTCAAAAATCTGAAGTTTTCTGTCCAAAAATGATGCAGAAACATGAATCCATGCTTTTGTCACTTCTAGGTTAGACTACTGCAATGCTCTACTTTCCGCTACCCGGATAAAGCACAAAATAAACTTCAGTTAGTGCTAAATACGGCTGCTAGAATCCTGACTAGAACCAAAAAATGTGATCATATTACTCCAGTGCTAGCCTCCCTACACTGGCTTCCTGTTAAGGCAAGGACTGATTTTAAGGTTTACTGCTAACCTACAAAGCATTACATGGGCTTGCTCCTACCTATCTTTCCGATTTGGTCCTGCCGTACATACCTACACGTACAGTACGGTCGCAAGATGCAGGCCTCCTAATTATCCCTAAAATTTCTAAGCAAACAGCTGGAGGCAGGGCTTTCTCCTATAGAGCTCAATTTTTATGGAATGGTCTGCCTACCCATGTGAGAGACGCAGACTCGGTCTCAACCTTTAAGTCTTTATTGAAGACTCATCTCTTCAGTAGGTCCTATGATTGAGTGTAGTCTGGACCAGGAGTGTGAAGGTGAACGGAAAGACACTGGAGCAACGAACCACCCTTGCTGTCTCTGCCTGACCAGTTTCCATCTCTCCACTGGGATTCTCTGCCTCTAACCCTAACAGGGGCTGAATCACTGGCCTACTGGTGCTCTTCCATGTCGTCCCT
The DNA here is from genome assembly GCF_013265735.2 of Oncorhynchus mykiss. Taxonomy (NCBI): domain Eukaryota; kingdom Metazoa; phylum Chordata; class Actinopteri; order Salmoniformes; family Salmonidae; genus Oncorhynchus; species Oncorhynchus mykiss. The sequence goes on along the minus strand of NC_048569.1, from coordinate 57,764,014 downwards.
AGGAGGGGTGCGTCACTTGAGTGGGTTGAGTCACTGACGTGGTCTTCCTGTCTGGGTTGGCGCCCCCCTCCCCCCCTTGGGTTTTGCCGTGGCGGAGATCTTTGTGGGCTATTCTCGGCCTTGTCTCAGGATGGTAAGTTGATAGTTGAAGATATCCCTCTAGTGGTGTGGGGGCTGGGCTTTGGGAAAGTGGGTGGGGTTACATCCTGCCTGTTTGGCCCTGTCCGGGGGTATCATCGGATGGGGCCACAGTGTCTCCTGACCCCTCCTGTCTCACCCTCCATTATTTATGCTGCAGTAGTTTATGTGTCGGGGGGCTAGGGTTAGTCTGTTATATCTGGAGTATTTATCCTGTCTTATCCAGTGTCCTGTGTGAATTTACGTATGCTCTCTCTAATTCTCTCTTTCTTTCTTTCTCTCTGTCGGAGGACCTGAGCTCTAGGACCATGCCACAGGACTACCTGGCATGATGACTCCTTGCTGTCCCCAGTCGACCTGGCCGTGCTGCTGCTCCAGTTTCAACTGTTCTGCCTGTGGCTATGGAACCCTGACCTGTTCACCGGACGTGCTACCTGTCCCAGACCTGCTGTTTTCAACTCTCTAGAGACAGCAGGAGTGGTAGAGATACTCTCAATGATCAGCTATGAAAAGCCAACTGACATTTACTCCTGAGGTGCTGACCTGTTGCACCCCCGACAACTACTGTGATTATTATTATTTGACCATGCTGGTCATTTATGAACATTTGAACATCTTGGCCATGTTCTGTTATAATCTCCACCCGGCACAGCCAGAAGAGGACTGGCCACCCCACATAGCCTGGTTCCTCTCTAGGTTTCTTCCTAGGTTTTGGCCTTTCTAAGGAGTTTTTCCAAGCCACCGTGCTTCTACACCTGCATTGCTTGCTGTTTGGGGTTTTAGGGCTGGGTTTCTGTACAGCACTTTGAGATATCAGCTGATGTAAGAAGGGCTATATAAATACATTTGATTTAATTTTGAACACGGCATTAAACACTCTACATGGTCAATCTGGTCACCTCAGATGGTGGCTGTACAGCATTTACTGTGATGCAGCCTCCACAAACTTCAGGGCTTTCATACTTCTTGTACCTAGCGGAGCAGAGCTATTGTGAAGGATGTTGTGAGTTTGTGTTTATACAGGACCTACCGCCCAACCTACCGTCAACCAATCATGTCAATGCGAAGCTATCCGGAGCCCTCCACATTGTTACAAAATATGAGAGGCGCACTGCGATGTGGTACGGAGCTTGATTTGGCCTCTGCATGTCTCCAGAAGCTTCGCAATTGCGTCACGACCACATTTTTGGATCAAGCATAAATTGGCTTAGCGGAGGGAGGGAGAGCGCAGCAAAGGGTCGACCTCTCACGGTCCCTGCTCTCTCCTTCTTTTCCTTTGGTGAGACTGACCAGAGAGAAGGGACACCATCTTCCACCTAATGGCGAAACTCGAGTCGCACCGCATCTGCCTCGGGCACAAATTCATGTTGTTCCTATGACCAGAGAAAGTGAAATATTCCCCCATATTAAAATAGACACAACGAGCTGCTAGTATAATGAAAATGCAGGGCTATCGATACACTGGGCTACTCATTCATTGCAGCTGCAGCGCGAGTGAAAGTAGAGATGCTTGTTTTATGTTTTGTAATAGTGTTGAATAAAAAGTGTTGTGACAGTTCCGAATATAATTTTTTTAAACATGAACTCACTCATAAAACCACAGCTTTTTTCTGTATTCTTTGACAGTCCCTCTGTGGTCATGGTTTTAAAAGTGATTAAATCTTACATAGGCTAGTATCACACTTTGCTGTGGCCTGGGTTGTGGAATTTCTGTAGGCACGGTGATTTGAGATATCCAATTGGCCAGCACAGTAGGCACACTGGCTTTAGCCACAGATCTCCTGGTCTGCCGGTTAAGCGGAGATTGTCTTTTAAGACAAATTAAATGGTTCCAAATAGGAACACTTTGCTTACCCGGTGCGCAGGGCTTCTGAATCAAGTGCACCTATCGCCAACAGCGCAACATGAATAAAAAATGCAAGCCTTTATTACAGCCTTTATTGTTGGCTTTTCTACAGATATGTTGTTTGGTGATCGACTAGGAATGCCTTGACAATTGACAGCTCGATCGCGATCGACCGGTTGGTGACCACTGATGTACAGTGATGCCAACTTAGCAATTTTGTTGCTAGATTTAGCAACTTTTCAGACTACCCTGGCATCTTTTCTTTTCCAAACAGCACCTAGCAACAAATGTAGCTACTTTTCAAAATGTATTTGGAACTTTTAGCAACTTTTGAAAAGTGACTCAAACGCTAAAATCCACACATTTTCCCTCTAAATGACACAAAAACGATTTTCTCTGTCACACACTCAGTCACGACACACGTGCCTGGCTGCAAAAGTGCGTTCTGAGTGACGTCAGCAGCAGGCGCTCAGCTCGTGCACAGGCAGCAGCAGACCAGCAGCAATTTCAGCAAATTGCAAATCATTGTTGGCTGACTGCAGCAGCACGGGTTCGACGAGCCAAACCCAATGAATATAGTTGGTCACGAATGTTTGATCTTGAACAGAACTTACAACATCAATCAACATGCCTCAATCAAAAGTGTACAGCCAGAAGTACAGAAAAGAGTGGGAGTCTGTACCTGAACAAATGTCAAATCATATTTTTTGCCGAGATGGCCAGTCAATTTGAGTAACGTTATTGTGTATTCTACGTAATGACGCAGTTTTACGTTATCACGCAATGACATCACAATGTCATTTAGCAACTTTTAGCAACAAATCAACCTGCCTCTAGCAACTTACCCTGAAAATTAGTTAGCAGCACTGCTGATGTAAGACCACTGAATTTTGGAATTCAGTTACCGTATGAGAAAAGAGAGGCTAGAAGTGTGCAACAACAGACCATGGCAATACTTTCTGTCCTGGTCCCATTAGTAATGAATTGATTTGTTAGGTTGTAAAGGAAACAAATGTGTGACTTCTACATTGTTTGACAAGGTATAATGGTTGTCTGACTGAAGAAAGGACAAGTTGTCAGGGATGTAGTTCAATTTTCTCACGTCACTTATGAGAGCTTTTAGTTTTCAGGTGTCTGTTATGACATTTTGAGCCACTCCTTTGGAGAGCAATGCAGTGTACTTTTATAGTATGGTATAAATTATTCATAAGAAAAGAGACACCACCATGACATTGTATGGAGAACAATTTACTGATGTATTCTAGCTTCTAGACATCTTGTTTTGACGATGATGATCCATCTCAACAAATTCAACCAAACATCTGGCTTTAGAGACAGAGAAAATAAACCAATATTAGGCTTTGTTTAATGGCAGCATTTAAGTTAGTCCCCACCCCCGAGGGAATCAACTGCATGCCTCTGCTGCATCCTTCCCCTGCGAGGTCCACACGTAATGAGGCAAATAAAAAAACAGGAGGGAAGCGTCTGGAGGATCCGCGTCTGTGAATCTACAGCCTTGAGCCCTGGCAGCTCCAGTCCACGGGAAGCAAGCATTGAAAACCTCGCTGAGGAGGTGGGAGGAAGGAAGGGGGGAGGGTGGGGGGGAGTTTGGGGACGCTGGGGAGCGAGGAAGACGGAACTGCTTTTTTTTCCAGGGGGAAAAACCTGAGAAGACTGGATGTCTCTGCTAGTTTTAGGTGTCAAAACCCAGTGTGTGCAGCGGAGAGAAGAAGACAAGACATTGAGCTATGCTGTACGCTCATGTTGCACCTAAAACAAGAGATTCTCATGAACTGAATTCTGGGTGAATGACTGAAGGCTTACCCAGTGGCAGTCTAAAGAAATTGATCTCCAGGCGAGAGGAGGTTTCTCATGAGGTGAAGGAGCTGAACTCGGTATGATCCCTTCTACTTCCCCCTCCATCCCCTTCATAATTCGGACATGCACTCTCACAACCTGACACTTCACCTGTTCTTGGAAAACCAGTTCCAGTAGGGAGTGTGTCCAATCAAATCAAATGGTATTTGTCACATGGTCCAAATACAACAGGTGTAGTGAAATGCTTACACCTTGTCTAGCCATGGAGTCTTCAGTGCCGTATAGCACCCCCAAACTGTCACTCTTAGTAGTAATGTATGTGTCAGTGAAGAAGTATCAAAAGTTCAGAGAGCAGACATACACACTCTTGTTTCTCCTCCTTTGAATTTCTTTGTGTCCATTCTTGCAGGGGTTTCCCCGGGAGTTGTTGTTTAGATTAGACACTGTATTGCCATATGCTTGCTCTAATTCCTGACAGAAAAACAAACAATGCCCAGAATTATTCTAACCAAGGGGGCTTGCACCAGGGGGAGAGAAGTAGCTTACGCAATTGGAGGGTTTACTTTTGTTTGTCAAAGTTTGGATTTAATGTTCAGAGGTAGTTTATTTGAAAGGAAAATAACTTTGTTTAACTCTATATGGGAACTGGGATAATACTACCCATAAGGGTTTTCATTGCCTCATGACTCCAAGCAAAGCCAGTCAGCCTCCCGTGGACAGATTTTCACCTATGTTACCTGTCCCATTTGTAATACGCATTTGGTTACACTGTGGCTGCAATTTGAGAATACCTATGGTGATCCCATCATGTGACAGACTGTTTATTAGGAATGCAGGCTGCAAACAGATGCACAGAATTGCCAAAATCTTCATCTTTTTCAGACCAAGGGAAAACAAAATCATATCACCGTCTCAAAATGAAAGGATATCATGTGCAGAATTCGTTTAACCCCTGTGATCATGCAACGATATGTGTTTCCCTGAGCTATAGTCCAGTTACTGTAGCTATAGAGATTTTAAATGTTTTAAATTAAATTGAATTGGGATCGGTTTTGTTCTTCAATGTAAGACAGTATGATATCTCAATAGCGGTGTGTTTGAGAATGACCAAAGAGGTCAAGATAATCGAGATTGGATTGAGACGATATAATGTTTTCTCTTCTCATCCTGGGGGTAAATTTACATGAAAAAAGGCTCAATTAACTTGCACATTTACAACCTCTAATTGCCTTATTAAAATGCCACTACTCACTCGGACACTGTGGCATTTAAAAAAAGACTGGTGTGTGTGTGTGTGTATGTGTGTGTGTGTGTGTGTGTGTGTGTGTGTGCACGTCTGTGGTTCTGGGTGTGGAAGAAGTGTTAGAGTTTTTTCTGCAGTCAGCATTCCGATATACCTGGCTGGAGGGGAATCTCAAGCGGTACCTTCCCCGCACTCTCCCCTCACCCCTCCTGTTACATTTCACGCACATGTGGTGCCGGGGATGTTCATGGAATGTTAAAACAGCTCTCTGACATTTAAAAGCAAGTCATCCCAGTTCCACCTTTCTCCGCTTAACATGAAAAGCGGTACTAGATTGTGTTGTGCTGGCTCCAAAATGCGAACACAGTCGAGAATGATCGTTTTACCTAACAAAAATGGCCACCAATCCTCACAAACCAATGACCTTTTTTATCCAAGCCTAGAGTTATAAGCATAGCATGGCACTCATTGTGAGGTATTGCTGAGAGTCTTTTTGAGGGGGGTGAAGCATTGAGTGAGCTAAGAAGGCTTTGCAGACACACATTCACAATTCAACTCAACTGCAGTTGGACATCAAGGGTAACATGTCATCTGAAATATTTTTAGGGGTCAAATACAGGGGGAAATGTTTTTTTAGTTTGTGCTCTTCACTAGTTTTCCCGAGACACTTTCCCACTATGGGAACATGAAGTTCCGTGAAGTATCAAATTTAAGGGTGACATGCCAAGGGAGGGGTGACTCATTTATGACAGCCCAATTTAGAAACCATTTGCAATGTTCAGACACCTCAATGAATGAGGAAAGTAAACCATTTTGTCTGAGATGAACTAGGAAGGAATCACAATAAGTTAGATCAAGGCACTTGGGTGCTAATCAATAGTACCTTCAGGAGAATTGACCGTGGGTAGTTGTGTGGGGTGGAGGGGTGTGGGTGTGTGTGTGGGGGGGGGGGGGGGGGGAGCTTCACTGACAGAGGTGGCAGCAGTAACTCTAATGGGTCTGAGTGCTGTTTGCCTCTCCGATCGCCTCGGTGGGGGCCACAGTCGAAGCGAAAGATTCCCTAGTTATGCATTCCACCCAGGTAGGAGTAATTGGGCAAACAAGATTTAATGACTGCGTGGTTGTGCAATGTCACTTTGGGGAATTAGACATGTTTTTAGCAGATGGATGAAGTTTCGCCTGGTGGTTCTCAAGCAGAAAACGTGTTGTGCTTCCACTGCTGTTGGATTTATGTCCAACTTCGGCAGTCAATCTCACAGGGACTTGCGAAATTGGAGAAATGACATTGGAATGCAAGTTCAAAGGAAAGGGTAATGCTTGCAAGAGATAAGTACTTCAAGACTACCATTTGATCTGACTGTATAATTCTCTTCTCTGAAGTTGTATATGCCTTATTTTACTACATTTGACAGAATTCTCTATCAATGTGCAGGGGTTGGGTTGGCTTTAATCATTGTTTGATTTAATTTCAGATCATGGTTTGATTGAATCCTAGGTTAGGTCAATTAAGTAAGCTTCTTTAGTTGTGGGTAATATCAAGAGGCCCAATTTCTGTCTTGGATTTGTAGAGTTGACTTGCTTCTCACAAAACGTGTTACCGGGCCCACACTGGATTCTGTGTAACATCTGGTAAATGTCTCCGAAATGCCACTAATTCCTAGATTAAGGCTTTCGTTGTTTTTGGCATTCAATACCCGCACTGTAAATGTTACCGTCATAGTAAAGTATACATCTCTCCATGTGTTGTCATGAGGGGCTCCTTCAGTCAGTATTTTAGCAACTGAGAGACTTTCATAATACACTCGCCTGTGTCACACATTTACAGGTAGTTTGACCAATTGGCCTAGTGGATCCGCTGTTTTTCTTCAAGGTTAACACAGAAGCAAATAGACCACCTTATTTTGCCTGAGGAGGTGACCTGAGGTTCAATGTATTTCCCTCCACATCCCCTTCTCGCTAAACTATGTAAGCCAGGGGCACGTTTAATTTCTCAAAAACTACATTTCACACTCCAGCTCCTTTTTTATTTAACACGGTAGAGGGAGTTCTAAGTAATGAGAGCGATATCTAGAGACACTTCAAGTTATCTGTGCCTCACAGCCCAATTCTGATATTTTTCCCCTAATTGGTATTTTACCAATCAGATCAGTTCTGAAAAAGATCTGATGTGAAAAGATCTGAGTGATTGGTCAAAAGATCAATTAGTGGGAAAAATATCAGAATGGGGCTGCCTGTCTAAATGCAGCCACAAAGGCCCACCTTAACAAAAGGCTTGGGGCTTCCTGCTGTGAAAGAAAGCCAGAAACCGTGACTGCTGAGAAAGAGGGATGCACACAATACGTTTACCCGTGTGTAGCATCACCAGTCACTCCTCTTAACAAGCTTTTGAACGTATTCTCCAGCACAGTGTAAGAATAAAAAATAAAAAATTAACATGCCACCTGGTAAATGAAGCATTAAGTAATGCAAGAAATGTCAATTGTTCCTCTCTGTTGGGGAACAAATGGTAGGCACACATTTTTTGAAGCCCAGAGTGACCGATGTATTCTAAGGATAAACTATTTGTTTGACAATACAAACCTGTGTAACGATGTTTGCAAGTCCTCCAAAACATACTGCACCTAATTGCTGTAGTCCTTAAAAAATATATATATTCAAATTCCATTGAAATTATATTTGAATGCCTCAGAGAGAACACGTTTTTTGGTTGATTGTGTCTAGAAATTATAATGGTGAAAAATAAATCATAATGTTAGAAAGTGGGATTAAATAGATTTAATTTACAGTTTTTGTCAACGATCTATACAAAATTCTCTGATGTCAAAGTGTAAGAAAAATTCAAAAAATATATATATACACTGCTCAAAAACATAAAGGGACCACTAAAATAACACATCATGGATCTGAATGAATTAAAGATTCTTATTAAATACTTTTTTCTTTACATAGTTGAATGTGCTGACAAAATCACACAAAAATTATCAATGGAAATCACATTTATCAACCCATGGAGGTATGGATTTGGAGTCACACTCCAAATGTAAGTGGAAAACCACACTACAGGCTGATCCAACTTTGATGTAATGTCCTTAAAACAAGTCAAAATGAGGCTCAGTAGTGTGTATGACCTCCACGTGCCTGTATGACCTCCCTACAACGCCTGGGCATGCTCCTGATGAGGTGGCGGATGGTCTCCTGAGGGATCTCCTCCCAGACCTGGACTAAAGCATCCGCCAACTCCTGGACAGTCTGTGGTGGATGGAGCGAGACATGATGTCCCAGATGTGCTCAATTGGATTCAGGTCTGGGGAACGGGCGAGCCAGTCCATAGCATCAATGCCTTCCTCTTGCAGGAACTGCTGACACACTCCACCCACATGAGGTCTAGCATTGTCTTGCATTAGGAGGAACCCAGGGCCAACCGCACCAGCATATGGTCTTACAAGGGGTCTGGGGATCTCATCTCGGTACCTAATGGCGGTGTCTCCAGACTCTATCACGTCTGTCACGTGCTCAGTGTGAACCTGCTTTCATCTGTGAAGTGCACAGGGCGCCAGTGGCGAATTTGCCAATCTTGGTGTTCTCTTGCAAATGCCAAACGTCCTGCACGGTGTTGGGCTGTAAGCACAATCCCCACCTGTGGACGTCGAGCCCTCATACCACCCTCATGGAGTCTGTTTCTGACCGTTTGAGCAGACACATGCACATTTGTGGCATGCTGGAGGTCAATTTGCAGGGCTCTTGCAGTGCTCCTCCTGCTCCTCCTTGCACAAAGGCGGAGGTAGCGGTCCTGCTGCTGGGTTGTTGCCCTCCTACGGCCTCCTCCACATCTCCTGATGTACTGGCCTGTCTCCTGGTAGCGCCTCCATGCTCTGGACACTACGCTGACAGACACAGCAAACCTTCTTGCCACAGTTCACATTGATGTACCATCCTGGATGAGCTGCACTACCTGAGCCACTCCGTCTCATGCTACCACTAGAGTGAAAGCACCGCCAGCATTCAAAAGTGACCAAAACATCTGCCAGGAAGCAGGAACTGAGAAGTGGTCTGTGGTCACCACCTGCAGAACCACTCCTTTATTGGGGGTGTCTTGCTTAATTGCCTATAATTTCCACCTGTTGTCTATTCCATTTGCACAACATCATGTGAAATGTATTGTCAATCAGTGTTGCTTCCTAAGTGGACAGTTTGATTTCACAGAAGTGTGATTGAATTGGAGTTACATTGTGTTGTTTAAGTGTTCCCTTTATTTTTTTGAGCAGTGTATATATATATATATATATATATATATATACACACACAGTAACAGTCAAAAGTTTGGACACACTTATTCGTTCAAGGTTTTAAAAAATATTTTTACTATTTTCTACATTGTAAAATAATAGTGAAGCCATCTAAACTATGAAATAAGAGAAGACAATCCAACTTGACTATCGAGAGGAAGTAAAAGTCGTAACAAGGTCATGTTGTAACCCAAAAAAGAGTTAAACAAATCTAAATATATTTTATATTTGGTAAACGACCAAGTCGATATTATGTAAAGAACAGCTCGAATAAGCAAAGAGTGACGATAGTCCATCATTACTTTAAGACATGAAGGTCAGTCGATATAGATAATACGGTTTCTTCAAGTGCAGTCGCAAAAACCATCAAGTGCTATGATGAAACTGTCTCTTATGTGGACCACCACAGGAAAGGATGACCCAGGGTTACCTCTGCTGCAGAGGATAAGTTCATTAGAGTTAATAACTGTACCTCAGATTGCAGCCCAAATAAATGCTTCACAGAGTTCAAGTAACAGACACATCAACATCAACTGTTCAGAGGACACTGCGTGAATCAGGCCTTCATGGTTAAATTGCTGCAAAGAAACCATTACTAAAGGACACCAATAAAAAGAAGAGAATTGAATTGGATTGAAACACAGGCAATTGACATTTTTGGTTCCAACTGCCGTGTCTTTGTGAGACGCAGAGTAGGTGAACGGATGATCTCCGCATGTGTAGTTTCCACCGTGAAGCATGGTGGAGGAGGTGTGATGGTGTGTCTGTGCTATTTAGAATTCAAGGCACACTTAACCATCATGGCTACCACAGCATTCTGCAGCAATATGCCATCCCATTTCATTTGTGCTTAGTGGAACTATAATTTGTTCTTCAACAGGACAATGATCCTACACAGCTCCAGGCTGTGTAAGGGATATTTGACCAAGGCAGAGGGTGATTGAGATGGTTTGGGAGGAGTTGGACCGCAGAGTGAAGGAAAAGCCACCAACAATGTTAAGGTGCGTGAATGAGGACCCAAAAGCGAATTAACGTAAACAGAGCTTCTTTAATAACAAAACAAACGTAGGCTCAGATGGACCGGCAGATTCCGACAGGACAGGACAAGGTTGCAGCAAACATGACGATAGTCTGGTTCAGGCATGAATAACACAAACAAGAATCCGACAAAGACAGGAGCAGGAACAGAGAGAGATATAGAGGACTAATCAGAGGGAAAAAGGGAACAGGTGGGAAAAGGGGTGACGAGGTAGTTAGGAGGAGACAAGGAACAGCTGGGGGAAAGAGGGGGAGAAAAGGTAACCTAATAACGACCAGCAGAGGGAGACAGGGTGAAGGGAAAGGACAGAAACAAGACACAACATGACAATACATGACAAACAAGGGCTCAGCATATTTGGGAATTCCTTCAAGACTGTTGGAAAAGCATTCCAGGTGAAGCTGGTTGAGAGAATGCCAAGCGTGTGAAAAGCAGTCATCAAGGCAAAGGGTGGCTACTTTGAAGAATCTAAAATATATTTAGATTTGTTTAACACTTTTTTGGTTACTACATGATTCCATATGTGTTATTTCATAGTTTTGATGTCTTCACTACGATGTAGAAAATAATACAAATTAAGAAAAAAAACTTGAATGAGTAGGTGTCCAAACTTTTGACTGGTACTGTACATATGAAAAATAAACATGAATATATCTCCATTAGATAAATATTCAACCCCCTGGCAGCGATTACAGATGTGAGTCTTTCTGGGTAAGTCTCTAAGAGCGTTTGCACACCTGGATTGTACAATATTTTCCCATTTATTATTTTTTAACTTCAAGGTCTGTCAAGTTGGTTGTTGATCATTGCTAGACAGCCGTTTTCAAGCTGATTTAAGTCAAAACTGTGACTAGGCCACTCAGGAACATTTAATGTTGTCTTGGTAAGCAACTCAGGTGTATATTTGGCCTTGTGTTTTCATTTATTGTCCTGCTAAAAGGTAAATTTATTTCCCAGTGTCTGTTGGAAAGCAGACTGAAGCAGGTTTTCCTCTAGGATTTTGCCTGTGCTTAGCCCTATTCCGTTTCTTTTTATCGTTAAAAGAAACTCCCTAGTTCTTGCTGATGACAAGCATACTCATAACATGATGCAGCCACCACCATGCTTGAAAATATTAAGAGTGGTACTCAGTGATTTGTGTTGGGTTTGCCCCAAACATAACACTTTGTATTCAGTACATAACATTTATTTCTTAGCCACATTTTTGGCAGTTTTACTTTAGTGCCTTATTGCAAACATGTTTTGGAATATTTTTATTATGTGCAAGCTTCCTTCTTTTCACTCTGTCAATTTGACTGGTATTGTTGAGTAACTACAATGTTATTGATCCATCCTCAGTATTCTCTTATCACAGCCATTAAACTCTGTAACTGTTTTAAAGTCACTTCATGGTGAAATCCCTGCGCCGCTTCCTACCTATCTTGCAGAGTTCGGAAGGATGCCTGCATCTTTTTAGTGACTGGGTGTATTGATACACCATCCAAAGTGTAATTAATGACTTCACCATGCTCAAAGGGATATTCAATTTTTACCCATCTACCAATAGGTGCCCTTCTTTGTGTGGCTTTGGAAAACCTCCCTGGTATTTGTGGTTGAATCTGGGTTTGAAATGCATTGCTCGAATGAGGGACCTTACTGGTAATTGTACGTGTGATGTACAGAGACGATTTAGTCATTCAAAAATCATGTTAAACACTATTATTGCACACAGGGTGAGTCCATGCAACTTATTATGTGACTGTTAAGCACATTTTTGCCCTGGAACTTATTTAGGCTTGCCATTATAACAAAGGTTGTTGAATACTTAGACTCAAGACATTTCGTTTTTCATTTTTAATTAATTTATCAAAGTAAAAAAAAAAAAATGATTCCACCAAACAAAAACACTATTAGTAAGTCATTCTGGTTAATGACCTTATTGATTATGCAAAATGGTGGGATTTTATTCTTCTAGGGACATGTCAGAATGGTTCATTCAATATCAGGTTATCTAGACAGGGTTTTTAATCCGTGCTGGTATATCAACTGGTAATAATTTGTTACTTGGTCTGAAATATTTGATTTCTGTGAATGTGTCTTTACAGCACCTTGCCTTTGCATTCATCCAGTCCCAAAAATCATTGTTTTTGATCACCATGATATTGACTTTTGTTTTACATCTCAAGAACACATCACAAAGCAATCCACATAAATATGTTGTTTATCATAACCAAATTACAGTCCACATTTAAATTAGCTGGATGCCTTTTATATAATGTGCATCAAGTCTATTGCTGATACACAATGAGTGTGTCCATTTCATTATGTATTTCAACATGGTGTTTGATTATAAAGGTCACACTTCACATCTTCATTATGATTACATATGTACACCTGATATAGCCTAATTGTGTTACGTGTAATTGCACACACATTGACATTGACATGCAGGTGTAATTGCATTGTTTAAAGGATACTTTATGTGAATCCTATCAATTTATCAACTTGATTATTAACATCAACTTGATAAAAAAAAGTACTTGTCATTTCCAAATCAGAAAATATATATAGCTATATCAAAATCAGTTTAGGCTTTAGATTGTGCATTCATTTCAAGACATGTTACCCGTGGACTCCGATTCATGACTTGGTAACAAATAAAACAAACGCAGAGGAACTGTCCAGATTGATTCAGTGCAGTTTCCCAAAGTTAGTTTGGCCTCTAGCTGAGACTGTATTTTATCCTGGATTTACCCATGCCCTGTGCGTGTGCCAAGTCATCCGACGCAGACGCAATTCTGCTTTTTGGTCCAATCATTTGCTCACTCTTAGGAATGTCACATCTCATTTTGGACATTCATAACATATTTTTTCCTCAGCACGACCTTTGATGACCGGATGTATTTCTGTAAATACATTTGGAATTGAAAGGAACAGTTTTTTATCTTGAGATTTAATCAATGAATGCCACCGCAAACATTTTTCACAAAGGCTATTATAACGTTCAAAAATGATTTATGAGAGTTAGGCTATTTAAGGACGTGGTGTAACTGTTTTTGCTAAAACAAGTAAATTAAAAAAGTGCAAGTTCCAAATAAACACATTTTATCATTATTTTCATGTTGGCAACACGCAGGTGTCCGTTCATTTGTCAATACCGGGTCCAATACTCCCGCCTCACGACTGCTGCTCCGCTAGTGTTCTCCGAGGATGACAGTCCAGCGGCATCTCCGCCTTTACATCGTGCACCCCCTCCCCTTCTCCTAGTCACACATTCTCACTGTAACTCCAACTGTAGATCACAGGTAATATAATCGTCGAAAAAAGGACCTTACGTCAAAGAAAAGGGAAGAAAGAAATAAGGCAAGCAATGCTATCTTCTGACAATATCTCATTCAGTTTGAGAGCGCAGCAGGATGAATTTAATCTTCTCAAGATTCTTGGCATACTTTTACTTCGGATTCCAAGTTATTCTACAGTTCTTCATCGACCCTTGTCACCTCCATCCCCAGCCGTGCCACATTCTGGCGCAGATAGGACACACCGTGCGCCTTGGTGCCCTTCTGCCCACCCGCCAGCCGGCCAGAGTGCAGGCTGCCTTGAACCGCGCCCTCACCGGTCTCGTTCAAACTGGGGACAACTTTCTACCTTACAACCTGAGCCTAGAAGTGGTTCCCCGAGAGCCGGCCAACGGAGATCCGGAGTCCCTTTTCAGGTGTGTTTGTCAGGCTATCGTTGTTCAGGGGGTCTCCGCTGTTCTCGCCTTCCCCCAGACCCAGGAAGAGATCGTACAAGTGGAATTTATGGCTTCTTTTTTGGAAATCCCTTTTATAAGCATCATTGAACACGGAGAGCCTCTGAAAACACAGGTAACACATTTACATTCAGTTATGTCACAGCTGAAGTAGTCTTTACAGTGTTTGTTTTCAGGTAAATGGTTTGTACCGCCGCAGTAAACTTAAGCTATTCAAATGCCTGTGCGTTATGGTGCGCCACTGTGGCCAAAAGTGTCGCGCTGCTTTTTCCATGAACCCAATCGAAACCAAGGGGGTGAATGTGCAGTTAACAGGGTTTTGTGGAGATAAAGCCTATATAAAACATTTGTGGACATATATTGTGAAAAGAGCACATGAATATAGTGGCAGTGTAGTCTTATGGCAACTAGCCACTCTTTTGCCTCTCCCAACTGTTGCCCTTTTCTATTTTTAGCCCCAGTGTCCGGGTTTTGGTCCTTGTAATATTATGACATTTACCCTGCGAACCTGATATTTTGTTTTCAAGGGAGATTTTATTAAAATGGTGCAATTTTTGACCTGATCACGTACAAGATTTGCCTCGGTAACACGCTGCGCGAGAGCGCACTGATTGTTTCTCCAAAAATGATTTCCATCAGACTTTCCATTCGACCTGATCTATTAATTTCTCATTTAGCAGAATACATTGTCAATGTGTATGTTTGCTTTAGGGCCATAGTGTGGTGCTGCAACCTGGTCTCAGAGCATTTCATATTACTCTATACATAAATCCAAAACATCTAATTTAGTATGATATGTTAGGTTTTGTATGGTAGGCTATGTATTCATTTGTGGATGTCCATCACCCATTTCGTATGATATGTTACGAATTACAATTCGTATTAAACTGAACAAAAATATAAAGGCAGCATGTTGAGTGTCGCTCCCTTGGTTCATGAGCTGGAAAAAATATCCCAGAAATGTTCCATATGCACGAAAATCTTATTTCTCTCAAATTTTGTTAGCAATTCTCCTTTGCCAAGATAATCCATCTACCTGACAGGTGTAGCATATCAAGAAGCCGATTAAACGGCATGATCATTACACAGTTGCACCTTGTGCTGGGGACAATAAAAGGCCAGTAATGTGTTGTTTTGTCACACAACACAATGCCACAGATGTTTCAAGTTTTGAGGGAGCGTGTACTTGGCATTCTGACTCTAGGAATCTCCACCAGAGCTGTTGCCAGATAATTTAATGTTCATTTCTCTACCATAGGCCACCTCCATTGTTGTTTTAGAGAAATTGTCAGTATGTCCATCCAGCCTCACGACCACAGACCATGTGTAACCACGCCAGCCCAGGACCTCCACATTCGCCATTTTAACCTGCAGGATTGTCTGAGACCAGCCACCCGGACAGCTGATGAAACTGCGGGTTTGCACAACCAAATAGTTTTTTGCACAAATAGTCAGAAACCATCTCAGGGTAGCTCATCTGCGTGCTCGTCATCCTCACCAGGGTCTTGACCTGACTGCAGTTCGGTGTCATAACCGACTATAGTGGGCAAATGCTCACCTTCGATGGCCACTGGCACGCTGGAGAAGAGTGCTGTTCATGGATGAATCCCAGTTTCAACTGTACCAGGTAGATAGCAGACAGCGTGTAAGGCGTTGTGTGGGTGAGCGGCTTGCTGATGTCAACATTGTGAACAGAGTGCACCATGGTGGCGGTGGGGTTATGGTATGGGCAGGCATAAGCTACGGACAAGGAACACAATTCTATTTTATCGATGGAAATTTGAATGCACAGAGATAACGTGATGAGATCCTGAGACCAATTGTTGTGCCATTCATCCGCCACCATCAGCTCATGTTTCAGCATGATAATGCACGGTCCCATGTCGCAAGGATCTGTACACAATTCCTGGAAGCTGAAAATGTCCCAGTTCTTCCATGGCCTGCATACTCACCAGACATGTCACCCATTGAGCATGTTTGGAATGTTCTGGATCGACGTGTACAACAGCGTGTTCCAGTTCCCACCAATATCTAGCAACTTCGCACAGCCATTGAAGAGGAGTGGGACAACATTCCACAGGCCACAATCAACAGCCTGATAAATTCTATGCAAAGAAGATGTGTCCCGCTGCATAGGGGTCACATAAGATACCGACTGGTTTTCTGATCCACGCCGCTACTTTGTTTTAAAGGTATCTGTGACCAACAGATGCTTATCTGTATTCCTATTCATCCATAGATTAGGGCCTAATGAATTTATTTCAATTGACTGATTTCCTCATATGAACTGTAACTCAGTAACATCTTTGAAATTGTTGCGTTTATATTTTGCCAAACGTACTAGATATTACGAATATGCTAAACATTTGTTACAAATTCTAGCTAGGTGGCTAGCTAACGTTAGCTTTAGGAGTTAGTTTAAGGTTAGGGGAAGGGTTAGCTAAAAGGCTTAAGGTTAGGCTTAAGGCTTCCACATGCTTCCCTGCCGAAACAATTCGTAAGAGTTTGTGCATATATTATGACAACATTTTGAGATGTTTTTGTTTGTTTTGGACTTCGGTGAAGGTTTTTTACAGCTGTTCTGGCACACAACAGTTTTTCTAGAGGCAAACTGAAGTTCGGAGCCAAAGTCTCCGCCTCTGTCAGTGATTGGTCAGCAGTAGAGATTCTTCAATAAAGTCTTTGTTGTCAATTTTGCTAATTTTCATGAATTTAATTTTTTTGAGAAATACTGCACCAAACAGCTTTATTAAGATGTAAAATTGAGCGACTAAGATCTCCTCGGCAAAACGGCAAAATGAATGACAGATTTTTTTCAGATATCTTAGATAAAATCATACTTTTAGTAAGTGTATACTGGCTATGGCGTCTCAAAATGGACAACCAGTACCGTTTCTGCTTTTGTCTCATTTTTCACGCCAATGTCTTTTAAGGAAGTATTTGAGCACACTCGTTCGTTTCGCCTAGCCGACTTCGGCTAGCCGCCAGCCGAACTGAAGCATGCTGATGCCTTTAGGGGAAGGGTTAGCTGACATGCTAAGCAGTTGCAAAGTAGCTAAAGAGTAGTAAGTAGTTGAAAAATGATTGATTTGACCTATCTGAGCCTTCTTGGTGACATGGAATGAGCTACAGCTAATCAGTATATTATTGAAACACAAGAGGCATCATCCTGAGTTCATACTATTTGTGCCTGTCAGTTGTCATGTTCTTTACATTATTACCTATGACAATGACTGCTTTACACACACACACACACACACACACACACACACACACACACACACACACACACACACACACACACACATACACTTCCATCTGTATATTAGATAACGTCAGTGACTTTAGAGCAATGTGAAGCAACGTGACTTTCATGGTAAAATAGCTCTGCAATGATTTCCCTCAAAATTATGCAGATCGGTAACTTCCATAGGGACCATGACATTGCTCATTCACCTTGTTGGTAAGGGACAAGGCCATGTACTTGAGAGCATTTCACCATCTTTCATTCAAAATGTCTCTCAAAAGACGTATGATTTCACAGTGTCATTGGATTTGGTATTGCTATTTCCCTTGGCATGCAAGGGAGGCGACGTGAACATCTTAAAAATCATAGCCAGCTGGAAGATTCCTTTGAGCACTGCAAGCTCGGTACACTTGGGGAGAGCTGTGCCTAAAATCAGAGAGAGCGAGTGAGAGAGAGAGGTGGGAAGTGCAGTCACAGTATCCGTACGCCGATTGAAAACTTGTACTCTTGTCTCATTTTGTATTCCACGGCCCCTTTCCATTTTGCCATCAAAACCAAGATCACAACTCTGGCTAATGGTGCATCCTACAGTATACAACCTCCATCCCTGTCATGGCTTTCAGAGAGAGGCCTGCAGTTTGATCAGCACTACATGAGACGACAGGTGTTTGCCTGGGCACTGGCCGTTTCTTTCTGACCTTTCAGGTCAGCTATTACCCTGCCTGTCATGCTATGCTGGCTCTAATGCACCTGTCCCAGGTTTAAGAGACTGGATGAGTCATAGTCACAGTTTCACAGCACCAGCTGAGCCACCCCAGTCAAGCAGCCTGCCGTAGTATGATGTGTCAGAGTGCTCACTTTGGCAGTTTCAGCTGGAGTCTCTAGCTGTGGTTCTCCTGTGGTTGTTCTCTCACTCTGTCTGTCTCTCTCTCTCTCTCTCATTTGTCTCGGGGCGCATCCCTTTACTTACTGGCAGTAATCTGAAAGAGCTGGACAGCTGTGTACGCATATGGGCAGTAGGTGTCCTCCATATTGCTTTCACCTATCCTGTGTCTTCATATCCATGCAGATAAAGGAGAGGTGGGAAAGCCGCTTTAGGTTCTCGAAAAACACCTTTAGCTGTATGTCTCCGTGACTTGTCCGTTTGTGTTTGTCTGTTAGTCTTTCTAAGATGTGCAATGTGTTTTAAGTCTTTTGTTGATGTGGTTGTAGGCCACTTGACTGTGTGCACTTGTCTTTCAGCTGTTGATGCGCCTGTCCTGACATGTGCATAGTTACTACGTCAGTGTGTCTGTGAACTATTGAACTTGGCAGACCTGCCCAGTTTCAGACGGCTTACAACACAAGGTACTTTAACAAATTAAAAGGGAGAAAAAAAAATCACACACTGTAAATCTTAGGGTGGGCAGGGAAAAGTGCACACATTTGTCTTGTTTAATGTCTGCCCATTAAAATTGCTTTGGAGGGTTCCTTAACTGACTGTGAAATTATCACTGGGCTGAATGGGGAAAGAGATGGGAGGCAAACACATACACACAGTCCACCCACCTGGACTGTTTTGTACCAAGCCACTTGACTTCCTCAGTTGCACCTCATTATGCCATGATCAGCAGCAGATGAAACCTGTCAGAATTATTCATGACAACAATTTCACGATGCCATGACACACAGCAGTGGACAATCATGGTTAGCCAACGAGCCAACCTCCCAGTAAATCACTGCATGTTCAGGAATTTGCCAGGAATTTGCCATGAACTTCCATTAATATTATCACTGGAGTCATGTTCTGTTAATGAAAGTCCTACGTAGGGGTTATATGAGGTCCTGATGAGTCCCCTTGCTTCACTGGGATCTGAAAGGAAAGGAATAAGTCATGTCATGTCGGGTTTATGACATGGCCTTTTGATGTCTTACTCTGCTTCCAAACCGACTTTGAGAAAAGGAACGATCCCTGTGGAAGGATGTAATGTATTCAATGTCTACACGTCATAGTTTTATGTAGGTCATATACTGCGTTCAGTGTTTTATACAATGTGGTGTTTCACACAATATAAAGGCGACACAAATAGTCTTTTAATCCTGTGAAAAGTGGGATTGTGGCATATGGGAATGGCATCACATGCATGGGGCAGAGCTGAGATGGAAATCTCACAGACACAATGAAGTCCCTTTCCCTCGCCTTCTTCAGTCTGCCAATCAGTCTAAAAGCTCTCATTGGTCTGCACTATGGCGCATGTTGTGTAACCCCCCGAAAATTAATGAACATGAGTAACAGAGAAGAACACAATGCCTTAGAAATGGGGGATTGGCCTTCTTCAAGCTCCTTTGAGATGCATATTAGTGCCTAGAGCCGAGTCTACTTTAGATCAGACACTGAGATAGAACTACGGGCTCTGGGAGGGGAATGAGCTGAAAGATGGTCCCTGCTGTTCTGGTGAAGTGTTTGCTTTAACAAGCATGGTGAGGTCTTGCAAACTGAGGTTGTCATACTTTGCTTTCCCGGGCGAGTTCGCCGACTGCACTTGTAATGCAATTGTGTGTATAAAAGAACAGATCATCACTTAAGATGTGAGAGGCAGCCTATTTTGAAGCTTTGACAGTTGAATCAATATCAAACCCCTGTAATCTGTTTTGAAAATTTGCTGTTGTTTGAGTGTGTTTATTAGTAGTGGTATTTCTTATGGCAAGCATATATGATTGTGGATGCTCTTGACTAGAGCTAAACCCCTAATTATTTGCTCAATGAAAATGGTCGCAGTGAGTGTGACAGGCAATTAACGTTGCCAGTTTTATATGTTGGTAATAAATGATTTGGTAATACTGCACAGTGATTACGCTAATACACCCACACAGTAGGTACCAAGTCCTTCTTTTAAGATTAAAATACCAAGCTGTGATGTACCGCTAATGCAAACAGCCTTAAAAGTAATCAAACCATGTTCTCATTTGAGAACTCTCTAGATAGTAACTTTCATGGTGCCTTTTTGCTGCTTCATTCGGTGGATTGATTCTCAGAAATATTCTGCAACTTTCTTGATAATGCTAGAATCTCATTGAATGTTATTTCTCAGTGGTACAGCACTGGGCTTTTTTCACAGTAGGTCATTACATTTAATGAATCATCTGTCCCAGAGAAATGTTTACAGATACGTTTGCGGAAACATGCATATTGGAGAGAAATGGATTTGGCTTGAGGGTTAAAATAGATCTCTTGCTCCAACCCAACATTAGAGGGCAAAGGCACAACTTTCAGAGAGGTTAACTTTCCTCCTTATGCAACTTACTTGAGTATAACATTTAATTAGGATTATCTTGAGTGAGATTCTCGACTGCTTTGTTAAATAGGGGGAAAAGTATGGGTGTGAAAGCTATTTTTTGTCAATGTGTTTCTTTACTACCCAATCCGAGCTTTGCTGTCAACAGCAGAAGCTCGGCTTGCAGTGGTCGAAGTTAAGGCAGGCCCAGTGCATTAGCGGAAAAAGGTCTGAGTCAGTAGACTCCTGAGCACCAAAGATAGAGGCCTGCCTTTCATACTGCAGGTCCAGTTTACTGCTCAAGGGACAAAAGGCAGGGAGCGCAACGATTAAAACTCCCCCTCCCCAAGACTATTCCGCTTGCAGAACTAGACATGAGTCATCATACGCGATTTGATGCTCTAATGCCTAGCAAAGGTTATTAAAGAGAAGGGACCTGGTTTGACACCCCAGATTCTTCTATTCATCTTCAGAGGCGCATTGCTATTTCAGGCAGAATCTGAACTTTGACCTGTTTCTGTTTGATTTTTGCCTCACCAATAAGATAAGTTGCTGATAGTACTAAGAGGCTGAACAGACCCTTGATGGGTGTTGGCAAACATGAGAAATGGGATTCAGAATATGCTGACATATACAGTAGCTTCATCTCCCTTTCCTTCAGGAGTAAGCACATAAATACACATACGGTTCCTCATAGAAATCTTTATATTTTTCACTTATATCTCTCTTTTATCTCTCTTCGTCATGCAAACATAGATTCACCTTAATTGCAGACTGTTACTCCACTCAGAGTTGACCATTGCAGCCCTGTCCAAACAGCTCCAGTCTGCTTCACCTAGCTGTGCAGGGAGAGGTGTGAAATACCTGGGGGAGATAACTGGTAATTGCTCACAGGTGGGGGAGAGTGATAGGCAGTGTTAGGATCTGGCTAAGTCCAAGGTTACAGACCCAGGGGAGACTGGCTGGGAAAATCAGTTTGCTGCTGGAAGAGGTGTTTGAGGGGCCAAGAAGGGCACTCATCCTTTGCTTCAAATGGAGACCCCCATTACCCCAGGGCAGTAATGGGGACATTGCCCAGCAAAGGGTCCTATACTTTAGATGAGATGTCAAACTGAGAAGCGTGATCTCTGATAATCTCATGACATGTGTTGGCATCATGGTGAACTTGCTATCTACAGAAGTTGGAAGTTTACATACACTTAGGTTGGAGTCATTATGACTCATTTTTCAACCACTCCACAAATTTCTTGTTAACAAACTATAGTTTTGGCAAGTCGGTTAGGACATCTACTTGGTGCATGACACAAGTAATTTTTCCAACAATTGTTTACAGACAGATTATTTCACTTATAACTCAATGTATCACAATTCCAGTGGGTCAGAAGTTTACATACACTAAGTTGACTGTGCCTTTAAACAGCTTGGAAAGTTCCAGAAAATGATGTCATGGCTTTAAAAGCTTCTGATAGGCTAATTGACATAATTTGAGTCAATTGGAGTGTACCTGTGGATGTATTTCAAGGCCTACCTTCAAAGTCAGTGCCTCTTTGATTGACATCATGGGAAAATCAAAATAATTCAGCCAAGACCTCAGAATAAAAATTGTAGACCTCCACGAGTCTGGTTCATCCTTAGGAGCAATTTCCAAACACCTGAAGGTACCACGTTCATCTGTACAAACAATAGTACGCAAGTTTAAACACCATGGGACCACGCAGCCGTCATAACGCTCAGGAAGGAGACGAGTTCTGTCTACTAGAGAAGAATGTACTTTGGTGTGAAAGTGAGAATCGAACAACAGCAAAGGACCTTGTGAAGATGCTGGAGGAAACGGGTAGAAAAGTATCTATATCCACAATAAAACAAGTCGTATATCGACATAACCTGAAAGGCCGCTCAGCAAGGAAGACGCCACCGCTCCAAAACCGCCATAAAAAAGCCAGACTACGTTTTGCAACTGCACATGGGGACAAAGATCGTACTTTTTGGAGAAATGTCCTGATGAAACAAAAATTGAACTGTTTGGCCATAATGACCATCGTTATGTTTGGAGGAAAAAGGTTGAGGCTTGCAAGCCGAAGAACACCATCCAACCGTGAAGCACGGGGGTGGCAGCATCATGTTGTGGGGGTGCTTTGCTGCAGGAGGGACAGGTGTACTTCACAAAATAGATGGCATCATGAGAAAGAACAATTATGTAGATATATTGAAGCAACATCTCAAGACATCAGTCAGGAAGTTAAAGTTTGGTCGCAAATGGGTCTTCCAAATAGACAATGACCCCAAGCATACTTCCAAAGTTGTGGCAAAATGGCTTAAGGACAACAAAGTCAAGGTATTGGAGTGGCCATCACAAAGCCCTTACCTCAGTCCTATAGAACATTTGTGGGCAGAACTGAAAAAGCGCGTGCAAGCAAGGAGGCCTACAAACCTAACTCAGTTACACCAGCTCTGTCAGGAGGAATCGGCCAAAATTCACCCAACTTATTGTGGGAAGCTTGTGGAAGGCTACTCGAAGCGTTTGACCCAAGTTAAACAATTTAAAGGCAATGCTACCAAATACTTATTGAGTGTATGTAAACTTCTGACACACTCGGAATGTGATGAAAGAAATAAAAGCTTAAATAAATAATTCTCTCTATAAAGTGGTGATCCTACCTAAGAGGGAATTTTGACTAGGATTAAAAATTGAGTTTACGTACACCTTAGCCAAATACATTTAAACTTCTGACTCCAACTGTTCGCGTCGTTTCTTGTGTGTTCTAATGGAACTGTGTCCAAATATATTTTATATTTGTCATCCTGATTTCCGGACCTTTTTTGGATTATCATTATATTCATCATTATATCCCAGGTCTGACAGAACCTGTGCAGATGATCTAGGTCCTACTGTAACTCCTAGTGGGAGACAGCAGCACCAGGTCATCTGCGTACAGCAGATGCTTAATTTCAGTATTGTGTAGGGTGAGACCAGGTGCTGCAGATTATTCTGTTTTTGCCAATTCATTAATGTAGATGTTAAAAAATGTTGGACTTGTTGAGCAGCCCTGTTTCACTCCATGTCCCTGAGAGAAGTCTGTTTGCTTGTTGCCAATTTTAACCGCACATTTGTTTTTATTGTACATTGATTTAATAACATCATCTATTAGTTTATAATAAAAAAAAGACCTTCATGCCAAATTGAATCAAATGCATTTCACATTCTTAAAATAAAGTGGTGATCCTAACTGACCTCAAACAGGGAATTTTTCTAGGATTAAATGTCAGGAATTGTGAAAAACTGAGTTTAAATGTACTTGGCTAAGGTGTATGTAAATTTCCGACTTCAACTGTATATTCCCCCACAAATTTGCTGCGTGCTGGTGGGTGCTACATATTGGTGACGAATGGATTGAGTTACCTCCACATCAATCAGTTTATGAAAAGCCCTGTGTGAAATGCAATAATACATTGTAATCTTCAAGGAAGGCACTACTTCCATTGGATTCGCTAAGTCTATTAGAAGATCCTTTGAAAAAATGTGTAGAAATGACAGTTAGTAACTCAAAAATGCTGCACGCACAAAACAAATATTAGACAGCAAGGCTCTTGATCCAGGATTGGATTCTCTGCTGTTACCAAGCAAAGCTTGATTTTGGAAGAAGCTAACCACTTCGC
The DNA here is from genome assembly GCF_013265735.2 of Oncorhynchus mykiss. NCBI lineage: Eukaryota > Metazoa > Chordata > Actinopteri > Salmoniformes > Salmonidae > Oncorhynchus > Oncorhynchus mykiss. Next base: position 57,739,753 of record NC_048569.1, on the reverse strand, counting down.
TAGCTACATATTGAATTTGAATTTCATTTATTTGGGGTAAAAGACATATACAACAAGATGTACAATGTTGACCTAGAGGATATCACTTAAAAGTATTCATTAAAAAGCTTGTTTCCAAAGTGGTCCTCGATATTATTGATTAAAAGGCAAGACAAAATTACAAACAACCATATATACATTTATTTATTTATATTGACGTCCTAAAAGGTGTCTCTCTTCACTGCACTTTACCCTAACCTTAAAAATCAACCATATTAATTCCGACCTTTAAAAAACAATCTATTCATTGCATCATACCTATCATTCAAATATATACACCTGACCAGCGGTAGGGGGCACAAGGGGCAGTGGACGGGTTTCTATTACTTAGACATCCTTGTCTGAATGAAAACCTTTGCCTGCTTTTTAAAGCTATTTCATAGACAAATGTCTGTATAGAGAAACGTGCTCCCTCGCAATACTGTTTACTCTTGGGATTTTACAAGACATAACACTAGCTCTAGACCATATCAATGTGGTTTTTCATATAACCTGGGGCACAATCATTTAAGATGTCAAACATATGATTAAGTTTAAGTTGGTCAACTCTGGACTCCAAAGGAAACAAGCCCACCTCCCAGAACTCCTGTACCCCTATGTGGGTCCTAAGGGGCCATAAAGCATATACCTGATAACATTATTTTGCATGACCTGCATTCTAATTTTCTGCTTTTTTGATAGCCCACTATACCAAGCAGAGCAGGCATAATCAAAATTACACAGATTCAAGGTTGAGACAAGCAGTTTTCTTCACTTTGATGTTAAAATATCAATTTGTTCGCCATTTTATAAAGAATTTTAGCAGCAATCAGGTCTCCAGAAAGGGATTGATCTAGGGACACACCAAGATCAGTTACACTTGTTTTAGATTCAATCTCCTTGCCTGCACAGTTTACCCAAGCAATCTATGTTTTGTTCCAAACAAAATCGGTTACATTTTTCCCAAATGTAGCGACAATTTGTTGTCAGTCAACCAATCTCCAACTAAATGTAATTCCTTACTCAGGGTCTCCTTGATGTAAACTGTATCCTTCCCTGATACCAGTATGGCTGAGTCATCAGCATAAAGCAGGAGTTTGCATCTGCCATGTCATAAACGTATATAACAAATAAGAGAGGCCCTAAAATTGATCCCTGCAGTACTCCACAGGACATTTCTTTGGCCTCTGACAGAACATCACAAACCTTACATTCTTGTGTTCTGTTGGTCAGATAAGACCTAAACCAATTCACTGCTACACCATTTAGACCCATGCATTTCAGTTTCATCAGGAGAATATCATGTTCCACAATGTCAAAAGCTTTCTGCAAGTATAACATACCTGAATAGTTCCCCATCTCACTTTCCTGCTTGATGTGGGCAAAAAGGTGGATAAGGCAAGTATCAGTGGAATGAGATGTTCTAAAGACAGATTTGAGTTCATGAATACATTTGTGCTCAGTATCCCTCAAGTTGATTAAAAACGAATCTCTCAACAATTTTGGATAAGCTGCTGAGGATCGACACAGGCCTGTAGTTTCAGGAACCACCCTGGCTGTTTTGAGATAATTGGGAAATGTACCACTACTAACAGAAAGGTTAACAATATGCAATATAATTTTAGCAGTGACACAAGCACTATCCTTTATGAATCTTGCAGGAAGGTTATCCAGCCCAGTTGCTTTGTTTGTGCTCGTTAAGCATAGTAGATTGGAGACTTTGTTCTCTGTTCCCATGCACAGCCCAAACAAATAATTTCTGATACCTTTGCTATGGTAAAAGTTGTTAATGAAAGACTGGCCATGGTGTCCAGAGAAGGTTGGTAACTTCTTAACCAGAGATGAGGCTATAGGAGGTAAAAAAAAATAAAAAAAATAATATGCAACCTTTGCCTGGTCATAACATAAAACATAATCAATATCCAGGCCAATACTACAGGATTTTACCTTATAGGGAGTTTTTGAGCCAATGTCCTTTAAAATATTTCACAGTTTACAAGGCTGATGTAAGTTGACATTAACAGTGTCTATGTAATGTTGGGATTTGGCCTTATCCATTTTGTATCTTGCCTGGTTTCTACAGTTAATAAAACCATAATCTTGTTGTAGATGTATCCTTTTAAATTTGGCCAGGTTGCGATCCCTTTTCCTAAGATCTCGGAAGGGATCCATTTTCCTGTTTGATTCAAATTTGTTTCATCGCCAGAAAGTCGAGTGCAGACAGAAACATTTATTTATTAAAGATACCAAAGATACCTGTCCACCCACGACTGCGTGGCCAAACACGACTCCAACACCATCATTAAGTTTGCTGACGACACAACAGTGGTAGGCCTGATCACTGTCAATGATGAGTCGGCCTATAGGGAGGAGGTCAGAGAACTGGCAGTGTGGTGCCAGGACAACAAACTCTCCCTCAATGTGGGCAAGACAAAGGAACTGATCGTGGACTACAGGAAAAGGTGGGCGAACAGGCCCCCATTAACATCGATGAGGCTGTAGTGGAGCGGGTTGAGAGTTTCAAGTTCCTTGGTGTCCACATCACCAACGAACTATCATGGTCCAAACCTACCAAGACAGTCGTGAAGAGGGCTCAACAAAACCTTTTTCCCCTCAGGAGACTAAAAAGATTTGGCATGGGTCCCCAGATGCTCAAAAGGTTCTACATCTGCACCATCGAGAGCATCCTGACAGGTTGCATCACCGCCTGGTATGGCAACTGCTCGGCATCTGACCATAAGGCGCTACAGAGGGTAGTGTGAAAGACCCATTATATCACTGGGGCCAAGCTTCCTGCCATCCAGGACCTAATAGGCGGTGTCAGAGGAAAGCCCATAAAAATGTCAAAGACTCCAGTCATCCAAGTTATAGACTGTTTTCTACCGCATGGCAAGCGGTGCCAGAGAGCCAAGTCTAGAACCAAAAGGCTCCTCAACAGCTTCTACCCCCAAGCCATAAGACTGCTAAACAATTAATAAAATCGCCACCGGATGATTTACATTGACCCCCCCTCCCTTTTGTACACTGCTGCTCCTCGCAGTTTGTTTGTTATCTATGCATAGTCACTTCGCCCCCACCTACATGTACAGATTTTCTCAACTAGCCTGTACCTCCGCACACTGACTCTGTACCGGTGCCCCCTCTATATAGCCTCGTTATTCTTATTGTGATACTTTTTATTTTAGTCTACTTGGTAAATATCTTCTTAACTCTTCCTGAACTGCACTGTTGATTAAGGGCTTGTAAGTAAGCATTTCACTTGTTGTATTTGGCGCATGTGACAAATAAAGCTTGATTTGATTTATTCTAAAATATGTTATTTTTTAATCCTCAGAAATCTACACATAATACCCCATGATGACAAAGTTAAAACAGGTTTTTAGACATTTTTGCCAATTTATTAAATATTGAAAAACGAAAATACCTTATTTATATAAGTATTCAAACCCTTTGCTATGAGACATGAAGTTGAGCTCATTGATCCTCCTTAAGATGTTTCTACAACTTGATTGGAAATTCAATTAATTGGACATGGTTTGGAAAGGCACACACCTGTCTATATAAGGTCCCACAATTGACGTGAGGTCGAAGGAATGGTCCGTAGAGCATCAAGACAGGATTGTGTCGAGGCACAGATCTGGGGAAGGGTACCAAAACATTTCTGCAGCATTGAAGGTCCCAAAGGACACAGTAGCCTCCATCATTCTTAAATGGAAGAAGTTAGGAACCAAAAATAATTTTTCTAGTGCTGGCTGCACAAACAAACTGAGCAATCGGGGGAGAAGGTCCTTGGTCAGGGAGGTGACCAAGAACACGATGGTCACTCTGACAGAGCTCTAGAGTTCCTCTGTGGAGATGGGAGAACCTTCCAGAAAGACACACATTAAGACACCATTTATGGTAGAGTTGCCAGACGGAAGCCACTCCTCAGTAAAAGGCTCATCTCTGGTCTGATGAAACCAAGATTTAATTATTTGGCCTGAAAGCCAAGTGTCATGTCTGGAAGAAACCTAGCACCATCCCTACGGTTAAGCATGTTGGTGGTAGAATCATGCCGTGGAGATGTTTTTCAGTAGCTGGGACTGGGAGACTAGTCAGGATCGAGGCAAAGATAAATGGAGCAAAGTACATGGAGATCCTTGATGAAACTCTGCTCCAGAGCTCTCAGGACCTCAGACTGGGGCGAAGGTTCAACTTCCAATAGGACCACGACCGTCAGCACATACCCAAGACAGCGCAGGAGTGGCTTTGGGACAAGTCTCTGAATGTCCTTCAGGGGCCCAGCAAGAGCCCGGACTTAAACCTGATAAACCGAACATCTCTGGAGAGACCTGACATTAGCATTTCAGCAATGCTCCCCATCCAACCTGACAGAGCTTGAGAGGATCTGCAGAGAATAATGGGAGAAACTCCCCAAATACAGGTGTGCCAAGCTTGTAGTGTCACACCAAAGAAGACTCAAGACTGTAATTGCTGCCAAAATGTGCTTCAACAAAGTAAAGGGTAAAGGGTCTGAATACTTATATAAATGTAATATTTCCGTTTTTTACGTTTTATAAATTAGCAAACATTTTTAAAAACCTGTTTTTACCTTGTCATTATGGGGTATTGTGTGGAGAATTGAACCCTGTGGCAGAGGTCCGGAGGCCCTCCGATTTGACACACTGAACTCTATCTGAGAAGTAGTTGGTGAACCAGGCGAGGCAGTCATTTGAGAAGCCAAGGCTATTGAGTCTACCGATAAGAATGCGGTGATTGACAGAGTCGAAAGCCTTGGCCAGGTCTATGAAGACGGCTGCACAGTACTGTCTTTTATTGATGGCGGTTATGATATCGTTTAGGACCTTGAGCGTGGCTGAGGTGCACCCATGACCAGCTCGGACACCAGATTGCATATTGAAGAAGGTACGGTGGGATTCGAAATGGTCGTGATCTGTTTGTTAACTTGGCTTTCAAAGATTGTAGAAAGGCAGGGCAGGATGGATATAGGTCTATAACAGTCTGTGTCTAGAGTGTCTCCCCCTTTGAAGAGGGGGATAACCGCGGAAGCTTTCCAATCTTTGGGGATCTCAGATGATACGAAAGAGAGGTTGAATAGGCTAGTAATAGGGTCTACCAGGTAGGCTAGTTGAGAACAAGTTCTCATTTATAACTGCGACCTGGCCAAGATAAAGCAAAGCAGTGTGACACAAACAACAACACAGAGTTACACATGGAATAAACAAGCATAGAGTCAATAACACAATAAAAAAGATTAAATCTACAGTCGTGGCCAAAAGGTTTGAGAATGACACAAATATTAATTTTCACAGAGTCTGCTGCCTCAGTTTGTATGATGGCAATTTGCATATACTCCAGAATGTTATGAAGAGTGATCAGATGAATTGCAATTCATTGCAAAGTCCCTCTTTGCCATGCAAATGAACTGAATCCACAAAAAACATTTCCCCTGCATTTCAGCCCTGCCACAAAAGGACTAGCTGACATAATTTCAGTGATTCTCTCATTAACACAGGTGGGAGTGTTGACAAGGACAAGGCTGGAGATCACTCTGTCATGCTGATTGAGTTCGAATAACAGACTGGAAGCTCCAAAAGGAGGGCGGTGCTTGGAATCATTGTTCTTCCTCTGTCAATCATGGTTACCTGCAAGAAACACGTGCCGTCATCATTGCTTTGCACAAAAAGAGCTTCACTGGCAAGAATATTGCTGCCAGTAAGATTGCACCTAAATCAGCCATTTATCGGATCATCAAGAACTTCAAGGAGAGCGGTTCAATTGTTGTGAAGAAGGCTTCAGGGTGCCCAAGAAAGTCCAGCAAGCGCCAGGACCGTCTCCTAAAGTTCATTCAGCTGCGGGATCGGGGCACCAACAGAACAGAGCTTGCTCAGGAATGTCAGAAGGCAGGTGTGAGTGCATCTCCGCACACAGTGAGGCAAAGACTTTTGGAGGATGGCCTGGTGTCAAGAAGGGCAGCAAAGAAGCCACTTCCCTCCAGGAAAAATGTCAGGGACAGACTGATATTCTGCAAATGGTACAGGGATTGGACTGCTGAGGACTGGGGTAAAGTCATTTTCTCTGATGAATCCCCTTTCCGATTGTTTGGGGCATCCGGAAAAAAGCGTGTCCGGAAAAGACAAGGTGAGCGCTACCATCAGTCCTGTGTCATGCCAACAGTAAAGCATCCTGAGACCATTCATGTGTGGGGTTGCTTCTCCGCCAAGGGAGTGGGCACACTCAGAATTTTGCCTTTGAACACAGCCATGAATAAAGAATGTTACCAACACATCCTCCGAGAGCAACTTCTCCCAACCATGTAGGAACAGTTTGGTGATGAATAATGCCTTTTCCAGCATGATGGAGCACCTTGCCATATGGCAAAAGTGATAACTAAGTGGCTCGGAGTACAAAACATCGATATTTTGGGTCCATGGCCAGGAAACTCCCCAGACCTTAATCCCATTGAGAACTTGTGGTCAATCCTCAAGAGGCGGGTGGACAAACAAAACCCAACAAATTCTGTCAAACTCCAAGCATTGATTATGAAAGAATGGGCTGCCATCAGTCAGGATGTGGCCCAGAAGTTAATTGACAGGATGCCAGGGCGGACTGCAGAGTTCTTGATAAAGAAGGGTCAATACGGCAAATATTGACTCTTTGCATCAACTTCATGTAATTGTCAATAAAAGCCTTTGGCACTTATGAAATGCTTGTGATTATACTTCAGTATTCCATGGTAACATCTGACAAAAATGTCTAAAGACACTGAAGCAGCAAACTTTGTGGAAATTAATATTTGTGTAATTCTCTAAACTTTTGGCCACGACAGTCTATATAGTGTGTGCAAATGTCGTGAGAAGGTAAGGTAATAAATAGACCATAGTAGCAAAGTAATTATAATTTAGAAAATTATCACTGGAGTGATAGATGAGCAGATGATGATGTGCAAGTAGAAATACTGGTGTGCAAAAGAGCAGAAAAGTAAATAAAAACAATATGGGAATGAGGTAGGTAGATTTGATGGGCTATTTACAGATGGGCTATGTACAGCTGCAGCGATCGGTTAGCTGCTCTGATCCCGGATGTTTAAAGTTAGTGAGGAAAATAGAAGTCTCCAGCTTCAGTGATTTTTGCAATTAATTCCAGTCATTGGCAGCAAAGAACTGGAAGGAAAGGCGGTCAAAGGAGGTGTTGGCTTTGGGGATGACCAGTGAGATATACCTGCTGGAGCGCGTGCTGGGTGTTGTTATCGTGACCAGTGAGCTGAGATAAGGCGGAGCTTTACCTAGCATAAACTTATAGATGACCTGGAACCAGTGGATCTGGCGACGAATATGTAGCGAGGGCCAGCCGACTAGAGCATACAGGTCGCAGTGGTGGGTGGTATATGGGGCTTTGGTGACAAAACGGATGGCACTTTGATAGACTCCATCCAGTTTGCTGAGTAGAGTATTGGAAGCTATTTTGTAAATGACATCCCCGAAGTCGAGGATCGGTAGGCTACTCAGTTTTACGAGGGTACGTTTGGTGGCGTGAGTGAAGGAGGTTGTGTTGCGAAACAGGAGGCCGATTCTAGATTTAATTTTGGATTGAAGATGTTTAATATGAGTCTGGAAGGAGAGTTTACAGTCTAACCAGACACCTAGGTATTTGTAGTTGTCCACATATTCTAACTCAGAACCGTCCAGAGTAGTGATGCTGGTCAGGCTGGCGGTTGCGGGCAGCAAACGGTTGAAAAGCATGCATTTGGTTTTACTAGCGTTTCAGAGCAGTTGGAGGTCACGGAAGGAGTGTTGTATGTCATTGAAGCTCATTTGGAGATTAGTTAACACCGTGTCCAAAGAATGGCCAGAAGTGTACAGAATGGTGTCGTCTGCGTAGAGGTGGATCAGGGAATCACGCGCAGCAAGAGCGACATCGTTGATATATACAGAGAAAAGAGTCGGCCCGAGAATTGAACCCTTTGGTACCCCCATAGAGACTGCCAGAGGTATGGACAATAGGCCCTCCGATTTGACACACTGACCTCTGTCTGAGAAGTAATTGATGAACCAGGCGAGGCAGTCATTTGAGAAACCAAGGCTGTTGAGTCTTCCGATAAGAATGCGGTGATTGACCGAGTCGAAAGCCTTGACCAGGTCAATGAAGCCATGCTGTACAATACTGTCTTTTATCGATGGCGGTTATGATATCGTTTAGTACCTTGAGCGTGGCTGAGGGGCACCCGTGACCAGCTCGGAAACCGGATTGCACAGCGAAGAAGGTACGGTGGGATTCAAAATGGTCAGTGATCTGTTTACTAACTTGTCTTTTGAAGACTTTAGAAAGGCAGGGCAGGATGGATATAGGTCTGTAACAGTTTGGGTCTAGAGTTTTCCCCCCTTTGAAGAGGGGGATGACTGCGGCAGCTTTCCAATCTTTGGGGATCTCGGACGATATGAAAGAGAGGTTGAACAGACTGGTAATAGGGGTTGCAACAATGGCAGCGGATAATTTTAGAAAGAGAGCGTCCAGATTGTCTATCCCAGCTGATTTGTACGGGTCCAGGTTTTGCAGCTCTTTCAGAACATCTGCTGTCTGGATTTGGATGAAGGAGAAGCTGGGGAGGCTTGGGAAAGTAGCTGCGGGGGTGCTGTTGGCCGGGGTTGGGGTAGCCAGCAGGATAGCATGGCCAGCCGTAGAGAAATGCTTATTGAAATTCTCGATTAACGTGGATTTATCGGTGTTGACAGTGTTACCTAGCCTCAGTGCAGTGGGCTGCTGGGAGGAGGTGCTCTTATTCTCCATAGACTTTACAGTGTCCCAAAACTTTTTGGAGTTAGAGCTACAGGATGCAAATTTCTGTTTGAAAAAACTAGCCTTTGCTTTCCTGACTGACTGTGTGTATTGGTTCCTGACTTCCCTGAAAAGTTGCATATCGCAGGGACTATTCAATGCTAGTGTAGTTTCCGTGCTGGTCGAGGGCAGTCAGGTCTGGAGTGAACCAAGGGCTATATCTGTTCTTAGTTCTACGTTTTTTGAAAGGGGCATGCTTATTTAAGATGGTGAGGAAATTACTTTTAAAGAGCAACCAGGCATCCTCGACTGACGGGATGAGGCCAATATCCTTCCAGGATACCCGGACCAGGTTGATTAGAAAGGCCTGCTCGCAGAAGTGTTTTAGGGAGCATTTGACAGTGATGAGGGCTGGTTGTTTGATCGCGGACCCATTACGCACGCAGGCAATGGGGCAGTGATCGCTGAGATCCTGATTGAAGACAGCAGAGGTGTATTTAGAGGGCAAGGTGTGAAGTGCCAGTTTTCAACCCCCCTGGCCTGCTAGGCTCCAGTGGGGGAAGGGAGCCTCCTACAGAAGTTAGAAAGTTACATAATTTGTGTCTCTGAGGGCTGTGAGATGGTGTGCTAAAGATGTCCACATGCTTCCCAGCTGAAACAGTTTGGAACAGTTTGTGCATATATTATGTAAACATTTGGTGACGTTTTTGTTCATTTTGGACTTCGGGAAGGGTTTTTTCAGAACAAATGTTACATTTTTTATCGAGGCAAGTCGGTAAGCGAGTTGGTAACCGAAGTCTACGCCCCCTTGTCGGTGATTGGTCAACAGTAGGGATTCTTTAATGAAGTGCCTGTGGTCATTCAACGAGAGACGACTCGTCCTAATGCACATTTTTTCACTAAAGAAATGCTTTACCAAACATCCTAGTCAGATGCAAAATTGCGCAACTAAGCAAAATGTACAAAATTAATGACAGATTTCTTGAGTTATTGTTTGATTAATTCTGACTATTTTGAGGAAGTGTATACTGGCTACAATGTCTCAAAATGGACAAACAGTACTATTGCCATTTTTCAAGTATGGGAGTATGTGAGCACAGTTGTTTGGTTCAACCGAACTTAAACATGCGGACACCTTAAGAGTCTCTGGCAGGTAATTTGTAACACTTAAAGACATTCTATTTTTGGTGATTACATTTTATGCACTGCAGTAAGAATATGAATATAGGGCCCATAAAAGTTGTTTGGCTTGTAATAAATCATTAAAACAAAAAAGAGGCAAAACTTGAACTAATTTTAATTAACATGTCAGAGTAAGGGTTATGAGAATGGTACTGAAAGTTCCTTTTTTACTGGGATCAGGGCTTTGAAATCAAGCCTAGTTGTTGTAGATGTGATACTGATCTGAATGCGATCCGGTGTTTGGCAAAAACTCTATACTCCCATTTGTTGTTCTTAGGGCTGTATTATCTCAGATCTAACTAAACAGAGATTCATGGGAGCGGCTTATGCATGTATTCATATAATTTCCCAGGGACGTTCTGGAATAACTAGGGTTGGTTTTGGTTGTTGCTCAAAAATGCAGAGCTTGCTTTTGTTTAGTGAAAGTAGAGGCACTAGAGGCAGACCGTACCCAATCTCTGTATTGTTTGGGCAAGACTGTTGTTGGGCTTTTCCTTGATAACAATTTTTTTGTAGGGGTTGATACATTTTTCGTAAGTGAAAATTAAGTCAGAAATGTCAAAGTGATTACAAACTTCAGAAGCCTTTTTAAACCTCAAATGCACTACAAGTTTTACATTTCCTGCAATTCCCTGAAAGTTATTCTGCAACAGGGTGATCAAATTAAGTTCAGGCACCTGTATAACGCAGTCCAAAACAAGCCTATTTGATTTTCCCATATTCCAATGTTCCCTTTTTAAAATTATTATTATCACAGAGTAAGTTATCACTGTATCGTCTATTAATTTCACAACTTCGCTGAGAGAACGCCTCGGTACCATTTCCAAGACAGCATAGATCACAGAGACGCTATTCGATTACAACCACATGAACAAATGCAAGGAAAAAAATGACAGGTCAGACTGTAGAATGACCCCCAATATGGCCTAGTGAGTGAGCATAAACAGTACATTTCCGCTGTGTCGGCTGTCAGGCCCCTCTGTGTTATTTCTGATTCACGGAGCATGGTTATTGACCTATCATTACTCTTAGAAGCCCTCCAGTCTGCTTCAATGCAGAGGAATTCAGCTGACTGTTTTTTTTGTTGTTGGATGAAGCAGCACATTGACCGAGAGACCAGACCAGCACTGGGGCTGGATGGAGTGTGCTGGCATCTCACTTCAGAGCTAATCCATTGTCTTCCCCTCTGACTGCAAACAGCGTTTTGGCAGGCACCGCCGCTCCCTGAATTCTGCATTCGGCTCGTTCGCCTGCCAAAGACTCCCCTTCAGCTTTGCCGCTGCACCCATGTTATTATCCAACCTCTAGTTGTGTTGAGCTCTTCCTTGTTCATTTTTTTTTTGCGACCACCATTTTCTAGACACAGCCTCGTTTGCCCTCCCCTTGATTCTAAACAATCCCACTTTTGGTGATTTTATTGCAGAATTTGCTCTGCAACAACCATCCCTGCCAACCCTTGAATTGAATGTCGTTCAGACATTACGAGGTCCAGTGTATTAGCCATATTGGTCATTTGCACCATCAATGCTAAAGTGGGGGTCTTCGTAAATGTGACACTTAAGCTTGTACCACTGTATGCTCTCTCAAATAGACGAGGCACTTCAGCCCGGATCTGATTGAGCAAACAAAGAGTGAACTTAACCTGTGTAAACATCTTCGGCAAACAAATCTAGGTTTGGAATGGTCAGTGTACTACCACGACCTGTGGCAGTCATCAGCTCGCTCATGCTACAGCTTAGCAACGAAGGGAACTATATTCTCATGCAATACTTTGATTTCATCAATCCAATTAATTAATTGCTAATCCTGACAGTTCATCCAGCCATTTTGTGCTGGACAGTTCCCAATCTTAAGTGCCAATATCATGTCATGATATTTGACTGTCAATTTGGATACTCCTCGATTAGATTTCAGAAACATTTAATTTAGCAGATAAGGTATGATATTTATATATTCCTGTTGTAAACCTAGTGGTTTTGTAAGAATTCATTACATTGAGTAATTAACAGTATGCGGACTAATTAAAGGACAAAACGCAGCATCATATGATGTAAAATCCATCATACCGGCTGTAGTTATGAATTTTGAATCACCTCCTTGATTATCTTCCCTATATCTGTCACTTCCCTTGGTTCTCTCCTTAGGTGTTATTGACTCTGTTTTCATGTCGGTGCGTTGTTTGTGTTACGTGTTTATGGTTTCATTTATTTATTAAAACAGTCTCAGCGCACTCGTTACAACAGCTCAAATAAGCAAAGAGAAACAACAGTCCATCATTACTTTAAGACATGAAGGTCAGACAATACGGAACATTTCAGGAACTTTGAAAGTTTCTTCAAGTGCAGTCGCAAAACCGGTCAAGCGCTATGATGAAACTGGCTCTCATGAAGACCGCCACATGAATGGAAGACCCAGAGTTACCTCTGCTGCAGGGGATAAGTTCATTAGAATTACCAGCCTCAGAAATTGCAACCCAAATAAAGACTTCCTAGAGTCCAAGTAACAAGGGCGGCAGGGTAGCCTAGTGGTTAGAGCATTGGACTAGTATCTGGAAGATTGCAAGTTCAAATCCCCAAGCTGACAAGGTACAAATCTGTCGTTCTGCCCCTGAACAGGCAGTTAACCCATTGTTCCTAGGCCATCATTGAAAATAAGAATTTGTTCTTAACTGACTTGCCTGGTTAAATAAAGGTGTAAAAAATAAACAGACACATCTCAATATCAGAGGAGACTGTATGAATCAGGCCTTCATGGTCGAATTGATGCAAAGAAACCACTACTAAAGGACAAGAAACATGCGCAATGGACATCCGACCAGTGTAAATTTGTCCTTTGGTCTGGAGTACAAATTAGAGATTTTTGGTTCCAACCGCAGTGTCTTTGTGAGACGCGGTCTGGGTGAATGGATTATCTCTGCGTGTGTATTTCCCACCGTAAAGCATGGATGAGGTGTTATGGGGTGCTTTGCTGGTGACACTGTCTGAGATTTATTTAGAATTCAAGGCACACCTAACCAGCATGGCTATCTGGTTTGGGCTTAGTGAGACTATCATTTATTTTTCAACAGGACAATGACCCAACACACCTCCAGGCTGTGTAAGGGCTATTTAACCAAGAAGGAGAGTGATAGAGTGCTGCATCAGATGACCTGGCCTCCACAATCACCCAACCTCAACCACTTTTAGATGGTTTGGGATGAGTCAGACCGCAGAGTGAAGAAAAAGCGGCCAACAAGTGCTCAGCATATGTAGGAACTCCTTCAAGACTGTTGGAAAAGCATTCCAGGTGAAACTGGTTGAGAGAATGCCAAGAGTGTGCAAAGCTGTCATCATGGCAAAAGGTGGCTATTTGAAGTATAACATATAAAATTATATCAAATATATTTAGATTTGTTTAAGACTTTTTTTGGTTACTACATGATTCCATATGTGTTATTTCATAGTGTTGATGTCTTCACTATTATTCTACAATGTAGAAAATAGTTTAAAAAAAAAAAAAAACTTGAATGAGTAGGTGTTTTAAAACATTTGACCGGTAGTGTATATATATTTTCTTAATTATTATTATTTTGTGTACTTTTACCCCTTTTTCGTGATACACAATTATTTACAATGACGACCTACCCCAGCCAAACCATCCCCTAACACGACACGGACAACACTGGGCCAATTGTGCACCTCCCTATGGGACTCCTGATCACGGCTGGGTTATGATACAGCCAGGGATCGAACCCCAGTCTGTAGTGACGCTTCTAGCACTGTGATGCAGTGCCTCAGACCACTGCGCCACTCAGGATCCCAAAATGTGCCATGCAAATGCCAAGCTCTACCAACTGAGCCACAGAAATCAGACATCGAATATCTCTTTAAGCATGGTCAAGTTAATTATGCAGTGGATTATGTATTAAACCACCCAGACACATCAAAGATACAGTCGTACATCTGATTTGAGCCGCAGGACAGAAATGAAACTGCTCAGGGATGTTGCCATGAGGCCATTGGTGATTTTAAAACAGCTACAGAGTTCAATGGCTGTGATGGGAGAAAACTGAGGATGGATCAACAATATTGTAGTGACTCCACAATAATGATCTAAATGACAGAGTGAAAAGAATAATAAAATAGAATCCAAATATCCCAAAACATTGTATGCATGGCACTTGTATGCAACAAGGCACTAAAGCAGCAGTTCCCAAACTGGGGTTCGCAACCCCATGTGGGGTCGCCTGATATGAAAATAGGGTCGCGGTAGAAATTCCAGAAATCCTGAGAAAATATATATACAAAAACAAATATAATATTGTCTTTGTATCTCAAAATCCTTGTAATGTGGTTTATCTTAAAAATGTAAATGAAAAATATTATAATCTAAAATATTAAATTAAATAATTCCCACTGAATGGCTTGGCCCACTACGCTATGAAACCACACACTATTGCAGAGACTTTGATATTACCAACCACAATTGATATGGTGAAAACAATGAGTAGGGAAGCAGAGGCACAAACTCACATCAATACCTTTGCATGATCAGTCCCCTTCTGTACTCCCTGTTCACTCCCTGTTCACTCTTGACTGCATGGCCAGGCACGACTCCAAAACCATCATTAAGTTTGCCGATGACACAACATTGGTAGGCCTGATCATCAACAATGACGAGACGGCATATAGGGAGGTCAGAGACCTGGCCGTGTGGTGCCAGCACAACAACCTCTCCCTCAAACGTGATCAAGACAAAGGAGATGATTGTGGATTACAGGAAAAGGAATCCACAATCATTCTCATCGATGGGCTGTAGTGGAGCAGGTTGAGAGCTTCAAATTCCTTGGTGTCCACATCACCAACAAACTAGCATGGTCCATGCACACCAAGACAGTTGTGAAGAGGCCACGACAAAACCTAATCCCCCTAAGGAGACTGAAAATATTTGGCATGGGTCCTCAGATCCTCAAAACTTTCTATAGCTGCACCATCGAGAGTATCCTGACTTGTTGCATCACTGCCTTGTATGGCAACTGCTCGGCCTCCGACCGCAAGGCACTACAGAGGGAAGGGCCTACGGCCCAGTACATCACTGTACTGGACCGTACCAGGCGGTGTCAGAGGAAGGCCCTAACAATTGTCAAAGGGTCCAGCCACCCTAGTCATACATAGACTGTTCTCTCTGCTACAACAATTGAATCAATCTCTTTGAAAGACTTTCTAATTCTCACCTAATCTTCTCTTGAACCCTTTATCATTGAAATCCATCTTACTCCAGCATGGCCATCTGCATTTTACTTGCTCTTTAAAAAATTAAAAAAAGAATGTACTTGAGAATAACAGGAACGTCTAAATTGCGAACAATCCAGCTCCTGACGTCCAACTTTGGCAATCATGTTGTTCTTTTGATTTACTTCTAGAGAACAAGGTAAGTCGGCAGTCACTTCCCCTATTAGTATGAACTGACCCTGTATATAGCTTACTTACATTCTCATGTTCTTTGTATTTCTATTTCTCGTGTTTCTTGCTGTTGTTCTACTTTACTTTATACTACTACTGATATTGAGTACTGCGTTGTTGGGAAAGAGCTTGCAAGAAAGGCATTTCACTGTACTTGTGCAGGTTACATAGGCAATCTCGAAACAAATCAAATGCCATCAGGATGTTCAATCAATCTAACCCGCTGTATGCAATACATAGGTGATTGCAGCTGCGACAGTTCTGATAGCAACACACACAAGTGTTCATGTTAGGTCCCTGGGTACATCATTAACATGGCTTTGATCATGCCTAATTAAGAAATATAACGAGCATGTCACTCCAGTTCAGTCGTATCACTCCAACCATTGCATGAGCACAATTAAAAGTGAACATAAACATAGTTCCCTCATCCAGAGGGAATTCCAAGATTTTGGTAAATGAACATAAATGAGAACCATTTAAAACTCACACTGTACGAAATAAGATAATGATCATACCTTCTTTCTGCTTGTAGCAGAAAAGGTCATGGACAGCAGTTGGGGTAGGAACTTGGATTTTGTCTTGGTGTTTCATATTTCTCCCAGGTGAGATCTATGAGACTGGTTGTGAATGACAGCCCTTTGTAGCTCCCCTCAGTGCTTCAGGCCATTCTTCTTTGGTTCCCATCGCCCCTCAGGCCTCTCCATAGAGATAGACCTGTTAAAACCTCTCAGTGAATAAGCTGTCAATCATCGAAGACTTGAATACCTGCAGCCTATGAATGATGTAATAATTATATTTGGTTATCTTTTGCATTTGGGGCTATCCCTAGATGACAGATTTGATGTCCATGCAAATGTGTAATTTAAAACCATTGTCTGTGTTGGCACCATTATTTTTGCCCGGGTACAACAGGTGCAATGTCACTATAATTAATGACTAGCATTTGCATTCGTATTGTTCAGTGCAGACCGTAATGGACACTGGAGTCACAAACGTTCATGAAATAAAGATCTCAACATTTTGTTTCACTATTTGGAGTGGAATTCAAAAAGGCACTCGCACATCTGAGCTCATCTATTTTGGAGCAGACATACAGATGTTGATAGAACCTTAAAACAGACCTGATCATTCCGTCAGCAGTGATTTATATTGGATTTTTTTCATTTGAACTATCGACAAAGGACTCACCGTAGTATGGGTAAAGGGACCTACCATGATGATTCTGGTGCTGGGGTTTCAGTGTGGCAGGCCAGGCTGGGGGTTGGAAAAGGGATTGAATACCTGCTCATAAATATCTCGAGGCCATACGTTTCTTTGGTGCGACAGTGTACATTCTGCATCACCGGAGGTACAAACTGATTTGTTTTGACTCCAGCAGTGCTATGCTGTTCTGCACTCTCAATGCTGCCAGCTACAGAAACCCACTGTACTGTTGAACAATGCAGGATGAGGACACTTCAAGCAGACTTGCTGAGTCAGGCCCATGTATAAAGAAGTTGATACTTTCTCTCGATACGCTAACGCAACTATAATTAGTTTTCATTTCCTAAGCCTTGTTTTTGTTTCGGCTTACAATGACTATAGCGAAGTGTTTTCTCAGCTACTACAGCAGATAGCTAAATGTTTTTCGTGTTCACATTAAAAGGGTTGTCTACAGGGCTGGGGAGTAACAGTTTGCCAATATGCGTTTGATTGAAGGTTAATGAGTTTCATTCCCCACCACTTACTCATCTCAGCCTCTATCATGCCTTCATACAGTAACAGTTGGCCATGGTGTTATTCAAGGTAAACAGTCAGTTGGCCATGGTGTTATTCAAGGTAAACAGTCAGTTGGCCATGGTGTTATTCAAGGTAAACAGTCAGTTGGCCATGGTGTTATTCAAGGTAAACAGTCAGTTGGCCGTGGTGTTATTCAAGGTAAACAGTCAGTTGGCCATGGTGTTATTCAAGATAAACAGTCAGTTGGCCATGGTGTTATTCAAGGTAAACAGTCAGTTGGCCATGGTGTTATTCAAGGTAAACAGTCAGTTGGCCGTGGTGTTATTCAAGGTAAACAGTCAGTTGGCCGTGGTGTTATTCAAGGTAAACAGTCAGTTGGCCGTGGTGTTATTCAAGGTAAACAGTCAGTTGGCCATGGTGTTATTCAAGGTAAACAGTCAGTTGGCCATGGTGTTATTCAAGGTAAACAGTCAGTTGGCCATGGTGTTATTCAAGGTAAACAGTCAGTTGGCCATGGTGTTATTCAAGGTAAACAGTCAGTTGGCCGTGGCGTTATTCAAGGTAAACAGTCAGTTGGCCGTGGTGTTATTCAAGGTAAACAGTCAGTTGGCCGTGGTGTTATTCAAGGTAAACAGTCAGTTGGCCGTGGTGTTATTCAAGGTAAACAGTCAGTTGGCCATGGTGTTATTCAAGGTAAACAGTCAGTTGGCCATGGTGTTATTCAAGGTAAACAGTCAGTTGGCCATGGTGTTATTCAAGGTAAACAGTCAGTTGGCCGTGGCGTTATTCAAGGTAAACAGTCAGTTGGCCGTGGTGTTATTCAAGGTAAACAGTCAGTTGGCCGTGGTGTTATTCAAGGTAAACAGTCAGTTGGCCGTGGTGTTATTCAAGGTAAACAGTCAGTTGGCCATGGTGTTATTCAAGGTAAACAGTCAGTTGGCCGTGGTGTTATTCAAGGTAAACAGTCAGTTGGCCATGGTGTTATTC
Source organism: Oncorhynchus mykiss (assembly GCF_013265735.2). Taxonomy (NCBI): domain Eukaryota; kingdom Metazoa; phylum Chordata; class Actinopteri; order Salmoniformes; family Salmonidae; genus Oncorhynchus; species Oncorhynchus mykiss. The sequence goes on along the minus strand of NC_048569.1, from coordinate 57,721,628 downwards.
AAGGTAAACAGTCAGGGGTTTCCTGAGAAGGTGAAGTTAGTGCCGGGGGTTTTCCCCTTCTTCAATTAAGTAGAGGAATACTGGTAAAAAATACAGGGACCAGGTTATTACTCCTTCCAGGCAAATTAGAATGTTGTAGCTTTGATTATGAAGTCAGATATTTCCCTAACATCCTTTTATCTGTCTCATGTTGAGTTTCCTGTTCCCGGTGTTTCCTGTGTTCTAGGAGTTCTATGTTTTATCATGTTTTATTTTCTGTGCCCTATGTGTATTTTCACATTGCATTTTATCTTGTGTTTCAGTAATATACTTGACTGCCATGTGGGATAAATAAAGTAGTATGTAGAATTTACTGAGGTTATACTTCTTTGCTTTTGGGTTTGTTTGTTTTGGTTTTGCCGGCACTAAAGTGATGTGGGGATCTGTGGCAGTGGAGTGATTTAGACAGGCGTCTTGAGGTCTGCTAACGAGGCTCTTCAGACGCAGGACCTTTGGTGCCTGGAATTGAGGATTGGTTGTTGGGTTGATGAAGCATGGCAGTTAATTATTCCTCCCTCACTCAGAGCAACCACTTGTGGACATGGAGGAAATGTGCATAATCAAGTTTGACTGATAAGGCTCAGGAGTGATTTGGAAGGAACAGATTGAGAGAAAAGGGAACATCATCTAGTTAAAGTTTGAGCTATTCAAAATGGATCAAACTTGACTTGTCCGTATTTCCTATACAAACCCAACCCTGCCTTTTTTACCTTTTCATCTCCCTCACATAATACTTGAAATATGTTAATCTTTTTTTCACCAGCCCTTTTTTCTTCCGGGGTGTTTTCATTTTCATTATTATGTTTTGGATGAATCTGCTGTAATTTAAAATGTATGTTTTTATTTTTATTTTTTGTAAATGGTATAGTATTTTGTCTTTTTCGTTATGCGTTGGACCCCAGTAAGACTAGCTGTTCGCCATTGGGGTCGGCTAATGGGGATCCTAATAAATCAAATCAAAGGAAACTGATACAGTTGTGTCGGAATCTGAAACATATTGCAGATGATATGGGTTGCAGCCTTGGTTCTATCAAATTTAACAAAAGCATCAGCAAAGTGAGTCATGACATTAATACATGGCCTAGGTCCTAATTAAATATTTGTGGATTTGCCTTATGCTGCGGTAAAGGCAATCTACAGAGAACTGGAAACGTTGGCCCTCTGGATTTATTTAACCTTGATTAGCTAAGCCAAATGGAAGTTGTTCATTTATCTTGAATGGATATTATCTGTTTTACAGCCTGCATTGATTTGTTCCAGATTAATCATCCATCTTATACTGTAAAAGGTCATTTGGATGTCATTGGGTCTTGGAGACCCAATTTGCATGCAGCAAAGAGGCAGGAAAGAACTAGTCCAAGTCAACTCAATGATGGCAATCATTATTTTCTCCATATAACATGTTCTCGGGCATCTAGGTGATGTCTTCTGTGGTTTTAGATCAGAGGTCTTAGTTCTGAATAGAGCCACAGTTGATAGCCCCATATGTCATACTTACTTATCAACCTCCTGAAGGCCTCCCACCTGTTTATTAACCTTGCATTTGGACTGAAAGCGATTGCAGTAATTTTGGACCATAAATCAAATCAAATTTGATCTAAAGTGCATTTAAACATCTCAATTCACGTTACAGTAAACCCAACAATAAAAACATGGTCCACTCTTTTCCAACCTATTTGTTTACTCCTTCCAGGGCCGACCCACTGATTAGGCAATTAGGCCTATGGCAGCAGATTGACGAGGGCGGGATTTTCTGAGCTAGACTGACCTAAACGCAACTCCAACAACACATAAAACCTCACATAATTCTGCCCCAAAACAATTTCTATCAACCAGTGGCGTATGGGCTTTTTTTAGGTGAGCGCTGATGCCACCTATGATAAGCAGTGCCCACTTTGTCAAAGGCAGAGACCCAAATATTGATATTTTCTCATTCCCAGCGCGCCTCTCCAGGGTGCTGTTGGAGAGACGCATCGCTGCGGCGCGCCACCAACATTCTGTCCCCAAAAATGATCTAGAATAAATCATGTAACAGATGGTAGAAAGAGTATGTGGCTTTTTCTATAGTCTACAGGCTGGAGATAAGATGTATGACAATGTAAAGAGACGGAAATCATGCCGGTTTCTCTGATCAAATAGTCAAACCTAAATGGCGCCCAATCAAATAAAAAATGCTCTTACATGTTAACAACATGTCCTAAAAAGAGGACGGGTTAAAGTCAAATGGACAATATATAATGGATAATCAGGCTACTCACAACTGCTGTCCAGGAGTTTCATCCCGTGGCCTATATTGTCACGATCAAGTGGTTTCGCGTTTGTACCCATAAATTTTTTTACAAGCTGAGCATAGGGGAAAGCTATATACACTTCTGCATTTCCCATTGTGTAAAACAATTGCAAATGGTCTCAGGATAACTGGTACCGATAAAGTTGGGTGGCCAAATTGATTAATCACAGGAATCAGGAGGAATAAAGCCAATGCAACTGCCTTTTCTTTCCTACCAAACAGTGAGCCTGCCACATGGAGGCCAACATGGTAGGCTACCCCAGTAAGGACGGGCCGACGTATTTTGGCTGTCTTTTTATTCTACGTATAAAAAGATACACATAGGCTATACCTCATTAAGCAGGACCGACACTGACGCCATTCGGACGTCTTTGTTTGGTTCAGATTGTGTCCGGTCTGGACCAACCTTAATTTGGCCCAAACATAGACATCTATAAATGTTGTCTTTTCAACATTCATTCAGAACCCGAAAATGAACCCGATTTCAAGGTCTGAAAAATATTTCCTTTTTCAACTTTCGCTCAGAACTGAAAATGAATTTGATTTCAATAAGACTTCTCTTCACTTTTCATTCAGAACCTAAAGTGTGAATTTTCGACGTCTTTTCAACGTCATTGTACCTACTATGATTATTCTAGTCGGGACCTAAAATTTCGTTGCATGCTGACTCCTTCAGTATGCAAACAGTATCTTCACTGCAGATTGAAACGTTTTGATGAAGACAAGCGTCAAAAGCGCTATTGATCTGTACTCGTTTCTCCCCAAAGTAATGACCAGAGATACTGGATATAATGACGAGACCCTTGTGTCTTCGCCTTTAACAATGGCATTCGTTATCCACAGAGCGGAACAGTGGGCATGTCAAACTCCTGCCTAGTCCTCTCTTTGGATTGGGGCATACATCTTGTTATTTCAGTACTTTTTTGAATATTCAATGAGTGACGTGCCTGTGTTCAATGGAGAGTGAGATGCTATGCTAGCCTCATGAATATGTATAGACCATCTTGAATTTCAATATGGACAACTCCGATATAAGATGTTTTTTCACAAAGTTTTCGGGATGTCACATGCCTCACACATATCAGTAGTCTCGTAACAACCTAAGCATTACTAAACTTGTATTAGATCAAATAAGCCTCACGTATCAAAATAGCAATTCATTTTTCTCTTGAATAAATTCGACATGCTCTCATTGCCCTCCATACAAAAACTCCTCACTTGCTTAATAATTAATGATCTGCTTAACGTGGGCATATTTTGGGCGGCCAAACCCTCTCGCTTCGCCTCTTGCTCCCTGGTAACGCATGGCATGATTTATGAGGGCTATAGGAGAATCTCAATTTCATACTCCTCATGTCCACTCTCCTTGCCTCTTTCTCAAAGCCCTTTGGAGGAGAAGGTCAGAGGGGAGGAACCTCTGGCTTTTTCATCCAATGGGCTTTGAGAAGGAGGCAAGGAGAAAGAAAAGAGGACATTGTGTAATCACCATATATTTGACCTAGTTCATTATTAGAGAAATCTCAGGCTCTTTGGTGAGCAGAGTATGACAGGGACAGGCTAATCAGAGAGAGGCCCAGAAAGTGTAATTTATTTTGATTGTAGTGTCCCTTGAGAGCAACGACCCTCATTAAGTCTCAGAATTTGGACTCCATTAAGGGCTTATGGGCCTTTTTAGCATTTTTTTTTTAACATTAAAGCTACGAATAACTGAGATTAAATAAACACTGATATCACACAGAGCATTTTAGTATTATCCAGATTGGGCAACATACTACCATCTTTAGTGCCCAGTATTCACCGACTGTATGCAATGCTCCTTTGGAATGAAGAATACATATGGGGAATTGTTAGCTTAATACTGAAATAGTTTCCCAATATGATTCTAGCCCAAATTACAATGCATTGGGAGGTAATGGAAATGCAAACATAGTGTATTCCAGCTTTTAAAAAAAGCTTCTAACGTTTGTAATTTTCACTTTAAAATGTCAGACTTGATTTCCTAACAAAATATGCATCAACCCCTACAAAAAATGTCCATTATTTATAATCCACACAATAATTCACATTTCCTGTTGCTGCAGGATTATTTTCCTGCTATGAGAAACTGGTCAGATTAAGAGCCTACACCTATACTAATTCAAAGAGAGAGAATGCCTGATGCTGATGAAGTCGATGTGTTAGACCAGTATACATGCTTGTTTAGCATCCTGTAGGACTACTGTACATTAGGCAAGTCCATTACCCAGCAAGATCAGGATATGTAAACCTAAGGATGTCGAATGGCACTCGAAACATGATCTAAATTGGGGTTTAGGCCTCCTGAGTGGCGCAATGCTTGAGGCATCACTACAGTCCCGGGTTCGATCCCAGACTGTGTCGCAGCCGGCTTCAACTGGGAGACCCATGAGGTGGCACACAATTGACCAAGCGTTGTCCGGGTAGGGGAGGGTTTGGCTAGCCGGGATGTCCTTGTCGCTCTAGCGACTCCTTGTGGTGGGCCGGGCGCATGCACACTGATTTTGGTCGCCAGTTGTATGGTGTTTTCTCCGACACATTGGTGCGGTGGGCTTACGGGTTAAGCAAGCAGTGTGTCAAGAAGCAGTGCGGCTTGGCAGGGTCGTATTTCGGAGGATGCATGCCTCTCAACCTTCACCTCTCCCGAGTCCGTACGGGAGTTGCAGCGATGGGACCAGACTGGAACTACCAATTGGATATCACAAAATTGGGAAGAATATGCCCAAAAACAAAAAAAGGATGTTTAATGGATTTAAAAATAAATCTACATATATGATAATTCGAAACCATCATATACATGACAAGTTTTATGGGACACTCTTACTTAATTCAAATTACAAGCCACATATGCTATAGTATTGTTGAATTATATTTCCATGATCCGTCCATCACAGTGCAGATTAACATAGTACTTCCTTGTCTGTGGGGTACATATGGTGCATACAATCAATGTATCAATATGGCTAATCAATATGCCAGAAATAAGCTAATTTAGTGCAGTGAATCATTACCCATTAGGAATCATAGACAGAGCATAAAAATACTACACTATACTATCGTATAAATACTATACTACCCTACTGTAGTATTTACTGTAGTGTTGCAGACATGACTGGAGTATACGGTAGTATTTACAGTGTACTATAGTAAACACTGACCGTAAATATTGTCATAAATAACTGTAGGATATACTATAGTAATTCTTGTGTTTTTGCGGTCTGTAGAATATTGTAGTATTTGCTGTAGTGTTTTTGCAAACATTTCTGTATATTTACTATAGTGTTTTTGTTTTATTATCTTATAAATATCAGTGGTGGCTTTCTCCTTGAGGAAACCTGCTGGACAAAATACTCAAAAGTACACATTTTCCACAATCTGTAGGTAGATAGGACTGAGGTTCAGAGCTTCTGCATTTTTCTATAAGCTATCGGGAACACAATATATTGTCTATACTTGGCATGTAGGTTTCTCACTTATGGGTGGCACAAATTAGAATATGGGTGGAATGGGAAGGGTATATGCAAATGAAATACTGTAGTATATAATTGAGTATTTACTGTAGTGTTTTTGCGGACATCACTGTAGTATTTACTGTAGTATTTTGCGGTCTGTAGTATACTGTAGTATTTACTGTAGTATTTTAGAGTATACTACAAAATTCTATATTAAGTACTACACATGATCAATGGATTCTGAAGTGTATAGTGTTGTACAGTATACTACAGATTTTCATAGTAAGTACTGTATTATTCTATAGTAAACTGTAGCATTTTTCCATGTGGGTATTGTCTTTTCTTTTCTAGGGGAGTGTAGAATTTACAGACTGGTAGCCACGTGCACTGGAAGCTAAGATAACATGACAGAGGCCTGCCTCTGATACCTTATCTGACCGATTTCAGACTGCCGGGCAGCTCAGATGTGCTTATCATACTTTCCTCCACATAATCCTAACAAATAATTGAGCTCTAGTAGTTCCATGGACACCCAGGCTTGACTAATGAACATGGTGTACCCCCGCTCAGTTAGTAGTGAGGTAATGCTGGCAACCTTATTGTCAGTGTCCTTCTTACCCCACTCCCTCAATCAAACGACGTCTCTGTGTGCACTTATTAATGCCACTTGAAACAGATTGAACGTGAAGTGGCCCACTCAGAGTTTTGGGATGTAATTGGTTGCAGAACTGAGATGGACATGGGAGCTTATGTGCATCTTGAGATGGGTGTGAAATACAAGGCTATCTGAGTTTAAACTGACTCACCTTGATGCGTTTTGGCACACCGACTCCACACCGAAATGACAAAAATGTCAAATGTCAGTTCAATCATTTTTCTTGATTGGAACTCCAAACGATCAATACTTTTGTGGAATTGCTTGACTGTAAAAATAACTCACCAACAGGTAACACCTCTGATATCCTCTGCAGAGGATAATAAGACAGCACAGAACCTCATAGGAAGCAGGTTTTGGGGGATGTGTCAACACCTCCAATCCAGCATTTACAACCTGAGAGACAAAAGCCCTGCAATGAGTGTGAGAAGTTCCCTATCATAAAGAGGGACGTTTTGGAAGCCTGTGACTGAACTTTTAAGGTTATGTTGTAAAGCTGTTTAATACCTTTTTCAAATAGCCTCAGAGCAGTGCAGACACCAATTGCAGCAGAGAGTCAACATTGACAAATGAATTGGCCATGCTAGTTGAATGGTACATCGGGTTAACGTAATGGCTGACTGGTGGCTGTCCCCCCCCCCCCCCCCCCCCCTCACTTCTGTGTTGCCAGAAGTTCCCCCTCTGCTTTGTGACGGTCAGCCCCACCAAGACTGGCAGAGGGATAGTGTCCTTCTCACTGTCCATCCACCTCCCTCACTCATATCAAACAGAAAGGAAACTTCAGGGCCAGTCAGTGGCTTCCTGAGAACACAGGGTGAACCAATGAGTGACTGAGTGAGGACCAGATGAGATCTGTCAGGAGTGTCTGTAGCACGCCTGATAAGACTGCCCTGGGTATCTCGCCTTTCACATCACACTCGAAGATGCCTCCGCTCCCAGTGATTCACTCATACCGTCCTGAGTGAATATATAGAAGGAACAGATAGACAATCAATACATCAGCTCTTTTTTCTGTTTACTCTATGTTAAGGCAGGGATTGGTAACACCAAACTTGGATATTCCATCTGTGGATGCTCTACAGACTATCAGTAACCAGTCAACTATCTACTACCCCTACCCCTAACTCTAACCTAACCCTCAATTTAACTTTTACCCTAACCCTTATTCTTAACCTAACCTTCAACTTAACTTTTACCCTAACCCTTATTCTTAACCTAACCCTAACTGTAACCTTAGATGTGTTGATAGTATGACCATCTGTAGAGCATCTCGGACTATCCAAATAAAGTGGGACCCATTGATTTACTCAACTTAACCTTTATTTCACCTTGAGTTTGACCTTTGATGTACAGTTTGTAGTTATGTTGATGTAGTACAAGGGGCCAAGTGATATGAAAATGGCTGTCCAGATCTTCACAGGATGAGACAAAACAACCTTCTTACCATGCTGCAATTGTTTGATTGAATAGTCATTCTTTTTTTGCTCGGGGTGGCGTGCTGAATTTCTTCAGCCGCCTTAAGAAGAAGAGATGCTGTTGCACTCTCTTGACAACAGTGGTGACGTTGTCAAGTCCTCGGTGATGTGGACACAGAGGAACTTAAAACTGCTGACTCTCTTTACTGCAGTCCCGTTGATGTGGATTGGGGCATGTTCCCTCCTCTGCTTTTTGACGTCAACTATCAACTCCTTTGTTTTGCTGACTTTGAAGGAGACGTTGTTGTCCTGGCAACACAATGCCACTTCCCTTACCTCATCCCTATAGGCTGACTCGCCGTTGTTGGTTATCAGGCCTACAACCCTGGTGTCGTCAGCAAACTTGATGAGGGAGTTGGTGTCGTGCAAAGCCACGCAGTCGTGAGTGAACAGGGAGTACAGCAGAGGGCTGAGGACACACCCCTGGGGGGGGGTCACATATGTTAAGAGAGTGTGGAGGAGGTGTTGTTGCCAATTCTCAGAGCCTGTGGTCTGCCCGTCAGGAAGTCCAGGATCCAGTTGCAGACGGTGGTGTCCAAGCCCTGGGCTCTGAGCTTGGTGAAGAGCTTGGAGGAACAATAGTTGTTGAGTGCTGAACTGTAGTCAATGAACAGCATTCTCACATAGGTGCTCCTCTTGTTCAGATGTGTTATGGCTGTGTGAATAGCAATGGAAATAGCATATTGCGAGGATCTATTGGAGAGGTTGGCAAATTGGATTGTGTGCCTGGCCTTGAGTGTGTTCCTGGCCTTGATGTGGGCCATGGCCATCCTCTCGAAGCACTTCAAGATTAAGCAGCACTCAGGTTTTGCTCATTTTATAACATGTCAGGAGGGCCCCTACAAAGCCTTTCATAATCTGGCAACCTGTTTGAGGATAGACTACTTATTTCAGAACTTGAGGTCGACTTGTCCCTTCATTTATTCTGCTTGACATGAAAGGGAGCATTAAACATTTTGGCAAATACGTCAAAATGTATCACCCACAGCTGTCTTAATCCACTTAGATACCCAAATACACCTAGTTTAAAATTACAGTGATACAGATTTGATTTGTTGCTTGACGGATGGCTGTTTGAATCCATACAGACCTTGTCAACGGCTGTCGTCGACATTAACAGCTTTTCTTTACTCGGGAGAAGCTACAGTATTGTAAGCCGCAGATTTTTTCCCTTCATATTTCCCAAGCTGGTACATGGGTCTTACTCTCTGTCTGTGTCAGTGGAGAGAAGGAAAGTGGTTCATTAGCCTGTCATTTAGAATGTATCCTTCAAGGCGTCTCTTCCTTAGTAAAGGCCTATATCTCCGCACCGCGCCGCACGTATAGGGTGCTTAAGCACGGCAGCTCCTTTTTGAGGGATTGAATGTGATCTCCCATCGGGGTGCCTGGAGATGCACAAGGGATGTAAACGCTGTCACCCAGCTAATGCTTTTCAAATGTGCCCAGACTTGACACATGATTAGCCGCCACATCAGCAGTGGCCTACCTACGGTAAACAAAGAATTGTGGGTGTCGTTCAAAAAGGCTGCTAGGGATATAATCCGCCTTGACAAAGGAGTCCTATCAGAGACCGAGGTTAAGTGTAGCAATTAAAGACTGCCGATTGTGATGAAAACCCATGGCTTCTTTCGCCTATGCTGGAGGGGTGATGGGAAACACACCATGGAGGGAGAGAGAGATACGGAGGCCTCTATTCTACCTTTCTTTCACCCAATGGTAATAATGACTGTAAGATCAACCGTGTTTAGGAATCTCCCTCTCTTTTACATTCAGCAGTGATGGGCCATCTTGATTCGAAAGCTTTTGAAGTGTAAGCAGTATCTAATAGTCACAGGGGAATGATCTGCATTGCACTGAGACTGATGTTTGCCCCATGTTTGAGCTTTTCACACTGTTGGCATTCTCTCAACCGGCTTCACGAGGTAGTCACCTGGAATGCATTTCAATTAGAAGGTGTCCCTTGTTAAAACTTAATTTGTGAAATTTCTTTCCTTCTAAATGCGATCTAACCGTGTATATTTATAGACAAAGCTCTAATTCTGAGTAGGCATCCGTCTGCATCCTTAAACTGGGGCGGCAGGTAGCCAAGTGGTTAGGCCAGTAACCAAAACGTTGCTGGATCGAATCCCTGAGCTGACAAGGTAAAAATGTGTCGTTCTGCCCCTGGACAACTGTCAGGTGTTAGTTGTGCAGAGATTCGTGACATATGTTTCCATAGCCGCCGTCTCCTCCTGTGACAGAGGATACATGTGACTCCTGGGAAGTGCTGCTTCTACCAGGAGATATATCGCACCTACCCGCCATCGATGGGGTGGTAGTTGAGTCGACTTCTTTTTACAGAAAGCGAGAGCCAAATCGGCATATTCAGGGGGGATGTGCATAGTGGAGACCTGGTTTGGACTCTCCACCGTAGTTGCCCCTATGGAAACACCTATACACCTCCCTGAACACTGACGTGACCATCCCTTGAGAGCCTTCTGTTGCCACGAAATAGTGGGGTCATGATAAGCCAACCAGGGAAGCCCCAACACCACAGGAAACGCAGGAGAATCGATCAGGAAGCGTTATCATACATAATGGAGCTGTGACCTCCCTAATCAGGCCCGACCCTAAAGGACGACTATCTAAAGAATGTACAGTAAAGGGAACATCTACAGGGACAATAGGGATCCCTAAACTAAGAGCAAACGAACGGTCAATAAAATTCCCAGCTGCGCCTGAATCTACTAGCGCCTTATGCTGGGAATGCGGGGCAAACTCAGGGAATTCCATAGATGTGTATAGAAATTCTATACACATGTGCGCAACAGGAAGCTCTGGGTGAGTTGGGTGCATACTCACCTGGGATGATCCACCAGTGCCCTGCCTGCTGCCTTGACTTCCTGGGGGACCTCTCCAGCACCGACCAGCAGTGTGTCCTCTGCGGCCACAGGTAGTGCAAGAAACAGCCCCCCCTCCAGTCACCCTTAGAGCAGCACCTCCGAGCACCACCTCCTATAGGTGTAGGATCGGAGGTGCTGCGAGATGGAATGGACGGACCCTGATCCGGACATCCAATGGTGGCCAACAGGTTATCCAGCCGGATAGATAAATCCACCAGCTGGTCGAGGGTAAGGGTGGTGTCCCTGCAGGCCAGCTCCTGACGAACGTCCTCACGTAGACTACAACGGTAATGGTCGATCAGGGCCCTCTCATTCCATCCCGCGCTGGCAGCCAGGGTCCTGAAGTCCAGTGTGAATTCCTGTGCGCTCCTCTTCCCCTGTCTGAGATGGAACAAGCCTCCCCTCAGGTGGATGATCGAAGACCGGCCGAAAGCGACAGGCGACAGGTGAAATCCTCATAGCGGTCTCTTACTTTTTTAGGGATTTTCTTAAAACTGCATTGTTGGTTAAGGGCTTGTAAGTAAGCATTTCACTGTTGTATTCGGCGCATGTGACAAATCAAATTTGATTTGATTGGGTGCAGGTCAGCCACAGCAACCCACGACAACCTGGAGTTTCCTCCAAGATGAATCCATCCCCAGCTCATTTGAAGCTAGTTAATTATTAATTGGTCATTTATCCCGCCGAGGCAATAAATCCTCAGTGAAACGACATGTCATGTGTTATTAATGACAAATGACAGATATTTTTGCCTGGCCCTAGAATTTCAGTACAGGCAAATAAACAGTGGTGCCTGTCGTTGCAATCAACCAATCAGTCAAGTAAATGATAAATCAACTCATGTTTACTTTTTCATCAAGATGTTAATAGTATATGAGATGCTGGGGATGCTTAAGGTTTTTAGAAGTGGTTTGAGCTACCTGGTCTTGATCTGGCAGCTCTGGCCCAAAGGATCCCTTTCTGTAATGGAGTCAAATATGACATATCTTCAATTCCTCCCATTGTCATTCCTGTGGATAGTTAAATAGATCAAATGACCCGATCCCTATAAACCTAATGGTCCTTTTATATGTATGTTTTTACTTTTACAGACTATGTCTGGACAGTGTGCATTTTGCTGGTGGGGAGAATACATTTCCCTCAAAAATGGCTTTTTCACAGCAACTGCCTTTAATTGAAGTGAACGGGGCCCCCTGGCAGACTCTTCAAAGACTTGTTTAAAGACATCTGCAAAAGTGTCATTTTTACTGTCTTCCCTCTTCAGCTCCATGAAGGGAAAGGGGGGCTGATGAAGGGGTACAGCCTGGCTGCAATTGTCTTGGCGAGCCAAGGAGGAGCAGACTAATCAGGGGCCCAATTCCCTGAGTGTCAGGAGGAGTTTCCACTCTCAGTCTGTAACGCAGATAGGATTCACAGCTTATCCTCTTTGGTGACTGGAAAACTGACACTGTCTGCTGTGCTAATGAAGCTAGCTACCTCGATTATGATGCCTCTGTCTGTCCGACTACTCCCTCTGTCTGTCCGACTACTCCCTCTGTCTGTCCGACTACTCCCTCTGTCTGTCCGACTACTCCCTCTGTCTGTCTGACTACAATGAGGAATAACAGATCATTGCTTTAGTAAATACACAGGATTCTGCCGGTGTATTAATACCCCTGAATTTATTCAGAATGAGGCCTGGATTTAGCCATTCCTACTCATAACAGTGTTTTGTGTTATGTCTTCCAGTAATACAGTCAATACTGTTGTTAAAGGTTAACACTTCTGGAGGTGTCTTGTCATAAAGGCCTCTCCGAGTTGCACACATGTCTGCTTAGACCTACAGTGTATGATGGAAGAATATGTCGAGCCATTCAGAGAGAGACAGGCTATAATTGCCTATGTGAGGATCTTGAGAGGCCATAAGTACCTCACCTGCCAGCAAGAAATCAGCCCCCCCCCCCCCATTCCTAGGTCTCCTCCTTTGAGCTCCCTGTCTTCCCAGATAAATTCTCCCACTGATGTTTCATCTTGGCAGCCCCTACCCTCCGTCTTCCAATCCCAGTAATCCATGTGTACTGGGATTTGGGCTTTGTGCAAAGTCTGCCTCTGCTTGATCCCATGTGTGAAGTGTCACCATGGAATGGAGAGAGGGATATCCTCTTTTCCCAAGAAAGCTACCTCCATTTTCCACCGTTAAGGCTGTGGGCTTTGTAGCGTAGTGTTCAGTGCGAGTGAAGGCAGGTGTTCAGCTTGATACAGGACTCAACAGCTGACTCTGATCTCCCAGCTCCGTCAAGGGTTGTTCTTTATTTTTACTATTTTCTACTTTGTAGAGTAATAGTGAAGATATCAAAACTATAAAATAACACATATGAAATCATGTAGTAACCAAAAAAGTGTTAAACAAATAAAAATATATTTCAGATTTTAGATTCTTCAAAGTCGCCACCCTTTGCCTTCATGACAGCTTTGCACACTGTTGGCATTCTCTCAACCAGCTTCATGAAGTAGTCACCTGGAATGCATTTCAAGTAACAGGTGTGCCTTGTTAAAAGTTAATTTGTGGAATGTCTTTCCTTCTTAAGGCATTTGAGCCAATCAGTTGTGTTGTGACAAGCTACTGGTGGTATACAGAAGATAGCCCTATTTGGTAAAAGACTGTCCATATTATTGGCAAGAACAGCTCAAATAAGCAAAGAGAAACGACAGTCCATCATAACTTTAAGACATGAAGGTCAGTCAATCCGGAAAATGTCAAGAACTTTGAAAGTTTCTTCAAGTGCAGTCGCAAAAACCATCAAGCGCTAGGACCTGCACAGGAAAGGAAGACCCAGAGTTACCTCTGTTGCAGAGGATAAGTTCATTAGAGTTAACTGCACCTCAGATTGCAGCCCAAATAAATGCTTCACAGAGTTCAAGTAACAGACACATCTCAACATCAACTGTTCAGAGGGGACTGCGTGAATCAGGCCTTCATGGTCAAATTGCTGCAAAGAAACCACTACTAAAGGACACCAATAATAAGAAGAGACTGGCTTGGGCCAAGAAACACAAGCAATGGACATTAGACCGGTGGAAATCTGTCCTTTGGTCTGATTTGAAATGTTTGGTTCCAACCGCCATGTCTTTGTGAGACACAGAGTAGGTGAACAGATGATCCCACTGTGAAGTGTGGGGGTGCTTTGCTGGTGACACTGTCTGTGATTTATTTAGAATTCAGGGCACACTTAACCAGCATGGCTACCACAGCATTCTGCAGCGATACGCCGTCCGACCTAGTTTGCTCTTAGCGGGACTATCATTTATTGTCAACAGGACAATGACCCAACACACCTCCAGGCTGTGTAAGGGCTATTTGACCAAGAAGGAGAGTGATGGAGTGCTGCATCAGATGACCTGGCCTCCACAATCACCCGACCTCAACCCAATTGAGACGGTTTAGGATGAGTTGGACCGCAGAGTGAAGGAAAAGCAGCCAACAAGTGCTGAGCATATGTGGGAACTCCTTCAAGACTGTCAGAAAAGCATTCCAGGTGAAGTTGGTTGAGAGAATGCCAAGTGTGCAAAGCTGTCATCAAGGTGGCTACTTTGAAGAATCTCAAATATAAAATATATTTTCATTTGTTTTACACTTTTTTGATTACTACATGACTCCAAATGTTATTTCATAGTTTTGATGTCTTCACTATTATTCTACAATGTAGAAACCCTGCAATGAGTAGGTGTGTCCAAACATTTGACTGGTACTATTCACAAACGTATTGCACTGGGCCTTTACTAGTCCTGTATTACCGGACCGATATAGCCCTATGTAGAGCAGGCATTAAAAAAGAAAATCTGCTTTTCAGCACCCTTCTCCCCAAACTACTTCCCGGGGCTATGCATACTCGTATTTGTAATCCTCTCTGTATATTGACAGTTGATAGTCGGATTGGATGATACTTGTGATCAGAAATATTTTTAACATTTTAATATGGCTAAGTAGATGTTGGCAAAATAAGTTACCCGGTCTTCCTGCAGGTTTATAGACCAAACAAATTGCAGATTAGGAGCCATGGAGGGGTGTGTGTGAGTGTGTGTCTGTGTCTGTGTCTGAGTGTCCTCAATTTGCAGCAGGTAGACAGGTTCTGCGTTTCATTTTTTCCCCTACCCTCACCCCGCTTGTTAGATATCAGGGTTGGGTAGGTTACTTTCTAAATGTAATCCGTTACTGTTACTAGATACCTGTCCAAAATTGTAATCAGTAACGTAACCTTTGGATTACCCAAACTCTGATTACATTCAGTTACTTTTAGATTACTTTCCCCTTAAGAGGCATTAGAAGAAGACAAAAATGTATGTTACCAATTGAACAACATCTATTGCAGGACAAATCAATGTTAAGGTTTACATAGCTGGCCATATATGGATGTTAAATTTTACTTTATGGGTTGGTTATGTAGGCTTCTTCGCTTTCTACTACATACAGTGCCTTGCGAAAGTATTCGGCCCCCTTGAACTTTGCGACCTTTTGCCACATTTCAGGCTTCAAACATAAAGATATAAAACTGTATTTGATAAATACAATCCACCTGTGTGTAATCAAGTCTCCGTATAAATGCACCTTCACTGTGATAGTCTCAGAGGTCCGTTAAAAGCGCAGAGAGCATCATGAAGAACAAGGAACACACCAGGCAGGTCCGAGATACTGTTGTGAAGAAGTTTAAAGCCAGATTTGGATACAAAAAGATTTCCCAAGCTTTAAACATCCCAAGGAGCACTGTGCAAGCGATAATATTGAAATGGAAGGCGTATCAGACCACTGCAAATCTACCAAGACCTGGCCGTCCCTCTAAACTTTCAGCTCATACAAGAGGAAGACTGATCAGAGATGCAGCCAAGAGGCCCATGATCACTCTGGATGAACTGCAGAGATCTACAGCTGAGGTGGGAGACTCTGTCCATAGGACAACAATCAGTCGTATATTGCACAAATCTGGCCTTTATGGAAGAGTGGCAAGAAGAAAGCCATTTCTTAAAGATATCCATAAAACGTGTTGTTTAAAGTTTGCCACAAGTCACCTGGGAGACACACCAAACATGTGGAAGAAGGTGCTCTGGTCAGATGAAACCAAAATTGAACTTTTTGGCAACAATGCAAAACGTTATGTTTGGCGTAAAAGCAACACAGCTGAACACACCATCCCCACTGTCAAACATGGTGGTGGCAGCATCATGGTTTGGGCCTGCTTTTCTTCAGCAGGGACAGGGAAGATGGTTAAAATTGATGGGAAGATGGATGGAGCCAAATACAGGACCATTCTGGAAGAAAACCTGATGGAGTCTGCAAAAGACCTGAGACTGGGACGGAGATTTGTCTTCCAACAAGACAATGATCCAAAACATAAAGCAAAATCTACAATGGAATGGTTAAAAAATAAACATATCCAGGTGTTAGAATGGCCAAGTCAAAGTCCAGACCTGAATCCAATCGAGAATCTGTGGAAAGAACTGAAAACTGCTGTTCACAAATGCTCTCCATCCAACCTCACTGAGCTCGAGCTGTTTTGCAAGGAGGAATGGTAAAAAATGTCAGTCTCTCGATGTGCAAAACTGATAGAGACATACCCCAAGCGACTTACAGCTGTAATCGCAGCAAAAGGTGGCGCTACAAAGTATTAACTTAAGGGGGCTGAATAATTTTGCACGCCCAATATTTCAGTTTTTGATTTGTTAAAAAAGTTTGAAATATCCAATAAATGTCGTTCCACTTCATGATTGTGTCCCACTTGTTGTTGATTCTTCACAAAAAAATACAGTTTTATATCTTTATGTTTGAAGCCTGAAATGTGGCAAAAGGTCGCAAAGTTCAAGGGGGCCGAATACTTTCGCAAGGCACTGTATAATAACACGATTAAATTATATATTTTCATTAAAAACCAAAGTCTATCAATATTCCAGTCATTCCAATAAATGTTATACTCCTTGATCTTCAAGAATAGGACTTGGAAATATGGAAGTATAGTTTAGCCAAATAGTTTTACCTGGGCATAACCACAAAACGAGGACTTATTAGCCAGCCCTACTCTGTTTTTTATGATTTTGTTGTCATGGAGGACTGATTGGCTCATTGATTTGAGTAGAAATGCTGCACTCATGGAATGTCATACTTTGAGCACTACTGAAAAGTGCTATTTACATGTGAAAAATGAATGCCATATGCTGCATTTGCTATAGGTATCTGATATCTTAATAATATGCAGCTGTATAAAGGGCAAATCCACTGATGAAACAATAACAAAACTGTTTTGGTAAAAAGCTGAGTTATTGGCCTGGAGAAATGTAATGTAACCACAGATTATTAGACATATTGTAGCTATGGATGCAAGGACTGAGCATCCATGACATCAAAATTATGGTTTTAACCATGTTATGAGGCTATACACTGTTTGTTTACATTTACACTGTTTACAAACATGGAGAAAAACAATCTTATATTTTGGGTTCTCATGGAGTGTGACAGTTGAACTAAGCTCATGGGGCATTTTTAAGTTATATTCTTCAAGAATCAATGGATATAAACTCAGCAAAAAAACAAACAACCTTTTTTCAGGACCCTTTCTTTCAAAGATAACTTCACAGATCTTCATTGTAAAGGGTTTTAACACTGTTTCCCATGCTTGTTCAATGAACCATAAACAATTAATGAACATGCACCTGTGCAACAGTCGTTAAGACACTAACAGCTTAGAGACGGTAGGCAATTAAGGACACTAAAGAAGCCTTTCTACTGACTCTGAAAAATACCAAATGAAAGATGCCCATGATCCCTGCTCATCTGCATGAACGTGCCTTAGGCATGCTGCAAGGAGGCATGAGGACTGCAGTTGTGGCCAAGGCAATAAATTGCAATGTCCGTACTGAGACGACTAAGACAGCGCTACAGGGAGACAGGGCGGACAGCTGATTGTCCTCGCAGTGGCAGACCACGTGTAACAACATCGGTACATCCGAACATCACACCTGCGGGACAGTACAGGATGGCAACAACAACTGCCAGAGTTACACCAGGAACGCACAATCCCTCCATCAATGCTCAGACTGTCCGCAATAGCCTGAGAGAGAGGCTGAACTGAGGGCTTGTGGGCCTGTTGTAAGGCAGGTCCTCACCAGACATCACCGGCAACAACATTGCCTATGGGCACAAACCCACCTTCGCTGGACCAGACAGGACTGGCAAAAAGTGCTCTTCACTGATGAGTCGCGGTTTTGTCTCACCAGGGGTGATGGTTGGATTCGCGTTTGTCGTTGAAGGGATGAGCGTTACACAGAGGCCTGTACTCTGGAGCGGGATCAATTTGGAGGTGGAGGGTCTGTCATGGTCTGGGGCGGTGTGTCACAGTATCATCGGACTGAGCTTGTTGTCATTGTAGGCAATCTATGCGTTACAAAGGAAGACATCCTTCTCCCTCATGTGTTACCCTTCCTGCAGGCCCATTCTGACATGACCCTCCAGCATGACAATGCCACCAGTCATACTGCTCGTTCTGTGCCTGATTTCCTGCAGGACAGAAATGTCAGTGTTCTGCCATGGCTAGCGAAGAGCCCGGATCTCAATCCCTTTGAGCCTTTCTGGGAGGGCTAGGGCCATTCCTCACAGAAATGTCCGGGAACTTGCACAGGCCTTGGTGGAAGAGTGGGGAAACCACTCACAGCAAGAACTGGCAAATCTAGTGCAGTCCATGAGGAGGAAATGCACTGCAGTACTTAATGCAGCTGGTCGGTCACACCAGATACTGACTGTTGCTTTTGATTTTGACCCCCCTCTTTGCTCAGGGACACATTATTCAATTTATGTTAGTCACATGTCTGTGGAACTTGTTCAGTTTATGTCTCAGTTGTTGAATCTTGTTATGTTCATACAAATATTTACACATGTTAAGTTTGCTGAAAATAAACGCAGTTGACAGTGAGGACGTTTCTTTTTTTGCTGAGTTTATATATGTAGTTTATAAATCCAAAAAATGGATGTAGCAACTACAGATTGCCCCTTTAAGTCTATCAAAAGTGTGCAAATTTTAGCATGTGACCATTCAGATTATGATTATTTTTTTTGCAAACATCCTTTCTGAATTTAAAAGTAATCCTTGAAGTAATCATCTATCTTTTCAAAAGTATCTGTAATCTGATTACAATATTTTTGTTGGTAGCGTAACAGATTACAGTTTTTTTGTAATCCCGGATTACATGTAATTACATGTAATCCTTTACTCCCCAACCCTGTTAGATATTATGCACATTGATAGCTTGATAGAAAATGTTCTTGCCATTTGATTTATCATAGTAACAAGCTAACAAGAAGCAGCAGTAGTCTGAATGATTAGACCAAAACAGAGAAGTGGAAGTGATCGGGCGAGTGGACAGAGAAATAATTTACAGCCTGCCTTTCTCTTTACAGACAGGCAAACTAGCCAGTTGAGTTGCACCTCACTTGACTGACTGACTTGAGAAAAATGCGTGCTGGCACACGAAAATGTATTTTGTTCCGTTCATGGATAATTAAAAAAAATACCTGACCCTAAACTTAACCCTAACCACACTGCTAATCCTAACCTTAAATTAAGATCACATATTTTTGTTTTCATGAATTTTTACGATACAGACAATTTGGATTTTGCCCATTTAGCGAAAATCAGATCTGCATTCAAGGCAACATTTATGACAATAAATGTCAACCTGCGTTATAAACATGTTTAAGAAGAAGGAGGTTACCTTGAGTGCGGGCCTTATTGAGCTGGGCATTCTCACCTTTTATGTATGACATGCTTTGTTTCTTCTCTTCAAGTGAAAGAATGTCACATTTAAATGTTATTTTATTCTGGGAAGGAAATAGGAAACAGCTGTAATATCACTTAGAGTTGACGTATTGGAAGAGTCTACTGTTACGGGAGAAATAAATAAAGGCTTTATTGTGTCTTCTCTGAGCACTTTAAATACATTTGTTTCTCTCTCCGTGAGAGTGCTTTGTACAAAACGAGGTTAGCCAAAAGGTATTCTCTGTGTAATGGTAGGTGATAAACATAATGTTGACAAATGTGTTGTTTTATAATGGTGAAATACGCCACAGCATTAATGTCAGCCTGTAATTGATTTGTTTAATGGTTTGACATCAATATACTCTGTTCAATTGTTCCCCCTCTTACCTCATTCCTGGAACATGCTCTCTTGACAGGAGGATTAAATGTTAGATTGAAAACCCCATAAATTCCCATGAATATCACGTTTCAGGTAAGACCCAGATGCAGACAGTGTTGAAGTAACAAAAGTTTATTACTAATACAGGGGCAGGCAAAATGACAGGTCAAGGGCAGAGAGAGGTCAGTAATCCAGATAGAGTTCAACAGGTCCAGAACGGCAGGCAGGCTCAGGGTCAGAGCAAGCATGGGTCAATAATCCAGTGTGGTTGGCAAGGTACAGAACGGCAGGCAGGCTCAGGCAGAAAGGTCAAAACCGGAAAAAACTAGAAAACAAGAACTAGAATAGACAGGCGCAAAGGGAAACCCGCTGGTAGGTTTCGAGAAAACAAAACAAACTGGCAACAGACAAACAGAGTACACAGGTATAAATACACTGGGGATAATGGGGAAGATTGTCGACACCTGGTTTGGGGGGGGGGGGGGGGGGGGTGGAGACAAGCACAAAGACAGGTGAAACAGATCAAGGTGTGACAATGAATCCATTTGTTTTAATTGTTGTTTCAATAAATACACAAAGGAATGAACAATAGATTACACTGAAACAATGAACAGACACATTTTGCCCTCCCTACAGGCTTGCTGTAGTATACTATAGTTTAAATACTGTACTATTACTATTTACAGTGCCTTGCGAAAGTATTCGGCCCCCTTGAACTTTGCGACCTTTTGCCACATTTCAGGCTTCAAACATAAAGATATAAAACTGTATTTTTTTTGTGAAGAATCAACAACAAGTGGGACACAATCATGAAGTGGAACGACATTTATTGGATATTTCAAACTTTTTTAACAAATCCAAAACTGAAAAATTGGGCGTGCAAAATTATTCAGCCCCTTTACTTTCAGTGCAGCAAACTCTCTCCAGAAGTTCAGTGAGGATCTCTGAATGATCCAATGTTGACCTAAATGACTAATGATGATAAATACAATCCACCTGTGTGTAATCAAGTCTCCGTATAAATGCACCTGCACTGTGATAGTCTCAGAGGTCCGTCAAAAGTGCAGAGAGCATCATGAAGAACAAGGAACACACCAGGCAGGTCCGAGATACTGTTGTGAAGAAGTTTAAAGCCGTATTTGGATACAAAAAGATTTCCCAAACTTTAAACATCCCAAGGAGCACTGTGCAAGCGATAATATTGAAATGGAAGGAGTATCAGACCACTGCAAATCTACCAAGACCTGGCCGTCCCTCTAAACTTTCAGCTCATACAAGGAGAAGACTGATCAGAGATGCAGCCAAGAGGCCCATGATCACTCTGGATGAACTGCAGAGATCTACAGCTGAGGTGGGAGACTCTGTCCATAGGACAACAATCAGTCGTATATTGCACAAAGCTGGCCTTTATGGAAGAGTGGCAAGAAGAAAGCCATTTCTTAAAGATATCCATAAAAAGTGTTGTTTAAAGTTTGCCACAAGCCACCTGGGAGACACACCAAACATGTGGAAGAAGGTGCTCTGGTCAGATGAAACCAAAATTGAACTTTTTGGCAACAATGCAAAATGTTATGTTTGGCGTAAAAGCAACACAGCTGAACACACCATCCCCACTGTCAAACATGGTGGTGGCAGCATCATGGTTTGGGCCTGCTTTTCTTCAGCAGGGTCAGGGAAGATGGTTAAAATTGATGGGAAGATGGATGGAGCCAAATACAGGACCATTCTGGAAGAAAACCTGATGGAGTCTGCAAAAGACCTGAGACTGGGACGAAGATTTGTCTTCCAACAAGACAATGATCCAAAACATAAAGCAAAATCTACAATGGAATGGTTAAAAAATAAACATATCCAGGTGTTAGAATGGCCAAGTCAAAGTCCAGACCTGAATCCAATCGAGAATCTGTGGAAAGAACTGAAAACTGCTGTTCACAAATGCTCTCCATCCAACCTCACTGAGCTCGAGCTGTTTTGCAAGGAGGAATGGGAAAAAATGTCAGTCTCTCGATGTGCAAAACTGATAGAGACATACCCCAAGCGACTTACAGCTGTAATCGCAGCAAAAGGTGGCGCTACAAAGTATTAACTTAAGGGGGCTGAATAATTTTGCACGCCCAATTTTTCAGTTTTTGATTTGTTAAAAAAGTTTGAAATATCCAATAAATGTCGTTCCACTTCATGATTGTGTCCCACTTGTTGTTGATTCTTCACAAAAAAATACAGTTTTATATCTTTATGTTTGATGCCTGAAATGTGGCAAAAGGTCGCAAAGTTCAAGGGGACCGAATACTTTCGCAAGGCACTGTATATACTATAGTATTCATTGTCGTATTTTTGCAGACATTACTGTAGTATACTGTAATATTTATTGTAGTGTTTTTGTGGACATTACTGTAGTATATTGTAGTATTTACTGTAGTGTTTTTGCAGAGATTACTGTAGTGTAGTGTTTTTGTTTTATTATCTTTGACATAGAAGCAGAGGCTTTCTCCTTGAGGAAACCCACCGGACAAATGCTTAAAGAGCTATTTTTCAATAACCTCTCAAAGACCGCAGTGTATAAAGTCAGAACATATGCTGTCTCAGCCACTGCCTCTCACCAATGGAGTACCCCAAGGCTCGATCTTAGGCCCCACGCCCTTCTCAATTTACATCAACAACATAGCTCAGGCAATAGGAAGCGCTCTCATCCATTTGTATGCAGATGATACTCAGCTGGCCCCTCCCCGTTGTTTGTGTTAAACGCTCTACAACAAAGCTGTCTTAGTGTCCAACAAGCTTTCTCTGCCCTTAACCTTGTTCTGAACAACTCCAAACAAAGGTCATGTGGTCCGGTAAGAAGAATGCCCCTCTCCCCACCGTTGTGATTACTACCTCTGAGGGTTTAGAGCTTGAGGTAGTCACCTCATACAAATACTTGGGAGTATGGCTAGACGGTACACTGTCCTTCTCTCAGCACATATCCAAGCTGAAAACTAAGGTTAAATCTAGACTTGGTTTCCTCCATCGTAATCGTTCCTCTTTCACCCCAGCTACCAAACGCACCCTGATTCAGATGACCATCCTACCCATGCTAGATTACGCAGACATAATTTACAGATCGGCAGGTAAGGGTGCACACGTGCAGCTAGATGTTCTTTATCATTCGGCCATCAGATTTGCCACCTATGCTCCTTATAGGACACATCACTGCACTCTATACTTCTCTGTAAACTTGTCATCTCTGTATACCAGACGCAAGACCTACTGGTTGATCCCTATTTTTAAAACCCTCTTATGCCTCACTCCTCACTATCTGAGATACCTACTGCAGCCCTCATCCTCCAAATTCAACACCCGCTTTGCAGTGCTTAATTTGTAAATCAGGGATGTCCCAGAACATATAGTGAGCGCGAGGGGGGTGTATCCGGGGGGCTCTGCGGTACCGGAACATATTGAGAAAAAATGTGCTGATTAATTCAAAGCATTTTAGACGTCACTGCAGTATGTATGCCTACATACTTGAGTATAGCTGCAGGACGTACACAAGTCTGAATTTCTTATAGCTTAATTTTCTAGACCTCAATGTACAGCAACATTTTTGGACGACACTGCAGAACACCCGCCATATGCATATGCACACACACTCAGCTGTGGGGCTTACATTTAATATAATTTTCACCACATCAATGTAGCAGTAAAACAACTATCACAATATCGGAATATGACTCCAAATAAAATACATCTCTGTAGGCTACAGCAGTACACACATATGAGAATATATAGGCCTCCTGCCTATGTGATAATATGAAGAACATATTCAGATTAACTTCACAGTACAGAACAGATTAAACGTTTTTTTTAAAAAATCCTACCTTAGTTTTCAAAACCTCCAACAATTTCAAGTCCATTTAACTCATGAGAGTCAGTTTCTTGCTCAAAGCCATGAGCAGGCCTTTGGCTGTGACGTTTAGCCTCCTTCTAAGGCTGTTCTGAAGACTCTGGCTGTAGTGTCTATTTTTTTTTCATTTTGAGAGTTAACTCTTTAGCCTTGTTTACAAAGCTTGCTGCCGCCAAATGTGCCCCCTCCCCTCCTGCTGATCGCTTTTACAATAATTTCTACAGTGCGAACAGTGAAACAATTAGGTACCGGAACAAACAAAGTCAAATCTGAGAGGTGCCGGATCCTGTTCCGGCAGGATCCGGCTCAAATTAAGCACTGCTGTTTCGCCAGTCACATTCTGTTAAAGGTCCCCAAAGAACACACATCCCTGGGCCGCTCCTCTTTTCAGTTCCCTGCAGTTAGCAACTGGAACGAGCTGCAAAAAACACTCTGGACAGTTGTATCTCCATCTCTACATTCAAAGACTCAATCATGGACGCTCCTACTGGCCCCGGAGAGGATGGCTGACGTTTTATTGGCTCTTAACCAGATGTTTGTTTTTTCGCGTTGTTTGTAACTTATTTTGTGCATAATGTTGCTGTTACTGTCTCTTATGACTGAAAATAGCTTCTGGACATCAGAAAAGAGCTTCTGGACATCAGAACAGAGATTACACACCTCGAATTGGATGAATTTGTTTTTTTTTTAATGAGTCGGACGATAGGGATTTACTCCAGACACCCGAAAAAGGCCCTCATCACCGTCATTCTCAGGAGAAAGAGACAAAGATTTTGCAGAAGGAGATCGGGGTGACTTGTGAGGATCAGGCAACGAGTGGCTAAACTGCCTTTGCCATCCATACTATTGGCCAATGTACAATCGCTGGGTAATAAATTGGACGAACTATTAGCACGTATATATCCTACCATACCTAGCATACGAGTGGAGGACAGAGGAGCCTCTTAAAGAAGAAGTAACAGGTCTGTGAGAGCCAGAAATCTTGCTTGTTTGTAGGTGACCAACTACTTATTTTCCACCATAATTTGCAAATAAATTCATTAAAAATCCTACGATGTGATTTTCTGGATTTTTTTCTTCTAATTTTGTCTGTCATAGTTGAAGTGTACCTATGATGAAAATTACAGGCCTCTCCCATCTTTTTAAGTGGGAGAACTTGCACAATTGGTGGCTGACTAAATATTTTTTTGCCCCACTGTATGTGTGAATGCTATTCATTGACTACAGCTCAGCGTTCAACATCGTAGTGCCCTCAAAGCTCATCACTAAGCTAAGGACCCTGGAACTAAACACCTCCCTCTGCAACTGGATCCTGGACTTCCTGACGGGTCGCCCCCAGGTGGTAAGGGTAGGTAACAACACATCCGCCTCGCTGATCCTCAACACGGGGGCCCCTTAGGGGTACGTGCTCAGTCCCCTCCTGTACTCCTTTGTTCACTCATGACTGCACTGCCAGGCACGACTCCAACACCATCATTAAGTTTGCAGATGACACAACAGTGGTAGACCTGATCACCGACACTGACGGGACAGCCTGTATGGAGGAGGTCAGAGACCTGACCGTGTGGTGCAAGCACAACAACCTCTACCTCAACACGATCAAGACAAAGGAGATGATTGTGGACTACAGGAAAAGGAGGACCGAGCACATCCCCATTCTCATTGACGGGGCTGTAGTGGAGCAGGTTGAGAGCTTCAAGTTACTTGGCGTCCACATCACCAACAAACTAACATGGTCCAAGCACACCAAGACAGTCGTGAATAGGGCACAACAAATCCTCAGGAGACTGAAAATAATTGTCATGGGTCTTCAGATCCTCAAAAGGTTCTACAGCTGCACCATCGAGAGCATCCTGACGAGTTGCATCACCGCCTGGTATGACAACTGCTCAGCATCTGACCGTAAGTCGCTACAGAGGGTAGTGCGAAAGGCCCATTAAATCACCTGCGCCAAGCTTCCAGAACCTGTATACCAGGCGGTGTCAGAGGAAGGCCCTAAAAATTGTCAAAGAATCCAGCCACCCTAGTCATAGACTGTTCTCTCTGCTACCGCACGGCAAGCGGTACCTGAGCACCAAGTCTAGGTCCAAGAGGCTTCTAAACAGCTTCTACCCCCAAGCCATAAGACTCCTGGACATCTAATCAAATGGCTATTCCAGACTATTTGCATACTATTTGCCTCACCCCTCTTTTATGCTGCTGCTATTCTCTGTTATTATCTATGCATAGTCACTTTAATAACTCTACCTACATGTACATATTACCTCAATTACCTCGACTAACCGGTGCCCCCGCATATTTACTCTGTACCGCTACCCCTTATATATAGCCTCGCTATTGTTATTTTACTGCTGCTCTTTAATTACTTGTTACTTTTATTTCTTACTTTTTCTAGACATTTTTCTTAAAACAGCATTGTTGGTTAAGGGCTTGTATGTTAGCATTTCACTGTAAGGTGTACGTACACCTGTTGTATTTGGCGCGTGTGACAAATAAAATTTGATTTGATTTGTGGCTGCTTCACGTGATGTGTTGTTGTCTGTACCTTTTGCCCATTGTGCTGTTGTCTGTGCCCAACAATGTTTGTACCATGTTTGTGCTGCTGCAATATTGTGTTGCTGCTGTGTTGTTGTCATGTTGTGTTGCTACCATGCTGTGTTGTTGCCTTAGGTCTCTCTTTATGTAGTGTTGTAGTGTCTCTCTTGTCATGATGTGTGTTTTGCTCTCTATATATATTTTTTTAATCCTAGCCCCTGTAGGAGGCATTTTGCTTCTTGCTGGGCCTTCATTGTAAATAATAATTTGTTGTTAACTGACTTGCCTAGTTAAATGAAGGTTACTGTAAATAAAATACAATTTAGTTGTCTGAACAGATAGCTCAGGGCTTTTGCTCTTTACTATAACCTGTAGGGAACACAATATATGGTCTATACTTGGCATGTAGGTTTCTTACTCATAGGTGGCACAACTTGTGGCTATGGGGGAGGGGAATGGGTGGGGTATATTGAAATGAAATACTGTCGGATTTAATATAGATAATAAAACCGTAGTTACTATCTACTACAGTGTTATTTTGCGGTATATATTGTAGTATTTACTATAGTACTTTACAGTATACAACAAAACTATATTGTAAGTAATACAGATGATCGAGGGATAGTACAGTGTGTAGTATATTATTCTAGTGTACTACAAAATTCTATAGTAATCACTATATAATCGAGGGATACTACAGTGTGTAATATAGTATTCTATAGTATAATACAAAATGATAAAATAAGTACCACACGTGATCGAGGGTTACTACAGTGTGGAGTATAGTATTCTACAATAAACTACAGTTTACTACAAAATGATATAGTAAGCACTACACAATTGAGGGATACTGCCATGTGTAGTATAGTATTCTACAGTATACTACACAATTATATAATAAGTACTACACATGATCGAGGGATACTACAGTGTGGAGTATAGTATTCTACAATAAACTACCAAATTATATAATAAGCACTACACAATTGAGGGATACTACAGTGTATAGTATAGTATTCTACAGTATACTTTTCTGCTCTTTTGCACACCAATATATCTACCTGTACATGACCATCTGATCATTTATCACTCCAGTGTTAATCTGTAAAATTGTAATTATTCGCCTACCTCCTCATGCCTTTTGCACACAATGTATATAGACTATCCTTTTTTTCTACTGTGTTATTGACTTGTTAATTGTTTACTCCATGTGTAACTCTGTGTTGTCTGTTCACACTGCTATGCTTTATCTTGGCCAGGTCGCAGTTGCAAATGGGAACTTGTTCTCAACTAGCCTACCTGGTTAAATAAAGGTGAAATAAAAAATAAATAAATAAAATGAATATACTACAAAATGATATACTAAGTACTACACATGATCTAGGGATGCTACAGTGGGGAGTATAGTATTTACAGTATACTACACTATTCTATAATAAACAGTAGTACTTTTTCATGTTTGATATTAGCTATTTTGCCCTCTTAAGTAGCTGAATGAGGTATAGACTTACGTGTCTTTCGTCCACATTATCAATAACATTTGGAATTCATCCCACAGTATCAGTTGCTTTTTGTTAGACAATTTTCCTGACAAGAGAGCTTTTTCCCTCCTACAGCTATTAAGGTAATGTATGAGGCAAATATCCTTAACTACAGTTAAACATATTATTGCCTTTGTTTTCCAGCTTGAACATTTCCAACATACACTACGTGCTTCTACAAAAGTCTTGACTCAGGGGTGTGAATACTTATGTAAAGGAGATACTGTAATATTTTACCGTCAGAATTGTAATGGCTATAGTGTTCATACATTGACTGTAGTTGAGAGCAGGTCACTTACCAAAATGGATCATCTGTAATTGTGTGTCCCTAAATAGCCTTTATTTTCAAGTTGGATCTAATGAGTCATTTGGGTCCACAGGAGTCTTTAATATTTATATAGCAGCCATATGTGAAGGATCATTTTCCATATGCGTATTAGAGCAAATCCTTTACTCTCCCGAAGCTTCAGACGGTCATAATGGCTGTGTTATTGTTTCGGATTGGAGTAATGGATGCTGCTGCAGCTCTTTGCTAACCGTTTTAGACTCGGCTGCCTCGACACTGCTGCCTGTGTTGCCTTGGGCCTTTTCCTGACTCATTCCCCACAGAACTCACAGCATTAAACAACTGGGGTCTCATTGTCCCGCGCACTGAACATCAAGAGCCGCAAGCCAACACATTCCTTTAATTTTGATGGATCATCGGCAAATCTGATTGCGACAGGTTTTTATTCTCCACCACAACAGTTTAATGAGATGAATTTCAGAGTTGGGGAGATTGGTTGGGCATGCTCAATGCTTCACACATTTGACACACACCTCTGTTACCTGAATACTCTCATTTGTCTGTATTTGGTTGTGATTCAAATGTTTGTAAATATGAGGTGACGCTAGAACAAGTGGTGACTCCAGAAGTATGGCCTCCCTGTCTGAACCTTTAGACTGGGTATTGTCTTATTAATGTGTTGGACTAGAGTAGAGTCTGGTCATGCTTCAGTGGTTCCAATACTGGTCTAAACCAGCTAGCAAGCTTACGTTGGCCCATGAGCAGCCCGTCGAACAGACAAGGCAGGTGCCCGCACATGGCAAAAGGTGTCTGCATTCAAGTCTTGCTCAATTGAAAATGAAATCCTCTCTTAAACAAGCCGTACAAAGCTGGTTACAATTTACATTGTATCCTCCAGAAAAGACAGAACAAATGTTACAACAAATATTATGGTTAAACTCAAATATACTGATTGATTTAAAAAAAATCTTTATGGATAAAAATATATATATATATATATACATATATATATATATATATATATATATATATATATATATATTTATATATAATATGTATATTACATGATATACAAAAGTATGTGGACACCCCGTCAAATTAGTGGATTTGGCCATTTCAGCCACACCTGTGTATAAAATTGAGCACACAGCAATACAATATCCAAAGACAAACATTGGCAGTAGAATGGCCTTACTGAAGAGCTCAGTGACTTTCAACGTGGCACTGTCATAGGATGCCACCATTCCAACAAGTCAGTTTGTCATATTTTTGCCCTGCTAGCGCTGCCCCGATCAACTGTAAAGTGCTGTTATTGGGAAGTGGAAACGTCTAGGAGTACCAAGGGTTCAGCCGCGAAGTGGTAGGCCACACAAGTTCACAGAAAGGGGCCGCCGAGTGCTGAAGCACGTAGCGAGTAAAAATGGTCTGTCCTCGGTTGCAACACTTGCTACCGAGTTCCAAACTGCTTCTGTAAGCAACATCAGCACAAGAACTGTTCGTTGGGAGGTTTATGAAATGGGTTTCCATGGCCGAGCAGCCACGGGGGGGGGGGGGGGGGGTGTAAAGCTCGCCGCCATTGGACTCGGGAGCAGTGGAAACACGTTCTCTGGAGTGATGAATCACGCTTCACTATCCGGCAGTCCAATGGACGAGTCTGGGATTGGCGGATGCCAGAAGAATGCTATCTTCCCGAATGCATAGTGCCAACTGTAAAGTTTGGTGGAGGAGGAATAATGGTCTGGGGCGGTTTTTCATGGTTTGGGCCCCTTAGTTCCAGTGAAGGGAAATCTTAATGTTACAACATATAATGAACGACGTTCTAGACAATTCAGTGCTTTCAATTTTGTGGCAAAAGTTTAGGGAAGGCCCTTTCCTGTTTCAACATGACAATGTCCCCGTGCACAAAGCGAGGTCCATACAGAAATGGTTTGTCAAGATCGGTGTGGAAGAACTTGACTGGCCTTCAAAGAGCTCCGACCTCAACCCGATCAAACATCTTTGGGATGAATTGGAACGGCGACTGCGAGCCAGGTCTAATCTCCCAACATCAGTGCCCGACCTCACTAATGCTCTTGTGGCTGACTGGAAGCAAGTCCCAGCAGCAATGTTCCAACATCTAGTGGAAATCCTTTCCAGAAGAGGGGAGGCTGTTATAGCAGCAAAGGGTGGACCAACTCCATATTAATGTGAAATGTCAGAATAATAGTAGAGACAATGATTTATTTCAGATTTGATTTATTTCATCACATTCCCAGTGGGTCAGAATCAGTATTCAGTAGCATTGCCTTTAAATTGCTTAACTTGGGTCAAACGTTCCAGGTGGCCTTCCACAACCTTCACCCAATACGTTGGGTGAATTTTGGCCCATTCCTCCTGACAGAGCTGGTGTAACTGAGTCAGGTTTGTAGGCTTCCTTGCTCGCACATGCTTTTTCAGTTCTGCCCACACATGTTCTATAGGATTGAGATCAAGGCTTTGTGATGGCCACTCCAATACTTTGACTTTGTTGTCCTTAAGCCATGTTGCCACAGCTTTGGAAGGATGCTTGGGGTCATTGTCTATTTAGAAGACCCATTTGCGAAACAAGCTTTAACTTCCTGATTGATGTTTTGAGATGTTGCTTCAATATATCCACATAATTTTCCTCCCTCATGATGCCTTCTATTTTGTGAAGTGCACCAGTCCCTCCTGCAGCAAAGCACCCCCACAACATGATGCTGCCACCCCCATGCTTCACGGTTGGGATGGTGTTCTTCGGCTTGCAAGCCTCCCCCTTTTCCTCCAAACATAACGATGGTCATTATGGCCAAACAGTTCTATTTTTCCTCATTTCTCCAAGAAGTACGATCTTTGTCCCCATGTGCAGTTGCAAACCGTAGTCTGGCTTTTTTATGGCAGTTTTGGAGCAGTGGCTTCTTCCTAGCTGAGCAGCCTTTTAAGTTATGTCGATATAGGACTAATTTAACTGTGGATATAGATACTTTTGTACCTGTTTCCTCCAGTATCTTCACAAGGTTCTTTGCTGTTGTTCTGGGATTGATTTGAACTTTTCACACCAAAGTACATTCATCTCTAGGAGACAGAACGCATCTCCTTCCTGAGCGGTGTGACGGCTGCGTGGTCCCATGGTGTTTATACTTGCGTACTATTGTTTGTACAGATGAACGTGGTACCTTCAGGCATTTGGAAATTGCTCCCAAGCATGAACCAGACTTGTGGAGGTCAACAATTTTTTTTGTGCTGATTTCTTTAGATTTTCCCATGATGTCAAGCAGAGGCACTGAGTTTAGGTAAGCCTCGAAATACAGCCACAGGTACACCTCCAATTGACTCAAATTATGTCTATTAGCCTATCAGAAGCTTCTAAAGCCATGACATAATTTTCTGGAATTTTCCAAGCTGTTTAAAGGCACAGTCATCTTCTGACCCACTGGAATTGTGATACAGTGAGTTATAAGTGAAATAATCTGTCTGTAAACAATTGTTGGAAAAATGTATTGTGTCATGCACAAAGTAGATGTCCTAACCAACTTGCCAAAACTTTAGTTTGTTAACAAGAAATTTGTGTAGTGGTTGTAAAACAAGTTTTAATGACTCCAACCTAAATGTATGTAAACTTCCGACTTCAACTGTAGATGGGTGAGAGAAAAAAATCTATGTAACACAAAAAAATGTGGAACAAGTCAAGGGGTATGAATACGGGGGAGCATAACTCATGAATCCAATAAGATTTGATGGCATTTAAATGGTTATAAAATTCCATTTGCACATTGTGTCTCTTCATGCTTGATGGGGAACTGCCAGGGGCTGGCGTTGAGCTCCCGACTGTCGGTGCGCTCTGATGAGCGGCCTGCCCTTTAGACTGGTAGTGACTGAGAGGAGGATTCCCACTGCTTCTACTCATTCCACAGCATTAAATATGTACACAGACTAACGTCTATAACATCTGCCTTCATCTACTCATCTAGCCGGTGAAGTTGTGATTACTTTAAGTGACAAAATGTGGATAGATGATGGTTATAATGTTTTTTGATTTCTTATGATTGATGAATGTTATTAATGTATCCTCATTACATGTTTAGGGCCAGCAGGAAACTAGAAATCCAGATTGATCTCTTTGTCATTTTTAGAACGTCGCAAAGCAGGAGGTGGTAATCATTGTCTGGTGGAAGGAGCGTTAGGGTGCTATTACTAGGTTTCAAATTGGCTGTGAGCAAAACAAAACTTGTTTTTAGTTTGAAACTAAGCTGCTGTGTTTTATGGTGAAGAAGTCGGATTTGTGTGTGGTGCAAAGGTTTTTCAAAATGGGCTAACTCAGTGCTGTGTAGAGTTGTTTAGAATGGAAATGTCCCTTTAGCTATTACATGGTCAGACCTAATGAATTTAGGATTGTTCAAAGGCTTAAGCTCATTGCAATAACCCCCCCCCCCCCCCATACAGTCCTAAAACCTCTAGAGAGAATAAAGCACCAACCATTCACTACGATTCATACATTACATGTCGTACTGTGGAGTACAATACAAAGAAAGACATTTGTTCCCTTTCTCTGAGGCACTCAGATAAGCAAACACTAATTTACCGTTTGTGTGGGTCCCCGTTACATGCGGAAACACATCGCTTGAAACCCGGCTGATGTCATTTGTCACAATAATTCCTCTTTTTGTTTGGGCTTTTTCCACTTTATGCCATATTTCATAACAAATGGTTCCACCTGTCACTCATACCCATTCTAAAATGGTGCTAGTCACGGTTGACAAGAAAGCAGCAACTCGACTCACTTTCACGGAAATTCAAGAGCCGCCAAAGAGAGAATATACGAGCCCTGATCAATATTTAATTCCATGTGTCCTGAAAAAGAGCAGAATTACTATTTTCTGTGAGTTTGTGACCTCAGGAGGACACTAGCCTCGTACGAATCCTCTTGATCTCTGGAGCTCACATTCTGTTTTGTGAGCTTGCGAGTTCGTACGAGACTAGGAGGACACAGGCAGGGCTGGGAGATCAGAAGGATTGAATCAGAGTCTATGGCTGAAAAGGCCATAGCAGCCTCCCCCTCGGTCTCTCCCGGGAGAGGGTATCTCCCACCCCTGTCACCAACTATCACCATCACCCCTCCTTCCCCCTGTCAAACTCCTCTACCTCTTTCTCTCCTATTGGGCTCCCCTACCTCTATTCTTGGGCTGGAAGCTAAGGTTACAGGATTGGAACTTTAAACCAGAAGGCTTAAATAAGTCAAACATGCATTTTGAACTGAGATAAGTAAGTAAGCATAGACAGTTGTGCCTCTATTTGGGATGTATTATTTTCGAAAGCCAGGACATTTGTGCCACTTTGGGCTTCTATGCATGAGCTGTCTAATCAATGTCTCAGAGACAATAGCTGAATGGATTGATGGAATAGTCTGTTGTTATTATCATTCCTCTGCTATTTTTTAGACCTTATAGCTAGAACCTCCATCAGAGGCTAGCCATCAGATGCTAACCAGCTAATTAGCTACTAGCAATTTAGTCATTGTTAGCCACTGCTAGCGGCCTTTACCTCTAGCTCAGACACCAGCCGCTTTTACCCTGGATAAAACCCGCCAGTCTGCACAGCGCGATATCAACCCTGAGAATATCGGACTGCTTTTCTCCACCATTACTCCAGATTACTCCATTACTGGACCATTACTCCAGATCATCACAGCTAGCAAGCTGCTACCGAGTGGCCCAACCCCGAAGCTAACCTGTGAGCCAGGCCCATCTCCCATCTCCCGGCCTGCTCACTTATGATCACTTGGCTACACAGCTGATGCCTCCCGGACTCTTCACTAACACAACTAGAAGCCACTACATCGCCAAATTCCTGCCGTAAGCTTTGGACCTTTGCATCGGATCATCGCAACTAGCTGGAGCCTTGGTTTCATGCATGTTAACATCAGAAGCCTCCTCCCTGAGTTTTTTTTACTCACTGCTTTAGCACACTCCACCAATCCTGATGTCCTTGACCTGTCTGTATCCTGGCAAAGGAAGGCCACCAACAATTCTGAGATTTCCATCCCCAACTACAACATTTTCCGTCAAGATAGAACTGCCAAAGGGGGAGGAGTTGCAATCTACTGCAGAGATAGCCTGCAAAGTTCTGTCATACTTTCCAGGTCTACGCCCAAACAGGTCGAGCTTCTAATTAAAAACATTAATCTCTACAGAAATAAATCTCTCACTGTTGCCGCCTGTTATAGACCCCCCTCCACTCCCAGCTGTGCCCTGGACACCATATGTGAATTGATTTCCACCGATCTATCTTCAGAGTTCGTTCTGTTAGGTGACATAAAATTGGGATATGCTTAACACCCCGGTCGTCCTACAATCTAGCTAGATAACCTCAATCTCACACAAATCATCAAGGAACTCACCAGGTACAACCCTAAATCCATAAACTCGGCCAACAGCTCCGCACCCCCTGCAGCTACTTGCCTGCTACAAGCCTCCCCAGCTTCTCCTTCACCCAAATCCAGATAGCAGATGTTCTCAAAGAGCTGCAAAACCTGGACCCATACAAATCAGCTGGGATAGACAATCTGGACCCTCTTTTTCTAAAATTATCCACCGCCATTGTTGCCAACCCTATTACTAGTCTGTTCAACCTCTCTTTCGTTTTGTCCGAGATTCCCGAAGATTGGAAAGCTGCCGTAGTCATCCACCTCTTCAAAGGGGGTGACACTCTAGACCCAAACTGTTACAGACCTATTATATTGTTTTGATTTACTTTTTTGCTCTTTTGCACACCATCATCTGCACATCTATTACTCCAGTGTTAATTTGCTAAATTGTAATTACTCCACTACGATGGCCTATTGATTGCCTTACCTCCTTACTCCATTTGCACACACTGTATATAGATTTTTCTATTGTGTTATTTACTGTACTTTTGTGTATCCTATGTGTAACTCTGTGTTGTTGTTTTTTTGTTGCACTGCTTTGCTTTATTTTGGCCAGGTTGCAGTTGTAAATGAGAACTTGTTCTCAACCGGCCTACCTGGTTAAATAAAGGTGAAATATATATATTTTTTTCAATGTTCTGTTTTCAATGTTCCTATTTACAGAGGCACCCCATTCCAAAAGCATAATAACTACGAGCCTCCGTGGGCAGATTGGGCTTGTTTATGATTCACGACCTGAATTCATTTCCCCATAAAGGTGTTCTATTGGCCCTTATCACAGAGATGTATGCCGAGTGACAAATTGTAATTTGGCATAAGTAAGTTCATCCATCGATCTTCTGGCTGCCAAGGAAGCAAAACAACACAAATCAGACTGCCAAAGGCCTTCACTTCGGCTGGATGTCGTGGCTGCAGACTCGATGCCATGCAGACGCCATAGCAGCATTACATAATTAATTCTAGTACAGTAGAGAGTGATATTGGACCATCCATCATGTGTTTGGCTTTAGTGCCTGTCCATTTTGGCGATGACAGGCAGAACTTGTCACCTGCAAATGTCAGGCCTTGAATGACATTCCAAAACGAATGATTTAAGGACGTTGGGCAGGATTTGGCCTTAGAATAAATGTATATTTGGTGTAGTTGTAGCTAGCTAGCGGTTGTTTACGATGAGTTAGCAACCGCTTTGACACCCGTTTCTATTACCGTAGAGCTCTCGTGTCAAACACCTGTCTCCAGAAAAAGCTCCGGTGCCTTCCGTTGTGGTTACATTCAGCGACTGTGACACACCTTCTGTGCATATTCACTTCCCATGCATGCAGTATCCTGTTCGATGTGTCATCATGTCCAACGTGAATGTCAACATTCTGAATGGCTTTCCCCAATATTTCTATTATCTACTATGCAAAGAGCCTTAACCCCATCCTATTCCAGCCGTACTCCTATGCTAGTAGCTAATTTATTAGTAGCATTCTGGGGCCAAGTGAAAAGCTTGTTTGAATTCTGTGTTTGCCCAGGCTATACTAATAGGTTTGCTTAGCCATTGTAAATCTCCTCAGCAAGCTGTGTAATTGGACAAACGTTGAGTATTGACTATTTCTCCCAATATGACCTCAACCCAGCTTAACATAATGAGAGGGCCATGACATGTAAACATCAGGATGACTGTGTTTGTGGTTTGGCCATAAAGAACAAAGTCTTTAATGAATAAATAAAAATGGCCTGCACTCTCTCAGAGCAATTGCATACAGAACAGCTTGCTGTTTTTTGGGGGTGCCTAGGTGTAATGGAGGTGATTTGGAACATTGTCGCCCTCAGATCTTGAGAATGTCCTCTTAGTTTAATGGTTAAGATGTTGGGTTGGCCAGAGACCTAGGTTGTACCCCTTTCGGCAACATTGGCAAGATGTTAATAGCAAACAGATGTGGATGTTTGGGCTTTGTGTCCCTCTCACACAACAAGGGCGCTCCTCCTCGTTGTGTGTGAGTGTGGGAAACACCTGCTGAATATTATTTAACCTCTGTCCCACCCAATACCCCGGGTATATGACTTGGCTCCACTAGCTGACACGATCTCCTCTTTTTATTATCCTATTACCATGGAATACCAACATCTCTTTAAATCTCAGAGACAGTTTGTTTCCGATCCCGGATTCATTTCATAAAGTGATTACTGTAAGCCATTTTCAACACCAGCATCAAGTATACATGAGGTTATTGCAAAAGACACCATGGTTGGAATTTCAAATTGAACTTGAAGAATATTTTTTCGAGGGGTGCACTAGAAGGGCTGACGGCCCCACCCCCTGCTCAAACTAGAATTGAGATGATACTTCCGTGATCAACAAAAATGGAGGGGTGAGTCCCTTGTTTTACCCACAAGTGCCAATAGTGGAAAGTATTGCAGAGTGCATATAGTGGAAAATATTGCAGAGTGCATATAGTGGAAAATATTGCAGAGTGCACCTTTAAGAATAATAACGTGAAGACTGCAATGCACATTTCGCAGCAGCTCAAATTCGTATACTTTTTTTATTTTCTTGCAAAGGCTCAATGCTCATGGTGTCAGGTGTTCAGAGCTTGTTGTATTTTGCAGTGTAATGATTTTATGGATTCAAGTGTGACCGCTCGGCATGGGCCTCCAAGACTTTTGTATAGTACCGCCAGAACCTCAGGATTACCTGTTCATTACCTCCTCTCTGAACAGAGCGTCTCGCTTAATATAGAGGCTGGATGGCCATCCCTCTCCTGTTAATGTCCCAGTCACCACTAATCCCTTATGGCAGCCAATTTAAAACACCCTGCCTTGATATTGCCTATGACTTTCTGCACCGGACAGATAAACACCGTCATTTACATGTACAATCGGGCTCGCAGCTCAGCGCAATACCAGTTACAGTGCCTTCAGAAAGTATTCACACCCCTTTACTTTTTCCACAGTTTGTTGTGTTACAACCTGAATTTAACATGTATTAAATTGAGATTTTGTGTCACTGATCTACATACAATACCGCATAATGTCAAAGTGGAATTTTGTTTGTGCACACTTTTTTAAAAATTAATAAAGAAATAAACGCTGCAATGTCTTGAGTCGAAAAGTATTCAACCCCTTTGTTATGGCAAGCCTAAATAACTTCAGGAGTAGAAATGTGCTTAACAAATCGCATACTATGTTGCATGGACTCATTCCGTGTTCAATAGTAGTGGTTAACATGATTTTTAAACGACTACCCCATCTCTACCACACACATACAATTATCTGTAAGGTCCCTCAATTAAATAGTAAATTTCAAGCACAGATTAAACCACAAAGGCCAAGGAGGTTTTCAATGCCTCGCAAAGAAGAGCACCGTTTGGTAGATGTGTAAAAAAAAAATAATAATAAATCAGACGCTGAGTATCTCTTTGAGCATGGTAAAGTTATTATGCTTTTGATGGTGTATCAATACACCCAGTCATTACAAGGATACGGGCGTTCTTCCTAATTCAGTTGCCGGAGAAGAAGAAAACTACTCAGGGATTTCACCATGAGGCCAATGGTGATTTTAGAACAGTTACAGAGTTTAATGGTTGTGATATGACAAAATTAAGGATGGATAAACAACATTGTAGCTTATTCCACAATACTAACCTAAATGACAGAGTGTTTGCAACAAGGGACTTAAGTAATACTGCAGAAAACGTGGCAAAGCAATCAACTTAATATCCTGATTACAAAGCTTTATGTTTGGGGCAAATCCAATCCAACACATCACTGAGTACCACTCTTCATATTTTTAAGCAAGGTGGTGGCTGCATCATGTTATGGGTATGCTTGTCATCGGCAAGAACTACGGAGGTTTTTTTTTATAAAAAGAAACGGAATACATAAGCACAGGCAAAATTCTAGAGGAAAACCTGCTTCAGTCTGCTTTCTAACAGATATTGGGAGATGAATGCACCTTCCAGCAGGAATATAACCTAAAACTCAAGGTCAAATCTACACTGGAGTTGCTTACCAAGAGAACATGGAATCTTTTGGAGTGGCCTAGTTACAGTTTTGACTTAAATCGGCTTGAAAAATCTATGGCAAGAATTGAAAATGGCTGTCTAGCAAGATCAATAATCAACTTGACAGAGCTTGAAGAATAAAAAAAAAAGAATGGGCAAATATTGTACTCTTCAGGTGTGCAAAGCTCTTAGAGATTTACGCAAATAGACTCAAGGATGTAATCACCGCCAAAGGTGCTTCTACAAGGTATTGACTCAGGGGTGTGAATACTTATGTAAAGGAGATACTGTATTTCTGTGTTTCATTTTCAATGCATTTGCTAAAATGTATAAAAACATGTTTTTACTGTGTCATTATGGGGTATTATGTGTAGA
The DNA here is from genome assembly GCF_013265735.2 of Oncorhynchus mykiss. NCBI lineage: Eukaryota > Metazoa > Chordata > Actinopteri > Salmoniformes > Salmonidae > Oncorhynchus > Oncorhynchus mykiss. Next base: position 57,682,637 of record NC_048569.1, on the reverse strand, counting down.
TGGGTGACAAGGGGTATGAATTATTTTGGAAGGCAGTGTAAACAAGACTGCCTCTCTCAGAAAACCCACACATGTCTCCTCAGTTCTCTGGAATGTATTATTTTCTGTCGAGAAACATGTGCATGTGCCCATAGCAGAATGCATTGTGGGGTTTTCATTGTCATGTTTGGGGAGAACAGCAGTGCAGCAAAAAAACTACTGAGTTTGTTTGCTCTTCCTCTAGAAATGCTAGAAATGACTCCCTAACCAGTCAATCTCATATCAGATTCAGAAAAGATGCTGTAATTATTTTTAATCAGAAGAACCCCCCCCCCCCCCCCCCCCCCCCCCCCTAAAATATTTTCTCTCAGCAGAAAGAAAATACAGTTGCCATTTACAGTTGCATTCTTATCTTTTATTATTTCTTAAATGTTTTTTTATTGTCGAGAACGAACCTGCGAGGTACCATTCTGTTGGACAGTGTATACTATGTGTATCCGGCAGGGTAGCCTAGTGGTTAGAGTGTTGGACTAGTAACCGGAAGGTTGCGAGTTCAAACCCCCGAGCTGACAAGGTACAAATCTGTCGTTCTGCCCCTGAACAGGCAGTTAACCCACTGTTCCCAGGCCGTCATTGAAAATAAGAATTTGTTCTTAACTGACTTGCCTGGTTAAATAAAGGTAAAATAAAATATAAAAAAAATCCTGTACATATGGCTAATGAAACTATCTCAGACCATGTTTATTTCAGTATTTAGGTGGGCTTATTTCCAAACATATTGGATGTATATGTAAAAATGTAGTTGCACATCATGCATGTTTGGAAATTAGTTGCATAAGCAAACTAAGAAAGCCAAGAAAGAGATGGGAAAGACGTTTCTCTCATATTGCATTTCTAATATTTAATATTGTATGTGCATTTCTAGTCTTGCTATGGCCAGAAGGCTGAGCCAATACAAGTTTTTGAGTCTGGCTCAAGAGACTAGTGCATTCCTAAGATTTAACATGGTCTGCCAATACTAAATAGGTTTGTTCCAATTCTTTATAGTCTTTTATATGAATTCAGTTTTACCTCTGCTGTAAAAGGCTTACTGCAGTTCTCTTCCAATGTTCCACATGAGGTTTTCTTCTCTTATCATTATTGTCAATTTTTGTTTCCTGTCAAAGACGTCAAGGTCCATCAGTTCTGCCCGTCTTCTCTTTTGTCTTCGCTCCAGTCAGGTTTGAACCTTCCCAGTGTCTCTATGCTACTTCCCATTCACAGAAGACTAATGTAATGTACTGTTTCAGAAAATAGCAGTGCTGCTGGAGAAAGTACCATTGCTTTTTCTCACCACCTGCTGGTTCGTGAGGGTTGGCCTTAAAGTCACACTCCTCGATCTGTCTTCACCCACTTTGAGCAACTTTTGTTTGTAAACTAAGTGGTGGGTCTTGGTGAATGTAACTGCCAGTGTTTGTTGAACTCTGTGGCAACCAACTTATTAGTTTGTTGATTGATTGGTAACTGCCACCTCATCTGTGGCGTGGCTTTAACGAGGTGTTTCACAGATTTGATCATCTTTTCACAATAAGGATGTGCAAAGGCAGCTCAATAGTCTTTATGATTGAGGTGATTTGTAGATCAGATTTCTATGCAACCCCGGTCTCAGACCGACCAACACGAACTACCAGCACCTTTCAACAGTTTTACCATTTTCTTTTTTTTTAGCTAGGCTTGGTTAAGAGAAGCTAATCAAGCTGCTAGTCTGCATTTTGTACCGGAGAGACGGCTTAAGAGTTTTCAGCACATTACACATGACTGGTTTTAAATCCCTCTTGGTGGATTCCATCATTGATGAGAAAATCGTCAGATGAAGCCCCCTGGAATACAATTTGTTCTATGTTATTACTGCGATGTTACTACTCTAACATGATCTAATGCTACATTTGTCATGATGAGCAATCACTCTCGAAATGGCTTTTATGGTAGTCGTACAGATATCGGATCTTCGTTTGAGACAGCTTGCTACAGCAGGAAAAGTATCCTTCAGAAGCAGGAGATTTGAATTATTATGTGGATTATAAATAATGGACATTTTTGGTAGGGGGTTGGTACATTTTTCATAAGGGGAAAATCATGTCTGAAATTTAAAAGTGGGAAATTACAAACTTCAGAAGCCTTTTTAAACCTAAAATACACTAAGTAAAACATGTCCTGCAACAGGGTAATCAACTTAAGATCTTATATCCGTAGATAACAATGACTTGATTGGCCATAGTTTCAGAAAATGACTATATATGGAGCGGGTTGATATTCTTATGCTGTGGTAGCTGGCAAGATTCCACACTTGAAATTATAGGCCCACGTAGGCACATTCCAATTGAGATATTACTCCTGTCTGAACAGGATGAACATTCACAAAGAAACCAATTAAAAAAGCCTAAACTCAGATGAGAAGCATCTCCACAGTTGCATATTCCCTGTTGTTCATATTCAGGTCGCGCTCACTTGGGTTTGAGTGATCTGTAGAGTACTGTGGAAGTTCTTAGCTATAGGCCTGAACTTGACGATGCACTTGGCTAAACTATTATAAGGCAGATAAACATTTGAAATGTAGAATATACATTCAGGTTTGTGCTGAGTAGAGGAGTCTGCATTAGACACAAAGCCCACTGTCTATCAGAACCTCTTTCTTTTTTAGAAGTCAAATGTGTTTGAAGGCTCCAAAGTGAGGCCAGAGTTCCTGGACGGGTCATTTGCAGCTTGCTCTTTGGCTACATACTGCAAATATCTATATTTGCGTGAGTGCAGAGAGATCGGTATGAGGGATATGACATTGGTCAGATAATCTCCAGTCAGCAAAACATAACACCCCTTTTCTTTGTGACAATCAGGTGACGTCCCTGGAGCAAGCCGGAAACTAGACATACAGTTGAAGTCGTAAGTTGACGTACACCTTAGCCAAATACATTTAAACTCAGTTTTTCACAATTCTTGACATTTAATCCTAGTAAAAAATCCCTGTTTTAGGTCAGTTAGGATCACCACTATATTTTAAGAATGTGAAATGTCAGAATAATAGTAGAGACAATGATTTATTTCACATTCCCAGTCGGATAGAAGTTTACATACACTTAATTATTATTTCGTAGTATTGCCTTAAAATTGTTTAATTTGGGTCAAACATTTTGGATAGCCTTCCACAAGCTTCTACACAATAAGTTGGGTGAATTTTGGACCATTCCTCCTGACAGAGCTGGTGTAACTGAGTCAGGTTTTAGGCTTCCTTGCTCGCACACACTTTTTCAGTTCTGCCCACAAATTTTCTATGGGATTAAGTTCAGGGCTTTGTGATGGCCACTCCAATACCATGACTTTGTTGTCCTTAAGCCATTTTGCAACAACTTTGGAAGTATGCTTGGGGTCATTGTCCATTTGGAAGACCCATTTGTGACCAAGCTTTAACTTGACTGATGTCTTGAGATGTTGCTTCAATATATCCACATTTTCCTACCTCATGATGCCATCTATTTTGTGAAGCACCCCCACAACATGATGCTGACACCCCCGTGCTTCATGGTTGGGATGGTGTTCTTCCTTTAAATACATCCACAGGTGACTTAATTGACTTAAATGATGTCAATTAGCCTATAAGACACTTCTAAAGCAATGACATCATTTTCTGGAATTTTCCAAGCTGTTTAAAGGCACAGTCAACTTAGTGTATGTAAACTTCTGACTTACTGGAACAGTGAATTATAAGTGAAATAATCTGTCTGTAAACAATTGTTGGAAAAAGTACTTGTGTCATGCACACAATAGATGTCCTTAACCGACTTGCCAAAACTATAGTTTGTTAACAAGAAATTTGTGGAGTGGTTGAAAAATGAGTTTTAATGACTCCAACCTAAGTGTATGTAAACTTCCAACTTCAACTGTACATCCAGGGTACCATGACACAACATCCCAAGAACGTCCGAAAAACATCCTCTGGGATGTCCCTGGGACAAACTGAGAACTAGACAAAACCTCCCGGGCACTGTGACACAACATCCCTAGAATGTCCTAAAAACAACCTCTGGGACATCCCCGGGACAAACCGGGAACTAGACAAAATCTCCAGGGTACAATGACACAACATCCCAAAAACGTCCTAAAAACATCCTCGGGGATGTCCCTGGGACAAACCGAGAACTAGACAAAACCTCCAGGGGGACCATGACACAACATCGTAAGAATGTCCTAAAAACATCTTCGGGGAAATCCCCGGGACAATCCAAGAACTAGACAAAACCTCATGAACAATGGCACAACGTCCTGACCACTTTAGACAACCATTTTGTGATGTTCTGGGTAAGTCCTAATGACGTATTTTTGTTTGCAGGGATACTCCTTCTGACATGACGTTATGATTCCTGCCTCAACTCTGAATTACCTTCAACCTGTACGATTCTATCAAACATGAATAAATGAACAATAAAAATGGTTGCGGTATTAAAAAAATAATATCATAGGACAGAGAATAAATAGGAACCTTGAGTGCTCCACCTCACTCACCTCTATTCCATATCTATCTGAACTCTGTCCTTTCTCTAGTGCTGGATTTACTCAGCCTTCACACCAGTGCACAGTTGCTACCTTCTATATTCCTATTCCACAGGCTATAAAATATATCAGTTTGAACCAAGGGTAAAACAAGTGTTGGGAGACAGATAAGATCGGAAGGTAAAGTGTAAACAAAGGGAGGTTCATGGCTCTGTATATCCGGGGGGGAGCAAAACAGAAGCGTTTCAACTAAAGATAAAACAAGGATATTGGGGGAGGGATAAGATCTAAAAGGAAAGGGTAGATAAAGACAGTCTCATGTTTTTTTAAAAATCTTTGTCATTTGTTTCCTTTTGAAAAAGACGGGAGCAAACTTTGCATAGTTGCAAACACTTACCAGTGTCCTCTAGTCTACTTCCCATTCACCATATTCTCCCCCTGTCATCATCAGTATTAGAATTAATTACACAGTGACTCCTGGGGGATGCTCTAGAAATAGTTGGCTGTACCAACATAAGAATGTGTAACTCTTATGGGGATGCACACCTTCATATACTTAATGTTTATGTCCGGATTTGTGATGGAGGTACCCAGAACCCCCTGGGTCACAATTATGACTGCCCGCTGTCTGTAAGTAAAATGTTAGAGAAAGATGTTTGGCTGCTGCTGTGTGGTAAAGGAATTGGGACAGAATCTTAAAATCTTAATTCCCTCAATTTCCCTTTTCCATTTATTTCCATTTCCAGGACTAAGAAAGATTGGATTCTAAATGGATCCTGTCATTCTGTGGTCACCCACTATTTCCGTCTCTCTTTTCTTCTCCCTTTGTAGTTCCAGTTTCCAATCAAACACTATGAGATGATGTCCTTGTCCTTTTGTCCTCTCTCAGGTTACTGGAGCCATTAGTTACCCTTGTTGACCTCTATGTTCTCTGAGAGTACCTGTATAATGCACCTCTCTATATTGTCATTTTCAAACGGCTTTGCAAGACAGGAAGAACTCACATGTGGGATACTCCTGTGGTCTCAGTGAGATGTTATTGAGGGTTTTCATTGAATTGGTGACGGACTGGGTTTAGTGCATCTGTGAAAAGGATAATGACATTGTAAATAATCTATTCACATGGGGTGAGAAATAATGCCGGATATTTGATTGAATCAACCAACGTGCGGGATTTTTATAAATCACTAACCAGCTTTCCATCCAACCTTTTTATGCGAGTCAAGTACATGTTTCATGACAGGCCTGATGGAAACAGGAAATGTTTTGGTACACTTTTCAAATGTCGACAAAACAAAATACGCTAGAAAAGGTGGGATCGTTTGTGTATGTAAAATTAATTATGCGAGGAATGTCGTGGAAACGCTTTTATGCGCAAACATTGATATAATAACTATCATATTGAAGTAAACTTGGGAGTCCCACGATGATATGTTGTGTGGTTCTCCCACTACGACTGGGAAGCATGTCGTTTATTTCGCTACAGATTAAATACAATTTGATGAACTTCACAGGGTGGTGAAAGTGCAAGGTGATGAGCTTGATGCTCCTTTTCAATAAATATCGAGGGTCTTATTTTAGTAACATGACCATCGATGCCTGGCTGCCGTTTGACAAATACCAATTATCTTGCTCTTTTGCCCGTAATAATCTCATTATATACGTGCACTCTAGCCAACAGCGCGCAGATACCAAAGTGGGCACACGCTATATAACGCTTTTTTTTTGTGAGAACACCATCAGAGTTTAAAATGCAAGTGTGCCCTATTTAACTTGTATTTTTTATTAGGTACATTGGAAATCAATAGCTAAATATATTTGTATGTGCACTATGTCATCACGCACAGCCTTTTATCTGCAACAAGTCAATTTGATAGAAACCTCTGGTAGGAAAATGCGCATATTTAAAACTTGTCACCAATTGGATGGAAATCAATAATCAGTGGCTTTTTAAAACTGTACTACATCCAGCTTGGTGAAGATATGGTTGAGATGTGGCACAAATAACGATAATCCTTCTCTTTTATTTGGAGTTAACAGTCATTGTGTGGGTATACTTTTTTGACTTAGAGGATTGGTTTGGTAGTTATAATACATGATATAATAAACACCCCTCACATGGCTTTGGTGAAAACTGGCACAAAAGGTACTTATGAGTATTCATAAGAGGTATGATGCTTTGATGACAGGATTTTTTGGTTGTGTGCCATTGTGTATGTCATCGTCAAGTCTGACGAACTAACACTAACTGACACATTAGTAAGCTGTGATTTTGAGCTTTAGCTCATCAAAAGGTGGACAATCTGCACACCATTCTTTCTAAGGGACAACACAACCCACAAAAAAAAGAGAAGCAATGTCGAGATGATAGAAAGAAAGTCGTATTCTTTTAACAAGTATGTTTAAAAAAAAAAGAGGTGCAGAGTACACTTCAAAGTGAACTACAGACACATTTATGACCTTTTTTTGGTTCACACTACTTGTATGTTTTCAGCAGCTCATGAAACAAAGGGAGTTGCCCATCTCTGGTCAAAGGGAGTTGCCCATCTCTGGTCAAAGGGAGTTGCCCATCTCTGGTCAAAGGGAGTTGCCCATCTCTGGTCAAAGGGAGTTGCCCATCTCTGGTCAAAGGGAGTTGCTCATCTCTGGTCAAAGGGAGCTGCCCACCTCTGGTCAAAGGGAGCTGCCCACCTCTGGTCAAAGGGAGTTGCCCACCTCTGGTCAAAGGGAGTTGCCCACCTCTGGTCAAAGGGAGTTGCCCACCTCTGGTCAAAGGGAGTTGCCCACCTCTGGTCAAAGGGAGTTGCCCATCTCTGGTCAAAGGGAGCTGCCCACCGCTGGTCAAAGGGAGCTGCCCACCTCTGGTCAAAGGGAGTTGCCCACCTCTGGTCAAAGGGAGTTGCCCACCTCTGGTCAAAGGGAGCTGCCCATCTCTGGTCAAAGGGAGCTGCCCACCTCTGGTCAAAGGGAGTTCCCAACCTTGGTCTAGCGAGTTTCCCACCCCTGGTCTAGAGGGCAACATCAGTCTATTCAAATCAAATCAAATGTTGTTGGTCAAATGTTGGTCACATACACATGGTTAGCAGATGTTATTGTGAGTGTAGCGAAATGCGTATGCTTCTAGATCCGACAGTGCAGCAGTATCTAACAATTCCACAACATAACCTAATACACACAATCTAGTAAAGGAATGGGATGAGAATATATAAGTATAAAATATATGGATGAGCAGTGACAGAGCGGTTAAGATGCAATAGATAGTAAAGAATAGATTGTGAAGGATACAGTAGACATTATATACATATGATATTAATAATGTGAGACATGTAAACATTGTTAAAATGGCATTAATAAAGTGACTAGTGTTCCATTTCTTAAAGTGGCCAATGATAACAATCTGTAGGTAGGTAGCCGCCTCTCTGTGCTAGTGATGGCTGTTTAACAATCTGATGGCCTTGAGATAGAAGCTGTTTTTCAATCTCTCTGTCCCAGCTTTGATGCACCTGTACTGACCTCGCCTTCTGCAGGATAGTGGGGTGAACAGGCAGTGGCTCTGGTGGTTTGTCCTTGATTATCTGTTTTGCCTTCCTGTGACATCAGGTGTTGTAGGTGTCCTGGAGGGCAGGTAGTTTGCCCCCGGTGAGGCGTTGTGCAGACCGCACCACCCTCTGGAGAGCCTTGCGGTTGTGGGCGGTGCAGTTGCCATACCAGGCGGTGATACAGCCCGACAGGATGCTCTCATTTGTGCACCTGTAAAAGTTAGTGAGGGTTTTCGGTTACAAGCCACATTTTTTCAGCCTCCTGAGGTTGAAGAGGTGCTGTTGCTCCTTCTTCACCACACTGTCTGTGTGCGTGGACCATTTCAGTTTGTTGTGATATGTACACTTTACACCTTTCCACCTTTCCACCTTCTCCACTGCTGTCCCGTCGATGTGTATAGGGGGGTGCTCCCTTTGCTGTTTCCTGAAGTCCACGATCAGCTCTTTTTGTTTTCCTCTATGCCAAGGGGAGGGGCTGACTACAAAGCTACTTCTCCCTCAGTTCCAGGAGAAACAAAGCCTTGATCTCTCTATCTGGAGCAGAAGAATACTGAAACTTTTGATGCGCGTCATTGAAATGCTTTGTGGATGCTGCCTGCAAACATACGTGTGTCAAACATTTACCTTCCAACTTCTCCGCTGATGCACTGGTCCCAGTGACTGGGTCCCATGTGACTCCGTTGGTAGTGCGTGGAGCCTGCAACGCCAGGGTTGTGTGTTTGATTCCCATGGGGGGACAGCACGAAAAAAAGGATGACAATGTATTCACTCACAACTGTAAGTTGCTCTGGATAGGAGCGTCTGCTTAATGTAACGTTTGAGGTTGCGGGAGTCAGAGAGAGGGGAAGACATGAACGGAGACCCACAAACACAAGGGGGGAACCTGACGAGACAAAGCATGAATTGCAATTTGTGCGTTCCATCTCTCCTGTAGGGCTTGTTGCAGCAAAGCAAATGAGCAGCATGTCAGGGAGGGTTATGAAGACGGGTAGCCCAACTTTGTGGCAGTTATCAAAGGCTTTTGAAACGGATGGATTGAAATCGGCACTTTCATCTGTTGATATTGCTTTTTGAGTCAACGTGTGACTAAAGAGAGCATAAGCTCAAAGTTTTGTTTAATGAAAAGGGGATTATAAAGATTTGAATTTGAGTCAGGGAGTCGAGTTGTAGTCTCTCCGAAAATATTTCACTGAATAATTTGTTTTGGTTCTTATATCCAGCTTGATCTATTTTCCTTTTTGAAAATTAAGCCTTCATAATGCATTTTATAAGCCCTACATAGATGGTTCACAGATCATTTATAAGCAAATGTCATACTGAAGAGAGTGTAAAGTCAATACAGTGTGTAGGTTGCTCTGCCAAATGTAACATAACCACGATGGCATACCCTCACAAAGCTGTGCTTCACAAAGGGTGAGCAATGCTATCTTTGATTATAGCAATTGCGTGACTCATGCTCCAGTCCTTTTCTTTAGATCTGACAATCTTTCTTATTCTCTCTCTCTCTCTCCTCCCAGAACCGCTTCCACTTGCAGATGGTTACGCGGATCCCCCCGTCAGGCCTGTCAGAGCTGCTGCTGACTATTCTCCAGCGGAGCGGCTGGCAGGAGGGCATGGCTGTGCTGTGCCAGGGCTGGGAGGAGGCTGGCCTGCTGGAACTACTGGAGCTCCAGAGCCGCCTTGGCTGGGGCGCCACCCGCTGGCACCTCCGAGCCCTCCTCAATCTCACCCGGGCCGGGCCCACAGAATCCGAAATCCAGGACTTCCTTTCGGAACACTTCCGGGGACAGGGGCCAAGTCAGATCCTGCCACCGGCCGCGGTACTGCTGTTCGGGGCCGACCCGGAGTGTGCAGCGGCGGTGCTGCGGAGTGCCCAGGACTTGGGGCTTACGCTGCCCACAGTGCACTGGGTGCTGGGCTACCCACTGAGCCCCGACACCCTGCACTCCATCGGCCTGCCCCTGGGGCTGCTGGCCTACGGTGAGGTGGAGCGCAAGCCGCTGGACTTCTACATCCGCGACGCGCTGCAGCTGGTGGGCCAAGCTGTGGCAGCAGCCACAGTGGTGCGTCCCGACCTGGCGCTCATCCAGAACATGGTCAACTGCTACGACAAGCCCAACAAGCACGAGGTGCCCTCGTCCGGACAGTACCTCGCCAGGTAAAGCTGGTTCACTTTTAACCTTTGACTCACAAAGTCTCTGGAGGTTTGAAGGATTATTTTACACACATACACACACTCACATTAAGTTTGAGATCACTTTATTGGTCAATTGCACACAGCGGCCAACTGAAATTTGACTTCCGCTTTTAACCCAACCCCTCCGAAAGACACACATAAATACACAGAATTTGGAGAGGAGCGGGGTGCTGCCACACTGGGCACCCAGAGAGCTGTTGTTGTGGGGGATTAAGTGCCTTGCTCAAGTGCACAACGGCAGACAATGGCATCTAGGATTTAATACCAGCAACCCTCCGGTTGCCGGCTCTCTTCCTATCAGAATTGTTCCTGTCGGACCTGGGATTTGAACCAGTTGCTGGCTTGCCTCTCTAACCGCTGGGCTATCTGCCGCATACATATATATTGTACATGCAGTGCTTTCGGAAAGTATTCAGACCTCTTTACCTTTTCCACATACTCTAAATTGGATTGAATCAAAAATGTTCCTCAGCAATCTACACACAATACCCCATAATGACAAAGTGAAACAAGTTTATTACAAATAAAAAACAGAAATACCTTAATTACATACGTATTCAGACTCGTTGCTATGAGACTGTGAAATTGAGCTCAGGTACATCCTGTTTCCATTGATCATCCTAGAGATGTTTCTACAACTTGATTGGAGTCCACCTGTGGTAAATTCAATTGATTGGACATGATTTGGAAAGGCACACACCTGTCTATATAAGGTCCCACAGTTAGCAGTGCATGTCAGAGCTCCGAGACAGGATTGTGTTGAGGCACAGATCTGGGGAAGCATACCAAAACATTTATGCAGCATTGAAAGTCCCCAAGAACACAGTGACTTCCATCATTCTTAACCTCTCTGATCTCCCCATCCCGGATCCGGTATCAGGAATACAGACTCAAGCTCATTACCATAACGCAACGTTAACTATTCATGAAAATCGCAAATTAAATGAAATAAATATGCCATCTCTCAAGCTTAGCCTTTTGTAAACAACACTGTCATCTCAGATTTTCAAAATATGCTTCTCAACCATAGGAAAACAATAATTTGTGTAAAAGTAGCTAGCTAGCGTAGCATTTAGCGTTAGCATTAGCGTTAGCATCCAGCACGCAACATTTCAACAAAAACATAAAAGCCTTCAAATAAAATCATTTACCTTTGAAGAACTTCTGATGTTTTCAATGAGGATACTCTCAGTTAGATAGCAGATGCTCAGTTTTTCCAAAAAGATTCTTTGTGTATTAGAAATAGCTCCGTTTTATACATCACATTTGGCTACCAAAAAAACCCGAAAATTCAGTCCTCAAAACGCAAACTTTTTTCCAAATTAACTCCATAATATCGACTGAAAACATGGCAAACGTTGTTTAGAATCAATCTTCAAGGTGTTTTTCACATATCTCTTCATTGATATATCGTTCTTGGAAGCATGGTTTCTCCCCTCAATCAAATGGAAAAGTACAAGCAGCTGGCAATTGCGCACCGAATTCCACGCAGGACACCAGGCGGACACTTGGAAAATGTAGTCTCTTATGGTCAATCTTCCAATGATATGCCTACAAATACGTCACAATGCTGCTAACACTTTGGGGGAACGACAGAAAGTGTAGGCTCATTCCTTGCGCAATCACAGCCATATAAGGAGACAATGGAAAACAGAGCTTCAGAAATCTGCTCATTTCCTGGTTGACGCATCATCTTGGTTTCGCCTGTAGAATGAGTTCTGGGGCACTTACAGACAATATCTTTGCAGATTCTGAAACTTCAGAGTGTTTTCTTTCAAAAACTGTCAAGAATATGCATAGTCGAGCATCTTTTCGTGACAAAATATCGCGCTTAAAACGGGAACGTTTTTTATCCAAAAATGAAATAGCGCCCCTAGAGATCAAAGAGGTTAAATGAAAGAAGTTTGGAAACATCAAGACTCTTCCTAGAGCTGGCCGCCCGACCAAACTGAACAATCGGGGGAGAAGGGCCTTGGTCAGGGAGGTGACCAAGAACCCAATGGTCACTCTGACAGAGCTCTAGAGTTCCTCTGTGGAGATGGGAGAACCTTCCAGAAGAGCAGCACTCCCCCAATCAGGCCTTTATGGTACACTCTAAAAATAAAATGTTCCTGGAGTATCGTTTAGGGGTTTAGGGGAACCCCTATAAGTTATTCTAAGTATCTATAAGTATTATAAGTATTAAGAGCTGTCCTCTTAATGGATCCCCGAAGAACGTTTTGAAGAACATTTTGAGGTTCATTTTTGAACTACCCCCCCTGTTATTATTAATGATAACAATATGCATAACAATAACACAATATTTTAGTTCTCAGTGTTAATTATAATTTTAGTGGCAAAAATCCAAATATGAGGTAAAGGCCCAGCAGAGCCCCAAGTCCAATGGCTATATCCTCTGCCGTGTTGCTTTGATGCACCTGTACTGACCTCGCCTTCTGGATGAAAGCAGGGTGAACAGGCCGTGGCTCGGGTGGTTATTGTCCTTGATGATCTTTTTGGCCTTCTTGTGACATCGGGTGGTGTAGGTGTCCTGGAGGGCAGGCAGTGTGCCCCCGGTGATGCGTTGAGCAGATCATACCACCCTATGGAGAGCCTTGCGGTTCCAGGCGGTGCAGTTGCCGTACCAGGCGGTGATACAGCCCGACAGGATGCTGTCAATTGTGCATCTGTAAAAGTTTCTGAGAGTCTTAGGGGCCAAGACAAATTTCTTAATCCATAGCCAGTATGATTTTGCAGTGCATGGTGATCGAACAGGTTTCTTGTTATATTCATCCGCGGTGTAGGGAGGGTGGAGTCTGTCAATCCCCCAAAACGTAATTAACAAAACATGGTTTTCATACACATACCTTGTCCATAATGTAGAGGCCTATGGGATATTCATTGAATAGGTAAGGGAGGATGGTAAATGTGCATAACATACCAATACCAATTGACATACCTTTGTATGCCTCCTTGTCTGTATACCTGCAGACACAGACACCAAAGTGAGCAGTTCAGTCATCTGCACCCAATACAGCTAGCCTTCAACATATTCTCATAGCCTACATATGCGTAGCTCTTTGTTGATTAATATCCATTGAATTGTGTCCATTTTCTGTTTTAGAAAGATTTGCACAAATATGAAAAGATAGATGGTATCATCATAAAACAATATCAATTTAGATCATAGAAGGGACAAACCTTACCTTAAATTGAGGAGATCTTTACAATTTTCAGTTAAGTGCCTGCACCTGCTGTTCTTTCAAATTAAAATCCAAATGTTTATGTTTGGCAGTTAGGTTCCTGCAAGAACCCACACCAACTAAGGAGCTTCCTTGATGAACCCCACCTCCTATGGGGTTCTTGGAAAAACCTTTTGGGGGCCATTTTCAGTGCCTAGAACCATAAGGTACTTAGAAGGACCCGTTTTGAACTCAGAAGTGTAGATTGGCCAACTGGAAGCCACTCCTCAGTAAAAGGCACATGACAGGCCGCTTGGAGTTTGTCAAAAGGCACCTAAAGACTCTCAGACCATGAAAAACAAGATTCTCTGAAATGATGAAACCAAGATTGCACTCTTTGGTCTGAATGCCAAGCGTCACGTCTGGAGGAAACCTGGCACCATTCCTACGGTGAAGCATGGTGGTTACAGCATCATGCTGTGGGGATGTTTTTCAGCAGCAGGGACTGGGAGACTAGTCAGGACCGAGGGAAAGATGAACGGAGCAAAGTACAGAGAGATAATTTATGAAAACCTGCTCCAAAGCACTCAGGACCTCAGACTGGGGCGAAGGTGCACCTTCCAACAGGACAATGACACTAGGCACACAGCCAAGAAAACGCAGGAGTGGCTTCAGGATAAGTCCTTGAGTGGCCCAGCCAGAGCCCAGACTTGAACTCGATCGAACATCTTTGGAGAGACCTGAAATTAGCTGTGCAGCCACGCTCCCCATCCAACCTGACAGAGCTTGAGAGAATATACAGAGAAGAATGGGAGAGACTCCCCAAATACAGGTGTGCCAAGCTTGCAGCGTCATACCCAAGAAGACTCGAGGCTGTAATCGCTGCTAAAGGTGCTTCAACAAAGTACTGAGGAAAGGGTCTGAATACTTGTGATATGTGATATTTCAGTTAAACATTTTTTTATTTATAAATTAGCAAAAATGTATAAAACCTGTTTTTGCTTCATCATTATGGGGTATTGTGTGTAGATTGATGAAGAAAAAAAACATTTAATCAATCAATCACAAAATGTGGGTAATGTCAAGAGGTCTAAATACTTTCCAAATTCACCGTACATACGTACATAAATACGTAGTCTTACATCTCCTCCTTTTAGCCAAGTTGTGTCTGAATATAGTGTTTTTGGGTCCATATTATTATAATGGACTTGGTAAGTGCTATAGACAGTTGAGCAGTGGTTCTTTCCCAGTGTTTGCATGAGTCTGCAAATAGGCCTATCTCTTGCTGAGGTCAGACTGCTAGTCACCCCTAACCACAGAGCAGCTCCTCCAAACACAGCGATAGATGCAACCTCCTGTGTATGGAGCGAGGCTAGAGTGTGTTTGTACACGCACATGCATACGTATACACATACACACAGACAGATACTCACACGCACACGCACGCATGCACGCACACACACACTTAATACTCTCTCTCACACACATACACACAGACAGATACTCACACACGCACACACTCTCTCTCTTCCTGTCACACACACACACACACACACACACACACACACACACACACACACACACACACACACACACACACACACACACGTGTGCGTGCACGCACCCAGCTGGAATACAAACATGAAGTGGAGGAGGGTAGAGCTTTAAGCTTTATTCATGAGTTCCAGTCAGTTGCCTCCCCAATAGGGTAGCCAGCCAGGCAGGCAGGCTTCCTTATCAAAAGAGCCCACAGCCCTTTCTGCCTCTCAGTGGCTCAGAGCAGAGCGACAGCAGCACACAGCTTTACACCCGCTGTATCTGCCATGGACCAGAGTAACAACAGCAGCGCAAGCTAGCCATGCAGACAGTGTCTCAGCACAAAAACACAATAGGATGAGCTACAATTGGGCCCAATTGTGCCCCGACTCAGCTAAACATGTTGGGAAAAAGAATATAGTGGAAATTATGAAGAAAGTAAGTGGTGGCGGCTGGACTGCTAGAGTACTGGTGTATCGCATTTATTCATTGGCGTAAAAATGCAAGCCATTTTCCAGTGGTGAGCAGTAAGCTTCAAGAGTAGAGTTTGTTGCCTGGGGCTTCAACACAGAGGAGAATGATTACAACATTACGGCGTCTCCGCGTATGAGAAACATTTTGGAAATCACCCCATTATAACTATATTCAGTTCTACCAAGTCATTTAAGAGGGCCATCAAATTAATGGGATTGCACTGGGTGCCTAGTGCCTAGTAAAGATCGACGATGTCGAGCTTATGACGACGTTTTGCTCAGGAACAACTCCATGATGAAGTGTCATAATCATGATGGCACTTAGACACATAACAGCTACATAACAGAACAACTATTAGAGAGAAGAGGGCTTCGGGGGAGGAAGGAATGGAATATGAGAGAAATGCACGAGGGATGGTAGTGAGTAAAGAAAGGAGCTGTAGAGAAACCCAAAAGGTACAGGTTGGTGGGGGGGGCTTTTAAGTAATTACAACCTGTACCTACTGGTAAAGAGAAACGCATAGCCTTTCAATGTAATGATGTAATGGCATTCAGCTCCTTTTCCCTCTTGTGGGACTGAGGTGGGGGGCTATATAGGCTGAGATAGGGAGAAATTAATTACCTAAAGGTATGGAGCCAAATGACCTTTTTCTGATTCATCCATCCCTCTGCCTTTTTCTTTTCGATGGAAGGAGTTCAGCAGCGGTCACGCGGCGCCACCTCTATTATTAATGGCCGCACACATTTCTCATGACTCAACATGACTGTCACAACTGCCCTTAGCCAATGGGATTGGCTGGATCTGAATTGCCTGAAGTGACCCCTTCGCTAGGCTAAGCTAAACCCATATGCCGTAACTAATTGGGGGGCTAGTGGATTTGAAAAAGTCATCAACTGTTGTTTTGAGGGTGAAATTTCAAACCAATGATTGTTATCATTGTAACCAATTTTCAACTTAGACAAACCATGTATAAAAAAAGTTGAATTTGTACCTTTGAAACAATTTCAGATGTTCAACGTTATACCAACTATAAAACACAAACAACAAACAATAGGTTTGGCAGTACCTCCTATTGGAGAATTGATCTACAGCTATTAATTTGGTCTGCCAACCAAGCCCAGCTTTTATATTTGTCGCTGACTACTACCAATGTGTTATCGTGAGAATGATTGTTGAGAGACCTCTTAATAACTAAATATGTTCACCGTTGCTAACGAAGTCATTCCTAAAGGTGGGCTTAACAGAGAACCAGACACATCTATCCAAGCAGAAGACGCATCTCCTTCAAATGTTGATATTTGGTTGCGCTGACAACCAAACACAATTCAATATCCAGTTTGTCTACAAATGAATGATTGATATGTTGGATTCACGTCTCCAGCTCAACCAAATATCAAAGTTAAAGAAAGTTAAAGAAACTAAAATCAAATCAAACTTTAAATGCACTTTAACAAATGACCTGGATCAAATAAAATCAAACTTTATTTAAACAATTTAAAGTTTGATTAGATTAGATTTAGTACTATCCTTAAACTTTTGGGGGGGGTTGAGATCGAGACGTGAATCCAACATGTCAGTGATTCAATTGTAGACAAACTGGTGATTACATTGTGTTTGGTTGTCAACGCAACCAAATATCAACACTTGAAGGATATGTATCTTCTGCTTGGATAGTTCCATCTGTGCCACTTAGTCTGGCTTTAATTTAAGTTAATTTAATTTAAGTTAATTTAAGTTCAAATGAATCATTGATATGTTGGATTCACATCTCCATCTCAACCAAAAATCTAAGTTAAAGAATAGGCCTAAATCACTATACCTTTAGACATGATTCTTACTTGGATTCTTATTTGAGATGAAGATGTCTTTTTATTTTCCTTCATTTAACTAGGCAAGTCAGTTAAGAACAAATTCCTATTTTCAATGATGGCCTAGGAACAGTGGGTTAACTGCCTGTTCAGGGGCAGAACGACAGATTTGTTCCTTGTCAGCTCGGGGATATGAACTTGCAGCCTTTTGGTTACTAGTCCAACACTCTAGCCACTAGGCTACCCTGCCACCCCTGATGTGAATCCAACATTGTTGACATCCAAACAATTCAAGATCACTTTGCAATCCAGTAAATAGCCTATTGACAAGTTATCAAATGGTATGTTGGATTCACGTCTCCAACTAAACCAAACATCTAAGTTAAAGAATAGGATTAAGCCAGTGGCTCAGATGAAACTATCCTCCATTGTCAACCAAACACAATTCAATCATCTTTTTCTAATACAGTAAATCTTACAAACTAATGTAACAGTATTTATTCAACATTTTGAGGCTAGACTAATGTAACTATAAATAAATGTCTTCTTATGTAATCATAGAAAGCGTGCATGTTCAATATAGCATGCAAATGTCGCAGATCTTGAAGGTCTTGAACAGCATTGATCACTTGCACGATGTACAGTCATGTAATCTCAACTGCAATCCAGGTCATATGGTTGTGCACAGTGATAACACATTAAGTTGTTGCATAAATACAAATATCAGATATTGTATTCCCATTTAAACTTTGTTGTGCTTTTAAAAAGGTTGAAAGCGCAGCTAACACGTTTATTTATTTTTATTTCACCTTTATTTAACCAGGTAGGCTAGTTGAGAACAAGTTCTCATTTGCAACTGCGACCTTTAGAGGACATCTAAACCAAAAATCAGACATTGTTCTTCCATTGGAAATTGGCGTTGCTTTTAAATCGGTATAAAGCACAGCGATAACACGTTGGGAATTCAACAAACCTCTGGCTGTCTTTTTGAGTGGGCGAATAAAGTTGGAAATCTCATTGTTCAATGTCTCAACCAAATAGGACGCACATTCCCACATAGAAAGGATGTGGCGTTCCCCGCGGGACACGACAGTTTCCTTGACAAAGCTGAGCCTAGAGTTTACAGTCTGTGAGGAGGCCCAAAGTGTGACAGGCAGAAAACAGCTAATCCTAGCCACGGGGAAAACATCTAGCTGTCAGTCAGGGTTGTGATGATACACTGTTGGCCTTGCTGCAGGTGCAGGGTGGATTCGTTTGGCTTCAATTAGATGCCAATCCGGGTTTTGACATGTTGTACTACAGTACCGGTGTCTGTCTAGACTGTGCTGCAGGTCAGATGTGTCACTGTCTGCTATGCAGTTCACGGTCCATCCATTTTGTACAGTAAGTTTGAAACTGTACAGTCTGACTCACTATCCCTCTGGCAAGAAGCTATTGGAGTCCATACATGCCCCTCCCCCCACCACACCATAAGAAATCATCAATGGGAAACACTGGGGATTTATTATGCGCTGGCGTCGGACTCTCACAAGTGCATGCAATAAATAGTCTGAATCTAATGTGATCTCCTCTGGCCCATAGATTCCTGTCTAACACGTCGTTCTCGGGGCTGACCGGGCCGGTGTCGGTGCAGAGGAACCTGTCCCGGGTTCTCACCTCTCAGCGCTTCCACATCTGGAGCCTGCGGCGGGATGCGGTGGGCCAACCCACCTGGGTGACGGTGGGCAGCTGGGAGGGAGGCCGCCTGAAGGTGGAGGACCAGAGCCTTTGGCAGGGTCCCAATGGCAAGGGCCACGACCGGGGGGAGGGCCAAAGGAGTGGGGGCCGGTGGCAGGCAGGCATGCCTGTGGCAGACAGCCGGGTGCGGGTAGTTACCCTGGTGGAGCACCCCTTTGTATTCACGCGGGAAGTCGATGAGGACGGGAACTGCCCGGCGGGACAGTACTGCCTGGACGCAGGGACGAACAGCTCTGACATGCTGGAGAGCTACTTCAGCGAGCGTGCCTCGGGAAACTCTACCTTCCTGCCCACGGACTACAGCAAGTGTTGCTACGGATACTGCATTGACCTGCTGGAGAAACTGGCCGAGGACTTGCGCTTTGAGTACGACCTGTACATCGTGGGTGACGGGAAGTATGGAGCGTCGAAGAGCGGCCGCTGGACAGGGCTGGTGGGCGACCTGCTCAATGGCGTGGCCGACATGGCCGTCACCTCATTCAGCATTAACTCAGTGCGTAGCCGCGTCATCGACTTCACCTCGCCCTTCTTCTCCACCTCGCTAGGCATCCTAGTGCGCAGCAAGGACACAGCGGCGCCCATTGGCGCCTTCATGTGGCCCCTTCACTGGTCCATGTGGGTGGGTATCTTCGTGGCACTGCACATCACCGCCCTCTTCCTCACCCTCTACGAGTGGAAAAGCCCTTTTGGCATGACGCCACACGGACGCAACCGCCTGCGGGTCTTCTCCTACTCGTCGGCGCTCAACCTGTGCTACGCCATCCTGTTCGGCCGCACAGTCTCCAGCAAGACTCCTAAGTGCTGGACGGGTCGGTTTCTGATGAACCTGTGGGCCATCTTCTGCCTGCTGGTGCTGTCCAGCTATACAGCCAACCTGGCCGCCGTCATGGTCGGCGAGAAGACATTCGAGGAGCTCTCGGGGATCCACGACGCCAAGGTGAGACCCACACTTAATAGTTATTTTAATGTTGTCTGTAATTATTTGTTTTGATTATTAACTCTTTCCCCTCTCTTTCCCCCATCCCAATCTCCCTCTCTTCCCCTCTCCCTTCCTCCTCCCTATTTTCCTCCCTAGCTCCACCACCCGTCCCATGGTTTCAGGTTTGGGACGGTGAGGGAGAGCAGTGCCGAGGAGTACATGAAGAAGAGTTTCCCAGAGATGCACGAGTACATGAGGCGCTACAATGAGCCCACCACACCTGATGGAGTGTCCACCCTCAAGTAAGAGATCAAAACATATACAACCCCACTCATGGAGAACTACAGATTGTGCAAGATTTGTTCCAGGCCTACGCTCACATAGCCGATTCAGCTAATCAAGGTCCTAATGAGCAGCTGCTTCTGAAGTAGGTTTCCAAGAGAAGCTCCACAGCACTCCTGCTCTATAGCCAAAGAAATGCTATTTATTTAAATAGGCAAGTAATTTAAGAACAAATTCTGATTTACAATGACAGCCTACCGGGGAACACTGCCTTGTTCAGGGGCAGAACAACAGACAACCTTGTCAGCTTGGGGATTCAATCCAGCAACCGTTTGGTTACTGGCCCAACGCTCTAACCACTAGGCTACCTGCCACCCCAAATTCTTGTGAGTGCTTATAAGCATTGTTGAAGTTATTTGTCTAGAGGTGGATAAAGTAGAACACAGAGTAGATAGATACTTTCTCTTTCTACTCTGTCAAGAAAGAGTTTTGAATTCTCTGTCTTCCTCTCTCCCTCCTACGGGAGAAGTGTTTGTTGTGGTTCTCAGACTTAAGTCTGTCATCCAGGCAGACAGAAGAGAAAGGCAATGGAGAGGAGAGCCCAGTGGTATTGCTTCAAAAAAAAAGATGAAATGTGAAAGGGAGCAAACACAAACAAAATGGCTCTCTACACAGGGTTGAACTTCAGGTGGATGAAAGAGGTTATAGTTCAATTCAAACGAGGGGAGAGAAGACAGCTGGCATTTGAGCTTGTGTGTGTGACTGTGTGGAATGTGGATCCGCCTATCTTTGCTTTGTTAGATCTTTTGACTATGCTAGCCAGTAGCCATATACAGATATTTTTTTGTATTATGTTGCAAATACTTACTTTTAAGGGCAAATCCCTTTGAATACAATCACTTTTTGACAGCACCCCTTTTTATTTGAACAAAACCTTCTATACATATTTAGCCATTATACAAGTGGTCAGAAAGTGAGATTTTTGGGATCTGAATGCCAAAACATTTAAGAGATAAAGGTGCTCAAAGTTGACCTATTTTGCATACCCCACCATACCATGAGACATCCATCTCTTCATCACTGGAAAAGATAAACAGCTGAGATTGATATCAATTAAAAGCTTACAAATAAGGTTGTCAAACAACGTTGTAATTTATTGAGAAAAAAAACTATTTAATAATAAAAAAAAATAAAAATTGTTTAACCTTAAACGTCAATGATTTAAAACCGAATAAACTTTTTTTTCCTTCATATTTGCATATGTTGTTGCTTAGACCATATTATACATCATCTGAGGTTTTTGTGTTGTGGCTGCCATTGGCTGAGACACAACGTGCTCTTGAATTTAGGGTGAGTGTCATGTTTTGGCTAACAAATGAACTAAAATGGGAATAAAATTTAAATTGGTACCACAAAGATGTTTTGAGGCCCACACATCAGAGAATATTGACTTCAATGGGAATATCGGTTGGCTTAAGTTATACTGTCAATTCTCCATCAGAAACTTATTGAAATCAAGGAAATATAGATAGAATAGATATGACCATTTGTGTTAACATTCGACGGCGGATGGACCGGTGGCCATCTCCGGGATAGTAATTAGAAGTTACGATTTCAATTTGATTTCAATTTCAGTGGAGCACCAGCTGAATTGCAGTGTTCTGAAGGAATAGGTCCATTCTACAAAATATATTTATATAACTTAAATGACAACCACCCTCTCTATTTAAGAGCACATTGTGTCTCAACCAATGGTGGGCACGGCACAAAAACCTCAGATGATGTAAAAATAGGTTCTAATTTATGTTAAAGTTTTTTTTTTTTTAAAAGTCATCATTTATTTTCAAGAAATTGTGAAATAGTTTGACAACCCTGTTTGTAAACTTTCAAATGATGTCAAACTCAACCATTTATCTTTTCCAGTGATGAAGACATGGATGTCTCATGGTATGCTGGGGTATGGAAAATAGGTCATCTTTGAGCACCTTTATCTCCTGAATGTTTTGGCATTCAGGTCCAAAAAGTCACTGTCTGACCACTTCTCCCATGGGCAAACATATATGTGAAGTGTTTTTTAAATGGTGGCATCATTTTGTCGAGCACGGTGCTCAAGTTCAGGATGGCTGTCAGTCAAAACCCATACAGAGCTGTGAAGTGGAGACCATGAGCTCTGACATGATGTACAGCCACTGCGTTCCAAATTAGGCGCTTATCAGTGTTCAACTGTGCCATTTTCAACCATATACAGGTACAAGTGTAAAGGGCTACTCCTATTCATCCCCGGAGGAACATAGGGCCTGTACTAAAGTTTTCCATTGTTGCCGGTCTTGGGCCGCATTCTTTGCCTCAGGCCATGACAAGTGGATCTTCTTGAGTTCCGCTTCTAGACACCTGCGCCAGGTCATTGTTGGACGTCCCCTTCTTCACTTGCCTTGAGGATTCCAAGGATTTGCAATGTTCTCCGGGCCTCTCTGGGCCGTGTGACCAACCCGTCTCCACTTCCACTCCGAAACAGGCTTCTGGTTGATTTTCTTTACAGGTCTATATTAGAGATCCGCTCAGGCAACCAATATGAGCAGGATTTGTTTGAGACAGGAGTTTACAAAGACCTATGGCTTGTGTTCCAGGCTCAGTTGCAAAATAACTCAATACAACTCCTCTAGGTGGATGGTTTGATGGATGGTTTGATTAAACAGCCAAAGTGCCAGAAAATTGCCAGTCATATTCACAGGCGATTTCTTACCCAAGAGGTCATCCACTCCTTACAATTGAAGGCAGATGACCCGAAAGCTGACACACATAACAACAATGCGCTGTTTTGACATCTTGAGCCTGTATTACGACAGTTCCCATGACCCATAATCCTCTCTGGTTCAGCTAATGTGCCTAGTCAGGGGTCACGCCATAAAAGAAGTTGAGTGCCTGATTTGGGTGTTCTCCCATTTTGCCATTGCCTCAGTCAGTGTACTCTGCATTCATTCCAGTCTTGTTTGGTCAGACAGGCGATTAATGGCTTTGCTTTACTATTCTCCTTCTGCCCAATTTCCCTAGCGGTCCCCCATTTACACTGAGACATGAAGTATAATCATGATGGTAACGAGGCTCATGTGCTACATCTGGAATGAGGGAGGAAATGTCCCCAAGGCCGGATGAGGTACAGAGACGAGTGTTTGTGGGGACTGGTAAAAGGTGTGTTAGGGACATAGCCTGTTTGGTGTGTGGTGCGTAGGATTGGGACATGATCTATTTCAAACTTGGCCTTTTTGGTTTGTGGCGATTGGGACGTGGCCTATTTTGGTGTGTAGACCTAGCGTTTAGGACATGACTTTTGTTCTCATGCGTTTTGTGGTGCGTTCCATTGTCCCCTGTTCTCTGTCTATAACCCCTTCTCCCTGTGTGTTGAAGGGTAGATCCCCCTCAGCTTGATGCCTTCATCATGGACAAGGCCCTGCTGGACTACGAGGTGTCCATCGACGCAGACTGCAAGCTGCTCACCGTGGGCAAACCCTTCGCCATTGAAGGTAAGAAACCCCTGTGCACCCCAACACAGTATTGTTTTGACCTCACACTTGGAGGCTCTTATCTTCTGTTGTGTGTATATGCTGGCTGTATGTCTGCTTGTGCACGTTTATGTGTATGTGCGTCACAATGTACATTTATTTTTATGTGTATGTGCGAGAGTGCCCCGGTGTGCAGGTGGGCATGCACTTGTTTGTCTGTGTGTTTTGTATTCCCCGTCCTCTCCCTGTTTTTAAGTTCGCCCACATCTCAAATTCACATTCTTTTGATTTGAATATGGAATTATTCAAATATGTTTGCTGCTATTTTGTCTGAATCAACACCACACCCCTGTCTCTGAGAAGCCGGGGCAGGATTAGGAGAAATAAGTGGAAACAGATTCCCGCGCCTCGCCTTTCTGTTTTTGTCTTTCTGCATTGCTGCTCCCACATTGTCCACGCATTAAGGTTCTCTTTTCACCGTCAGCCTTTTCTATAGCAGTTAGTAATGGCTTCTGGAGACCCACAGAGTGTGCAGGCTTTTACTCCAACCCTGCATGAAACGGAAGGAAACAGCATGAAACAGCGTGAAATGGAGACATACTAGTACTTTTTTAAATGTTGAACTAAACGTAATTTGCGTGCCTTAATAACACAACCCTAATTCAGTTCACCAAGGTCTTGATGAGTACTTGGTTATCTGTATCAGATGTATTTGTGCAGGGATAGGACAAAAGCCAGCATGCCCTGTGGGTCTCATCTTCAACCAGGATTGAAGAGCACTGTTTCAGAGAAGCATCCCTC
Organism: Oncorhynchus mykiss; assembly: GCF_013265735.2. Lineage (NCBI taxonomy): Eukaryota > Metazoa > Chordata > Actinopteri > Salmoniformes > Salmonidae > Oncorhynchus > Oncorhynchus mykiss. The sequence goes on along the minus strand of NC_048569.1, from coordinate 57,658,180 downwards.
CCTGACCCTGACCCAATATCGCATACCTACTGAGATATAGAATCTAGGAGCCGGGCTGTAAACTTGAGCTGTCATAAGATATTGATATGGCTTATTTAGTTTCCATGGGACACGTCACTTTCATTTGAGAGGTGGGGAGCGGAAATAGAAGGATGGGGAAGAGGTGGAACAGTAGTGGAAGAGGCTGTCATCTGGGCGCTGTTTTTATTAGACTGAAAGGGCAGGCCTGCGGTGTTGGCTATGTAGAACGTCAGCTCATGCTGTGTATTCAGATTCATCACTGGGCAGGATGCACACACACGCACAGATACACTCACACACACACAGATACACACACACAGATACACTCACAGATATACTCACACACACACAGATACACACGCAGATACACTCACACACACTCCTGATTGGCTTTTTACCTTTTCCTCCTGAAATGTTTCAACCTTGAGAGTGGTTCCATGTCATTTCAGCAAGCCATGACATACACCATCTCAGTTGTTCTGAAATGGTTTATTTAGTCAGAAACAGGCAAGATTGGAATTCCTTAAACATTATTCTGTTGAAATAACAGTTTATCTCTGAGAAATTCAGCTAATTGAATGCACCCAAATTGGCCATTTTAATTGATAAGATTCAGATAATGTCCAATAAATTTAGCACCCAACGTCTGATTTGGACCAAACCGTTTCCTATTAATGAGAAAGACATAAGAAATCCCCCCCAACAACAATAGCCACGGACCCCCCCACACCCCATGCCAATCCCACCCCAGCAACCAGTATACAGTATCAGTTTTCTTTGTTTGACATGTAGTATGAAGCTGTGGCTTGGAGCATTGCTTCTCCATACTATGTAAATGTATTCCATGTGAATCTGATGATGCTTTTTTTCCAACCCTGTCCAGGGAAATTGCTAATTCAAGTCACTTGCATTATTTACCTTAAAGTAGTGTGAAAGTACCAGGTTCTGACCACTAGATGCTGCTGTTCCTACTATACCGCCACACTTTCCCAAATTTTGCAGGTCTCTTGTGTTTATTAAGTAGATCACAATGTTTTCTTTGCAACTTTGGGTAGAAAACCAATAGTTCCTTTTCAGTCAGTCACTCTGTATAACATAATATGGGAGTCAACGACCAGTCATATTCACCTGAAGAAATCACACCCAACGGGCCAGTGGATGCAGATATTTCGCCTGAAGGAAGAACGTGCCACGCAATTTACTAACTGTTCAATCACACAAAGACTACGAGATTCAGCTCCGACTTAGGTGTCTGTTAGTGGAGAGAGAGTACTCGTCCCCCTAGATGTTCGAGTTTTGGTCTTGGTATCGGTTTTGTGTTACTTTCTGCTTACTTTCTGCTCTGCTTCTGTAGCTAATTCGTCCTTGCTTGGGTAGAATTTGTGTTGGCTAAAACACCACTATTTCTGCTCTGCTTGTGTAGCTAATTCATCCTTGCTTGGGTAGAGTTTGTGTTGGCTAAAACCCCACGATTTCTGCTCTACTTGTGTAGCTAATTCGTCCTTGCTTGGGTAGAATTTGTGTTGGCTAAAACCCCACTATTTCTGCTCTGCTTGTGTAGCTAATTCGTCCTTGCTTGGGTAGAATTTGTGTTGGCTAAAACCCCACTATTTCTGCTCTGCTTGTGTAGCTAATTCGTCCTTGCTTGGGTAGAATTTGTGTTGGCTAAAAACCCACTATTTCTGCTCTGCTTGTGTAGCCAGTGCTTCCTTCCTTCCGTAAGATGGACAGTGGTAAAAGTAAGTTCAAAAAGGCTAGCCAGCCGAGTTTGAACCTCTGACCGTGCCCTACGGGCATGTGGTTTCACAATGAAAATGAAAGATACTCACAGAGGCTGTCCTGTTTGCCTGGGATGGATAACACGCTCAGGAGGCTTTGGCTCGGACCAGTTTGTGTGACAACTGTCTCCGGCTGGGCTCAACGTCCGTTGGGCGTCGGGCTGACTTTGTGAGACAGATTGTGGCTGCTGGCGAACGGTCTTCCGGGGTTGTCTGAGGTGAGAGCGGCAGCGGTGGTCGTAGTTGATAAGGGTCCCATCCCAGCCGAGTGAGGATTATGCTAGCCCTTAACCTCTTGAAACTAGGGGGCACTATTTTTATTTTTAACATTCCCAAAATAAACCAACCTATTTTCAGGACCAGATACTAGAATATGCATATAATTGACAGCTTAGGATAGAAAACACTCTAAAGTTTCCAAAACTGTCCAAATATTGTCTGTGAGTATAACAGAACTGATATTGCAGGCAAAAATTATTTCGGTGTTGTCGGCGTTCTGAACATAACGTGACAAAAAAACAGGTATTTTGGGTATAAAAATAATCTTTATGGAACAAAAGGAACATTTGCTGTCTAACTGGGAGTCTCGTCAGTGAAAACATCCGAAGATCATCAAAGGTAAACGGTTAATTTGATTGCTTTTCTGATTTTCGTGACCAAGCTTCCTGCTGCTAGCTGGACATAATGCTATGCTAGGCTATCGATAAACTTACACAAATGCTTGTCTTGCTATCGCTGTAAAGCATAATTTCAAAATCTGAGACGACAGGGTGATTAACAAAAGACTAAGCTGTGTTTCGCTATATTTCACTTGGGATTTCATAAATATGAATATTTTCTAGTAAGATTATTTGACCATTGCGCTATGCTAATTAGTGTAGTTGCTGACAATTCTCCCGGATCCGGGATGGGTAGTTCCAAGAGCAAGACAGGGATGCCTTGAGCTGTCCGATGGCAGTGGCGAGATGCGTCCAGACACGTAGCAACCACCCAGAGCTGAAACAGATGTCCCAGAGGGACCACAGCTATCATCGCACTGGCGCCAAAGCCTCGGCCGCCGCCATAGAAAAGGTGTGGGACCAGAAACTCGTAGGCCACACCCTCAAAATGAAACCTCCAAAACTTTCTGTGGGGAGGATGGTATAGCCACATGAAAATACGCATCATTCAGCTCTATAGACCAATCGCTGGCATGCACCGATGAGAATAGCCGGCAAAGTGTGAGCATTTTGAACTTGCAAACCTTGAGGTGCTTGCTTAAAATATGCAAGTCCATGATAGGACGCAGCGTTCCATCGCTTTTGGGACTAAGAAATACTGGCTGTACCAACCGCTCTGCATTTCTTACACGGGGACTACCGGAATAGCCTGCTTTTGAATAAGAGAGGAAATCTCCTCTCTCAAGACAAGCGTTAGGACCTCAGGGATCATTGGCGTAATGACGCGACAAAAAGGAGGAGGGTACACAGCGCACTGAAGACCGTACCCCCTCGTCACCGTCCTCATGGTGAAACTGCGCATACCCGCCTCTGGATGGAGCACGCTGCCAGTCTCCCATACATTATCTCCTGAAGGGGCAGAGCACCACCCTGAAGACTGGGATAAAACAAAAAATGCTCATGCACTCTTAGAAAAAATCTAGAACTATCTAGAACTTAAAAGGGTTCTTTGGCTGTCCCCGTAGGAGAACCCTTTGAAGAACCCTATTTAGTTCCATGTATAACCATTTCCACAGTGGCTTTTACAAAATCCAAAAAGGGTTTTACCTGGAACCAAAAAGGGTTCTACTTGGAGCCAAAAAGGGTTTTCCTATGGGGACAGCCGAAGAACCGTTTTGGAACTCTTTTTTTATAAGAGTGTGCTTGTTTTCATATCCGCCACCCTTGACAACCGTTTGTCTGAATGTGGGGAAGGAACTGTGCTTATTATGCCAACAACTGGACAATACCGCACACTAGATACCCCTGAACACATATGAACCTTGCATTGGTTTTAATGGTAAATGTCACATCACAATAAATATAGTTTCCTGATAATTTTATTGAAAAACATAAGACTGCTGTAACGGCTCTCCTCTTCGTCTGATGATGAGTAATAGGAATCATCGGACCAACACGCAGCGTGGTAAGTGTTCATAGTAAATTTAATTAAATAAACTGAACACTGAATGACAAAAAAACAACAAAGCGAGTGCACGACACAAAACAGTCCTGTAAGGTGATAAAACAGGAAACAAAGGCAGAGAGCAGCCTTGGACTATGCAAGGAAAGTTGGGCTGAAGCATTAGGTTGCTATTAGCACAAACTGAATAGCTTTTATGGAGGACTGGTTTTAATTGTGAGGATGACCACACAGTTTATTTCCATAATGAGACAAATCTATTGGTTTTCTACATAAAGTTGCAAAGGAAATGTTGTGATCTATTTAATAAACACGAGACCAGAAAAATGGATAAAGAGCGTTGCGGTATAGCAGTAGCAGCGGCATCTAGGGGTCAGAACCTGGGGCCTTTCACTTCTTCATGGAAAATAATGCTAGCAACTTCAATTACTAATTACTAATTTCTCTGACCCCCCCCCCCCCCCCCCCCCCACCAGATTCACAGCGAATACATTACATAGTATAGAGAAGCAATACTCTAAGCCACAGCTCCATACTACTTGTCAAACATAGAACTGATACTGTATACTGTTTGTTGGGGTGGGATTGGTGGGGGGGTCCATGGGTGGCTTTGACACACAAAAAAAAGTATTCCTCATATCTTACTCGTTGGTAGGAAGAAGTTTGGTCCTAATCTGATTTTGGGTACTATATATATATTTTTTAGGGGGTAGATCAGCTTTAATATTGCAGATAGATGGTGGTTTCTATCAATGTAATTGTCTGCATCGTTTGCAATCCTCCATATTTTGTTTTTGTAACCCTAACCCTCTGCTAATTGGAGTAAACTAAAGGACAACAACACTTAGGCCTCTACTTCCAGCTTATAAATACTATATAGATTTCAAGGACACAGTATATTTTACAATAGTTAGATTTTGTTTGTTAGTTCCATCCTTCATCTCTCATCTATCTCTGAACACCATCCAGTTTTGATTTCAATTTGCCATATATTTTTCAACTGTGCTGTGATGTTTCACAAAAGTTCTGAAACGTTCTATTCTCATAGTTTCAACAGATTGTAAATTAAAGATAAACATTTTTGCTAAGTGGATTATTATATATATATATATAACATTATATTGGTTGCAAGAATTTTGTATAATACTTTCAATTGAAAACCTCTTTTAAGTTTTGAATCCAGCGTTGTTTTGTGTATCAGTTCATAAACCATGTGGGTACTATATTAATTGAATATTATCTAAGTCCAATCAATTAAAATGGCCAATTTGGGTGCAATCAATTACTGTAGCTTAATTTCTCAGAGATATATTTCCACAAAATAATGTTTAGTGAATGCTAATTGTTTCTGTTATTAACTACAGAAACGATTTGAGAACAATCTGAGATGGTGGGTGCCGAAATCCTCTTTCTGTGTTTTTTGAGGTGGAATGACCCGTGGGATAACTACGCACATATATAGTGCATTCAGAAAGTATTCAGACCCCTTCCCTTTTTACACATTTTGTTACGTTACAGCCTTATTCTATAATGGATTAAATTGAAAAAATCCTCATCAATCTACACACAATACCCCATAATGACAAAGTGAAAACAGGTTTTTAGAAATGTTTGCAAATGTATACAAAATAAAATAATAATACCTTATTTACGTAAGTATTCAGACCTTTAGCTATGAGACTCGATATTGAGTTCAGGTGCATCCTGTTTTTGATCATCCTTGAGATGCTTCTACAACTTGATTGGAGTCCACCTGGGGTAAATTCAATTGGTTGGAAATTATTTGGAAAGCACACACCTGTCTATATAAGATCCCACAGTTGACAGTGCATGTCAGAGCAAAAACCAAGCCATGAGGTCGAAGGAATTGTCCGGATAGCTCCGAGACAGGAGTTTGTCGAGGCACCGATCTGGGGAAGGGTACCAAAAAATGTCTGCAGTTATTTAAGTTCCCCAAGAACACAGTATCCTCCATCATTCTTAAGTTGGAGACTTTTGGAACCACCAAGACTCTTCCTAGAGCTGGCCGCCCGACCAAACTGAGCAATTGGGTGAGAAGGGCCTCGGTCAGGGGAGGTGACCAATAACCCAATGGCCATTCTGACAGAGCTCCATAGTTCCTTTCAAAAGGACAACCATCTCTGCAGCACTCCACCAATCATGCCTTTATTGTTGAGTGGCCAGACGGAAGCCACTCCTCAGTAAAAAAGCACATTACAGCCCGCTTGGAGTTTGCCAAAATGCACCTGAAGGACTCTCAGGCCATGAGAAACAAGATTGAACTCTTTGGCCTGATTGTCAAGCATCATGTCTGGAGGAAACCTGGCACCATCCCTACGGTGAAGCATGGTAGTGGCAGCATCATGCTGTGAGGATGTTTTTCAGAAGCAGGGACTGAGAGACTAGTCAGGTTTGAAGGAATGATGAATGGAGCAAAGTACAGAGAAATCCTTGATGAAAACTTGTCCAGAGCACTCAGGACCTCAGACTGGGGCGAAAGTTCCCTCCTCTCATTTGCAGATTTTAAACTCATGAATTTTGTCTGCCAGATATCTTTCATGAGACTAAGTCAATCAAATTGCATTTGACTCAAGTTGTTTCACTGCTTTCCTGAAAAGAACCCCCCCTACTAAAAAAATGGTAGCACTTCCTTTACATCACAATATTTCATGAAACAGCCTTGTGAGTACTTGATTACTTGATCAACTGGTTTCTCTTGCGAGGTGATTTTTCCAGGTGAGTAATTTCACAAGTCAAGAGGGATTTTTGTGTGGAACCAGATTGACACCTTCTCTTTTCATGTACAGTAACTGCTCTTTTTCCCTGGGTTTTGAGGTGTGGAATATTCCTCCATTTTGGGCCCTGACCTCTAGACAGTCATCCACAATAAAACAGTAATTGGGGTTTTGCTCAATTAGACCTCTTCTAGCTCATCTCTCCCCTCTGCTAATTGTATTTTCTACCTTCCCTCGCTCCTCTATTGCACTTTATCTACATGGTTCCTCACGGTATTCATTACTCCATCCAGTATCATATCACGCACGCGCGCACACACACACACACACACACACACACACACACTCTCTCTCTCTTTGGTTTGCAGCTCGTCCTCTATTTATTCATTTCCAGATACTAAAACAATTTATCCGCAGAAATGCAGCAATGAACTATCGCTTCAAACAGAGTTCACTCGTTCAAAAGACTTTCTGAATCTCTGTCCTCTTCGGGGTTTTATTTGTCTCCGGTGTTTGGACTGAGTCGTAGTGGGCTACAGACAGTGGACCTGGCAGGTGCCAGGACTCTTTCGATTTGGTGATTAAAGCCACCCAGTATTTAATGACTGCGATTCAAAGCACAACATCGTCATTAACACTGGGCTACAGGGACGTCTGTGCCAGCGCAGGGAGCCGACTCTGTTGGCTTTATGGGAAACAGAGGGATGTTTATTGGATCTCCGATGCATTCATTAAGAATATTAGACTGAAGCACATGCTTTACACAACGTAGTAGTTCATCTGTTTTTACCTGTTGGAGCTGGCAGGCAAACAGGCAGGCAAACAGGCAGGCAGGCAGACAGACCGAGACAGACAGGCTGTGAGAGAGATAGACATGCACGATCACATACGCATATGCGCATATCCTCATTCAAAAACGCCTTTGACGGTGTGTGTGTGTGTGCTTGACTGTGTGTGTGCGTGTTCGTGTGTGCGTGTGTGTGCGTGCTCGGGCAGTCTCGCTCTGATGAAACGTGTTGATGTCAGAGCTTGTCTGGCATCTGTCATCTTGACTGGGAGGGGTAGGTGGGAGTGAGGGAGAGTGAGGGGGGGGGGGGGGGGGGGGGGTGGAAGGGGAGATGACTGACAGACATTAGCCATGAGGGATGAGGGGATGGATAGGCAGAGGTAAACCCCTCCATTGATTAAATACCATTTTTGAGATGGACGGAAGGGATGAAGGAGGGAAGAAGGGAGGAGGGAGAGGTGGAATGAGAGTTGTTGTGTCTCAATGATCCTTGGGCTCTCACTCTCTGTTATCCCCAGCCCACCAAAACTCATTATTAATTCTGCTGTCAAAGCCAACACACACACACACACACTCCTTGTCATTAGATAATGGATGTGCCGAACACTCCACTTTTTCTTTGTCCTGTTTCTGTCTTCCTCCATCAATCTTTCTTCAAACTCCCGTTGCTACCGACGACCACGAGATGGGGATTTTTTTTCTCCCTTCCATCCTTCCACGTAAAATCAAGAATCCGATATCGAAAATCTCATTCACAAAATGTCATTAAGAAGTTCAAAGGAGTAAAGTACAGGAATAGCAGTACAGGTAGAGGAGGAATTGTCCCATTTTATGGAGCGTCATGGAGGCTGAACTCTGGTTTAGCTATAATAATAACCAAAGCCCTGTGTGTCCCTACTGAAAGGGTTGAAGGTAAGGTCATCCGATTTGGGTTGTTATGGATCAGAAGCGTACCGCAGTTTCGCAGGGCTCCCTCGCAAGGTCTGAGCAAGGCCCCCCCCCCCTTCCCATATAGCTAATCTCATGCTATTCTACACATTTAACCATGAGGCTGAGAGAAAATGTTGCAGTGTTACAGCTAATTTCTTATAATTCCATGACTTGTTTTGCCATGGTTTATGACGTGTTCATATCCTTAGGCGGAGAGGAGGAGAGGATCCAGAATAGGCCTGCCAGTTAACTCACTCGGCATGAAGTTTGGAAGGATACGAGTGTAGGCCGCTGCTCAGTTCTCCACCTAAACAATTGAAAGAAATCTTTAAAGCAGTTAGGGCATTTGAAGTGGAATGGTGTAAAAATAGATACCTCCAAAATTAAGTCTGTTTATTTAGCAGATGTGAGACACTGTCCATGTCAGTGTTTCTACCCAGATGGCAAAGCCATGGGACTTGTGGTATAGAAGGGAACGCACCACAACTTTAACATATTTACATGCTGACATTGGTAACATGTTGTTTCCCTCCATAACCACCCTTTTATAATTGTTCTTCATTTGTTTGCGTCTAACGATATCTTACCCTTGCCTATTGTATCTACTTTTATGTAACAAATGGTTGAATGCTTCCTTCACTGGACAGTTCTCCTTTGTAAAAGATACTTTTCATCTCAATGGGATCACCTGAACAAATAGAATTAAACCATAGAAGTAATCGAATAATCTCATCTATACTCTTAGAAAAGAAGCTGCTACCTAGAACCATAGTGGAGAACCCTCTGAAAATATATATATTTTTTATACAAAGTTCTACGTGGAACCCTTTTCACCACCAAAGTGTTCAACCCGGAACCAAAAATTGTTCTGCTATGGGGACAAACGAAGAACCCTTTTTTGCTAAGCTTGTGGTAGTTATTTTATTTCCATTAATTTCTATAAACCACAATACCCATTGTACTATTGTACTATGCTTTCTTTCTCCCCCCCCCCCAGGCTATGGAATAGGCCTCCCGCAGAACTCCCCTCTGACCAACAACGTGTCAGAGTTCATCAGTCGCTACAAGTCAGACGGCTACATGGACATGCTGCACGACAAGTGGTACAAGGTGGTGCCCTGTGGGAAGAGGGTGTTCGCCGTCACCGAGGTGAGTGTCTGTCTGTGGCCTGGTCCCAGATCTGTTTGGCCTATCTTGTCAACTTCTATGGCCATCAAAGTCAGCCTGGGCCCAGATCTGTTTGTGCAGACAGCACCAGCAGATCAGGCGCCAGGCTAGAGTGTGGCTGTGGCGGAGTGGCGCCCCCTGTAGGCACACCACATCGGTTGCGGACAGTTGATGGACATTGGGTTTGGCCATTCTCATACATCTGGACATGTCAAACTGAATGTTTGGCTCTGTTCTAATATCCACACTAGCATACCACTTGATTGAAGCAATGTATTGGGCATGCATTCTTAGAGCTATGCAAGTCTGGGTTGCAGACATTCTTCAGATCCATCAGTGTCAGATGTTTATGGAAAAGATTGATTGCTAGATTCTGCCTCTGTGTGTGTCTATGATATCCTCTCAGGATTGTGTGCCATCCTAAAGTTATCCTTTAACCTCAAGCACTTAGCTAGTATAGTACTCCAACTCACGCCTTGTGGTTAGTGTCCGCACTGAGATTAGAAGGTTGGGAGTTTGATCCCCAGCCGAGTCATATCAAAGACTGTACAAATGGGTCCCAATACGTCTCTGCTTGGCACTTAGCATTAAGTAGATGTATGGGGGTAAGGCCCAGCGATAGACTAGAGTTCTGTTCAGCGGGTATGCCTGTACATCAAGCTGCCTCGCGCTACAGAAACAGGAGGCTATGAGCTGTTATGAGCTGTTATGACTTGCACAAGGCTACTTAGCTGATCCAGATTGCTTAGCAAGGCTACTAACTTACTGGGATGGCGTAACTGCCCTGACCCAATGGCTCTGTTAGTATAGACAAGTGTTTATATACATCATTGTCTGTTACTGACTCCATAACTTGTTGTTTGAATCGTTTTACGCTAGTGTTATTATTGTTGCTGCCCTGTTACTGGGACAACCGTCTGGTCCCATCAGCATGATGATGTGGGCTGTTTACCTGTTGGTTCTCGCTCCCCAGACAGACAGACAGCAGCTGAGGACTCTGGGATTGCTTTTCTAATGCCAACACCATATCAGCTTGCACTGATTTGTGGTCTGCACAGACCCATTGAAGAGAAAGTGTGTGGAGAGAGAGAGGCTCTGTGTGTGTGTGTGTGTGTGTGTGTGTGTGTGTGTGTGTGTGTGTGTGTGTGTGTGTGTGTGTGTGTGTGTGTGTGTGTGTGTGTGTGTGTGTGTGTGTAGGTGTGCGTGTTCAGGATGGGGAAAACGGTGCTAGAGCGAGACAAGCAGTGATCCTAGCCATCTGTGCAGAAACATCAAAGCCATTCCCAGTCTTGTCATTACCTAATTATCAAATTATCACCCGATTTAACTTTGGGGAGTGACTGAGGGATGGATGGTAGAACATGGATGTTTCCCACATGACAACATCTACCGTTTGTCTCGACTGAGCTGCACAAGACACGACTGACAATAACGTTTTTTTTTCCTGTTAGCACCGCTATTGATTTGCCCCAGGTGACGTTCCTTTGAACTGTGATGTCATAAACTTTGACGTTTTTTTTTTTTTGTCATCGTGTACCTGGCCATGTCAGCCCCTTAAAGATGCTCAAATTTAGAATTGGGAATGTAAACATATACATTGGCAGACTGTCATTTTCAAGCTGCCAATGTGAGAAACTCCGAGGAGTGACTACAGCACAAGTTTAAAAAAACACCCTATAAACCACATATCTAGGGTATATCTTTCAGTTTCCTCTATATCTTTCACAGTTTCATCTATATCTTTCCCAGTTTAATTTATATCTTTCCCAGTTTCATCTTTCCCAGTTTCATTTATATCTTTCCCAGTTTCTTCTTTCATAGTTTCATCTATATCTTTCACAGTTTCCTCTTTATCTTTCACAGTTTCATCTTTCACAGTTTCAGTTATATATTTCACAGTTTCATCTTTTACAGTTTAATGTGTTTCACTATTTTACTATAATTAGGAGGTTGAGAATTGCTGTGGCCTGCATTGAACAGCTTATACCTCATTTCCATTCCAAATCCTTCCCCTCACACGGATTCTGAGGGGAAAGGCTGAGGGACAGCGGAGTGGGGAGGGTAACAGGGGGGAGATGAGCTACGGCTGCCCAGAAACAATATGACGGAGGATAGGCCCACTCTTAAACACATTCGACAATCTAACACCATCCATACTCTGGCCCCAAGTTCTAATGGGATGAGTTATCCCCCCTGCATACCAAACACGACTGGATCAAGGCGAGGAAAGGGAGGGAGAAGGAAGGGGGAGAAGATAGAGTGGAGATGAGAAGGGAGAGAGAAGGATGGGGGGGGGTGACCGATGGATGGGGGGAGAGGGAGTGAATGAAGTGAGTAAGAAGAAGGGGGGGAGATAGGGAGAGAGTTATAATGGTGAGGTGGAGGGAGAGAGCAAGGGGGAGCACAGTGGTAGACTGGAAGGGAGAGAGAAAGAAAGGGAGCACAGTGGTAGAGAGAGAAAATGAGAAAGAGGGAGCAGAGTGGCACGAGGCTGAGACAGGCAGCTCCCTTTCTTGGCCGAGTCCCAGAATGAAATGGGAGGAGGGATGGAGTGAAGGAAGTCGGGAGGGAGGAGTGGAGGGAGAGATGGGGTGGGCCTTGACTGGACCCCTGGGGTTCACTGTGTCAGCACTTCGGAAACAAGCCTGCCATCGTCTACCCCTTCCTTTCTCCCTCCCCTACACATACGTCCAAACCTCTACAGATAATATCAGAGAGAGAGGCAGGAGGTCTGCATTCGGTTTAGAAGATTTCCTCTGAAAAGTTCTCTCTCCTTTCGGAAAAGTATCAAACAGTGTTAGACAATGCGGCTGCATAGACACTGAGTATGCAAAACATTAAGAACACCTGCTCTTTCCATGACAGACTGACCAGGTGAAACCCATGTTGTTAAACCTTAACAGGCTAGACGTATTGTACAACTATGCATATGTACTATAAAACTATGGCGGTGCACTGTACTATACAACGGCTGTAATGTATTGCTGTGTGTGCTGGCAGGCAGGGCCACCGTAAGGTGGATACTCAGACAGGGTGCTCACTGCTCACACTGTGCGTCTCAAGCACACACTGTCCTGACTAAAAGGCACTGCATGGTCAATCCGGCGTCTGCATTGGCCGCGCAGCCTTTACAGTGAAACGGCCTGTGCGAAAGTCAGGGCATTCGTACTTCTTACACTTCGCGGGGCAGCGCAGAGCTGTTGAGTAGAGCTGTTGAGATGGAAGTTGTCAAGGAAGTGAGTTTGTGTTGATACAGGTCCTCCACATTGTTACAACATTTGGGAGGCGCACGGCAATGTGGTATGGCTCCGCAATTGCGTCACACGTAGCCTCCGACCACATTTACAGATGAAGCATTAATTGGCTTTTCGGCTAAATGCCCTCGAAGCACTGCTGCAATTCAAAAAGGGCCTCTGCAGCAGCCCACAGGGTAGAAACTAATCATACAGGGTAAAATCAAATCAAATCCAATTTTATTTGTCACATACACATGGTTAGCAGATGTTAATGCGAGTGTAGCGAAATGCTTGTGCTTCTAGTTCCGAGTAGAGTAGAAGTGTAGGCTTATAGAGATACAACGAGAAGACAGTAGAATAAACTATAACCAGATAGAATACCAGGAAATAGAATATTCCCGAAGGCAGCCCGTGGCATGGAGGTTGAAAACCTCCATGGGACAGAGATCAGGCATGTGTTACTCAGTGGGCTCACCGCTCGGGTTCCTAATGGTTACACAGTATCATCTATTTCAATTAGTGAAAGCTGGGATCCTCCTCTTTTTAATAGACGCCATCAAAACTCTGATTTCACACGCGATTGCATAGCCTATAGAAATGTTACACAATGACTGGGTTTATAGGAGCACTTTGTTCATTCCACACATCAAAAAGGCTGTTCGATTTGATTTTCCATTGCATTCGCATTGACGTCAGAGTGACTAGAGGGACAATAGAGCGCTGAGTACCAGGCCATTAGCGACTTGATGGCCGTTAGCGAGTTTTGTCGGCTACCGTCGACCATCAGCACCATTCATTTACAGAGCGCAGTTCTGGAGTGAGTGGCCTACCCACTGGGTCCAGACGTCAATTCAACGTCTATTCCACGTTGGTTCAATGTAATTGTATTGAAATGATGTCGAAACAATGTTGATTCAGCTAATGTGTGCCCAGTGGGTAGGTATCTTGACCCAACGGTCATGTGGAATTTAACTCCTGACCGCCGGTGTAGCGGTAATAGGGTCATCGTAATAGCCCTAGACGCCCTGCTTTTTACATTCTGATTAGTTCTCCTACGCAGGACCCCTCCAGGCCACTCTAGGGGAGGTTGACAATCAATTGACTATATTGTTGACCCCTTGCGTTACATGTGTTAACCCTGTCCAAGTAACCCAACTGTCCCCTCCCTCCCCCTACAGACTCTCCAGATGGGCATCCGTCACTTCTCAGGGCTGTTTGTGCTGCTGTGTGTGGGCGTGGCCACGTCGCTGCTCACCCTGGCTGGGGAGCACGCCTTCTATCACATGGTGCTGCCCCGCATCCGACGACGACAAAAGTACAAGTACTGGCTCCACACCAGCCAGGTGAGATGGAGGGAGGGGGTGTGTGTGAGTGAACCAATACAATATCCTTTCACAGTAAGCCACTGCCTTGAGAACCTTCCTCCTGTTCCTCCCTCAGTCTTGACTTTTTCATTGTTTCTTTCATTGGCCTTTTTAAAGTGCTCTTTTTTACTTGAACAAATGTGTGGCATGTTTTACAAACTCCACATCTAAAAGCACTTACACCTCACGTATCCACTGTGAATTCAATATTAACAAACCGTTATTGCTTGTAAAATGTTGTTTATGGTGTAGGTTTCTCATGCTCTTGGCTAGACTGTCATCGGGACTATATATATCACCTTGGCTGTCATTTGAAAACATTAAGGCAACACCGCCATCTGCTGTTGACTTAGATAACCACCATTTTGGAAGCCCAGTCCAAGTTGAGTATTAAAAGGACTGACATTTCAAATCTGCCTGGTTTAAGTACGCGGAGGTCTCCTAAGCTCCTTCCCCAATTGAGGATTATTAATGAGAGGGGAAAAGTAATTACAATTTCTAAGATGGTGTCGATTCTGCACGTTTTGAATAAAACAGTGTGGAGCTTTTCAACCCCCGTAGCGCTAGGCTGTCAGTGTAACTATAGCCCCATTTATTCTGCAGAAAATCCACCGAGCCCTGAACCAGACCTATGAGGACGTGAAGAAGAAGCAAGACACCAACACAGAGAAAAGGTGACAAAATGGCTGCCTTTAAAAAAAAAAGAATTTACTTGACCTTCCATGATCTGTGATCATGATCTGACAGGACATGGACAGGTAGAATCCATATGGCCCTTTTACCCATCAGCGGTAATGAAAGGAGGCAGTCATATTACTGAGATACAGATTCAAAGCGAGCTAACACACTAGTAGGGCTTGATTTGGCACCAGACCAGTGTCTTTCTTTCTTTACTGACACAAGCCTTTTATCTCCCAGTAGCTGCTGCATCCAGAAGAACCAGCACCCCCAGCCTCCCCCTGACCCCCTTCTCTCCAGGGCATCGGCCAAGTGGAACAGCGAGAATAGCAGGGACGCTGCAGCCGCTAAGGACAACAAGCGCGTCCACTTTAACCTGGAGACCCTCAACAGCCGCCGCCTGCTGGCCCGGGGCGTGACCAAGTCCGAAGGGGACAGAGGGGGGGAAGGTATCCCCGGGGCTAACCAGGCAACACGTGTCTGTGCAAATGGAGGCTTCGGGACTTCCTTTGCCAACCTGGTGCTCTCCCTCCCCTCCGCCTCTTCTTCATCCATCCCTTCTTCATCTTCCTCCTTGGGCGTTCCTCCAAGGCCAGGGGAGCTACAAGAGCTACAGGAGAAGATCGACTTGATCCGGGATCAGCTAAGGACGGCTCTGGCCAGGAGGGCTGAGCTGCAGACTTCTCTGGCCAAGGAGAAGGCCGCCTGCTCTGCACCCATAGTGTCAGGAATGCCCCCCGTGGTTTTAGCTGCAGCATCCCTCCCCACCTCCACCAAAACCACCTCGTCCCTCCCCTCCACCCGCTGTGCCACCACCATGACAGACCCTGTCCTCAAGGCCCTGCCCACAGTCCGCACAGCCCCCGCCAAACACACCAACGAGAAGAGGTGATGCCCCTCTGGTGTTTGGACACGGACCAATCAATGGTGTAGTAAGGGGTTAAAAGGGGAGGGGTTTGTTGAAAGCGGCTGGATTCCCTTGGTTTGGATGTATCCTTTTCCTGTGATCCTGATGCCGTAGCATGGCAGCTCTTTCCCTGGACACCAACCTTTCGCTACTGGGTGAAAAATGAAAGAGCTTCTAGGGCAATTCCTTGTGCTCTACGCTGCCCAACTGCCTCATATGGCTAGTAAAATGTGCAACCTCAGGCCTACTTGAATACAGTATATCGTCCCATGCGGTAGAGCATCTGTTCTGTGAACTGAGCCATTAAACTTTCTAGCGCTCACTCCTCTGCCACAGATCCCGACTCCCACGGAGGAATCAGGAGCAGTGCGTTATGTTTTATTTCCTTTGAGATCCGAATCGATATTGTTCACTGGCCTTGATTGACATGTTTTTCAAGAATAAAAGTCTGATGAAAGTGTTGATTGTGATGAAGGTTGAAATGTGAATCCTTGTCATGTGTACTCTGTGTGGTCTGTATTTTTTACCTTTCGGGTACTGAGGGTTAAATTTCAGTGATAGAATAACAGGTATTAGGCATGTTTGATGTCTGGCAGTGTATAGAGAGCAATAGTAATGGTGTTTTTTTGTAGGCACCATGGTTGGTTGGGAAAAAGCCTATGGGAAACTTGAGTTGGATAAACGCCAAAAATAAGGTCTGTGGTACACGCAGGCTTAGGAGATCTTTTACGGTTTGTTCTATGAGAACCTTTATCAGCTAACGTCACTGAGAATTTAAGAATTTCTGCAATATTTTTTTTTTTTTTTTAATTAGCACACAAAAAGGTCACGTTTAACTGACTCTCAGAACAAAAGATCTAAGCCTGCGTTACCTTATTTTCGGCATTTATCCCAAAACCCTATTCTTTCCACATAGGAATGGCTGAATGAACCAGGAGGTAACTCATTTCTGGTTTTTAGGACAACAAGCTGGCAAGCTCTATTACACATTAATTAACTCGAAACATGTATTCACATTTAAACAAGTAAACAGGGTGTCATTTCTCCTTTCTGATATAGGATCCTTTTGTCAAATCAGGGGTTTCCTCGTGAACATGATCCAAATACGGATGTGACAGGATTTGAAATATGTCAACATACAATACCCAGGAAGTTCCTATTTTGTGACCAATAAAATTGTATTTGATTTTACAAGGGAGGTTTCCTGACCTCAGTGGGACTTCCTGGATAAATAAAAAGGTTGAAAAAAAAAAGATATATTATATTGTGGTGGACAACATACTTTGTGTCTAGGATTTCCATGACCAATACTAGGACACACAAACAGAAATAACCACAACAACGGCATTTTGTGCAAAGAATGCTTCTACTGCACTTGGTTTACTGAACAGTTAAATACATTTGAATGAGAGGAATCTAGTCCATCACAGATCGAAGGGTTCATTTATCATTGTCTAAAATTAACTACAAATGGATAGCAACTGTTGCAAGGCTACAATCATCCCGTTTTCTCTCACAGAACGGAATATAGGCACAGATAAAGAAACTGATCAGAAAACCTCATTGACGGAACATTTTTTTTCTTCTCTTATCGGTAAAAGCTTCCCCTAGAATGAACTCAAAAGACTTCTTTAAACTGACTTGTCATATTGCACAATTTGGACAACCTTCTCATCCCATAACCACATCCTCTGTCCTGCCCGTTGCATAGCCTTGACTACATCTCCACACAACTCACTGAGCAGAAATTACGCTAACCCCTCGTGTCTCAATAGAACAATGATATTTTGCGAAATGTCCCTTGATTATCGCCATTCTGTTGAGAAACAACCCATTTTCCTCTGATATGAGGCCAACAAGGGCAATCTCAACTTGCACTAATCTCTCATTCGGAATCATATAAGGTATCATTCAAAATAAAAGCTCTCTGGTCAGATTGTTCTCAATTCAAACAGCTGAGGACGAAGACGCCGACCACACCTGTCAATGACTTCTGATCCTTCCCTGACCGTTTATGTCTATAGAGTTACAATGTCAAAACCTCTCGACTTGTGTTATACCCTGTCCATGTTAGTACCTTGTTCAGCTAGTTCCAGAAAAGGGGAAGCATGATGCATGTCAGGTCCATCTGAGTACAGGAAAACAATGTTTGTCTTTAGACCCTAGCAAATACAACTAGCATCACAGTAGCATTTTACAAGCCAGTTATTTAGTCTCCCGTGAGCTATGGAATAGAGCAGTGGCCACAACAGCCGTGGAAGGTTTTTAACATTGTGCAGCTTTATCATAATCTCCTGAAGGTTTTGAAACAAGAACATTGATGAAAGATAAAATATTAATCCTAAATATATTTTTCTACAAAATTAAATGCCCCCTAGGGTCCAATATATGCTTTTTCTTCATAACTATCCAGTTGGGCAGCTGAATGGTAGATCGCAATGACAAATGTAATGGAGATGGGTTCGGCTGGGTACAATGGCTTTACCCTGAAGCTGTTCAACATCGCCTGGTATTGTCTTGTGCCAGTCTGGGGCAAAGATCTGTGTGTTTGAGCTTGAAATGGGCCTCAGTCAGCTGACGCCATGAACCAGAAAACTTCCTTGTGATGAAGCGCATTTCTTTTTTACAGTCACATGCTC
The DNA here is from genome assembly GCF_013265735.2 of Oncorhynchus mykiss. Classification (NCBI taxonomy): domain Eukaryota; kingdom Metazoa; phylum Chordata; class Actinopteri; order Salmoniformes; family Salmonidae; genus Oncorhynchus; species Oncorhynchus mykiss. The sequence continues at coordinate 57,639,817 of NC_048569.1, read as the reverse complement.
CTCTTTTGGAATACAGTCTAAGGGGCCATGGGAACAAATATTGACTTAAATCATTTTGTTTGAAGACCATGAAACGGGTGTTTAAGGCAATGGTTGAGCCTTCAGGTTGATTCTGTTTAATGTGCACATGACTAGTGAAGCGATTCTAATGTGAAAGACAAATACAAAACATGGTGATGAGAGAATTGGTTGGCTAGCAGTACACAGAAAAGCTCCCAGGGGCGGACCAATGACGCAGTTTCACTCAAAAGGGGTTAAGATGAGAGAAACCGCAATGATGGCCGCTCTTCTTCAGCTCAAGAAGTACGGGGAGCAACTGCCAATCGTCATAAGAGAAGCGGACAGGGGGGAAAAAATCTGAACAAGAGCAAGCAGGTCTGCTTAACACTCCAAAGAATGGATGAAAACTCCATTTCCCATGATGCTCCACTCAGGGCTAGTGCTAGCTTGTGGAGCCGGTTGCCAGTTACGACTACAACCTCCAAACTGGAGGAGTTGAGCGCCTGTGAAAAAGTGGTGCGTGAAGTATCTACACAAACCACAGCAACATTACTAGCCTACAGTTCTGAAAGAAAAATGACCAACTCGGATACTAGAGCAACTCAGAAACACAGGGTTGTATTCGTATTTTCTTTTTCTGGGTTCGAGAACCAGATGGAATGAATGACTAGGATACGAGTACGTGTTACAGCCTTGTTATGACTGGTATGGTAGTCAACTGTGCTCTCAAAAAGAAAACGCATAGAGTACACTGCCATTTCCAAAGCCCGTCGAGACACCTAACCAAAAGAAACATCCTTTAAGGAATTGTACATCAACGCAATAGGATTGCCGCCTCTCTATTTTACAAATCAACTTTCAATCATAAACACAAATATCACATGGCAAAATGTCATGGTAGCCTTTCACAAACGATTCCACACCTTTGAAGCAAAGTTGGTGTATCACACATAATTTGAGCAAAAACTCTGCGACGGATGGAAAAAGTCACTGTCCCACTAAGGATGGGGAAACTAAAAGCAAAACAAAACATTATCGTAGCAGAGATTCTAGAGGAGAGTGGAGGGGGGCGCCTTTTCTTAGCTTTCCATCCCTCGCTTCTCCTTGGTGTCGTAAGAATGAGATTACAGTAATATAGCCACGGCGGCAATCTTGCGGTGTTGGAAGAGGAATTGAGGGGGGAGAAGACATGTTGCCTCTGCGTGTGGGAGCATACGTGAGTTGGAGTAGGGGGGCTCAGGACGGAGTGGGGCTGGGGGGTTCCTCTGTCTTGGGCTCCCAGTCTGTGGGGCTTTGCCCAGGGCTCTCTGGCTCCCCTGCCCTACTGCAGTCTGTGTGTGGAGGAGGAGAAGGAGGAAGGAGGAAGGGACTGACACTAGAGAGACTAGTCTCTGCTTCCTGAAGTCCTCCCATTGGAGGAGAGGGAGGAAGAGGCGGGCCTAAGCCAGCTGCACTGCTGCTGCAGGCCCCTACGGTTTTGATTTCCACTGGAACCAAGCTGGGATTGAGGCCATCTGTACCCTCTCCTCCTCCACCCCCACCCCCCATTCGAATCTCCGCCACCACGCTGAGGCCCGCCTCAGAAACCATGACCCCCCCCACCTCTTCAGCCTCCCCCAGCAAACCCCCTTCCGTGCTCTCCAGCTGGGGAGCCAAGGAGGAGGACAGGGCCTCCGTAATGATGGCCGCCGTCTCCGCCATCCAGTCCAGCTCCGTCGTCATCGTCAACTCTTCCCGGGCCCCTTCTAACGTAGCGCTGCTGGCCATGCTGTTAGACTGGGAAGCCTGGGTCGCTGTACCTTGGGCCTGGGCCGCCGAAGCCGCCTGGGGCTCGTCTGGCAGTTGGACCTGGCCATTGGCTGCCCCCCCTCGGGCTGGAGCTGCTCCTCCAGCTGCAGCTGCTGCGGTGGTGTTGTTGTTAAGGTTGTCCTGCAAGGCCGTCTGGTTTCCCCCCTGGCCCACCTGCTGGTTCTGCAGCAGCATCTCCTGGATGCGGATCTGCTGCAGGATGGCCGGTAGCTCGTAGTGGTGGAAGAAGTAGATCATGGAGTGCTAGGGATGGAGGGATGAAGAAGAGAGGTACAGGGGTTTAAATAAGTGTTTTTAAGTAATGGAGTTAGAAACTGTGCCTGGAAGGCTGCAAATTCCAACAAGAGCTGTGGCTGGCATGACTTCAGGGGTGTGATCAAATCACAGGCGAATCGCTACATTGGCTAAAATGTAGCCTAGGATGCTAATCTCTTTGGGACAGCCACTAGCATGAGGGCTGAAACCTTAGCATCATGCACAGTCACTACTACAGATAAATTGATTTATTCAGGAAATTTCTTTACAATTGGGTTTAAAAACCCACTCTAACCCAATATGATTTTCATTGCTATTTACTAAAACAAACACAGTTCTGTGTTTTCTTAGATTACAGTAACATTTAATGAGTAATAAGCCGGTATAACAGCACAATAACATGATAAATCACTTTCCCGCTCAGCGTACTGAATAAATGAAGTGTGTAGGTCCCTTGAAACAAATGCAAAGCCTATAGTGTTTCCAACTCAAAACACTGGAGGAGTGTGTGGGCTAGTACACTAGTTTGGGAGCGTCTTTTCTCTAGTTTTTTTATTTTTTATTTAAATGTCCACAATTTATTTGTATTTCATTTCATCCAACTCCTCCTTTCCTTCCCTGCCGTGTCTCACCTGTATGAAGAGCCAGGAGGTGACCAGAGCCAGGCTGCTGTACTGGCCGTTGAAGCGGTAGTGGTAGGCGTAGAACGCAAAGTGATACAGATAGAAGAACCTGCGGGAGAGACAGAGACAACCTCCTTAGAGAGTAGCTGAAAATACCATCATCACACTGGACTGACTTGACTGTGGAATGGAAGGACTGCCTGGAACTGGAGAGACAAAGTGATCAGTTGTTTGCTGAAGTCATAGAAATGCGCCAAATAGTTCCCTTTTCGTCAACCCATCCCCATTTTATGAGATATTGGAGGGTATGCACGGCTTACTCCAGCCAACGGCATTTCACACTCACCTCAGCCAATGACGTTTGCTGGTGTTGGTGTGGCAGCAGATGGCGTCGTACTGGTCGGCCAGCCACACGATGAGGATGATGTAGAAGGCGGTGGTAGTGTCGTTGAAGAACTCCGACATGATGGCCTCCATGCCTGGTAGAGAGGGAAAGCTTCTTCTTACCCACTGTTCATTCGTAAATAAAATCATTTTAAAAAACAAGACCCAGCTTGTTGCATGGTGGCTCAAACGGCGAGACGCTCTTACCCACGAGAGCCAGGATGACGGTGAGCAGAGGGGCTGCTGGGAAGGCGATGGTCATGTTCATTTCCAACATCTGCAGCAGATCCACTGGTGAGACGGAGAGGGTGAAAGGTGAGCGAGTTTGGCGTAAGGGCAAAGAGACGTGCGGCACGGAGTGTGTCTTTCAAGGCTACTAGCGGGGTCTGTGTGTGTGTGTTCTCACCGATGAAGACGAAGATCTGGTGGTGGGAGTAGCGCAGCAGCATAGACACCGACAGGGTCTGCAGATAGAGGAAAACAACAATTAAACTTTCAATGGAATGCCTCATTCTTACTTTTTTGGGTGAAACGTTCAATAAGGAACCCAAATAAAGGCTTCTAATGGGCTTAATTGAACACATGGGACGTTTTTTTTTTTTTTTTAAGTAGGATTTTGAACACTTGGGATTTTTAACAAATGGTGTGTGGAGACTGACACTTACGAATATTACCATGATGACAAAGGCAGCCAGGTAGGAGGTGCGGGCCATCCACATGCTGACAAATCGGTAGTGTTCCCCTGACACCACGTTCCTGAGGAAGCCTGTTCTCACACACACACACACACACACACACACACACACACACACAGACAGACATAGCACCGATCAGACACGCACTAACACACAGTTTTGCATACCACTAAGGAAAGGCACACGCAGGAGAAACAGACCTCCGCCCTTAACCACCGTGTACCTTTATTCTCCTCGTTCTCGGCCAGGGCCTTGACGCTGGACATCAGGATGTCATCGTAGCCCAGGAACTCATCCAGGAGGAAGCGGCTGAAGCCGTCCCCAAAGCACTGGTCCTTCATTGGGTCTGCATGCGCACACAGGCACAGGATTAGGTTCCGAAGCCTCACACAGACAGCACCTCCTGTCCTCAGAACACTGCACCTGTGCTACTTCAACCAGGCTTTTTAGTGTGCCTGAGTACGATGTTGAGTGAAGTGTTTTGCTGGCGATACTTGATTGCCTTTAAAGCTCTGGATAAGAGCGTCTGCTAAAATGCTAATGTGAAAGTTAGCCGAGGGAGCGCAACAAAGGGTGGTCAGAGCGCTTTCAGCTTTGAGTTTCGTTAAGATGACTGCTTAATAAAGCACCATTGTGTTGGCAAATATGACCTATGGCCCAAATACTAAAATATTTCAAAATAAAAGTCAGCAACGAGCTAGCTCCTGCCCATCTTAGCCACCAGAGGATGAGTACATCAGCATGCTCATCGGTAACTACTGATCTAACCAACTACTGCTGCTGCTCATCGGTAACTACTGATCTAACCAACTACTGCTGCTGCTCATCTGTAACTACTGATCTAACCAACTACTGCTGCTGCTCATCTGTAACTACTAATCTAACCAACTACTGCTGCTGCTCATCGGTAACTACTAATCTAACCAACTACTGCTGCTGCTCATCGGTAACTACTAATCTAACCAACTACTGCTGCTGCTCATCTGTAACTACTGATCTAACCAACTACTGCTGCTGCTCATCTGTAACTACTGATCTAACCAACTACTGCTGCTGCTCATCGGTAACTACTAATCTAACCAACTACTGCTGCTGCTCATCGGTAACTACTGATCTAACCAACTACTGCTGCTGCTCATCGGTAACTACTGATCTAACCAACTACTGCTGCTGCTCATCTGTAACTACTGATCTAACCAACTACTGCTGCTGCTCATCTGTAACTACTGATCTAACCAACTACTGCTGCTGCTCATCTGTAACTACTGATCTAACCAACTACTGCTGCTGCTCATCTGTAACTACTGATCTAACCAACTACTGCTGCTGCTCATCGGTAACTACTGATCTAACCAACTACTGCTGCTGCTCATCTGTAACTACTGATCTAACCAACTACTGCTGCTGCTCATCTGTAACTACTGATCTAACCAACTACTGCTCATTGGCAAGCTAACTTGCAAGTCAGTGGTCAAAGTTCCTATCACTTTAGCAACATCACTGTTTGTGACACATGCTATGGCATGCTTTTGAGTGTTCATAGTAGGCTTTATGACAGAGCTTACCCAGATATGAATATGTATGACACCTGCTATGTCATGCTTATGAGTTTAGACAGGCTTAATAACAACACTCATCTAGCTAAGACCATTCATGACATCTGTGATCATGTGTTATGTCATGCTTATGACAATGTTAAGTAGGCTTTATAACCACTTACCCAGCGTGACAACCATGACGGGGATGTTGAGGCGTTGCCGGGTGGTCTGGGACAAGCGGAGGAAGCCGTACTCCAGAGAGTACTCAACTATGTACTCCTCCTGAGGCCACACTGACGACACACACAGAGAGAAACACACTTACAGGTAAGCAGTGCAGCTTACCACACCAACAAAGCACACATACAGCAACCCACCAACACCACAGCACACACACTCTTGCATTGCATTAGAACAACTCATATTTAAACTAGTTAGAGCCCACCTAAAATGGCAAAACATTGACAGAAACACATTGCCAAGACTTATTTAAAAGCAAATTAGGGAAAGGAGGAGTCAGACTTACAGCAATAAAACGCAAAACATGCATACATAGCACATAAGAAATGTTATGCAAAGACCATTTAGAATTGTTAAAGCCAATGTCAGGGCACACAGACACGACACAAACAGGGCCTAAACTAAAGTCTGGAGCCTGACTCTTGACTGCTTCTGCTGGAGCGAGCTGCAAAAGGTCAGATCAACACAGTCTTCGTCTTGGCACAGCCAGGGCCCACTGCAGGAAATGCGATGGCATCATGGCCACACAGTCGGATTCAAACAGTCTGATCCATCACAACAACAGCTACAGGAAGTCGTTGAGGTGGCAGAAGACAAGGGAACACATTTTTTGGAAAGGAATCATGCCAGAAGGGGGTGACCAAGGACAAGAAGATGGCCGGAAGGGAGCTAGCTTGCAGGAAGAGGGAAGGAGGAAGAAAGGAGCGGTGAGAAGAGAGGATTCTCACTCACTAGGGGTGTAGACAGGTAGGTAGGGTTGGGGGGGGTTGAGTTTACCTGCTCGTGTTAGCATCTCAATCTCGGAGACTGTCTCCCTCAGCGGCTGCATACCTTTAGTGGGCGACTGGCTGAAGGAGAGATCCTGGCTGTCGTTGAGGCCCCCTCCCCCAAGGCCGATGCCGCTCAGCGAGGGCTTCAGCCGCGGCTCGATGTCTAGCTCAAACTGACAGCGAGAGAGGAGAAAAAGACTTGAGTAGTCACACCCCTTGACTTTTTGCTAATTGTTGTCGTTTTATAGCCTGAATTTAAAATGGATTAAATTGAGATGTGTCACTGGCTTACACACAATACCCCATAATGTCAAAGTAGAAATATGTTTAAACATTTCTACAAATTAATAAAAAATGCATCATGTCATGGGTATGTTTGTCATCAGCAAGGACGAGGTCGTTTCTTTAGGATAAATAGCAACGGAATAAAGCTAAGCACAGGAAAAATCCTAGAGGAAAACCTGGTTCAGTCTGCTTTCCAACAGAAACTGGGAGACAAATTCACCTTTCAGCAGGACAATAACCTAAAACACATGGCTAAACACACTAGAGTTGCCTACCAAGATGACATTGAGTGGCCTAGTTTTAGTTGACTTAAAATAGTCTTGAAAATCTATGGCCAAACTTGAAAATGGCTGTCTAGCAATGATCAATAACCAACTTGACAAAGTTTGAAGAATTTAAAAAATAATAAATGTGCAAATATTGTACAATCCAGGTGTGCAAAGCGCTTAGAGACTTACCAAAGACTCATAGCTGTAATCACTGCCGAAGGTGATTCAAACATGTATTGACTCGTGTGAATACTTAAGTAAATTAGATATTTCTATATTTTATTTTCAATACATTTGATATAGTGTGTGTAGATGGGTGAGAAAAACAAATGTAATCCATTTTGAATTCAGACTAACACAAAATGTGGAATAATACTTTCTGAAGGCACTGTGTGAACAATGCAAAGTCATTGTATGGTCATTATTGTGGACAGGGGCACGCGGTGGCAGGATCATTGGTGTCACTGCCTTTAGCCTTCCTCTCAAGCCCCATCCCTGCTTCCCTCCCTCTCTCTCTCTCTCTCTCTCTCTCTCACCCTCACCTGCACAGAGCTGTTGTCAAACATTTCCAGGGTCATCTCCTCCTCCTCGTCCTCCTCCTCGTGGTGCAGCGCGGCCAGGCCCAGCCCTCCTCCTCCCTCTCCCTCTGGTTCCTTGACCAGGCCCTGGAAGCCATCCGTGTCGTAGAACTGCAGGAAGATGGGCGCACGCGACGAGTTGCGCTGGATCTCCACGCGCAGGATGCCGTCACGCGGCCACTTCTCCCGCACGTGCTCCAGGCAGTTGATGGGCGAGCGGGAGAAGGCTATGTGGATGTAGGCCAGGATGAAGAGCACAAACAGGGCCTGGTAGAGGTAGAGAGAGGTAGAGCAAGAGAGAGGTAGAGAGCATTAAACTATGGCAGATTGTCTAGGGCAATATTGGTATTTACAGATGTTTAATGGGGGGGGTGTCGATAGTTACATATCGCAATATTACCTGCACCAAAGGTCTGGTATTTTTCATTTTATAGCTTGTTCTCCATCTTTCTTTTTTTTTTAAGTGAGCAAACATGTTTTCAACTCATTTTCTCTTGCTCTGTCATCTCTGCAGAGTAACATGTTTGGAATATCAAATCGTAATACATATAGGATCATGGGAATCGCTATACATATCGTATCGGCACCTAAGTATCATGATAATATCGTATTGTGAGGTCACTGGCAATGCCCTAGTTTAAGGGACACATTTTTGTATGTTTCCCCTCCGGCAACACTGATAATGTTAATGACAATCACATTGCCAGAAACAAAAGATAGTTCACATATGTGCAAGGTTTGAGGAGTAGCAGAAAGAGATCCTGTCAGGATCGGGGTCAATTGCTTTTCAACATTTTCCCCCAACCCTAAATCCTATACATCAAATGGTGGAGAAATAGCCTAACTTGGTCCTGGGGCTCCCCCTGGGTGCACATTTTGGTTTTTGTAAATGCACTACACAGCTGATTCAAATAACCAACACATCACAAAGCTTTGATTATTTGAATCAGCTGTGTACCCAGGGGGGGCCCAAGGACCAAGTTTGGGAAACCCTAGCCTAAATGACCGTCACAGAGGCTGCTTAGTGAAGGTGCCCACTACAAAAGGTGCAGTAGGATAGATTCCTACAGACAGCAGTCAGCTGAGGAGAAACGTGAGGTGCTAGAGAGCCTGGTCTATTTAGAATGATCCTCTTCATCAGGAAGACAACACTCAGAACATCAAAAAGATGCTTGTGTCCAAAGCTAAAGTGTCAGTGAAACCAGAGACAGATAGGGGACGTGCCATTTTGTTTCCCATCCATCGCATCCCAACAAGTAGTGGCAGGCAGGTGCCTCTGAAAATGGCTGTCCATCTCTCTTCTCCTGTCCTTCCCTCTCTCTCTCTCTCTCTCTCTCTTCCCCCTTCTCTCTGCTTCAGAGCGTCGCTCTTCTCTCTTGTCTGGTAACAGACTCAGGCAGGCGGATTCCCACTGTCAGTTAGCTTGTGTGGAGGCCTGGTACATAATGTACACACACACACGGAGCGCCAAGTCTAGGTCCAAAAGGCTTCTTAACAGCTTCTACCTGCAAGCCATAAGACTCTTGAACAATTCATCAAATGGCTACCCGGACTATTTGATTGTCCCCACCCCCCATTTTTACACTGCTGCTACTCTCTGTTTATTATCCATGCCGAGTCACTTTGCCTCTACCTACATGTACATATTACCTGGTTCCCCTTCACATTGACTCTGTACCGGAACCCCCTGTATATAGCCTCGCTACTGTTATTTTATTGTTGATCCTTAAATATGTGTGTGTTTTTTATATATACACATCTTAAAACTGCATTGTTGGTTAAGGGCTTGTATGTGACAAATACAATTTGATTCGACTTTTGATTTGATACAAACATGAACAATACCTTCCTAATATTGAGTTGCACCACCACCCCCATACAGCAGCGTTGTAGTTCTTGACACATTCAAACCAGTGGGCCTGGCTCCTACCATACCCGTTCAAAGGCACTTCAATCTTTTGTCTTGCCCATTCACCCTCTAAATGGCACACACACACACACACACACACACACACGCACACACGCACAATCCATGTCTCAATTGTCTCAAGGCTTAAAAATCATTCTTTATCCTGTCTCCTCACCTTCATCTAAAGTGATTGAAGTGGATTTAAAATGGTGACATCAATAAGGGATCATATCTTTCACCTGGTCAGCCTGTCATGTAAAGAGCAGGTGTTCTTAATGTTTTGTACACTCAGTGTATGTATGCACACACACCTTGACCACATAAAAACATAATCAACAACCTCTGAGTTTTTATCCACACAGATAAGGAAAAAAGCTAGGACAGGAGAGCTCTAATGTAATGCCTGTTAAGATGACTCACTAGTGACTAGACTGAGTTGAGGGTCACTGCACTTATAACCCCCTGAAAATGCCTGTCTTTGGTGTTATGCTGCCTGCAACCTTCATGCAGAGCTGATGAGGATGAGTGTGCATTTTGGTCAATGTGTTCCTGTATGCCCGGAGTTGCACAAGCAAAGGCTTTCCCGGGTTTAAGCCTAATCACAGTTCGGAAAGGCCGGCCCTACTGCAATGTTGAAACTCGAGTTAATTACTGGCTATGATAATATATTGTGTAGAATAGATGTGTCAATCATTGACTCTGTTGATGACGAGGATGTGGCTAGAACTAATACATTTGACATGTACAACCTTCCCACCTAATGCTAAGGTTTTTCTTGGTTATTGTTGTGCTGAATCAACCCATTCCTATGCGCCAGTGTAATGTGCCAGAGATAAATACGTACATGATGTGTTTATTTGGTCAGAATCTGATGCAATCAAGCGGCAATTGTGGAGGTTGATTATTTATGTTCTACTCAACTGTAAGATCTAAGGCCCACACTATTCCACACATCAAAACAGAGGCAGCAGCAGTAGTAGCAGCAGAACCACTCCAAACAAATTCGGAATTTGGACTGTGGCATGATCACAGGATGCAAAGAACGGCGAGGGCACGCTGCACAGACCCATTCACGTCCCACTTTTGGCAGGTCAAGTTGAGGTTCAACAAACTATACTATTGTTGGGCGAGAAACGAACCAGCCATTTCTACCCCCTCTTGTTTGAATGTTACACAAAGATGGTTTCTCATTGTGGTATTGTTCATGAGAAACTGCTGTTTTGTTGAGGCACTGTTTGGAGATATGGTGGGGGGGGGGGGATAAGTAGTCTACTTCCATTGACATGTGCATTCTGTACCACCTGTCAAGTTGACAGTGGCTAGGGTGTGCATTTTCTGAAGGGGAGGGGGGGTTGTACTCCATGCACACCTTTACTGTTTACCATTTTCTGTAGGTGCCCTTAGCAACATGGGTGTATTTACATACACTGTAGAGAGAAATACTGTCAGTGAGTAGCACACAAACAGTCTGGGGGTTCCACAGAAACAGTCCATGGGAAGTCCGAAACGAAATACAATTTCATTTCAACTTACCGTGCCAGTGGGCAGGACTGTTGGTCATTATGAATTTGAGACAAAATATCTAAAAGGATTGTATTATTAAACATACTTTCCAAACGTGGGTCTGTTGTAGACCTGCTTACCTAATGTCAAAATAAAAAAGTCCTGCACCTTGCACCATTATGTGGACAAAAAGGAATAACCTGTGGGGGACTTTGACATGAGGTAAGCAGAGATTAATTGGGTCTACAACAGACCCACGTTTGGAAACTGTTTAAGAAGATCCATGAAGCTCAAATTCCACACCCATTGGCACAGTAAATTTAAATGGAATTGGATTTAACTTCTGGCTTCCCACTGACTTTTTGTGCAACCCAATACAATTGAAAGCAATGCTAGTGTATGTACTAGAACCGCGTTGCTAAAAGCACCTACATTTTCTGTAATCATTGGAAGAAGTTACCCCCTGAGAAGCAGCAATCACACATGTACAAAACCAATTTGAAGCAAATTAACCTACCATTCGTTCTTGTTAGCCGATTCTTGACATTGCAGCCTACATGAAGGTAAAATAGTGAGAGGAAAGTCTTACCTTCAATAGGACAAAGAACTCGAAGATTCTTCTGAAAGATGGTGGAAACAATCTGGCATAGGTAACTGCCATCTTGAAGAATAGGGCATGGAAAAGTCTGTCTCGAACATTGATGAGTGGGTTCTGGTTGATATTAGGGTTTCGCATTCTGTTCGCCCCGCCATTGTTATTTAGCGGGACGTTATTGTTCACGTTGCCCTGGTTTTCTGACATTGTATGTCTGGCAAGACGACTGATAGCAAGTCACTATCTCAATCCAGTTGAAACGTGGATCTATGTACGCAACTTAACCGCACTGGCACCAACAACTCCAACTGTAGGATGGTCAGTTTACATCGAAAAGTCACAATTGCTAGAGGTGACCCATTTGATGTCTAGAAGGGCTGTGCGTTATATAAATTTTTCCGACATGGTCGTTGTGTATCTGGCATTCTGGCTTAACTCCCAAAGCGCCCCCACTAGCGTAGCTAACGTTAGCTAATGAGTTCCAATACAACTCAACCACTGTAGCAACCTAAAAAAATGGCGTATACAGTAATGTTAAAATATTCTTTACAAATTTCTACTGGCCGTTTTAGGGCCTTATAACTAAGCGTCAGTCACCATTCAAACCCAGGCTAATTAACTACCTGCAACATACCATTGCTAACATGCTAGTTAGCACTGGTGGTGAACAACATTCCGAGGCGAAAACATTGACGATTATGGTGATGTATATTCTTAGTATATTATTTTAACTTAGCTTGTATGCATTTGTCTCATTGTAATTCACCAGAAACGTCCAATAAAATAAAAATAAAACGCTTATCAAGTTAGCTAGCACTACCCTGCTCACGCTATAGTGGCTATCTAACGTTCAAGTTCTACGATGATAACCCGTATGTTACTTTTTAGTCGAGAGTTCGCCTCGAAAATGTCTCTCAGTTTGACTTTTTAGATGGACATTGAGTATGATTCCCGATTTTTTTTTTATTCTACCGTTTGCAATACTCTCAACCAGTTTAACTATTCCTTAGCATCAACCATTAAGCCTTGAAAACAAACAAGGCAAGTCAAGAGTTTGACAATAGTCGATTGGAGCGAGCGCCCTCTGTAGATGCAACGTCCATACACTTTATAAAAAAAGATCATACAAATATATATATTATATATATATTAAGTGTAAACAAAAATTGACAGATTAAACTGTGATTCGTTTTCGATTAAATTATAATCTACCAAGGAAACGCAATTTATTTAAAAAAAATGTTGCAGGCAACTCAAAATAGGTCTAAATTCGCTGTCAGGGGTCCTATCGTACCATCTTTGTGTTCATGGTTATAAGGTAGCAATATGGTATCCATATTTTGTCAAATTTACGTCAAAAGTTTAATTTTGTTGTATTTTCGCTAACCTTATCCTAATTATCATAATCTGCTGCGTATAGTTCTCGTAACCTGCTATGATTATGACAAAAGTTAATTTGACAAAAGCTGTATCTCTTCTAGCAATGACCCATATTTTAGTTGTAGTTGGATGGGGTGTATTCATTAGTCATATTCCGTTGTAAAAAGTTTTGTCAAATTAACATCAGATTTGCAAACCGTTTTGCAACGGAATACGACAACCGGGGAGGGACTTTTTGGACAATTTGTCCAATAGAAACTCTCGTTGCAAAACGTTTTACTTTTGGGAGTAAATGGTTTCCGTTGTAAAATGTTTTGCAACAGGATCTGACTAATTAATACACCCCTGATTTATTGCACAGTGCTAGATAGATGGTAAGGAAATACATTTTAAATCTCACATACTAGTTCTATGAATAAGAGATGTACATTTAGCTTTTATTAGAAGTTCGTCTAATGTAGTTGCTTCATGGTCAGGTTCTTCAAATTTTACCATTGTTATATGCTATCTAGCTAATGCTAGCTTGATAATCAGGATAATTATTTCTATAAACCAGCTAGTTTATGCAAGCAGCTAATGCATATTAGCTGGTAAGTTTTATTACAACATATATATTTACATTTGAGTTATTTAGCAGACGCTCTTATCCAGAGCAACCTACATGAGCATTTGACGGTTAGCTAACTAAGTAACCTAACGAACTAATAAGTGACGAAGTTAGTCGAATACGATTGCAAAGAAGGTGATACAAGCAAATTTGACATGCAGCTAGCTAGAATTATGTCTCTTGCGTGTGTTATACCTGCAAAGTGTAGTCCAACGAAGCCACGCAAAGGGACTGATTAAATATCAATTTCTCTGATTGGACAAGGACTGAAAACGCATGCTCAATCAGTGGACAATTGTATGGTTGAATGATGGAGGTGGCCTATGTTTGTGAGTGGGAGAAGAAACCCAAGAGTGATCACTGTCCATCCATCCCACTGGCGTGTGCCTGGTCCTGCAGGAACCTAAGTTGCCTTTACCACAGACCTAAAAAATGAAGAAGATGAGAAAGGTAGACAGCTGTGCTTTTGGTACTGATCTTCTGACAGTTTTGATGTTGTGCAAAGCAAATCAAACAAATCCCATTGCTGTATCAGTTTTGATCCTATAAACGGATATCATTTTGCATATGTAATTCAACGCCTAGTGACTTGATTAGCAGAACATGCACTGCAGCAATTTGCTTTGTTTCAGAAGTCCGTCATGTGGTCCACATCATTGTCACAGAGCACCCATGGGATGTGTACTCCATTTACTCTGGACATGCCGAGGTCATATCCTGTCTGGAGTGGGACCAATCAGGTGGGTCAACATAGTAGTAACACCAAATCCACCCTTAAAAGAAAAATAATAATCCACTCAAACTATATATATATATATATATATATATATATATATATATATATATATATATATATATATATATATATTTTTTTTTAAATTAGTCCACTGTTGATACAGTCCCAAAATGTTTGGATTCAGCAATCCATTTTTCAAGATATAGGTCTTTCAAAATGCAAATTGTAACTTGCCACATAATCAAGACAATGTGGCAAGTTAATGAAAAGTAGTTTGAGTGGATTATTCCTTTAAAGGTGCAACTGCCCTATCAGTCCAGATAGACTCATGTGGAATGCCAGGAAGTGTCCCTGGTGTATTGAGTTTAAAGGTTGCGTCTGTGTGCGCGCGCGCATACGCACGATTGCATCCGTTCATGTGTCTTTGTGTTCCAGGTTGCTGTCTGCTGACGATTGCATCCGTTCATGTGTCTTTGTGTTCCAGGTTGCTGTCTGCTGATGGAGACGGGCAGATCAAGTGCTGGGCGATGACAGATCACCTGGTGAACAGCTGGGAGACTTCACTGGGGAGTGGAGTGGACGGAGACCCTATCGTAGCTCTGTCCTGGCTGCATAATGGAGTCAAGCTGGCTCTGCATGTGGAGATGGTAATGGACCAGCTTATTCTCATATTCACAGTGTCGACCAGCTCTTCTCAACTGTCTGTGTGGACCTTATGATTTATTACTTTGTCAGTATTTTATAGACACGTTTAAGAGCGTTGGGACAGTAACTGAAAGGTCAGCTCGGGGATTCAATCTAGCAACAAGGTAAACATCTGTCGTTCTGCCCCTGAACAAGGCAGTTAACCCACTGTTCCTAGGGCGTCATTGTAAATAAGAATTTGTTCTTAACTGACTTGCCTAGTTAAATAAAGGTTTAATAATTGTTTTTAAACCCTTTACACTCGTACCTGTATATGATTGAAAATGGCAGATTTGGACACTGATAAGCGGCTAAATTGGAACGCAGTGGCTGTACAGTAAAATGCTATACATGATGTCAGAGCTCAGGGTGTCTGCTTCACAGCTCTGTATGGGTTTTGACTGACAGCCTTTCTGAACATGAGCACTGCGCTTGGCAAAAAGTTGCCCCCATTCCTCACGCTAATTGGGCAACTTTTGCAAATGTTTTGTTGTCTGAGTGAGGGAAGCTGTAAATTATTATTTTGAAAGATGATACGTTGAGGATTATAATAAACATCATACAAGCAGGGCAAACACCCGTGAATCCAAATGTCCACTTCACATTTCCATATCATAAAACCTATGTAATACACAGTGTCAACGTTTAGGAACACTATGTTTGATGTACAAGATGATATGGCTTTGCACCCTACATTGTCCTGAACAGAATGAGCCTATGTTTGTTGTATTTTGAATAAAATTTGCCGCGAACCACACATCAGAATGAACTCGTGACTCCATTCTATGCGCACCAAAATTACCATCTGAATTGCCGTATGAAACCTAACACTGTAAAATCGTATTTTATAATTTAGCTTGTCATGTTGACAACAGAGCAAACGTTCAAATTATGCCCACCTGACCCAGATTGCGATTTATAATGGACCGTTTTTGGATTGCGTAAGCAGCAACAGTAATTGTGTAAAGGCGGGAACGCAGGGCTGGGTTCACATCAAAACAACTTAAAGTGTGCTTGCTCTAGTTCCCCAATGGCACAGCTAGGAGAGCTTAAAAATGCACCTTATAGTTGAAGACACTTCTTTGAGTCATAAAAGTGCATTAAAATGACTTAGGAACTGTGCACACTTTGGAAAGGTGTGTGGCCACTTGGAAACACCAGTTAGACCTTTCACTCAAACCCTTGTGATTTTTTTTTTGGCCTTACTTTTTGGCACCTACTCCAAATTTTCCAAGAATATTCTTATTATGTTACTGAATGTATCCAGAGTATGTTCAGATTTCGTTATCAACAAATGCTGCAAAAAGTCCAGTAAATGTCAAATGCACATAAAATCAACAGTGTAATGTTTGGATTCAGTCTTGTCAGGTGAACTGTTGTGTCTTCACCTTTAGTCTAATACTTTTCCCATAATCTCCTAATTGTTCCCTTTTTAATTTCTACAATGGTTATGCATATGCTTTCCATATTTCTTCTGTAAGAAACATTTCAATGTCGTCTTGTATATGTAACGGATGTGAAACGGCTAATTCCCATGAGGGTAAGCTCTTGAGATCTGCCAATACTCTATATGTCACTATTTGGCAGGGGTGCTGTAAAATGGCTGTGTAGCGCTGCATATAACAAGCATATACAGACATATCTATAATTTTCCACTTAGTTTGTTGAAATGTGCTACTACCCACTCTCTCTCTACCTCTCCTCCAACCTTCCCCCACCCCAGTCAGGCTCCACCAACTTTGGGGAGAAGTTTTCACGGGTCAAGTTCTCGCCGTCTCTCACGCTGTTCGGGGGTAAGCCCATGGAAGGCTGGCTGGCAGTGACGGTGAGCGGCCTGGTCACGGTGTCCTTGCTGAAGCCCAACGGTCAGCTGGGCCTGAGGGGCCGAGTTGCCCTGGCCGACATCGCCTTCACCGGCGGGGGCAACATCGTGGTGGCGGCAACGGACGGCAGTAGCTCCTCACCTGTGCAGTTCTACAAGGTATTAGCTAGCAATGATATTGAATTTTTCATCATTACTGGCTAACATCAGAAGTGCTAGACAGTCATCGTGTCTCTGATAAGTCTGGCAAGCGACACTGTACAAATGCTAATGCATTTTCTTTTCTTGTAATGAGGGTTTACTGCACGATTATATTAAGTTTTCCTCCAATGTAATGTATCAAGTGGTACTATTATTGCAATGCCATTATTGTGATCCTTACTCAAGGTGTGCGTGAGCGTGGTCAACGAGAAGTGTCGCATCGACACGGAGTTGCTGCCCTCACTCTTTATGCGCTGCACCACAGACCCGGTCAGGAGGGACAAGTACCCGGCTGTCACACACCTCAAGTTCCTCACCAGGGAGAACTCCGAGCAGGTGAGAGGCACACACTGTGAACACACTGTCTTTCCAAGTGTCCTTTATTGGGAGTTATTTCCAGCTTTTTCACTTACCAGTACAACATAAACTCAGCAAAAAAAGAAACGGCCCTTTTTCAGGACCCTGTCTTTCAAAGATAATTCGTAAAATTCTAAATAACTTCACAGATCTTCATTGTAAAGAGTTTAAACACTGTTTCCCATGCTTGTTCAAGGAACCATAAACATTTAATGAACATGCACCTGTGGAACGGTCATTAAGACACTAACAGCTTATAGACAGTAGGCAATTAAGGTCACAGTTATGAAAACTTAGGACACTAAAGAGGCCTTTCTACTGACTCTGAAAAACACCAAAAGAAAGATGCCCAGGGTCCCTGCTCAGTTGCGTGAACGTGCCTTAGGCATGGTGCAAGAAGGCATGAGGACTGCAGATGTGGCCAGTGCAATAAATTGCAATTCCGTACTGTGAGACGCCTAAGACAGCGCTACAGAGAGACAGGACGGACAGCTGATCGTTCTCGCAGTGGAAGATCAGGTCTCAGATCAGATCAACACCCGCACAGGATCGGTACATTCGAACATCACACCTGCGGGACAGGTAGAGGATGACAACAACAACTGCCAGAGTTACACCAGGAACGCTCAATCCCTCCATCAGTGCTCAGGCTGTCCGCAATAGGCTGGACTGAGGCCTTGTAGGCCTGTTGTAAGGCAGGTCGTAACCAGACATCACTGGCAACAACGTCGCCTATGGGCACAAACCCACCGTGGACCAGACAGGACTGGCAAAAAGTGCTCTTCACTGACGAGTCGCGGGTTTGTCTCACCAGGGGTGATGGTCGGATTCGTGTTTATCGTCGAAGGAATGAGCGTTACACCGAGGCCTGTACTCTGGAGCGGGATCGATTTGGAGGTGGAGGTTCCATCATGGTCTGGGGTGGTGTGTCACAGCATCATCAGACTGAGCTTGTTGTCATTGCAGGCAATCTCAATGCTGTGCGTTACAGGGAAGACATCCTCCTCCCTCATGTGGTAACCTTCCTGTAGGCTTCCTGACATGACCCTCCAGCATGACAATGCCACCAGCCAGTTCTGTGCCTGATTTCCTGCAAGACAGGAATGTCAATGTTCTGCCATGGCCAGTGAAGAGCCCGGATCTCAATCTCATTGAGCACGTCTGGGACCTGTTGGATCGGAGGGTGAGGGTTAGGGCCATTACTCCCAGAAATGTCCGGGAACTTGCAGGTGCCTTGGTGGAAGAGTGGGGTAACATCTCACAGCAAGAACTGGTACATCTGGTGCAGTCCATGAGGAGGAGATGCACTGCAATACTTAATGCAGCTGGTGGCCACTCCAGATACTGACTGTTAACTTTAGATTTGTACCCCCCCCCCCCCCCCCCCCCCCCTTTGTTCAGGGACACATTTTTCCATTTCTGTTAGTCACATCTGTGGAACTTGTTCAGTTCATGTCTCAATTATTGACTCTTGTTATGTTCATAAGAATATTCACACATGTTAAGTTTGCTGAAAATAAACGCAGTTGATAGTGAGAGGACGTTTATTTCCCCCCCCCAAGTTTATGTATTCAAACAGTGTAGCGCATACATTTAATTAAGGCTGGCACAATTACCGTATAACCGCGTGATTGACGGTTATGGATGATGACCGTCATGAAAATAAAATAACAGTCATAACCGTAAAAAAAAAACACCGCTGACTGACGACAGGACAGCCGGACATTCGTGCGGTCCGTTTCTGCAGTGACTTGGACGCTACAGTAACTTGGACTCTACAACGTGATGAAACGTTGTTGCTCCTTGCTGAAACAAGCCAGGTGTTGTAGCTAACGAGTCTTTGGTTGCCTAGACAACGCCCCCCTCCCTGCAGCAGCAGCACACGCAGTCAGGAGGAAGAAATGTGCATCTTTTAATGTATAATCATTTTTCTTGCTATTCGAACAGTTATTACGGTGACCGCAGTCATTTGGCTGACCAATAACCAACATCCAAAAATCCAATACTGCCACAGCCCTACTTTTTAATGAATGATACAAAGTCCTGTTAAATTGCAGGGAGTGTTAACCAGTTGACTGAGGTGTGTGTGTGTATATGACTATGATATTAATACTCCTTTAGGTGCTGTTGTGTGCCTCCAGTCAGATGGGCAGCATCGTTGAGTGCTGGTCACTGCGAAAAGAAGGCCTCCCTGTTAATAACATATTCCAGCATCGCTCACCAGTAGGTAAGGAGGAGAACAACAAAAACCAGGAAGAACTCTAATGGAAAATATAAGTATAGCTATAGTTTAGAGTTGTTTCCAATTGTCCACTTTCTTTAAAGAACTGAACAATTGACAGTAAATTCTCTTTAGGAACCCTCCATTGTGTTTTCAGATCAATACATTTTAAGGAAAGGAGAGCAGTTAATGATTCCACAATTGAGGTGCCCCCATAAAGACACACAGACACAACCCTTACTCACCCTTTCTCCTCTCCACCCCCACAAGTGGGTGAGAAACAGCCAATCTTGAAATGGCGCATCCTCTCAGCCATCCTCTGGACCGCGTGTCGGCCGTTGCTCTGCCCAAGCTGCCCATCTCCATCTCCAACCCTGACTTAAAGGTGGCGTCGGACACAAAGTTCTGCCCAGGCCTCGGTAATAATAACCCAATAACCCATCATCGAACCCTCCATATCTACTCTTGATTACTTCAGGTGGCAGCATACACCTTTCCAGAATGTTGATATGCAGTACTATTAAATCCACCAAAGAAGAAGTCATTCTATGCTCAAGAAACATGGTCGGGAAGTGGGAGCTACATTGAATGTGTCCCACACAACACAGTTGTGTCAAGACAGATTGATGTATAATGGCAGAGAAAGTGTGTAGTGTTATACACTCACTGTGTTGCCCCTGTTTGTGTGTACTGCTGGTGTCAATGTCCACCTTTGGAGGTGAATAAAGTTAATTACGTTTGATGAGATTCTGTATGGTGGTCCCTCCCAGGCCTGGCTCTAGCCTTCCACGATGGCAGCATCCAGATCCTCCACCGGCTGTCCCTCCACACTATGGGCGTGTTCTACGGCTCCTCCTCGGGCCCCTCCCAGCGGCCCGGGGACGAGCCGGCCATCAAGCGGCAGCGTGCCGGCGGCCACACCGTCCACTTCAAGGCCCTGCAGTTCTCCTGGACCTCGCTGGCCCTGGCCGGAATGGAGAACCGCGGCAAGGTGAGAGACGGTAGCACAAGTCAGCTAGTTGGAGCACATCAATCGCGCGTCAATGCGTTCAGATCCGTTGACTATGCAGTGACCTTAAAATGTCCCCACACAGTACTCGTATCACCCTTTTATCTCGGTAGATGATAGTATAGCTTAGATGGCTGACGTTTTTGAAAAAAGGCAAAATATTGTATTTTGACCTTCAATGTCCCTTGAACCAGCCGTTGGTGTTAAAGCTTACAGCAGTGTGTGGTCTAAAGGAAAAATAAAAACTCATACCTTTATCCTCTCTTGCAACAATAAGCTATCCATATCCCTGTCCTTAATTCTGGTAATCAGCCCCCGAATATGAACAGCAACAAAATTTTAGATCTCCGCTTTGGCTCTTTTCCCCCCTCAGCTGCACATGATCCGCGTGTCTCCCTCCATCGGCCAGATGTTGGACATGAACACACTGCTGCGCCACCTGCTGTTCCTGCTGGAGTACTGCATGGTGACTACGACTGGTGGGATGTGCTGCTCCACGTGCAGCAGGGCATGGTCCATAACCTGGTGGAGAAGCTTCATGAAGAGTACATGAGACAGAACCAAGCCCTGCAGCAGGTAGGTGGACCAGGGTCGTGTTCAGTAGTGAATTGTTATGCAACGGGAAATTGAAAATATACACTATATATACAAAATGTGTAGAATATGTGGACAACCTTTCAAATTAGTGGATTCGGCTATTTCAGCCACACCCGTTGCTGACAGGTGTATAAAATCGAGCACACAGCCATGCAATCTCCAGAGACCAACATTGACAGTAGAATGGGCTTACTGAATGTTACGCACGCCTTTATGAAGAGGGAACGCAACACTCTGCTACAACTAAACTCTCTGTGAAGTGAAAAAGGTATGGACTGTAGGTGCGAGTAAGGATGACAACAGACAGAATGTGGTACCGTTTACAAGGACTTTATTCCTTTACGAGGTAATATGGGGAAAAGGGGCTGGACGGAACCAAAGCAAAGAAAGTAAATCTCAAAGCCCCCCCCCCCCCCCTCTCTCTCCTATCTTACCTGCCTACCCACTACTTACCTAATTTAGCACCACCTGGTACCCTAACCAAAATACAGGGGGTGGTCCGCCCAGGTCTTACCTAGTGTGCCTAGACAGTGAATATACTACGGGTATATGTATGCCCGCGGGCCTCTTGCCTAAGCACTCCCAAGGTGCCTTCCCCTTTCCCCCTGGGAACAAATGAAACAGGATATTAAACAATTTCACAAACTAACAAAGGACATCAAATAAGCTCTACCTGAGCAACAAACTCACAAATCATACCAACTTCCCAGCAATGAACTACCATCAAAATCAACCTCTAGCAAAATCTCTCTGCAATGACCTCCAAGCAAATCTCTCTATCACAAACAATCGCTCTGCAATCCTCCCAGAAAAACTCTCTAGCAAAATCTCTCTCAGCAATCCCTACCTCCAAAATCTCTCTCCTGAACAGAACACTGGCTTTTATATAGCTTCAGAAGGAATGGGTAATTGGAGACAGCTGTGTCTTGACTAGGGGGCAGGGTCAGCTCTCCAATTAGCCCTGGAGTCGACCAATCAGCTGCTTGAGGGATTTCAGGAAGCCATTTCCTGAAATAAACACATGCAAGTACACAAACTACAACACATAAACTGGGGAACGTAACACTGAAGAGCTCAGTGACTTTCAACGTGGCACTGTCATAGGATGCCACCGTAACAACAAGTCAGTTCGCAAATTTCTGCCCTGCTAGAGCTGCCCCGGTCAACTTTAACTGCTGTTGTGAAGTGGAAATATCTAGGAGCAACAGCAGCTCAGCCGCGAAGTGGTAGGCCACACAAGCTCACAGAACTGGACCGCTGAGTGATGTAAATCATAGCGAGTAAAAATACCCTGTCCTCAGTTGCAACACTCACTACTGAGTTCCAAACTGCCTCTGGAAGCAACTTCAGCACGAGAACTGTTCATCGGGAGCTTCATGAAATGGGTTTCCATGGCCGAGCAACCACACACAAGTCTAAGAACACCATGCGCAATGCCAAGCGTTGGCTGGAGTGGTGTAAAGCTCACCGCCATTGGATTCTGGAGCAGTGGAAACGCGTTCTCTGGAGTAATGAATCACGCTTCACCATCTGGCAGTCTGACGGACAAATCTGGGTTTGGCGGATGCCAGAAGAACGCTACCTGCCCGAATGCATAGTACCACCTGTAAAATGTGGTGGAGAAGGAATAAAGATAATAATTTCAGGGGAAATCTTAACGCTACGGCATACAATGACATTATTTCTGTGCTTCCAACTTTGTTGCAACAGTTTGGGGAAGGCCCTTTCCTGTTTCAGCATGACAATACCCCCATGCACAAAGTGAGGGCCATACAGAAATGGTTTTTCGAGATCAGTGTGGGAAGAACTTGACTGGCCTGCAGAGCCCTGACCTCTACCCTGAGACAGGCCTAATCGCCAATCATCAGTGCCTGACCTCACTAATGCCTTTGTGGCTGAACGGAAGCAACTCTCCGCAGCAATATTCCAACATCTAGTGGAAAGCCTTCCCAGAACAGTGGAGGCTGTTATAGCAGCAAAGGGGGGACCAATTCCATATTAATGCCAATGAGTTTGGAATTAAATGTTTGACGAGCACATGCTTTTGGTCATGTAGTGTATGTTCTTATCGGACAAATTTGGGTGTTAGTTGACATTTCAAAACACAACCCAGGGATCCCCACTGCAGGGCATTATGTTTGACAAACTGAAATGTGTGACAATGAAGGGATGGAATTGTTTGTTTGTTTTTATAATATACTGTGTGTGTGTGTGTGTGTGTGTGGTAGGTGCTCTCAACACGCATCGTCGCAGTGAAGGCCTCTCTCTGTAAGCTGTCGGCGGCTACGGCAGCGCGAGCCTGCGACTTTCACGCCAAGCTCCTCCTTATCGCCATTAGCGCCACCCTCAAGTCCCTGCTGAGGCCCCACGTCCTCCACACGCCAGACAAGAGCCCCGGGGATAGGCTGGCAGAGATATGCGCCAAAAATACTGACACTGGTGGGAGGACTAGCATCACTATCATTATACCTGTATAATCAATGAATAGACGGATCCTACTTCAGACACCAATTTCACTTAAAGGTGCAATATGCAGGAATTTCCTGGTTGCTAAAATTAAAATATTTAATCTAATTTCAACCAATGTGTAGAGAATCATTGTACCATCTAAACCGCTATGAAATATCTTTTCAATACCAAAAATATTGTATTTTCAGCTGTTTGAAGCTGGTGTACAAAAACTTAAGAATGGGAAGCATAGAAATAGCACACATAGAAATGACGAGGTAGATATGTTCTATGTGAATTTGGTCTGGTCGCCCAAAAAGTTACATAATGCAGCTTTAATGTGAGGCTGGAACTTTTTTCAGTTTGTAACCGAGCTTGAGTTGTACATAGTGACCTGTTGTTATTGTTGACCAGACCGATTCTGTAGGCATAAGGCTGGCCCTCCTATCTGCTAGTTAGCACCTACAATTATGGGACATTTTATTTCAAAACGTCAGTGATTCTGTTTGAGATTGACCTTCCCCCTCTCCGTAGATATCAATAAGGTGATGATCAACCTGAAGACAGAGGAGTTTGTGCTGGACGGCCCCCCGCTCCAGTCTCTGCAGCAGCTCATCCAATGGGTGGGAGACTTTGTGCTCTACCTGATGGCTAACCTACCTAATCAGGTGGGTCTCCAGTGCACCACCATTTGTGTGTGTATTTACTCCTACATTTCCATTAAATCGTGCTATCTGTGTTGGCCTTTTCACAACGTGCTGAAAAATTGCGCAATGCTTCAGATCCCCATGCTTACCACATTTGATATTAATGATGTGATGTTGCATTGAAAGAATGTAGCGTTCTATCGAATGTAGAGTTGGTGCCATTATAGAGTGTGTGTCTGTACTGTCTGTCTCTATCCAGTCTGTCTGTCTATTAACCTGTGTCCTCTCTCAGGGCTCCATCGTGCATCCCGGCTTTGGGTTCCTGCGCGACGGCTCGTCCCTGGGCATGCTGCGTGACATGATGGTGATGATCCGGATCTGGGGCCTGCTGAAGCCTGGCTGCCTGCCCATCTACACGGCCACCTCGGACAACCAGGACAGCATGTCGCTCCTCTTCCGCCTGCTCACCAAGCTCTGGCTCGGCTGTAAGGATGGGGCGAACACGTGTAGCTGACTATGTGGATGCATGGGTGTACACTACCGGTCCAACGTTTTAGAAAACCTAGTCATTCAAGGTTTTTTTTCCCGCCACGCGGCTTTTAGAAAACATATGGCCCTTCTCTTTCATCAGCCAGAAAGAATCCTTCAAATACAAAAATATACACTTACTGTAGCAGTTTTGCACAGATCCATACAGACATGGGTGCCTGCAACCGGCAAAACTGGACTTCCCGAGTTATGCTTGCACACGTGTGTTTGGAGCAGCTAGGTGGCTAATTAGCCCAGGTGCTCGCCTCTTGTCTTCCGTAAAGCAAGCGCCATAACATGAAGATATGGCCGTGTGGGAACCCTAACCCTATCAAGGTGTGTATCAGTTGAACCTTTTAGTTTTATTTAAAAAAAATAAAAATAATTGCTGATATGAAAGGTCCTTATGCTTCCAAAACCGTACCGCAAGCGACGCGTCAATGTTCAGATTGAGCGTCTGGGCTCTTAACAAAACTCCTCCCTACAGAAGACTCTTTCGTCCATGATCAAGGGCTACAATGAACATTGATTCTGGAAAATGAATGTTCAGGTTTCTGTTGTGCGCGGCATTGCGGTACCACATAGTACTAGTAGGATTTTAGCATTGCGGTACCACATAGTACTAGTAGGATTTTAGCCACAGACTTGGAATACTAGCCATCTAGTCTGCGTTTTGTAAAAGTGCAATGAGCATAAAATACAATTATATAAGGAATTGGCAACTCGTTCTTATTCCGAGAAATAAGGTAGGCCACTTGATTTCAACATCTGAACAAAGTGGACAGGCCAACATGCTGTTCAAACAGTTGGAGAAGGACAGACGGGTGTGTTCATAACATTTCAACTGTTCTGCCTTGTTAGCTAGCAAATAGATCCAAGTTGGCTAGACTTTAAATATAAAGATTATCTGGCTACTCAGTAGCATGTGGGCTTGTGCTTGAGAGGTTGTTTATGAGGTCTGTGTTCATTTTCTATAATGCCTGCTTCAAGAAGTTGGTCATTATTAGTGAATGTGCATTATGCATGATTGTGGTTACATTTGTAAACAAAAGGGACAGACATGAAAACCAGATCAGTGATTATGGTAAAAAAATGATCAAATAATGTCATTATTAGTGGTTGTCGAAGGCTTATATTTAGGTGTCATTTCACAAGCCCTGAATTAATTTGATTATTGCTGACTGTTTAAAATGCAGTGTATTTTATTTCTAATTGGACAACTAGCTTATTTAGAGAACATAAAATTTGTTGGATGCATTTGCAGTTTCCGATTTATTTTGTGCCCAATAGATGGGTAAATAATGTCATTTTCTTGTAACTTTTATTGTGTGTGTGTGTATTGTGTGTATATATATATATATATATATATGAATAAAAATCGGTTTCTAAACTACATTAATGTGGATTACAGATAATCATGAATGAATTGTGAATAATGATGAGTGAGAAAGTTATAAATATCATACCTACCTCCCAAAGAAATGCTAACCTCCCCTGTTATTGGTAATGGTGAGATGTTAGCATGTCTTGATATGATCTTTGTGCCTCTAACTTTCTCACTCATCATCATTTCTCACTCACTCGTCACAAGCTTGATGTAGTCATTGCGTGCTAGGAATATGGGACCAAATACTACTCACTACTTTAATACACATACTGTAAGTAAATTAGACCCAATACTTGTGGTTCCCTAAAATGGGGGGACTATGTACAAAAGGTGCTGTGATTTCTAAAATGGTTCACACGATATAGATAACAATGCCCTCAAATGAAAGCTAACCTTCTGCACATTAACCTCATAGTCATTGTGTCATTTCAAATCCAAAGTGCTGGAGTACAGAGCCAAAACGAAACGTGTTGCTGTCCAAATACTTTTGGACCTCACTGTATGTGGGCCTGGCCTTCACCCATGTATGTCTCCAGCTCGGGACGAGGGCCACCCCCAGGAGCCTGATGAGCCGCTGATAGATGAGTGCTGCCTGCTGCCCAGCCAGCTGCTGGTGCCCAGCATGGACTGGCTGCCCGTCAATGACGGCATCATCTGCAAGCTGCAGGGCAAGCAACCTCTGCGGCTGCAGTTTGGCAAGCCCTACAGCCTTCCGGGTCTCAACTCCACCGCCCAGGTGGAGATCTTCTCTAGGTGAGACCCACAGGAGCAGGCTAGCTGGCATTTAGAAAAGTTGTATTTTTAGGGTTTCAATTGGGGATAGTGCTCAAGTGACCAAGGCAGTAGCCCTGTACTATGTTGACGCAAAAATCTAAACACGGTTGTCATTGGATCACCATTTGGGGTCAGATGAAGCTCAGCCTGCTGTAAAATTGAAAAAGTAACAGCCCATTTGCTAAAAATGTGCGTTTCCAGGAGCCCAGGGGCCCAGAGGATGGATAACCTACGTTGTCTCCACATGGGAGTCTGCCCCACAGAGGAGAGCAAAGCCTGCACCCGGTCAGACACCAACTTGCTCTTTCACCCACTCCCTAGCACTTGCATCTTTCCCTTATTTCTACCTTAACATTATATCATAACGTCAGCATATCCCTCTACATGTAACGTTACACTTTTAAGAACCTTTTTGTTGGTCCAAAGCAAGCAACAATTTGAAGATTCTCTTTTCCCGACCCTGCTTTTTTTTTCTCTCTCTCTCCATCTCAGGTGTGGCTGTGTGACCATGCTCCGCTCGCCCAACAGGACCAACGCAATGAAGCAGTGGGAGCAACGCTGGATCAAGAACTGCCTGTGCGGAGGCCTCTGGAGAAGGATTCCCTCCACACTGTCCTGAGATCAGTCAACGGACAACTATTGACTCTGACAAGCCCATGGCCACCGCAAACCCCGACTCTAGATCAGCCTTTGGAGTTTGGACAGTAGATTGCACAGCGCTGCTGCCTCCTAGTAGATGTCACGAAGGACAGATTCCATATCCAATATGATGAAGTATATCAATGCAGTTGTATTGCACATATGGCTATTTGGAAAGGCTGTAATCATGCCATCATTGTTTCCTACCTGTAAGTAGGAACCATGTTTTTCATGTCCCTTTTTATATGCAAACGCGTGTCAAGTAAATAAAGCTTCTTGAGGACCTTACGGGTGAGAGGTGTGACATTTTTTACTTTCAATCCTATTTGGATGCTTTTGCACATATTTTCATGTACATTGTGCATTGATGTCAATGGGAGATTTGCACAATAATTAGGATTTGGTCCTTGGTGGTTTGTGTGTCAGATGTAGTTGGACATTTGTGCCACATGGGGGCACTAGACATCTCGTGTGTGTATAGAACCTAATCTGGTTTTAGTCCTGTCATGTGCACCAGGGATTAGATGAAGGAACTAATAATGAGTGGAATTAACTGAAGATGGTTTTATATCAAAATGAAGGGTTTTACTTCCCACTCCCAGAAGAGATTCTGTTTAATAAAAAAGGACTAGAGATTTTTCAAACACAAATTATTTTCTTTGAAGTCATATCTCAGTCCCTGAAATAGCTGGAATGAAATTGACTGTCTAGTCTGGCCAATTTTGAAAGATCTTGTCTAGCCAATTCAGGGTAAAGAGTGTCGGTTTTTATTTAAATTGACCAGAAGATTTAAACATTTCAAAGCATGATTTAAAATGTACTTTCATCTATATCATTTTCAAACACAATTTTGTCCAGGTCCAAGTGAAATAAGATTGATTTACACAGGGAATGTCTCTGAATCAATTTTACAAGAGAGAACTGCCTGTCTATTTCCCAATAGTATAAAGTCAAAGCAATTTGCACTCAAATTAATACTTCCTATGGACCACTGCTTTACATACTATCAGAAGAACCGCTTGGTTCACCCCATAAAACAAAAGAATATATCAGACGAACTCCCCTCTATATTCAACCACCAAAATAGCGCCTCCTACCATTGGCACACTGCTCACCTCAACCAAACCCCTTCAGGTGAACTCTGTGCCCTCCTTCTGTCTTTCGCTCTGTTGTGGTTGGCTGCTTGCCCTCGCCTCATGAGGTCTCCACACAATCAGGTCACCTTGATGGGCGCACCTTTCTGAGATGAAGCCAAAGGCCAATTTATCCTCTCTATCTCCTGTTGGACAATAAAGTTGTATTCAGTTCTGTTAATATATCTCTTAGAGAAATGAATGACCTGAGTGACTTAGTGAAGCTAATTATGGGGATAACTGGGTGTGTGGTATTAGGTGGTATAAAGAGTGTATCTACAGTAGATAGTATCCATCCGATGTTCAGGGTTATATTAGTATCGTGGCCCTACAGCAGGGTACAACATTACAGAATGTTCAGTGAGATATCGTATGTATTCTGTAGAACATATACAGTGCCTTGCGAAAGTATTTGGCCCCCTTGAACTTTGCGACCTTTTGCCACATTTCAGGCTTCAAACATAAAGATATAAAACTGTATTTTTTTGTGAAGAATCAACAACAAGTGGGACACAATCATGAAGTGGAACGACATTTATTGGATATTTCAAACTTTTTTAACAAATCAAAAACTGAAAAATTGGGCGTGCAAAATTATTCAGCCCCTTTACTTTCAGTGCAGCAAACTCTCTCCAGAAGTTCAGTGAGGATCTCTGAATGATCCAATGTTGACCTAAATGACTAATGATGATAAATACAATCCACCTGTGTGTAATCAAGTCTCCGTATAAATGCACCTGCACTGTGATAGTCTCAGAGGTCCGTTAAAAGCGCAGAGAGCATCATGAAGAACAAGGAACACACCAGGCAGGTCCGAGATACTGTTGTGAAGTTTAAAGCCGGATTTGGTTACAAAAATATTTCCCAAGCTTTAAACATCCCAGGGAGCACTGTGCAAGCGATAATATTGAAATGGAAGGAGTATCAGACCACTGCAAATCTACCAAGACCTGGCCGTCTCTCTAAACTTTCAACTCATACAAGGAGAAGACTGATCAGAGATGCAGCCAAGAGGCCCATGATCACTCTGGATGAACTGCAGAGAACTACAGCTGAGGTGGGAGACTCTGTCCATAGGACAACAATCAGTCGTATATTGCACAAATCTGGCCTTTATGGTAGAGTGGCAAGAAGAAAGCCATTTCTTAAAGATATCCATAAAAAGTGTCATTTAAATTTTGCCACAAGCCACCTGGGAGACACACCAAACATGTGGAAGAAGGTGCTCTGGTCAGATGAAACCAAAATTGAACTTTTTGGCAACAATGCAAAACGTTATGTTTGGCGTAAAAGCAACACAGCTGAACACACCATCCCCACTGTCAAACATGGTGGTGGCAGCATCATGGTTTGGGCCTGCTTTTCTTCAGCAGGGACAGGGAAGATGGTTAAAATTGATGGGAAGATGGCTGGAGCCAAATACAGGACCATTCTGGAAGAAAACCTGATGGAGTCTGCAAAAGACCTGAGACTGGGACGGAGACTTGTCTTCCAACAAGACAATGATCCAAAACATAAAGCAAAATCTACAATGGAATGGTTCAAAAATAAACATATCCAGGTGTTAGAATGGCCAAGTCAAAGTCCAGACCTGAATCCAATCGAGAATCTGTGGAAAGAACTGAAAACTGCTGTTCACAAATGCTCTCCATCCAACCTCACTGAGCTCGAGCTGTTTTGCAAGGAGGAATGGGAAAAAATGTCAGTCTCTCGATGTGCAAAACTGATAGAGACATACCCCAAGCGACTTACAGCTGTAATCGCAGCAAAAGGTGGCGCTACAAAGTATTAACTTAAGGGGGCTGAATAATTTTGCACGCCCAATTTTTCAGTTTTTGATTTGTTAAAAAAGTTTGAAATATCCAATAAATGTCGTTCCACTTCATGATTGTGTCCCACTTGTTGATTCTTCACAAAAAAATACAGTTTTATATCTTTATGTTTGAAGCCTGAAATGTGGCAAAAGGTCGCAAAGTTCAAGGGGGCCGAATACTTTCGCAAGGCACTGTATAATGCTTTCATGTCGTGAAGTAGGACATTGGCTCATCTCAATTCACAATATTTTCATCCGCAACATTCGGGAACATTTGAATACATCTCTTGCACAGGGCAGATTTTTCAGGGTTAAATGGACGTCTGTATTCAAAGAGGTATCAACACATGGTTCTCGATCTCACAACCGGAGGAACAGCCTCTCCCTACAGGTGTGCCTCAGCCTGAACTGTGAGGTAATACCCCTTAGGACTACTACCCTGCTCACCGTACTCAAAAGACCCAACACAGAAGGGCTTTGACTTCTATTCCATGAGCCTCAGGGGATCCACACATCCCATTTGACAGTTACTCTCAGCTTCTGCAATAAGGTTGCCAAAAGATACTGTCAAAGAGCATTAAATCGAGAGAAGCAGTATCTTTCATGTTGTAGCAGATACTGATACTAATATCGTCAGACAGTTTCCTGGGGACAGTGTAGAAAAGATAGGTTGAACAGATTTAGAATCATCTTCTTGGACTCCTAGGCCCACACACCAAGGCTGTAGTGTGTTTTATGGTCGCCTCATGATCTTGTTTTACAGTATACAGTAACAGTAGGGGAGAGTTTAGTCTCTCATCACTGACTATTAGAGGTTTTTCCCCCGCAATTGCTACGTCCCCGTCACGCCAGGACAATCTGGTTGCCACAATGACGCTTTCTCAATATGGGATTTAGCTCGCCTGGTGTGCATTTTTGGAGACATTCCATTTTCCCTTAAGCGTATATCCCGCCCACGTCGCACACCGGGCAACCTGAATCAAGTGCCCTTTAAAATCAGAGTTTTGAAACGCCAGTCTTGAAGTGCTGTAAATGTTGGTTGCATAAGAGACGTGTGATTGAATTAGGCTTGATTGAAGTGAATGCTGGCGAGACTTGAGAGCACTTATAGGCTCTGGGTGGGAAGGCTCTTAACTAGACCTTCTGAGGGTGGAGATTAGGCCTAACATTCAGGCTGTTTTATCCCAAAATGCTTAGATCACTTCCTTTCCTTGTCTCCTTTTCTTTGCAAACATGCACTCAGGCAAAGGACTGAATTTTTGTGCACAACATAGAAATTGAATAGAAATTGAAAACCCTGACATTCTTCTCTTTCTATTTTTCTCTCTCTTTCAAACCCTCCATTCCTCTTCTCTACCAAGTCCTTTCAGATCAGGAGACAATGAAACAAGGGGACATCTTGGGATGTAGTCATGTCTCCTGTTGGTCTCCCAGTGCCAGCCAGGAGTCCTCTGAAAGCTCAGTGGAGAGGAGAGACCAACCGAACA
Source organism: Oncorhynchus mykiss (assembly GCF_013265735.2). Lineage (NCBI taxonomy): Eukaryota > Metazoa > Chordata > Actinopteri > Salmoniformes > Salmonidae > Oncorhynchus > Oncorhynchus mykiss. The sequence continues at coordinate 57,607,894 of NC_048569.1, read as the reverse complement.
GACTGATTCCACTGACTGAGCAGAGCAGCCGATGGCACAGGCAGTGGCGGCTGGTGAGTCGTCGAGGGTAAGTTCATGCGAGGCAGCTGTTTCTTCTCGCCCTCTGTCGAGGCATCCGCGCAACGACTCTGCAGCGGGCGAGCCCAGGGAACAACGAGGGAAGAGAAGGAGGGAGGAGAGGGAAAAATCAATCACAATGCGATCAGTCAATGCAGGACCATAAACACTGAGAGGGAGGGCGAACGGTAGTGCATTTCCACCGCGTTATCGGCTTTTTTTTAATCAGCTCAAGAGACGGATAGATCCTTTGGGGGTTCTTCCTTCTACAGTCATGTGGGAATACAAAGGGTAGAAATTGGCAATGTGCTGTACTGAAAAGAAAACACGCATTTGTGTACAACTGATAACTAAAGAAAAAGTGTTGAGGCAGGGGATGCCTCGACAGGGAATATTAGGCTTTATTTGCCCTATTCTCAATTAAACAGAGAGTGTTATGTTGAGTTGAGCTGCCTTCGTATGCCAGGTGGAAGACTGTATTTTCATCTAGTCTATTCATTTCGGTTGAGATTCAGAGTCGGAATTGAGGATGAAATCCATTGAGGTTCAGAAACCCTTTTTTTTTTTCTTCAAAGGAAGGTCAAAACAGCAGCATACAGTAACAGTGTGCCATAGGTCGTGGACGAATTCCCACTAGGTTTTCCTGGCCGGTGTCCCAGCAGTCCCTTACTAAAAACAATGTACAGTATATTGTTGTAACAAAGGCCTTCATGGACGTCAGCCTGTGACACCTTTCACCTGGGTGGAATGGGGAGGACAATATCAAAACACTTTTCATTTTTCTTTCCTTCTCCATATAAAGTGTAGCACTTTATACAGTCTCCCTCTCTCCTTCTAACTACCCCCCAGTGATGTATTCTGGGTAACACTTCAGTACCGCTGCCCGAAATAAGGATGACACAACACATTCATAAACAATTCATTGCACCTTTCCTACCTATATTTAAACATAAATGCTTAACCCAACGACTGCTGGTTGGCTCTGTGTAGTGCTCTTGCAAAGTTTTAAATAATAAATAGACTAAATAGTAAATAGACTATTGGTCCAAAGAGGAATGTATCTGGTGTGAAGAGTAAGAGGGCTTGCCCAGCCTAGCAGCAGTAGTTAATGGCCCAGTGTTTGGTTGGATGAGACTAAACGGCTGGATGGAGCTCATTCATTAGCTGTCTGCCTCGCAGGTGGCCCTGGTGTGTGTGTGTGTGTGTGTGTGTGTGTGTGTGTGTGTGTATGTGTGCGTGGATACTGGCCCTGGTGTGTGTGTTCATGGGAGTCCGACTGCAAGAGGTTTCCCTTGGGGGTCCACGACGACCAACCGGTGACCGATGTCAATTAAAAATCCCCTTCATTAAGTGAGACGAGATCCTCTGGCTTGGAATGATGACACTTAAACAACCGCCGCCATTCCCCACTCACTGTTGCACATTTCCCTGTCTGCATTGAGCGTGGGTGTCAGTGCAGATATGAGGCTTTTCACACTGGCAGGCAGAGTGGAGCGACGCATTGGCTCACACCACCCGCCGTGACATTTTGGATCAATTTCCGGGTCCTGCTCACACAGTTGCTTTACAATGAATGTGGTGCCATTGCTGCTCGGTGGAAATACTTGCTCGTGTAGCACTGCGTTATGCTGAGTTTCCGGACATGTATATTATTAGTCATTTATGCCCGTGAGACTCCATCGGCTCCCTCCTGTTGTAACGCTAAACTTGCCAGGGTCAAACGTGCACAGAAATTATGTTCTTAAAGATAGGTGTGCTCAAAGGGTATAGCCTACTGATCCATTTTATAATAGCTGTAGCCTATGATAAGGACTATGGGGGATGTGTTGCAGGCACAGGCAGTGTCTAGGCTGCAATGCTGGTATATCATATTGTCCCCAAATAAAACCCGCAGAAAATCCTGCAAGACAGAGGCAAGAGGTGTAGGGCTAAGGCAAGCACCGCCGACTCTCCCGTGGACAATGCTGTGTGGCATGCATGTGGTGCAGATTAGGAGGATCGTTTTTCGTTGAAAGGCAGTGAGTGCGTGTCTGCTGCAATTACCTGATTGGTGGGAGAATCTCTAAAAATGGACGTGCGGCCCATATGCATGTTCGTGGTCCCAAACAAAGACTCCTTGAAGTTATTCTGGTGTAAAACTACAGCGCGGAGCAATCAAAAGAACATGAGGGAGAGAGAGTATGCATGAGGGCAGACTGACACTATGTGTCCCTAAAATGATGGTGGGGGAAGAAGCCGTCTTTCTCTCACATTGGCTGTAACACACACGCACACGAACTACACAAAAGGCTACGCACTTCACAAAAGGCTACACACTTACACCCCTCCCCGCTTCTTCTGCTCTCATATTCTTTTTGCAGTAGCCTATGATGCATCATTGACAGCCCCCCGTTCCCCCATGACGGAATACTAGGGCTGTAAATAGACAGGTTATCAATTATTATCTGTCATCTATCTAGCCAAGGTCAGGAGCAAGACCACAGTATCCGAGGCAACCTTTTGAACCAGGAGCGGTGCAAGGCATTTCTCGCGGAATCGCCAGTGTTGCCCAAGTCAAAAGCCCCCTGAGGCCGGGGGAATCGTGCATTTTCACTCCACCAGAGCTGCACCCACTACACGCTTTCTTCGGGATCGCTCCGTGTGAAACGCGAGCAGAAAAAAAGAAAGTGAAATGGAACTGAGTGGCTGTGAGAAACGTTGACATTATTTCCACTTGCGGTGCGTAAAGGGGGAACAGCGGCAGTAGTAGCCTAGTCTTAACCATCACGTTTATTCCTCGTGCTATATCTAATCAATTAACTTTAGCTGATTTTCAATTCATTATTTGTATTTAGGCTACGTAGAGCCTAGGTGAGTTTTGGTGTTTATTATTCTCTTACAAGGATTGTATGCTTTAAATGTGTGTGTTTTTTAAACTTGATGTCTGATATGCATAGACTAGGCTAATTGATCGAATTAATTGTAGCTCTTTCACTGTGTGCATGTAAAGCAACCATCATAAAATATCATGATATTTTCAGCCATGTGCTGTTTATAGTCATATGGGTAGCCTGCCCTAGTGATTCATATAAAATGTGATTCCCATATGGATTTGAGGTATAGGCTATTGCCTCACTCACCAGACAGCACGGTTTTGTCGTTGTGCCCATGTAACCGCCGTTAATTGTTGGTGTCCTGACGCTTAGCATACATTCAAATATAAAAATCAATGCAGCGGTTGTTATCTCTGGATTTCTGTCAATTGATAAGCACCGCACGTTGTATGGCAGCTCTACACCTAGGAGCTAATGCTTGGAATTTGTTTTATTGTTGCACCAACTATGCTCATGTCTGCCTGTGTGTGTGTGTGTGTGTGTGTCTGTATCTACCTACTTACAGTACATACCTACCATAGTTGTATAGCTAAGTTAATTAAGTTGCATTACTGTAGAAGCGTTATTTGTTTGTTTTGGAATTGAATCCTCTTTATCAGTCTGATCCTGCCTTAGTTATACACTGCCACTCTTATCCCTGCAATCAATAATAAGTTGTGAGGAGGTCCTGTGGATGTCCCGAAATGGTCGCCTAAAGTCGTCATGGTCCCCTGGTTTTTTGTCTAGTTCCCAGTTTGTCCCGGGACGTTTTTTTAGGACATTCTTGTGACATTGTGTCATGGTCCCCTGGAGGTTTAATCTAGTTCCTGGTTTGTCCCGAGGACGTTCTTTGGACGTTGTGTCATAGTATCCTGGAGGTTTTGTCTTGTCCCGGGGCGTCCCGAGGACATTGTGTCTTGGTCCTCTGGAGTTTTTTTGTCTAGTTACCAGGTTTGTCCTGGGGACGTCACCTGATGGTCTCATAAACAGCAGCATTGTATTTTTATTCATACAGTTTTAAGATGTAACATGTCCTCAGCTGGGATTTGAACTCAAAATCTCTTGGTTCATAGCATTCCGATAATCCTTCTTCTCCACCATGTCTGTATCAGTGACTGATTTAGACAAAACCTCCAGGGGACCATGACACAACGTCCCAAGAACATCCTGAAAATGTCTTCGGGGAAATCCTCGAGACAAACTGGAAACTATAATTAAAATCCCCCTTGGGACCATCACGAGATGTCCTAAAGACTAGTAAAATGAACATCCTGAGAATGTCCTAAAATGATCCTGACATGGTCCTCAGTGATGTCCTAGGAACTTAAAGGGAACTAGACAAAGGTCCCAAGGAGAACGTTCCCTTGGGACCATCACATGATGTCCTAAGGAATAGTCAAATGAACGTCCTGAGAACATCCTAAAATGATCCTGACATGGTCCTCAGTGATGTCCTAGGAACTTAAAGGGAACTAGACAAAGGTCCCAAGGAGAACGTTCCCTTGGGATCGTCATGCGATGTTCTTAGAATGTTCTCAGAACGTCAGAGGGATAACGTTGCACCGAAACCCTTAAGGGACCTGATGGAAACGTGGTTGAATGTCCTCAGAATGTCTCTGGTTTGTTGGGATTAAAATTGGTGAGTTACAGGGTACCTCAACCAACTGTTATGTTGAAGGTGGGTGGAACCGTCTCCAAAACATATTCTTTTAGCAATACATAAACATCGAACATCATTCAAATGTTTTGAAGCTTGCTTTTAATAAGATGTTGGAACCCCTGATTTCGGCCTCCTCCTAAAGGAGTCTCCAACTTTGTATAGAATAGTGTTGTTTTGCTCTGGAGCAAGGACAGCATTGCCCACAACACTCCACACAAACAATGTGAAGGAATTGTGTAAAAAAAAAATCTTGCTTTTTGTCTTAGACTGAGGGACCATTTTGACTCCCACTTGAGAGCAACAATAGCCCCAGGGAAGACAGCTGTGATCTGCCATTTTCTAATCCGTCTTGTTTAATTGAAAGACTCCCCATTCAAACCCTCTCGCTGACTGTCAAACAGGTTTTCTGACCAGACATACACAGACCTCAGTTTGTTTGAGGCACTGTCTACACCCCCTTCCTCTCCTCTCCACGCACGCACGCACGCACGCACACACACACACACACACACACACACACACACCTCTCGCTCTCTCCCTCTTTTAAGGAAAATCTGGCTCCTCTAGATAAACATGTCTTTTCCCCAATGAAAGACGAGCACTCTGTTGGCATTTTACCTCCCTCACTCTAGGGTTGTCTTGTCAAGTATCTTGGCACTTGTATTTTCCCTACACAAACAGCAAGCATCTATATGCTCAGGGAAGCACTTTCTTTTTGAGGGATTATGTAACACATTTATGCACCACACATAACAGCTGCATTACTGCTACACTATGTCAATTGCAAGTTGGTATCACCGCATACCCTATTTCAACCTGTAGATGTTGATGTAAGCTGACATAAGCAGTTGTAAATGTTTGTACAGTGCATGGTGTTATAAATCAGTCATCAATGTCTTATTTATATATATATATATATATATATATATATATATATCGATCGCGAGAGAGAGAGCCTTATTTATTTTGTCTTTTGTTTTCCTCCATATTGTACATATTCTGATTCCTGAATATCAAAATCCGTCAGACCTCAACAGGGGTCTAATGTCAAGATGAGATGCACCTATATATGTCATATGTATCAATCTACACAACAGATGGTGTGGGACATGGACTTATCCCCACATTGCACTGCTGTTGAGGTATGAAAACCTCAGACACATTTGAACATTCTCTTGGCAAAACAAAATAAGAAAATGAGAACCTCACTGTCACATTTTTGCTATTCTTCAGTACCTACATTAAGACGGCTAGCAATACCTATCCAGAAACGTCTAGAACCTGATCTCATCGCCTGCTGGTTAGAATAATTAGCTGCTAGCAGAGAAGGCTAACAGTTAGTACCACTGTACCCATGGAGAGAGTCTATTCCAGGCTTGGCTGTATGCTCGGAATGCTAGCGAGACTGGCTGTGTGCGTGGTTGGCCAAAGTCAGCACTAGTTAGTTACTTTGGCATCATCCTCTCTGTAGGTATGGGTTTTCAGCACTAGTTGGCCTCCCGAGTAGCGCAGCGGTCTAAGGCATTGCATCGCAGTGCAAGAGGTGTCACTATAGTACCTGGTTCGAATCCAGGCTGTATCACATCCGGCCGTGATTGGGAGTCCCATAGGGCGGCACACAATTGGCCCAGCGTCGTCCGGGTTTGGCCAGAGTAGCCATCATTGTAAATACACATTTGTTCATAATTGACTTGCCTAGTTAAATAAAGGTTTTTAAAAAAATAATTTAAAAAATAACAATTCTGTGCCAGAATAGGCCTATCAAGGTTTTGTATGTGTGGGCTATAATAATGAAGGAACCACTTTCAATGTGTGTCCACTCACTGGCAAATTTGGCATACACAAGTTGGCCTACCATGCCTGTAAACCATATGCTAAAGCAATGGAATCAGGAAAATAGATTAGCAGTTCGGGTCCTCGAAGGCCGCTGGTTGTCCTGCTGGTTTTTGGCTTTTAACCTGTGACTGATTTCTACCTGGAACAAGGTGTGTGCTCTCTCCAGGAAACCAGTAACATTAATTTATCAATTAAATGCCAAAGAGAAACAAAAAACAGCAATACTGCAGAACATGAGGGCCTGAGTTGTGCTCCCCAGGAGTTTTAAAATGTCATTCATTATCATGGACAGCCATGTGTTTTACCATTGAATTTGACTACATGGCATTCAGAGCTCTTAGCAATTTTAAGCATTCATTATTTAAATTGAATCCATTTTAATATAGTCTATTAAAATAGCTAAGAAACGACCCTGAGCTCATTCAGTACTATCATTTTTTGTTGTTGTTAAACTTCAACTATCTGTTCTTTCAGGTTTGTCCACATCAGACGTCACAATGATGACTCCAAGAGACCCAAAGCCCAAGAAGAAACCGCCGAAAGACAGCTTGACTCTGTTGCCATGCTTTTATTTTGTAGAGGTGGGTAGAAAGATCAGCGTTATGATACAAAAGAAACGGGGAACTTCGACATGTTACCATGATAAATCTTTGGTTGTGTCTGATTGATTGACTGAACGAATGAACGAACAGACAAATGAATGAACCAACTAACAAACACATATTGATTAACTCCATCAGAATATATTTGTCTGGCGCTCTGCGTTTCTCTCCCTCTCTGTGTCTTCTGGTTTGTCATTATCATGGGTGGATACATTTGGGTCAATACGCTGAAGCTGAGGATGAACTGCTTTCCTATCTTTTACGGTCACATGTCATTATTCTAAACGATCTGAACCTCATCTATTCAAGTATCTAGTTAGTCTATTTAGGGGAACCCTTCTGGTTCAAGACGCGAAACCTCTATATAGTTATCTTTAAGGTCAGAGTTAGTGGTTGTAAGTATAGTGACAAGTCTGACAGCAACCTTTCACCTACACTTGCACTTCCTGTTTCCTGTTTCTCAGCTGCCCATTGTGGCTTCTTCTATGGTGTCGCTCTACTTCCTGGAGCTGACGGACCTGCTCCAGCCTGCCCAGGTAGGCTTCCGTTGCCATGACCGCATGCTGAGCATGCCCTACGTTGACGGTGGAGATGAGCTCATCCCTCTACTCATGCTGCTCAGCTTGGCCTTCGCTGGCCCCGCCGCTTCGGTGAGTACACCCCTCTGAACACACTTGCACTCGTGCAGAGACAGACACACACACACACACACACACACACACACACACACACACACACACACACACACACACACAAACACACAATGCTGCTCTGCCTGCATAAGTACCCATCTAAACACTCTCACACATGGCCTATGTGAAACACTATGTATAATTAAGCCATTAGACACTCAAACTATATGGTGAAAAACATTCAGACAAAGTATAGTTGTCAAATATATAGGATTACATTCAAATCAGACCATATAACATGGGACCAAGTTCACACATACCACATACAACAATCTAATACTCAAATAGCCCAGTCTCTGAGATGGTGTTCAACACAATGAGCAAGTCCAAATGTATTGATTAGTGCTGCCGTATCTCTGATTGTGTGATCTTGTTGTCTGGTCAGATCATGATGGGCGAGGGCCTGGTCTACTTCATGCAGTCACGCCTTAAGATCCGCCCCGGGGTGGAGGGCAGCATCAACGCCGGCGGGTGCAACTTCAACTCCTTCCTTCGGCGAACGGTGCGCTTCGTAGGTATGGTTCCACACTGTGGAGGAATGTCGCTTGTTCAGGGATATCTCCAGTCTGACAATGACTCCCTCTCGCTCGTTCTTTCTTGTTTTCACTACTCTCTCTTTCAACTCCCGTCACTCCTCCGCTCCCTCCTCTTTCTCTCAATCTCCCTGTATTTCTCTTCACATCACCACATACCCCTCTCTCTGTATTTCCGCTCTCCCTCTTCCTCCCTCTCTTTTCCTCTCATTCACCGTCCTCTCTTTTCACTCCCCTTTTTCTCTCTCGCCCTCTGTCTCTCCAGGTGTCCATGTGTTTGGGTTGTGTGCCACGGCTCTAATGACTGATGTGATTCAGTTGGCCACAGGTTATCACACTCCCTTCTTCCTGACTGTGTGCAAGCCCAACTACACACAGCCAGGGGTGGCCTGTGATAAAAACCCCTACATCACCAAGGACATCTGCTCCGGTCACGACCAGCACGCCATCGTCTCTGCCAGGTATAGCTACATGACATGACATAACATAACCACCTGACCCAGGAAGGATTAAGGTTCTGTTACAGTATCCATACTAGAATACCAGTTTGAATTAAGCAATTGTTTTTGGCATTCATTGTTAGTAGAATGCTCGTCTGGATAATGGAATATAGCTTTTGTGTGTCCTCGTCTCTGTGTATCACTCATGCCGGAAGTCCCGATCAAAAAGACAGAGTGGTTCAAAGGCTCTCACTGAGGCAATATAAACACTGTAAAGGGGAAAAAAATGCATTGAGAAAAATGAATGATAGATATGAATTTAATGGTTTTTTAAGGAAATTATGTATTAAGTATTGGAATGCAGCCTTGGACAGAACATTGTATATACTCTGGCAGAGGATGAGTCTCAATACTCATGAAAAGCCTACTTTTCTTGTTTTCTTCCTCTCTGGACCACTGATCTGAACCAACTGGCTAGGTGAAATCCAAGACAAGTTTTCTGTTCCTCCATTTTGCTTCCAGATAATCCATCTCATCCAGTCTTAGATATACTAAGTGATCAGGAATTGGTGTTAGTAAGGAAGCCATTTTGGGGTGTTTCAACACAGATTCACAGATCAGTCATAGACAGATAAACAAGGATGTTTCAACACTGTACACTTAGACAGATACAGCACACCTTGACAACATCACCATAACAACAATAACACGCATTGTAGCAATGTGTAGGTGTGATCTTTATTTCACACTAGCACTGTTTTCTCCCCTTTCACATTGTGATCAAAGCTGTGGGACATATGGTGTCTGTCTGTCTGTCTGTCTGTCTGTCTGTCTGTCTGTCTGTCTGTCTGCTGCTCTTGCATTTCATCTCGCCACAAACACATTTTCTCTTTCTCGTCAGGAAAACCTTTCCCTCCCAGCACGCAACCCTGTCTGCCTTTGCTGCTGTGTACATATCAGTAAGTACACCTCCTGCAACAAATGCACTGTATGAAGTGTCACTGGATAGGTTTCCATCCATTGGCAACATATTTTCAAGCCAGTAATCAAACTCTGCACAAAAACGATGCATTTTCCCACCACATATGGGTTTCCTTCAAATTGACTTGTTGCGGATAAAAGGATGTCCGTGATGACGTTGTGCACATAAACATTGATTTTGCAGTTAAGTTCCCATGTATCGAATTTTAAAAAACAACAACAACCTAAGTGGGTTTCCAGCGCATTTTCAAATGTACTGATGGTTTTGTCACAGAAATGTTTTGCGCTATATAGCGAGTGTGCCCACTCTGGTCTTGGCACATGCACTCAAGCCAACAGCTCACAGATACAGTGTGGGCACTCTGAGTAGGTTACCGACAGTACATGATGATATTATTATGGACAAAAGAGCAAGATCGTTTGTATTTGTCAAACGGCAGCCAAGCTTCTATCATCATGTCACCAGAATAAGACCCTCTGTTTTTATTGGAAAGGAGCATCAAGATCACCACCCTGTGAAGTTCATCATCATTTAAAAAATATCTGTAGCCTAATAAACAGCATTCTTTCCCGAGTTGTAGTGGGAGGACCACAGAACATATCATCGCGTGACTCCAAGTTTACTTTGATATGATGGTTATTACGTACACTCAGTGGCAAGTTGATTAGGCACACCCAACTATTGTTTAATTCATTTTTTAAATTTCACCTTTATTTAACCAGGTAAGCTTGTGAGAACAAGTTCTCATTTACAACTGCGACCTGGCCAAGATAAAGCAAAGCAGTGCGACAGAAACAATAACACAGAGTTATACATGGAATAAACAAGCGTACAGTCAATAACACAATAGAGAAAAAATAAATTCTATATACAGTGTGTGCAAACGGCAAGGAGGTAAGGCAATAAATAGGCCATAGTAGCAAAGTAATTACAATTTAGCAGATTAACACTGGAGTGATAGATGAGCAGATGATGGTGTGTAAGTAGTGATACTGGTGAGCAAAAGAGCAGCAAGGTAAATAAAAAACAATATGGGGATGAGATAGGTAGATTGGGTGGACTATTTACAGATGGACTATGTACAGCTGCAGCAATCGGTTAGCTGCTCAGATAGCTGATGTTTAAAGTTAGTGAGGGAAATGTAAGTCTCCAGCTTTTGCAATTTGTTCCAGTCACTGGCAGCAGAGAACTGGAAGGAAAGGCAGCCAAAGGAGGTGTTGGCTTTGGGGATGACGAGTGAGATATACCTGCTGGAGCGCGGGCTACGGGTGGGTGTTGTTATCATGATCAGTAAGCTGAGATAAGCCAGTGGGTCTGGCGACAAATATGTAGCGAGGGCCAGCCGACTAGAGCATACAGGTCGCAGTGGTGGGTGGTATAAGGCACTTTGGTAACAAAACGGATGACACTGTGATAGACTACATCCAATTTGCTGAGTAGAGTATTGGAAGCTATTTTGTAGATGACATCGCCGAGGATCGGTAGGATAGTCAGTTTTACTAGGGTAAGTTTGGCGGCTTGAGTGAAGGAGGCTTTGTTGCGGAATAGAAAGCCGATTCTAGATTTGATTTTGGATTGGAGATGTTTAATATGAGTCTGGAAGGAGAGTTTACTGTCTAGCCAGACACCTAGGTATTTGTAGTTGTCCACATATTCTAGGTCCGAACCGTCCAGAGTAGTGATGCTAGTCGGGCGGGCGGGTGCGGGCAGCGAACGGTTGAAAAGCATGCATTTGGTTTTGTTAGCGTTTAAGAGCAGTTGGAGGCCACAGAAGGAGTGTTGTATGGCATTGAAGCTTGTTTGGAGGTTAGTTAACACAGTGTCCAAAGAAGGGCCAGATGTATACAGAACGGTGTCGTCTGGGTAGAGGTGGATCAGGGAATCACCAGCTAGCTGCAAGAACGACATCGTTGATATATACAGAGAAAAGAGTCGGCCCGAGAATTGAACCCTGTGGTACCCCCATAGAGACTGCCAGAGGTCCCGACAACAGGCCCTTCGATTTTACACAATGACCTCTGTCTACGAAGTAGTTGGTGAACCAGGCGAGGCAGTCATTTGTGAAACCAAGGCTATTGAGTCTGCCGATAAGAATGCGGTGATTGACAGAGTTGAAAGCCTTGGCCAGGTCGATAACGACGGATGCACAGTACTGTCTTTTATCGATGGCGTTTATGATATCGTTTAGTACCTTGAGCATGGCTGAAGTGCACCCGTGACAGCTCGGAAACCGGATTGCACAGCGGAGAAGGTACGGTGGGATTCAAAATGATCAGTGATCTGTTTATTAACTTGGCTTTCAAAGACTTTAGAAAGGCAGGGCAGGATGGATATAGGTCTGTAACAGTTAGGGTCTAGAGTGTCACCCCCTTTGAAGAGGGGGATGACCGCGTCAGCTCTCCAATCTTTAGGGATCTCGGACGAAACAAAAGAGAGGTTGAACAGACTGGTAATAGGGGTTGCAACAATGGTAGTGATCATTTTTAGAAAGAAAGGTTCCAGATTGTCTAGCCCAGCTGATTTTTACGGCTCCAGGTTTTGCAGCTCTTTCAGAACATCTGTGATCTGGATTTGGGTGAAGGAGAAGCTGGGGAGGCTCGGGCAAGTAGCTGCGAGGGGTGCGGAGCTGTTGGCTGGGATTGGGGTAGCCAGGAGGAAAGCATGGCCATCCGTAGAGAAATGTTTATTGAAATTTTCGATTATCATGGATTTATCGGTGGTGACCGTGTCGCCTAGCCTCAGTGCAGTGGGCAGCTGGGAGGAGGTGCTCTTGTTCTCCATGGACTTTACAGTGTCCCAAAATCTTTTGGAGTTAGAGCTACAGGATGCAAATTTATGTTTGAGAAAGCTATCCTTTGCTTTCCTGACTGACTGTGTGTATTGGTTCCTGACTTCCCTGAACAGTTGCATATCGTGGGGACTATTCGATGCTATTGCAGTCCGCAACAGGATGTTTTTGTGCTGGTCAAGGTCTGGAGTGAACCAAGGGCTATATCTGTTCTTAGTTCTACATTTGTTGAAAGGGGCATGCTTATTTAAGATGATGAGGAAATTACTTTTAAAGAACAACCAGGCATCCTTGAATGACGGGATGAGGTCAATATCCTTCCAGGATATCTGGGCCAGGTCGATTAGAAAGGCCTGCTCGCAGAAGTGTTTTAGGGAGCGTTTGAAGGTGATGAGGGGTGGTCGTTTGACCGCGGACCCATAGCGGATGCAGGCAATGAGGCAGTGATCACTGAGATCCTGATTGAAAACAGCAGAGGTGTATTTGGAGGGCAAGTTGGTCAGGATAATATCTATGAGGGGGCCCATGTTTACGGATTTAGGGTTGTACCTGGTGGGTTCCTTGATAATTTGTGTGAGATTGAGGGCATCTAGTTTAGATTGTAGGACTGCTGGGGTGTGAAGCATATCCTAGTTTAGGCCACCTAACAGAACAAACTCTGAAGATAGATGGGGGGCAATCTATTCACAAATGGTGTCCAGGGCACAGCTGGGAGTGGAGGGGGGTCTATAACAGGCGGCAACAGTGAGAGACTTATTTCTGGAGAGATTCATTTTTTAAATGAGAAGCTCGAACTGTTTGGGCATAGACCTGGAAAGTATGACAGAACTTTGCAAGCTATCTCTGCAGTAGATTGCAACTCCTCCCCCTTTGGCAGTTCTATCTTGACGGAAAATGTTGTAGTTGGGTATGGAAATCTCAGAATTTTTAGCCAGGATTCAGACAATGCAAGGACATCAGGGTTCGCGGAGTGTGCTAAAGCGGTGAGTAAAACAAACTTAGGCAGGAGGCTTCTGATGTTAACATGCGTGAAACAAAGGCTTTTTCGATTACAGAAGTGAACAAATGAGAGTGCCTGGGTTAGCCTCCACATCACCTGAGGAACTGAGGAGGAGTAGGATGAGGGTACGGCTAAAGGCTAGCAAAACTGATCGTCTAGTGCGTTGGGGACAGAGAATAATAGGAGCAGATTTCTGGGCGTGGTAGAATAGATTCAGGGCATAATGTGCAGACAGGGGTTTGGTGGGTTGCGGTAAGCCCAGGCACTGAGTGATGATAAGAGAGGTTGCATCTCTGAACACGCTGGTTATACTGGGTGAGGTCACCGCATGTGTGGGAGGTGGGACAAAGGAGGTATCTAAGGAATGTACAGTGGGACTAGGGGCTCCGCAGTAAACTAAAACAATGATAATTATCCTAAACAACAGTATACAAGGCATATTGACATTTGAGAGAGACATAAATTGAGGCATAAAGCAATCACAGGTGTTGATTGGGAGAGTTAGCTAAGTCAAAAATGGGTAAGACAACAACAGCTAATCAGCTAAGACAACATCAACAGGTAAAGGCCGCTAGCAGTGGCTAACGATGACTAAATAGCTAGTAACTTAGCTAATTGGCTGGCTACCTTCTGATGAAAGTTTTGGCTATAGGGTCTAAAAAAAATAGCGGATTTGTGTCACATTGAGGGAGGCGGTTTACCGGAAGGTATATTTAATAAATAAATGGAAAACGCGATTGAAAATAAATTGGAATATATACAAAAAGGACGAAAAATACAAAAAGTAAATGAGAGGACAACAAACCACGTCTGCACTGCTACGCCATCTTCGATATACAGAAGGTAGCAGGTCAGACCCCCTTTGCCTCCAGAACAGCCTGAATTCTTCAAGACATGGGAACATTACTCAATTGGAATCAAGTAACCTAACATGTGCCAGGAAAAACATTCCTTACATCATTACACAACCCGGCACTAGCCTGTACTGTTGACTGGATTTGCTTACGCCAAATCCTGACTCTGCCATCAGCATGACGCAACAGGAACTGGGATTCATCAGACCACTCCTCAATTGTCCAGTGTTGATGATCACGTGCTCACTGGAGCCGCTTCTTCTTGTTTTTAAGTGATAGGAGTGGAACCTGGTGTGGTTGTCCGCTGCAATAGCCGATCCATGACAAGGACTGACAAAATGTGCGTTCTGAGATGCAGTTTATTGCCTTTTTTCAGCGAGCTGTTTTTGCCCACAGGACTGCCGCTGACTGGATGTTTATTGTTTGTCGCACCATTCTCTGTAAACCCTAAATACTGCCTTGTGTGAAAAGCCCAGGATTCCAGCCTTTTCTGAGATACTGGAACCGGCACCCATGGCACGGACGATCATACCACGCTCAAAGACACTTAGGTCACTCGTTTTGCCCATTTAACATTCAATCGAACAGCAACTGGATGCCTCAATGCCTGTGTACCTGCTTTACATAGCAAGCCACTGCCACGTGACTGACTGTCTGTAGGGGTACCTAATATACCTAATAAACTGTCCACTGAGTATACAAAACATTAAGAACACCTGCTCTTTCCATGACATAGACGGACCGGGTGAATCCAGGTGAAAGCTATTTTCTTTTTTTGAATTTTACCCCTTTTTCTCCCCAATTTCGTGGTATCCAATTGTTTTTAGTAGCTACTATCTTGTCTCATCGCAACAACTCTCGTATGGGCTCGAGAGAGACGAAGGTTGAAAGTCATGCGTCCTCCGATACACAACGGACCGGGTGAATCCAGGTGAAAGCTATTTTCTTTTTTTGAATTTTACCCCTTTTTCTCCCCAATTTCGTGGTATCCAATTGTTTTTAGTAGCTACTATCTTGTCTCATCGCAACAACTCTCGTATGGGCTCGAGAGAGAGACGAAGGTTGAAAGTCATGCGTCCTCCGATACACAACCCAACCAAGCCGCACTACTTCTTAACACAGCGCTCATCCAACCCGGAAGCCAGCCGCACCAATGTGTCGGAGGAAACACTGTGCACCTGGAAACCTTGGTTAGCGCGCACTGCGCCCGGCCCGCCACAGGAGTCACTGGTGCGCGATGAGACAAGGACATCCCTACCGGCCAAGCCCTCCCTAACCCGGTACGATGCTAGGCCAATTGTGCGTCGCCCCACGGACCTCCCGGTCACGGCTGGTTACGACAGAGCCTGGGCACGAACCCAGAGTCTCTGATGGCACAGCTGGCGCTGCAGTATTAACCACTGCGCCACCTGGGAGGCGAAAGCTATTTTCAATCAGTGTAGATAAAGGGGAGGAGACAGGTTAAATAAGGATTTTTAAGCCTTGAAACAATTGAGACATGGATTGTGTATGTGTGCCATTCAGAGGGGCGGCAGGGTAGCCTAGTGGTTAGAGCGTTGGACTAGTAACTGGAAGGTTGCAAGTTCAAACCCCCGAGCTGAAAAGGGGGTTTGGGGGGTTTGTTCTGCCCCTGAACAAGCAGTTAACCCACTGTTCCTAGGCCGTCATTGAAAATAAGAATTTGTTCTTAACTGACTTTCCTAGTTAAATAAAGGTTAAAAAATAAATAAAGAGGGTGAATGGGCAAGACAAAAGATGTGCCTTTGAACGAGGTATGCTAGTAGGTGCCAGGCGCTCACTGCAACGGTGCTGGGTTTTTCAAATCCAGCCAACTTGACACAACTTTGGGAAGCATTGGAGTCAACATGGGCCAGCATCCCTGTGAAAGGCTTCCAATGCCATAATACATTTTACAGACACAAAAAGATCCCACCTTGTCGAGCGTATTTGGTTTTTGTCGAAATTATGGAACGTTTTTTATCCGACATGTACTAAACCTGGTTAGGGACCATATTACATGTTACAGTGGACACACCAATTAAAGAGGCAGCATTGACATTCATGTAAACAAAAGCATCCAGAGAGTTCATAGCACGGTTAGAGTGTATTGCTAGGGCCAGGTGAAATTTTATGTGGCAGTGTTTCTCATAGGCCCCTAAGACTCAAATGAAAAAGTGCCTGTCGCTTTAAGTCAATTTATAAACAAAAACTGTGACTAAACATGATTGGCTAGTTTTATTGATTAAACATGTCGAAAATGCTGTCATGGTAAGGAAGGATCCACCCCAGATTTTGGCTTTTTTTTTGTGCTGTTCAGTGGCTGACCAAGTACAATAGCAGATTGATTAGCCACAAATTGGGGAATTGTGTGCTAATATTGTTTGAGAATAAAGTGGAATTGTAACCAAAGTATTCACACCAGATTCTCAATGTACAAATCCCTTGCGCAAATCTGTCCCGACTATTTATTTTAAGTAAGAGCTTATTGTATTGTGCCATGCTGGCCTTTCCCCCATATATATATATTTGATGGCTTAAATTGAAATGTTTGCCTCAAACCGTTTAAAATATTATCATCAAGCTTAAAATATGTGGATTGAATTAAGGGAAAACATGTACAAGGCATTTTTGGTTAATAAATAGCTCATGAACTTAATGGTTTAGAACCCGTTTCTGAGCAGGAATAAAACGTATCATATACATAGAAGAATGGAATGTATTTGAGTTTTTCTGTTATAATATATCTCACCGTGTATTTTCTCAATTTCTCTCTACTTGCAGATGTACTTCAACTCAACCATCTCAGACAGCACCAAGCTGCTGAAGCCAGTGTTGGTGTTTGCGTTTGCCATCGTGGCGGCGCTAACCGGCCTCACCCAGATCACCCAGTACCGCAGCCACCCCATTGACGTCTACGTGGGCTTCCTCATAGGGGCCGGCATCGCTGCTTACCTGGTAAGACCTAACTTCCAATGACATCTATCTGGACTTGTGACATTTATTTGACAGTGATGATGCATATTAATCTTTATTTCTTTTTTTATCTGCAGGATTGACAGGTGGTTAAAACATTTAGGAACATGACATTTAAGGATTCTGTCAAAGCGGATTTAAAAAGGGCTATTCGTGCGCGCATACATTTCTGAAAGGGACAGTACCATTCAAAAGTTTGGACACACCTACTCATTCAAGGGTTTTTCTTTATTTTTACTATTTTCTACATTGTACAATAATAGTGAAGACATCAAAACTATGAAATAACTTAT
This sequence comes from Oncorhynchus mykiss, assembly GCF_013265735.2. Lineage (NCBI taxonomy): Eukaryota > Metazoa > Chordata > Actinopteri > Salmoniformes > Salmonidae > Oncorhynchus > Oncorhynchus mykiss. Next base: position 57,590,332 of record NC_048569.1, on the reverse strand, counting down.
ATGGAATCATGTAGTAACCAAAAAAATTGTTAATCAAATATTTGATGTATTTGCGAAGGGAGTCTACCGACTACTTCCTGTAGTAGCCAAAACGATTCTGCAATTTGATTTCAGGCGAGCACTGGAGAGGAAAGTGTTATTCACTAGACAGTGATGTAGAATTTCAGCTGATCAAACTGCACTGCATACCATCTCTCCCTCCCCCACTTAAACGGCTTACCTGCAGTTTAGTGCTAGGCTCTTTGATATCTCCAGATTGCTGCTCTTATTGAAGTTTTTCACACTCCTCCCTCTCTCATTTGCTTTCCGCTTTCACACGACTATCTGTCCTCAGGGAGGGATGGAGTTCACTTTCATGCCCATCATTTCATTCCCTCTCTCTCTCTCTCTCTCTCTCTCTCTCTCTCTCTCTCTCTCTCTCTCTCTCTCTCTCTCTCTCTCTCTCTCTCTCTCTCTTTTATATATATATATATATATATCTCCCTCTCTCTCCATTTTAGACACTCTTTTTCCATCCTTCGTCTGAATGGCGATTATTTGAACAGATTCTGGAATTGTCTTTCTATGACATTCTGTCTGTCTATGGTGAGGCCTACTCTACATACCCATTTGTCTTATCATGCTCTCTCATTCGTATGTCATTTTTTCTCAGAGCTCTTTTCTGTCTCATATCTCTTCCCTTCTCTCATTTCCTCTTGGTCCCTATGTTCTCTCACTCTTATCGGAGATAGCGAGCGGTGGTTAGAGCTAGCTCGTCAGTTCTGTTTAAGTCGGCTTCCTCTGGAGTGTAAAGCACAGGGCAATAAACCAGGCAGACGAATGATAGTGAATGATAATGACTTTCCACAGGACTATTATGCCGAGTAGCTGTGGAGGGATTTCAGGCGACCAAGGCCTTCTCTTCTTCTCTTCCAGGCTTTCCATGCCGTTGGCAACTTCAGGTCCTCCGACGACATCATCATCAAGCCAGCTCCGCCCCCCCAGAAGGAGGACGCCCTGCGAGCGCTGACCCAACGGGGCCACGACTCGGTCTACAACAAAGGTGTCGCCTCAGCATCGGAGAGCGCCGACGAGATCGCCGCGCCGCCCTCCCTGGACCGGCTGGAGGGCATGGGTCGGCCACTACAGCGCGAGAAAGCCTCTATCGGGAGCTTGAAAAGGGCCAGTGTGGACGTGGAGCTCCTGGCGCCCCGCAGCCCCATGGGCCAGCAGACCATGGTGACCTTCAGCAACACGCTGCCCAGATCTAGCATGAACGCTAACGGGGGCCTGGGCGCTAACGGGGGCCCAGAGGAGTCCATGATGCCTACTCAACCCGTACAAAGGAGGCTCAAGGCTGTGCAAGTGCCCATGGACCCCATGCGCTCACAGCAGTTGGTGACGGAGTGGAAGCAGAAGTCCATGGAGATGCGGGGTCTGAGCCTTAGGGATGAAGCCGAGCGAGATGCCAGTGAGGAGGGCTCCGAAGGGGGGGAGGAAGGGTCCGAGGACGGGGGGCCACAGGCCTCGCTCTATCCATCTATGGTGCAGTCCAACAGGGGAGCTTCTGCCGGCCCAATCCCCGTCAGTGTGGGGCCTCCAGGTAGTGCCAGGGTGGTGGCAACTCCTAGACCCCCCCACATCCCCGAGGCGGGTCCCCCGCCAGTGTCGCCCAAAAGCGCACTAACCCGCGCCAAGTGGCTGTCCATCACAGAGAAGAGCGGTGGTGGCGGGTCGATTCGCGGGGCACCCAACCAGCCGCGCATCATGCAGGTGATCGCCATGTCCAAGCAGCAGGGTCTCCTCCCTTCCTCCTCCTCAGGGGGCACGCCCAAGTCCTCCGAGACCACCTCCACCTCCTCCTGCACCTCCTCTACGGCCAGTGCTGATTCGCCCCACTACCGCCCGCCCTCAGAGGCCCAGCGTGATTCGGCCATCATCACCGTAGACGCCCACGCCCCCCACCACCCGGTGGTGCACGGTGGCCCGCCCCCCTGCTCGGGCAACGGGAACCCCTGGGAGTGGAGGGGCGCGTCCAACGGCAGCGACCCTCGAGACTCCTACGAGCTCAACGACCTGAACCGCGGCGACAGCGTTGGTGCTCGCGGCAGCACTGGCAGCTTCCGGCCACACCAGACCATCTCGCCGTGCTCCTCCACCGGCGACGGGGACCCAGAGATGCTTCCCCCTCTGCCCCTCCCCCACGCGGAGGTCCCCCACGACGGGAGAAGCCGGGAGTCCACCTTACGACGCAAGACTGCACTAGTCCTCCTGGAGAGGGACATTCAATTTCAAAACAAGAGTGAGCAGGAGAACTACTATAAAAAAATACAGGGTGGCCGGAGGTATAAGGATTAGTCACTAACTAACTGATAAGCCTTACAGTCAAACCACAAAACAGCACAAAACCTGGACTGACAAGCTGGGCTCTGCTATTACGCATCTCTCGGACTTTGTGTGTTATCAAAGGAGCTGTGCAAAACTGTTGTAGGCTACTACGATGTATGCTAGACGGAGGGAAACATCTCGAGTTGCTGTGGGACCCTGAGGTATTTTCAGGAGCACATAGACATTTTTCAAAGGTTCAAATCAGAAGCACACCACCCCGCAACACAAACCCCCAAAAAAGACAATGTATTAAAGCTCCGTCTACTGAGCCGAACCAGACAGTTTTGTTACATTTCTTTATTGACTCCATCTTCCTTTCAATGTTTCCACTGTTATGACCACTCGATGGGCTGATTGTCTAGTGTTGGAATGGCATCTACTGTATGTTGTGTTCTCTCCGGTGTTAGTGCTTGATTGCTAATGTGTAGATTCTGAGCATGTATGTCTGGGTGTTTTTGTGTGTTTGGGTCAGTGGGTCAGGTGCTTGTGTGTATGGGTGTGTGGGTATGTGTTGAAGAAGAAGTGTGCTTTCAACAAAAAAAAGAAGATGTTATTCTGCGGCAGAATGTTCGGGGGCCCCTGATGGTGCCCATTCTCGACAAAGTTCAGACCTTGAACTTAACTTCAAAATGAAGAACAACAACAAAATGTAACATCAACTTCCTTCTTTTAGTGGAGAATACCACGAGGACTGAATGGCTGTAAAAATCGTGCAAAGGAGTGCTTTTCAATTTCAACATTTCCATATGGATGTTACTTTTGAGACAGCGACGGGAGTACCCCTTGACTTAAAGCATTAACCGTGTGTATTTTTTGGGCTGGACACGGTATAAGAGAAACCACAATAGGAAAAGTGACATCAGTCATTTGATCAAAGCAATAGAGGCAGTATGTGTAAAATAGAATGGGTTATTTTGAAGGTTTCTTTTTTCTGATCGTTGAAAGTGAACATGTATACAAATCAGCATACTCCTGCGGATGGACTACTGCATGTATGTGGCTGTCAGGTTGGAAATACTACTTTGTCAGTAAACAAGAACAACAAAAAAAGAAATTAAAAGTTGTCGTTAGTAACTGAACTGTGAGGTACCAGTGTGGCAAATGTTGCATATCTGAGACTTTATTGTCCACCAAAGCCCTTCAACTTACAATCAGAAGATGTGTCAATTCCTCACAACAGCTTTAGAATATGCTGTATTTTGGCTTCTTTCAAAGCGCGTTCTAGTGCTGCGCACGATAATTCCAGCCGTGTGCCTTTTTAAAGGGAATTTACCCACTGTTAAGGAGATCGCATTCATGGTAAATGCTGCAGCTCAAACGTAAATTCGACACACGCCTAAACAAGTGCAATGCATTTGTTGTCAATGCATTTCGAGTTGAATCCTGGCCTTAGTGTGTCGACTAAATCATTTCATTCAGCAAATTATGACCCAAACAAACCCATTCCTTTTTTGTTTGTTTTTATTTTTTAGCCCTTTTTCTCCCCAATTTCGTGGGTTCCATTTGGTAGTTACAGTCTTGTCTCATTGCTGCAACTCCCGTACGGACTCGGGAGAGAGGCGAAGGTCGAGAGCTGTGCTTCCTCCGAAACACGACCCAGCCAAGCAGCACTGCTTCTTGGCACAATACCCACTTAACCCAGAAGCCAGCCGCACCAATGTGTCGGAGGAAACACTGTACACCTGGCGACCGTGTCAACATGCACTGCGCCCAGGCCCGCCACAGGAGTCGCTAGTGCGCGATGGGGCAAGGACATGCCTGCCGGCCTAACCCGGACGACATGGGCCAATTGTGCGCCGCCCCATGGGTCTCCCGGGCGCGGCCGGCTGAGACAAGGCCTGGACTCAAACTCAGAATCTCTAGTGGCACTAGAGATACCCCGAGTCCCTGGTTTGAGTAGCACCCTGAGTTGTCCCCTAAAAATACTGGAGAAGCACTCATTTGCTGGATTACCGTGCGAGTTGGGGTTCACTAGCTAGGCGATCAGGCTGGTGTCAGGGAGATGGAGAGAGAGAAGGCAGCCCCAGGCACCAAGCAGATTGCTGTGGATGATGTCCACAGCCACTGGGGGTCTAAATTAGCACCAAAACGCCTGCGGGTATACACTGACTATGATTTATTACTGAGGAATATGCTAAACAGACACACAGGCATGTACGCTCACACACAGACACACACACACACGTGTTCACATGAATGTCTCCACTCACAAAGGGACACATGCATAGCTACATACAGTACTACAGGAATTCACTTCATTAACCAAATGGGATCATTGCGAAACACAGCGTTGCATCTTCTCTGTTTAATAAATGAAGCTTAACTATGTTTTGCAGGCATTTTAATGAGTCAATTCTCAGGGCAAATTGTGTAGTCTCCAAATCATTACTTTCCCTAATCCGTCTCTTTTAGTCTGTTAACTTCTTCTCTCGTGCGGAGTTGAAACGATGCTCTTAAATTGAGGTGCCGGAATAGAGATCTGCATGCCCCATGAGGTGACTGGTTAAACTCGCCAATTAAAGGGAGATTAAAGGGAGCCAGAGATATGAAAAGATGTTGCCAAACATGAACTGCAGAATCCTAGATAGTCTCAAGGGTGAAGTTTTTAACCCCCCCAGAAATGGTCTGCTATCCACCATCTGAAGCCCTGCCTATTTAACACATGCTCCACCAAAACAGGTTATCTCAACCCGCAGAGAGGCCCTTTAATTGATCGTGTTAATAATACATGCTCAATTGATTGAGGATGGGAGTTAACTTCTTGCTTATTGTGAATGGTCTTTGTTGTCGTGGAAAGATGAATAATGCAAGGATAGAAGTGGGCAGAATAGTTGCCCTATCGGATGGTTAAAGAGCGTCCATGCCCCGATGGTATCCTTGACGATGCACACGGAACCTTGTGTCCCACACCTGGGGCCTCATTATGCAGTTACCAGGGCAACGTGTAGGAGAAACACACTTCCCTCCCTTCTTCCTCCTACTCTCCTTCTCTTTATCTCTCTATCCTTCTCCCTCTATCTTTCATCGCACGCATGCACGCACACACACACACACACACACATAGGAGACTGGAGACAGGCTTACTACCAGTCAATTTCAGATCAGCATAATTCTGCATTAATGTACACCTAGGGTCAGCATCCACTTGGTGACGACCGTTTGATTTGATTTTGCTGCCAGACAGATAGGAACTTGCTGTAGATTTGGAGTGCAAAGTAGATTTTTTTCTGTACACTGCAATGTAACCCGAATTCAGGCTTGCATTTTTAAGCTTTTTCGTTAGGATAGATCAATTCCAGCTTTGAGCTTCAATGAAAATTCATATCCTCAGTGCTTGAATTTTTCAGATCGTCTGATACAAAAACACTTATCTCTAACGATTTCATCCAGCAATATCTGATCAAGCAGAGGCTTCCTATGCCGTCTGATTAAAAGCCAGATCAGATAGACACGCACTATTAAAATATGTAATTGCAAAGGCATTGTGATTACACGATTGTGGAAGAGACCTGGTACAGTGTAATTTAATCCAAGTTATTAACATGAAGAAAGTAGCAGGCAATGATGATTTATTCAATCTAAGAGTCAACAGCCGAAGCCTGAGGATGATGAAAAATGTGAGTAATATCAGCCATCTGGTAAGGGGAGGTGTTTTTGGTCTCAGTATCTCTTTAACAACCAGACTAAAGACACAAAAAGCGACTTGCGTTCAGCCTCTACATGCAGTGCCTAATGGAAACTTTTCCTCGGCTGGTTTGCATTGAACTTTTGGTAGTTTCAACACCCCACCTACACACCCACACACACGCCGCAAGGGGGAGAGACGGCGGTCAGCACCCTGTGATATACATTTGTTTCTTTATTTCCTGGAGGCGAGCACAGCCCAGGCTGTTGCTATGGCGACAGGGGCTCTGCAATGTGCGCTTGGAGTGTGAATCAATTTATCATTTTAATGAGGAGTGTGTGTGTGTACTGTGTGAGTGTTTGTGTGTGAGTGAGAGAGAGAGGGCGGGAGCAGCAGAGGACGGGTCAAAAGGTGCACATGAGACAGGCATTCAATTCATTTGATTTTTCTGGCATTTCATGAAAGAATGCATTTGAATGAATCTCTTACCGTTTTCTTGTCTGTGCTTCTGAATACACTGACAGGCCTTCATCAAAATCTTATTTCAAGCATAACATTACACGCTTTGAGTAGTTTGCACATCAATAAGGTGACAATTGATGTAATCTGAGCGGAGAGCCAAATATCTGTGATACAGTACCTTTGGCAATAATATGTTTGGTAAACGTGTTAAACAAACAGTGCAGGACAGTACTGCAGGGAAGGCAGGAAGAGAGTGAGGCAGGGCAGGAGAATGGAGCGATTTCAGTGCCAAGAGTTCCATAATTGTTCATTTGTGTCAGGATATTGAATTTGAATGTAATGTTTTTGAATATGTAATGCACAAATGTAATCATTTAATTCAGAAATGTAACTTGTATTTCATGATTTTAGACTAAATTGAGTGACTATTGCATTCCATTTTTAAATTAAATTAAATTGAAATGTTTTAATTAAATTAAATTGAATATTCAAATTGAATATTTATGTATTCAGTTTGTATATGATAGATATTGCATTCATTGTCTGCATCAAGTTTACAAAATATAATTTTAAGTTTTCAGTTGCATATATTCAACTTCTCAGATGCATTCAGATTCAGTTTTCAAATTAAGTTCTCTAAATTCAGATTCAAAGATAAGATTCAAAGATGCATTCAGATTCAATGATAAGAAGGCTGTTCCTAACCAATTGTATTTTTTCGTTTGTTTCTTTGCGTTGTTTGTAACTTATTATTTTTTGACTTATTTTGTACATAATGTTGCTGCTACCGTCTCTTATGACTGAAAATAACTTCTGGACATCAGAACAGCGATTACTCACCACGAACTGCAGAATCCTTTTTTTCCTTTAATGAGTCCGACGAGCCCGACCTGAATGACATACTGCTTTTCCGGGAACAGGCCCAGATCCCCGTCATTTACGTGAAGAGAAGGCGGAGAAAAAAGGTCCAGAGGTCGAGCTGCCTTCTGAGAATTCTTAGGCAATCGAATAAACCCCCACTGCCTTCCGTTCTGCTCGCAAACATGCCATTTTTGAATGACAACATTATCAACATACAGCTGGCTGGTTATACGCTGTGTCGGCAGGATAGAACAGCGGTGTCTAGTAAGACGAGGGGTGGCGGACAATGTATTTTTGTAAATAACAGCTGGTGCATGATATCTAAGGAAATCTCAAGGTTTTACCTTCCTGAGGTGGAGTATCTCATGATAAGCTGTAGACCACACTATGTACCTAGAGTTTTCATCTGTATTTTCGTAGCTGTCTACATACCACCACAGACTAATGCTGGCACTATCAGCATGTTAAATGTGCAACCAGAGGGGGAAAAAACTCTGTAATACCAACATGTTTTAAGCAGACCACAATAGTTTCTGTGCCCAAGAACACTAAGGTAACATAAATGACTACAGACCCATAGCACTCACGTCTGTAGCCATGAAGTGGTTTGAAAGGCTGGTCATGGCTCACATCAGCATCATTATCCCAGAAACCCTAGACCCAATCCAATTTGCATACCGCCCCAACAGATCCACAGACGATGGAATCTCTATTGCACTCCACACTACCCTTTCCCACCTGCACAAAAGGAACACCTACAGTGCCTTGCGAAAGTATTCGGCCCCCTTGAACTTTGCAAACTTTTGCCACATTTCAGGCTTCAAACATAAAGATATAAAACTGTATTGTTTTGTGAAGAATCACCAACAAGTGGGACACAATCATGAAGTGGAACGACATTTATTGGATATTTCAAACTTTTTTAACAAATCAAAAACTGAAAAATTGGGCGTGCAAAATTATTCAGCCCCTTTACTTTCAGTGCAGCAAACTCTCTCCAGAAGTTCAGTGAGGATCTCCGAATGATCCAATGTTGACCTAAATGACTAATGATGATAAATACAATCCACCTGTGTGTAATCAAGTCTCCGTATAAATGCACCTGCACTGTGATAGTCTCAGAGGTCCGTTAAAAGCGCAGAGAGCATCATGAAGAACAAGGAACACACCAGGCAGGTCCGAGATACTGTTGTGAAGAAGTGTAAAGCCGGATTTGGATACAAAAAGATTTCCCAAGCTTTAAACATCCCAAGGAGCACTGTGCAAGCGATAATATTGAAATGGAAGGAGTATCAGACCACTGCAAATCTACCAAGACCTGGCCGTCCCTCTAAACTTTCAGCTCATACAAGGAGAAGACTGATCAGAGATGCAGCCAAGAGGCCCATGATCACTCTGGATGAACTGCAGAGATCTACAGCTGAGGTGGGAGACTCTGTCCATAGGACAACAATCAGTCGTATATTGCACAAATCTGGCCTTTATGGAAGAGTGGCAAGAAGAAAGCCAATTCTTAAAGATATCCATAAAAAGTGTTGTTTAAAGTTTGCCACAAGCCACCTGGGAGACACACCAAACATGTGGCAGAAGGTGCTCTGGTCAGATTAAACCAAAATTGATTTTTTTGGCAACAATGCAAAACGTTATGTTTGGCGTAAAAGCAACACAGCTGAACACACCATCCCCACTGTCAAACATGGTGGTGGCAGCATCATGGTTTGGGCCTGCTTTTCTTCAGCAGGGACAGGGAAGATGGTTAAAATTGATGGGAAGATGGATGAAGCCAAATACAGGACCATTCTGGAAGAAAACCTGATGGAGTCTGCAAAAGACCTGAGACTGGGACGGAGATTTGTCTTCCAACAAGACAATGATCCAAAACATAAAGCAAAATCTACAATGGAATGGTTCAAAAATAAACATATCCAGGTGTTAGAATGGCCAAGTCAAAGTCCAGACCTTGAATCCAATCGAGAATCTGTGGAAAGAACTGAAAACTGCTGTTCACAAATGCTCTCCATCCAACCTCACTGAGCTCGAGCTGTTTTGCAAGGAGGAATGGGAAAAAAATTCAGTCTCTCGATGTGCAAAACTGACATACCCCAAGCGACTTACAGCTGTAATCGCAGCAAAAGGTGGCACTACAAAGTATTAACTTAAGGGGGCTGAATAATTTTGCACGCCCAATTTTTCAGTTTTTGATTTGTTAAAAAAGTTTGAAATATCCAATAAATGTCATTCCACTTCATGATTGTGTCCCACTTGTTGTTGATTCTTCACAAAAAAATACAGTTGTATATCTTTATGTTTGAAGCCTGAAATGTGGCAAAAGGTCGCAAAGTTCAAGGGGGCCGAATACTTTCGCAAGGCACTGTATGTGAGAATGCTATTCATTGACTAGAGCGCAGTGTTGAACACAAGCTAATCAATAAGCAAAGGACCTTGGGACTAAACACCTCCCTCTGCAACTTGATCCTGGACTTCCTGACGGGCCGCCCCCACGTGGTAAGGGTAGGTAACAACACATCCGCATCGCAGTGCTAGCGGTACCACCAGAGATTCTGGGTTCGAGCCCAGGCTCTGTCGTAGCCGGCTGCGACCGGAATGTCCATGGGGCAACGCACAATTGGCCCAGCGTCGTCCGGGTTAGGGAGGGTTTGGCCGGCAGGTCTTATCGCGCACTAGCAACTCCTGTGGCTGGCCGGGCGCAGTGCATGCTAACCAGGTCGCCAGGTGTACAGTGTTTCCTCCGACACATTGGTGCGGCTGGCTTCCGGGTTGGATGTGCATTGTGTCAAGAAGCAGTGCGGCTAGGTTGGGTTGTGTTTCGGAGGACGCATGGCTCTCGACCTTCGCCTCTCTCTCGAGTCTGTACGGGAGTTGCAGCGATGAGACAAGACTGTAACTACTACCAATTGGATACCACGAAATTGGGGAGAAAAAACAACAACACATCGCCACACTGATCCTCAACACGAGGGCCCCTCAGGGGTGCGAGCTCAGTCCCCTCCTGTACTCCCTGTTCACTCATGACTGCACGGCCAGGCACGACTAAAACAACATCATTAAGTTTGCTGATGACACAACAGAGGTAGGCCTGATCACCGACAACGACTAGACAGCCTATAGAGAGGAGGTCAGAGACCTGGCCGTGTGGTGCCAGGACAAAAACCTCTCCCTCAATGTGATCAAGACAAAGGAGATGATTGTGGACTACAGGAAAATTAGGACCGAGCACTCCCCCATTCTCATCGATGGGGGCTGTAGTGGAGGTTGAGAGCTTCAAGTTCCTTGGTGTCCACATCACCAACAAACTAACATGGTCCAAGCACATCAAGACAGTCGTGAAGAGGGCATGACAAAACCTATTACCCATCAGGAGACTGAAAAGATTTGGCATCGGTCCTCAAAAGATTCTACAGCTGCACCATCGGGACTGACTGGTAGCATCACTGCAATGTATGGCAACTGCTCGGCCTCCGATCGCAAGGCACTACAGAGGGTAGTACTGGCGTTTGGCCCAGTACATCACTGGGGTCAAGCTTCCTGCCATCCAGGATTTATATACCAGGCGGTGTCAGAGAAAGGCCCTAACATTTTTCAAAGACTCCAGCCACCTTAGTCATAGACTGTTCTCTCTGCTACCACACGGGAAGCGATACCGGAGCACCAAGTCTAGGTCCAAGAGACTTCTAAACAACTTCTACCCCCAAGCCATAAGACTCCTGGCTACCCAGATTATTTGCATTGCCCCCCCCCCCCCCCCCCCCCCCTTTTACACCGCTGCTACTCTCTGTTGTCATCATCTATGCATAGTCACTTTAATAACTCTACTTACATGTACATATTACCTCAATTACCTTGATTAACCGGTGCCCCCGCACATTGACTCTGTAACGGTACCCCCCTGTATATAATCTCGCTATTGTTATTTTACTGCTGTTCTTTAATTACTTGTTACTTTTATTTCTTATTCTTATTCATTTTTTTTTTAACTGCATTGTTGGTTCGGGGCTCGTAAGTATTCGGCGCATGTGACTAATAGAATTTGATTTGATTTGAAACCAGAGACAAGATCCTGGTACTTTGCCAGCCAAGAAATGTAGATGAGAACTGATAGAATCAAACAATCACTGTGGTACACAGAAGGGTCCATGCTATCCGCGATCCTTGGGATGTCCCTACCCCATTGAGGTTGAAATTGTAAATGGTTTGTGTTAGACGTGTTAGTTTCAAGTTTCCGGCAAGGGTAGTCATGATAAGGTTACCATGTAACTGACTGGGTTGAGCTAAAGCCTAGGCATTGGTCCTGTGACTTGGATGGGTCTCTTCAAGAAGGAGCTCAAAGGGGGGTGAAAAATAACACAGGTGGCTCGGTGACCATGGTCATGTGATGAGTGACTTGTCTGAGACCTGGAAACTTGCATTGTCTGGCACACAGGAGACCTGGGTCAGAACCCCATCACTCAAACTAATGTCCCATGTGCCTATGGTTCTATTAAGTCATTTTTCCGTTTACCTCTTGCTTTATTTTTTATAGATTTACTTAGAAGTGCTTTAATTTGTATTTATTCCTAGTGTGTGCTGTGTTTTGGTTGACTTCTTATTTACTTATTTGAGTGACTTCCTTTCCTTTCAATTCGTTAACCCCTTTTGAATGCTTGTCTCATTGTGTAAATGAATGTGTTAATTAGGGACCTGAGCCACACTCACCACACCTGAGGTGTACAGTAATGGGGTTAATGATAAGCTGTTTGTAAACAAGTTATTTTGTGGGTGTCACATCCTGACCATAGAAAGCCTGTATCTTCTATGGTAGAGTAGGTCAGGGCGTGACTTGGGGTGTTTAGTCTAGTTTAATATTTCTATGTGGGGTTCTAGGTTTATTTTTCTATGTTGGTGTTTGTGTATGATTCCCAATTAGAGGCAGCTAGTAATCCTTGTCTCTAATTGGGAATCATACTTAAGTTGCATTTTTTCCACCTGTGGGTTATGGGATATTGTTTATGTATATTGTGTTTGAGCACTACGTAGTCACTGGTCTTTGTAAGTTTCGTTATTTTGTTTTCAGTTTCACTTATTCATTAAAAGATGTGGAACTGTACTCACGCTGCGCCTTGGTCTGATCATTATTACGAACAACGTGACAGTGGGGAAAAACTCATTCTGATTGGCTGGACCTGGCTCCCCAGTGGGTGGACTTAACTCCCAAGTGGGTGGGCCTCCTAGGCTGCGCCCCTAACCAGTCATATGAAATCCATAGATTTAGGGCCTAATGAATTTATTTTCTTCTATGAACTGTAATTGTTGCATGTTGCATTTATATTTTTGTTCGGGATTGTTTATAGCCGAAAAAGTTAAAACACTAGAGCGAAATTCATAGGAGGAAAATAAATTCAACATGCCACATTGGCTTTAGAAAGCGCCAGAAACATCTATACCAAAGTGCGTGTTTAATTCTATCTGTTCTTATCTACTTTTCCTGGCTGGCGAAGTACCAGGATGTTTTCTCTGGTTCTCTGGTTTTTGGAAACTGAATCTGAATGCATCTTGGGTATATGAAACCTTGATCAACTTGAAATGACCGTTTGTAAGCTTGATACACAAACAATGAATGCAATATCTACCATTTTGAAACCAAAAATATTAATATTCCATTTTAATATTCAATTGATTTTTTTTAAACTGAATGCAATATTCACTCATTTCAGTTTCAAATCATGAAATACAATTTATGGATTCAATTTGTGCATTACAAATTCAATATCCTAATTGAAATTCAATATTATGGAATTCAAATGCAATTTCTGTTGACACTGAAATCGCTTCATACTGGAGGCTGGGTAGGTCTAGACTCTAGAGGCAAAGTTTTGTACAACTGGAATGTAAATTCTTTACCACTGAAACTCTGTTTTGATCTTTTCAATATCCCCCTGATCACAAGGCAATTAACTGCTGTGTGCATGAGAGGAGGTGCAGTAAACCCAATGGAAAGAACTTTCTCCTTCCAGATGACTGTTCTTTCCCTTTGCTATTCAATGTGAAGAATGTGTGAATTAATGGAATGAGAATATCTCATTTAAAAACACTAGGAGCAAACTATTCCTCATTGAACAGATATACCACAGACTATACCACAGAGGAAATTATACTATGGCATTGTTTTTTAAATTGTGTGGTAGTTTTTCTATTTTGGTCTATTTATTTCCGTCATTACCTCCCATTGTTTTCTTGTGTGGGAACATCGCAATACCCACAGGAGTATGGCTATTCAGCTGTAGCGTAAGATATTGGTAACTGATCAAATAAACACTTGAGGAAATGAGGGATACAACAGATATTGAAAGCTGCTGCTTCCACACAGGTGTGGTTCCTGAGTTAATTAAGCAATTAACATCCCATCATGCTTAGATCACGTATAAAAATGCGCAATTGCCCATTATTTTTGCTACCGTGGTTTCAAAGAAGAGATCTCAGTGAATTTGATAGAGGGGTCTCAAAGGAGCAATGTTGGGGTTAAAGGGTGTGTGTTTATGTGTGTGTCTCAGTCACCAGATCTCAACCCAACTGAACACTTATGGGAGATTCTGGAAAGGCGCCTGAGAAAGTGTTTTCCACCAGCATCAACAAAACACCAAATTATGGAATTTATCATGGAAGAATGAAGTTACATCCCTCCAATAGAGTTCCAGACACTTGTAGAATCTATGCCAAGGTGCATCGAAGCTGTTCTGGCAGCTCGTGGTGGCCCAACGCCCTACTAAGACAATGTATGTTGGTGTTTCCATCATTTTGGCAATTACCTGTATGTAGATGCTATAAAAAGATTTGTACATACAGTATCTAAATGTTTTTAAAACGGGGAAACCTGTCACGACTTTTAATCAAACAGTAAAACATTAAACGCTGTATTTTTTTCTCCCTGGCTGGCCTTTTCTCTGTCTCCAACCCGCATCCATGATTGATGACTTTGACATGCAATTATCGCTATCCTCACTGGTTCTTGACCCACCTATCAACGGAGAAAGCGATTACAGATTTTCAACCTAAAATCCTTCCATTCATTTTGTTTACCAGTGCTTAGTGAGTACATTTTTTGCATTGATCCTCTGTCTTCTTTTTGGTTTCAACTATCCATTTTTCCTTTTTACCTCCTACTCAGATATCATCACTTTAGCCTGAAAGAGCTTTGGTGTGCCTGTCTGCTTGTTGGCATGAGTTACTCTACAAGATCATGACTCCTCTACAGCTCTCTGACTCAGTGGTGAAGGTAGTTGAAGTGTGGATGTCAGCTTCAATCATATGCAACAAAAGACCTTTCGGAGACTGAGGGCAGTACTGTCAGGTACCACACTTTAGCCCACTCACCCCAACTAGTTTCCCCTTTGAAATGCTGTTCATGATCTGTGTCTCCCAAATGTTTCTTGTGTTTACTGAGTGTGAACCTCCTAAAAGCATTTTCCTGTAGCCCTCTATCCCGATTGATTAAAACTATGGCCCTGTCCAGAAACAACCTCTAACCCACCTAAGCCTAGACACTTGGGTAGATTAGAAAGAATTAGGACAGTATCTCCACTTACACTCTAATACACTTGGTTGAATTTTTGCCATCTTGTTAATATCCTCCCTTCCAGATCCAACTGCCCTAGGAGGTAGCAGTTAGGCCTTGTTTCTGGACAGGGCTTATGTTTCCTGTCACAACCCTTCATTAAGTCATGATTAGAAATGGCAAACACATATCCAGTTCAATCAGTATCTTAGCTGTCCTCTGTCACTCTGTCCCTAAACTGTGTCTGTCAGTATGGTGTTATGGTGGTGCTGCTATGCACTGCACAGATAGCTAGAGCAATGACACGTTTGCCCTCAGAATGGCACCCCGTGGAAACTGTTAACGCAATGTTTGTATGCCTACTGACAAGGCTATAACCACTGCACTTCAGCTGACATTCCCTCCGGAATGGCTGTCAAATAGACAGCCATAACTAGGTTGGGACAATATCAGCAATTAGCAAACTTAGTGCCACCCTTCACAGTTGTTTGTGTGGCCTAAATGAACCTTGTGATTGTGATGCGGGGTGCCGCAAATCGCAGCGAGAGCAAATTGCCTCTCGAGGGCACGATGCGATCATTAGGTTACCTCGTTTTCTGCACCTTCTCTCTTTTTGTCTCCTACTCAGTGGCAGTTCATTCACCACGATTAAAATTTCAGGAGCTTTAATTGGGTGTGTTTGATCCGCAGGTGCGAAAGCCTCACTGGCTGTGTCAAGCATTTTCCCCGACCCAATGCAAGCGGATATGTTCAAAGCTCCTGAATGAGGATGACCAACATGTCACTCCAAACTCCAACACTTCGTAAAAGGGATTATGAAACACCAATTCAAAGTACAGTTGTTGCCATGTCTTGCCATTTCAAAACAGGCAACTAAGCTAAGCCAACAACTGAACTGGTAGAAGATTTAGCCGGTTATTCATGTTTCACCTTGGCCTATAGCAGGTTATTACACAAATCTTATAGTACCAAGTTTGTGGCTGAATGTACCCTTTTCAACTAGATTTTTTGACTCTAAACACTGACTCCATCTTATAAACCAGGTCAACCATTTCCAAACCCCACACATATCATATTCTCAATGTTCTCCCCTACTGTAACGCCGCTCAGTTTCCTGGTCATTTGTGCTGCAATAGGCTTTTCTCCCTCTGGTCCTTTCCTTTAATTTCCCCCACCAATCCCCATCTCTGTCTCTGCACCAGACAAGATAACAGCACTCACTCTGAGTGTGCCCGTGCGTGCGTGCGTTTGTGCAAGAGAGCGAGCGAGAGGGAAAGAGAGTGCCCTTGGGAGTGCTTGCATGTTCTGCCTGTGTCTGTGTGTCAGTGCAGCCTACATGCAGCAGCTGTGTGCTCGCATGTCAGTGGTGTTTCTGCTCCCTATGGTGTACTACAGTGGGATGACCATTCATGACCATTCATGACCATTCCTCTGATCTTGTACCACTCTGGGCAGAATTAAATACAAAATGGCACCTAAGGGTACTTGCTTTCATTCATTGCAAAGAAAACAATCTATATAATGTGAATAGTCGAATAAAATATGAATGCGTGGGAATTTACTTGAATCTTAAAAGCCACTTTACAAACCTTGCTAATATTACGTACAATGAGTGCTGTACGTAACCTTATTGTAAGGATTCAATGGCTGCTGGGTATTTTCGTAAGGATTCAATGGCTGCTGAGTATTATCGTAAAGATTCAATGGCTGCTGGGTATTATGGTAAAGATTCAATGGCTGCTGGGTATTATCGTAAGGATTCAATGGCTGCTGAGTATTATCGTAGAGATTCAATGGCTGCTGAGTATTATCGTAAAGATTCAATGGCTGCTGAGTATTATCGTAAAGATTCAATGGCTGCTGGGTGTTATCGTAAGGATTCAATGGCTGCTGGATATTATCGTGAATATTCCATGGCTGCTGGGTATTATCGTAAGGATTCAGTGGATGTGGGTATTATCATAAGGACTCAATGGCTGTGGTTATTATTGTAAGGATTTACAGTAATTGCTGTGGGTATTATCATAAGGATTCAATGGCTGTGGGTATTATCATAAGGATTCAAAGGCTGTGGGCATTATCATAAGGATTCAATGGCTGTGGGTATTATCATAAGGATTCAAAGGCTGTGGGTATTATCGTAAGGATTCAATGGCTGTGGGTATTATAGTAAGGATTCAAAGGCTCTGGGTATTATCGTAAGGATTCAATGGCTGTGGGTATTATCTTAAGGATTCAATGGCTGTGGGTATTATTGTAAGTATTCAATGGCTGTGGTTATCATCTTAAGGATTCAATGGCTGTTGGTATTATCATAAGAATTTACAGTTATTGCTGTGGGTATTATCATAAGGATTCAATGGCTGTGGGTATTATCGTAAGGATTCAAAGGCTGTGGGTATTAACATAAGGATTCAATGGTTGTGGGTATTATCATAAGGATTTAATGGCTGTGGGTATTATCATAAGGATTTAATGGCTGCTGTGTATTATCGAAATGATTCAACGGCTGCTGGTTATTATCGTAAGGATTTACAGTAATTGCTGTGGGTATTATCATAAGGATTCAATGGCTGCTGGGTATTATCGTAACGATTCAATTGCTGTGGGTATTATTGTAAGGATTCAATGGCTGTGGGTATTATCGTAAGGATTCAAAGGCTGTGGGTATTATCATAAGGATTCAATGGCTATGGGTATTGTCATAAGGATTTAATGGCTGCTGTGTATTATCGAAACGATTCAACGGCTGCTGGGTATTATCGTAAGGATTTACAGTAATTGCTGTGGGTATTATCATAAGGATTCAAAGGCTGCTGGGTATTATCGTAAGGATTCAACGGCTGCTGGGTATTATGTTAATGATTCAAGGTCCGTGGGTATTATCGTAAGCATTCAATGGCTGTGGGTATTATCATAAGGATTTAATGGCTGCTGGGTATTTTCGTAAAGATTCAATGGATTTGGGTATTATCGTAAGGATTCAATGGCTGTGGGAATTATCATAAGGATTCAATGGCTATGGTTATTATCATAAAGATTTACAGTAATTGCTGTTGGTATTATCATCAGGATTCAATGGCTGTGGGTATTATTATAAGGATTCAATAGCTGCTGGGTATTATCGTAAAGATTCAATGGCTGTGGGTATTATCATAAGGATTCAATGGCTGTTGGTATCATCGTAAGGATTCAATGGCTGTGGGTGTTATCTTAAGGATTTAATGGCTGCTGGGTATTATTGTAATGATTTAATGGCTGCTGGGTATTATTATAATGATTCAACGACTGCTGGGTATTATCGTAAGGATTTACAGTAATTGCTGTGGGTATTATCATAAGGATTCAATGGCTGCTGTGTATTATCGTAAGGATTCATCGGCTGCTGGGTATTATCGTAATGATTCAATGGCTGTGGGTATTATCGTAAGGATTCAATGGCTGTGGGTATTATTGTATGGATTCAATGGCTTTGGTTATTATCGTTAAGCATTCAATGGCTTTGGGTATTATTGTAATGATTTAATGGCTGCTGGGTATTATCATAATGATTCAACGACTGCTGGGTATTTTCGTAATGATTTACAGTAATTGCTGTGGGTATTATTATAAGGATTCAATGGCTGCTGGGTATTATTGTAAGGATTCAATGGCTGCTGGGTATTATCATCAGGATTCAATTGATGTGGGTGTTATCATAAGGATTCAATGGCTGTGGGTATTATCGAAAGGATTCAATGGCTGTGGGTATTATCGTATGGATCCAATGGCTTTGGTTATTATTGTAAGGGAATACGGTATGTAAGGACTCAATGGCTGTGGGTATTATCGTAAGAATTTACAGTGATTGCTGTGGGTATTATCATAAGGATGCAATGGCTGTGGGTATTATCATAAGGATTCAATGGCTGTGGGTATTATCGTAATGATTCAATTGCTGTGGTTATTATCGTAAGGATTTACAGTAATTGCTGTGGGTATTATCATAAGGATTCAATGGCTGTGGGTATTATCATAAGGATTCAACGGCTGTGGGTATTATCATAAGGATTCAATGGCTGTGGGTGTTACCACAAAGATTCAATGGCTGTGGGTATTATCGTAAGGATTCAATGGCTGTAGGTATTATCGTATGAATTCAACGGCTGTGGGTAGTATCGTATGGATTCAATGGCGATGGGTATTATTGTAATGATTTGATGGCTGCTGGGTATTATCATATTGAATGAGCGACTGCTGGGTATTATCGTAAGCATTTACAGTAATTGCTGTGGGTATTATCATAAGGATTCAAAGGCTGCTGGGTATTATCGTAAGGATTCATCGGCTGCTGGGTATTATCGTAATGATTCAATGGCTGTGGGTATCATTGTAAGGATTCAATGGCTGTGGGTATTATTGTATGGATTCAATGGCTTTTGTTATTATCGTAAGGATTCAATGGCTTTGGGTATTATCGTAAGGATTTACAGTGATTGCTGTGGGTATTATCATAAGGATGAAATGGCTGTGGGTATTATCATAAGGATTCAATGGCTGTGGGTATTATCGTAAGGATTCAATGGCTGTGGGTATTATCATAAGGATTCAATGGCTGTGGGTATTATCATAAGGATTCAATGGCTGTGGTTATTATCGTAAGGATTTACAGTAATTGCTGTGGGTATTATCATAAGGATTCAATGGCTGCTGGGTATTATCGTAAGGATTCATCGGCTGCTGGGTATTATCGTAAAGATTCAATGGCTGTGGGTATTATCGTAAGGATTCAATGACTGTGGGTATTATTGTATGGATTCAATGGCTTTGGTTATTATCGTAAGGATTCAATGGCTTTGGGTATTATCGTAATGATTTACAGTGATTGCTGTGGGTATTATCATAAGGATGCAATGGCTGAGGGTATTATCACAAGGATTCAATGGCTGTGGGTATTATCATAAGGATTCAATGGCTGTGGGTATTATCATAAGGATTCAATGGCTGTGGGTATTATCATAAGAATTCAATGGCTGTGGTTATTATCGTAAGGATATACAGTAATTACTGTGGGTATTATCATAAGGATTCAATGGCTGTGGGTATTATCATAAGGATTCAAAGTCTGTGGGTATTATCATAAGGATTCAACGGCTGTGGGTATTATCATAAGGATTCAATGGCTGTGGGTATTATCGTAAGGATTCAATGGCTGCTGAGTATTATTGTAAGGATTTAATGGCTATGGGTATTATCGTAAGGATTCAATGGCTGCTGGGTATTATCGTAAAGGTATTATCGTAAGGATTTAATGATGTGGGTGTTATCATAAGGATTCAATGGCTGTGGGTATTATCGTAAGGATTCAATGGCTTTGGGTACTATCGTAATGATTTACAGTGATTGCTGTGGGTATTAGCATAAGGATGCAATGGCTGAGGGTATTATCACAAGGATTCAATGGCTGTGGGTATTATCATAAGGATTCAATGGCTGTGGGTATTATCATAAGGATTCAATGGCTGTGGGTATTATCATAAGAATTCAATGGCTGTGGTTATTATCGTAAGGATATACAGTAATTACTGTGGGTATTATCATAAGGATTCAATGGCTGTGGGTATTATCATAAGGATTCAAAGTCTGTGGGTATTATCATAAGGATTCAACGGCTGTGGGTATTATCATAAGGATTCAATGGCTGTGGGTATTATCGTAAGGATTCAATGGCTGCTGGGTATTATTGTAAGGATTTAATGGCTATGGGTATTATCGTAAGGATTCAATGGCTGCTGGGTATTATCGTAAAGGTATTATCGTAAGGATTCAATGATGTGGGTGTTATCATAAGGATTCAATGGCTGTGGGTATTATCGTAAGGATTTAATGGTTGCTGGGTATTATCGTAATGATTTAATGGCTGCTGGGTATTATCATAATGATTCAACAGCTGCTGGGTATTATCTTAAGGATTCAATGGCTGTAGTTAATATCGTAAGCACTCAATGTCTGTGGCTATTATCCTAAGGATTTACAGTGATCGCTGTGGGTATTATCATAAGGATTCAATGGCTGTGGGTATTATCATAAGGATTCAATGGCTGTGGGTATTATCTTTACGATTTTTTTTTTTTTTTTTTTTTTTTTTTTTTTACCTTTATTTAACCAGGCAAGTCAGTTAAGAACAAATTCTTATATTCTTAAATTCTTATCTTGATTGAATGGCTGTGGGTGTTATCATAAGGATTCAATGGTTGTGGTTATTATCGTAAGGATTTACAGTAATTGCAGTGTGTATTATCATAAGGATTCAAAGGCTGTGGGTATTATTATAAGGATTCAATGGCTGTGGGTATTATCGTATATATTCAATGGCTGTGGTTATTATCGTATGAATTTACAGTAATTGCTGTGGGTATTATCATAATGATTCAATGACTATGGGTATTATCGTAAGGATTCAATGGCTGTGGGTATTATCATAAGGTTTAAATTGCTGTGGGTATTTTCCAAAGGATTCAATGGCTGTTGATATTATCGTAAACATTCAATGGCTGTGGGTATTATCGTATGAATTTACAGTAATTGCTGTGGGTATTATCATAATGATTCAATGGCTGCTGGGTATTATCGTAAGGATTCATCGGCTGCTGGGTATTATCGTAAAGATTCAATGGCTGTGGGTATTATCGTAAGGATTCAATGACTGTGGGTATTATTGTATGGATTCAATGGCTTTGGTTATTATCGTAAGGATTCAATGGCTTTGGGTATTATCGTAATGATTTACAGTTATTGCTGTGGGTATTATCATAAGGATGCAATGGCTGAGGGTATTATCACAAGGATTCAATGGCTGTGGGTATTATCATAAGGATTCAATGGCTGTGGGTATTATCATAAGGATTCAATGGCTGTGGGTATTATCATAAGAATTCAATGGCTGTGGTTATTATCGTAAGGATATACAGTAATTACTGTTGGTATTATCATAAGGATTCAATGGCTGTGGGTATTATCATAAGGATTCAAAGTCTGTGGGTATTATCATAAGGATTCAACGGCTGTGGGTATTATCATAAGGATTCAATGGCTGTGGGTATTATCGTAAGGATTCAATGGCTGCTGGGTATTATTGTAAGGATTTAATGGCTATGGGTATTATCGTAAGGATTCAATGGCTGCTGGGTATTATCGTAAAGGTATTATCGTAAGGATTCAATGATGTGGGTGTTATCATAAGGATTCAATGGCTGTGGGTATTATCGTAAGGATTTAATGGTTGCTGGGTATTATCGTAATGATTTAATAGCTGCTGGGTATTATCATAATGATTCAACAGCTGCTGGGTATTATCTTAAGGATTCAATGGCTGTAGTTAATATCGTAAGCACCCAATGTCTGTGGCTATTATCCTAAGGATTTACAGTGATCGCTGTGGGTATTATCATAAGGATTCAATGGCTGTGGGTATTATCATAAGGATTCAATGGCTGTGGGTATTATCTTTACGATTCAATGGCTGTGGGTGTTATCATAAGGATTCAATGGCTGTGGTTATTATCGTAAGGATTTACAGTAATTGCAGTGTGTATTATCATAAGGATTCAAAGGCTGTGGGTATTATTATAAGGATTCAATGGCTGTGGGTATTATCGTATATATTCAATGGCTGTGGTTATTATCGTATGAATTTACAGTAATTGCTGTGGGTATTATCATAATGATTCAATGACTATGGGTATTATCGTAAGGATTCAATGGCTGTGGGTATTATCATAAGGTTTAAATTGCTGTGGGTATTTTCCAAAGGATTCAATGGCTGTTGATATTATTGTAAACATTCAATGGCTGTGGGTATTATCGTATGAATTTACAGTAATTGCTGTGGGTATTATCATAATGATTCAATGGCTGTGGGTATTATTATAAGGATTCAATAGCTGCTGGGTATTATCGTAAAGATTCAATGGCTGTGGGTATTATCATAAGGATTCAATGGCTGTTGGTATCATCGTAAGGATTCAATGGCTGTGGGTGTTATCTTAAGGATTTAATGGCTGCTGGGTATTATTGTAATGATTTAATGGCTGCTGGGTATTATTATAATGATTCAACGACTGCTGGGTATTATCGTAAGGATTTACAGTAATTGCTGTGGGTATTATCATAAGGATTCAATGGCTGCTGTGTATTATCGTAAGGATTCATCGGCTGCTGGGTATTATCGTAATGATTCAATGGCTGTGGGTATTATCGTAAGGATTCAATGGCTGTGGGTATTATTGTATGGATTCAATGGCTTTGGTTATTATCGTTAAGCATTCAATGGCTTTGGGTATTATTGTAATGATTTAATGGCTGCTGGGTATTATCATAATGATTCAACGACTGCTGGGTATTTTCGTAATGATTTACAGTAATTGCTGTGGGTATTATTATAAGGATTCAATGGCTGCTGGGTATTATTGTAAGGATTCAATGGCTGCTGGGTATTATCATCAGGATTCAATTGATGTGGGTGTTATCATAAGGATTCAATGGCTGTGGGTATTATCGAAAGGATTCAATGGCTGTGGGTATTATCGTATGGATCCAATGGCTTTGGTTATTATTGTAAGGGAATACGGTATGTAAGGACTCAATGGCTGTGGGTATTATCGTAAGAATTTACAGTGATTGCTGTGGGTATTATCATAAGGATGCAATGGCTGTGGGTATTATCATAAGGATTCAATGGCTGTGGGTATTATCGTAATGATTCAATTGCTGTGGTTATTATCGTAAGGATTTACAGTAATTGCTGTGGGTATTATCATAAGGATTCAACGGCTGTGGGTATTATCATAAGGATTCAATGGCTGTGGGTGTTACCACAAAGATTCAATGGCTGTGGGTATTATCGTAAGGATTCAATGGCTGTAGGTATTATCGTATGAATTCAACGGCTGTGGGTAGTATCGTATGGATTCAATGGCGATGGGTATTATTGTAATGATTTGATGGCTGCTGGGTATTATCATATTGAATGAGCGACTGCTGGGTATTATCGTAAGCATTTACAGTAATTGCTGTGGGTATTATCATAAGGATTCAAAGGCTGCTGGGTATTATCGTAAGGATTCATCGGCTGCTGGGTATTATCGTAATGATTCAATGGCTGTGGGTATCATTGTAAGGATTCAATGGCTGTGGGTATTATTGTATGGATTCAATGGCTTTTGTTATTATCGTAAGGATTCAATGGCTTTGGGTATTATCGTAAGGATTTACAGTGATTGCTGTGGGTATTATCATAAGGATGAAATGGCTGTGGGTATTATCATAAGGATTCAATGGCTGTGGGTATTATCGTAAGGATTCAATGGCTGTGGGTATTATCATAAGGATTCAATGGCTGTGGGTATTATCATAAGGATTCAATGGCTGTGGTTATTATCGTAAGGATTTACAGTAATTGCTGTGGGTATTATCATAAGGATTCAATGGCTGCTGGGTATTATCGTAAGGATTCATCGGCTGCTGGGTATTATCGTAAAGATTCAATGGCTGTGGGTATTATCGTAAGGATTCAATGACTGTGGGTATTATTGTATGGATTCAATGGCTTTGGTTATTATCGTAAGGATTCAATGGCTTTGGGTATTATCGTAATGATTTACAGTGATTGCTGTGGGTATTATCATAAGGATGCAATGGCTGAGGGTATTATCACAAGGATTCAATGGCTGTGGGTATTATCATAAGGATTCAATGGCTGTGGGTATTATCATAAGGATTCAATGGCTGTGGGTATTATCATAAGAATTCAATGGCTGTGGTTATTATCGTAAGGATATACAGTAATTACTGTGGGTATTATCATAAGGATTCAATGGCTGTGGGTATTATCATAAGGATTCAAAGTCTGTGGGTATTATCATAAGGATTCAACGGCTGTGGGTATTATCATAAGGATTCAATGGCTGTGGGTATTATCGTAAGGATTCAATGGCTGCTGAGTATTATTGTAAGGATTTAATGGCTATGGGTATTATCGTAAGGATTCAATGGCTGCTGGGTATTATCGTAAAGGTATTATCGTAAGGATTTAATGATGTGGGTGTTATCATAAGGATTCAATGGCTGTGGGTATTATCGTAAGGATTCAATGGCTTTGGGTACTATCGTAATGATTTACAGTGATTGCTGTGGGTATTAGCATAAGGATGCAATGGCTGAGGGTATTATCACAAGGATTCAATGGCTGTGGGTATTATCATAAGGATTCAATGGCTGTGGGTATTATCATAAGGATTCAATGGCTGTGGGTATTATCATAAGAATTCAATGGCTGTGGTTATTATCGTAAGGATATACAGTAATTACTGTGGGTATTATCATAAGGATTCAATGGCTGTGGGTATTATCATAAGGATTCAAAGTCTGTGGGTATTATCATAAGGATTCAACGGCTGTGGGTATTATCATAAGGATTCAATGGCTGTGGGTATTATCGTAAGGATTCAATGGCTGCTGGGTATTATTGTAAGGATTTAATGGCTATGGGTATTATCGTAAGGATTCAATGGCTGCTGGGTATTATCGTAAAGGTATTATCGTAAGGATTCAATGATGTGGGTGTTATCATAAGGATTCAATGGCTGTGGGTATTATCGTAAGGATTTAATGGTTGCTGGGTATTATCGTAATGATTTAATGGCTGCTGGGTATTATCATAATGATTCAACAGCTGCTGGGTATTATCTTAAGGATTCAATGGCTGTAGTTAATATCGTAAGCACTCAATGTCTGTGGCTATTATCCTAAGGATTTACAGTGATCGCTGTGGGTATTATCATAAGGATTCAATGGCTGTGGGTATTATCATAAGGATTCAATGGCTGTGGGTATTATCTTTACGATTTTTTTTTTTTTTTTTTTTTTTTTTTTTTTTTTTACCTTTATTTAACCAGGCAAGTCAGTTAAGAACAAATTCTTATATTCTTAAATTCTTATCTTGATTGAATGGCTGTGGGTGTTATCATAAGGATTCAATGGTTGTGGTTATTATCGTAAGGATTTACAGTAATTGCAGTGTGTATTATCATAAGGATTCAAAGGCTGTGGGTATTATTATAAGGATTCAATGGCTGTGGGTATTATCGTATATATTCAATGGCTGTGGTTATTATCGTATGAATTTACAGTAATTGCTGTGGGTATTATCATAATGATTCAATGACTATGGGTATTATCGTAAGGATTCAATGGCTGTGGGTATTATCATAAGGTTTAAATTGCTGTGGGTATTTTCCAAAGGATTCAATGGCTGTTGATATTATCGTAAACATTCAATGGCTGTGGGTATTATCGTATGAATTTACAGTAATTGCTGTGGGTATTATCATAATGATTCAATGGCTGCTGGGTATTATCGTAAGGATTCATCGGCTGCTGGGTATTATCGTAAAGATTCAATGGCTGTGGGTATTATCGTAAGGATTCAATGACTGTGGGTATTATTGTATGGATTCAATGGCTTTGGTTATTATCGTAAGGATTCAATGGCTTTGGGTATTATCGTAATGATTTACAGTTATTGCTGTGGGTATTATCATAAGGATGCAATGGCTGAGGGTATTATCACAAGGATTCAATGGCTGTGGGTATTATCATAAGGATTCAATGGCTGTGGGTATTATCATAAGGATTCAATGGCTGTGGGTATTATCATAAGAATTCAATGGCTGTGGTTATTATCGTAAGGATATACAGTAATTACTGTGGGTATTATCATAAGGATTCAATGGCTGTGGGTATTATCATAAGGATTCAAAGTCTGTGGGTATTATCATAAGGATTCAACGGCTGTGGGTATTATCATAAGGATTCAATGGCTGTGGGTATTATCGTAAGGATTCAATGGCTGCTGGGTATTATTGTAAGGATTTAATGGCTATGGGTATTATCGTAAGGATTCAATGGCTGCTGGGTATTATCGTAAAGGTATTATCGTAAGGATTCAATGATGTGGGTGTTATCATAAGGATTCAATGGCTGTGGGTATTATCGTAAGGATTTAATGGTTGCTGGGTATTATCGTAATGATTTAATAGCTGCTGGGTATTATCATAATGATTCAACAGCTGCTGGGTATTATCTTAAGGATTCAATGGCTGTAGTTAATATCGTAAGCACTCAATGTCTGTGGCTATTATCCTAAGGATTTACAGTGATCGCTGTGGGTATTATCATAAGGATTCAATGGCTGTGGGTATTATCATAAGGATTCAATGGCTGTGGGTATTATCTTTACGATTCAATGGCTGTGGGTGTTATCATAAGGATTCAATGGCTGTGGTTATTATCGTAAGGATTTACAGTAATTGCAGTGTGTATTATCATAAGGATTCAAAGGCTGTGGGTATTATTATAAGGATTCAATGGCTGTGGGTATTATCGTATATATTCAATGGCTGTGGTTATTATCGTATGAATTTACAGTAATTGCTGTGGGTATTATCATAATGATTCAATGACTATGGGTATTATCGTAAGGATTCAATGGCTGTGGGTATTATCATAAGGTTTAAATTGCTGTGGGTATTTTCCAAAGGATTCAATGGCTGTTGATATTATTGTAAACATTCAATGGCTGTGGGTATTATCGTATGAATTTACAGTAATTGCTGTGGGTATTATCATAATGATTCAATGGCTGCTGGGTATTATCGTAAGGATTCATCGGCTGCTGGGTATTATCGTAAAGATTCAATGGCTGTGGGTATTATCGTAAGGATTCAATGACTGTGGGTATTATTGTATGGATTCAATGGCTTTGGTTATTATCGTAAGGATTCAATGGCTTTGGGTATTATCGTAATGATTTACAGTTATTGCTGTGGGTATTATCATAAGGATGCAATGGCTGAGGGTATTATCACAAGGATTCAATGGCTGTGGGTATTATCATAAGGATTCAATGGCTGTGGGTATTATCATAAGGATTCAATGGCTGTGGGTATTATCATAAGAATTCAATGGCTGTGGTTATTATCGTAAGGATATACAGTAATTACTGTGGGTATTATCATAAGGATTCAATGGCTGTGGGTATTATCATAAGGATTCAAAGTCTGTGGGTATTATCATAAGGATTCAACGGCTGTGGGTATTATCATAAGGATTCAATGGCTGTGGGTATTATCGTAAGGATTCAATGGCTGCTGGGTATTATTGTAAGGATTTAATGGCTATGGGTATTATCGTAAGGATTCAATGGCTGCTGGGTATTATCGTAAAGGTATTATCGTAAGGATTCAATGATGTGGGTGTTATCATAAGGATTCAATGGCTGTGGGTATTATCGTAAGGATTTAATGGTTGCTGGGTATTATCGTAATGATTTAATGGCTGCTGGGTATTATCATAATGATTCAACAGCTGCTGGGTATTATCTTAAGGATTCAATGGCTGTAGTTAATATCGTAAGCACTCAATGTCTGTGGCTATTATCCTAAGGATTTACAGTGATCGCTGTGGGTATTATCATAAGGATTCAATGGCTGTGGGTATTATCATAAGGATTCAATGGCTGTGGGTATTATCTTTACGATTCAATGGCTGTGGGTGTTATCATAAGGATTCAATGGCTGTGGTTATTATCGTAAGGATTTACAGTAATTGCAGTGTGTATTATCATAAGGATTCAAAGGCTGTGGGTATTATTATAAGGATTCAATGGCTGTGGGTATTATCGTATATATTCAATGGCTGTGGTTATTATCGTATGAATTTACAGTAATTGCTGTGGGTATTATCATAATGATTCAATGACTATGGGTATTATCGTAAGGATTCAATGGCTGTGGGTATTATCATAAGGTTTAAATTGCTGTGGGTATTTTCCAAAGGATTCAATGGCTGTTGATATTATTGTAAACATTCAATGGCTGTGGGTATTATCGTATGAATTTACAGTAATTGCTGTGGGTATTATCATAATGATTCAATGGCTGCTGGGTATTATCGTAAGGATTCAATGGCTGTGGGTATTATCGTAAGGATTCAATGACTGTGGGTATTATTGTATGGATTCAATGGCTTTGGTTATCATCGTAAGGATTCAATGGCTTTGGGTATTATCGTAATGATTTACAGTTATTGCTGTGGACATTATCATAAGGATGCAATGGCTGAGGGTATTATCACAAGGATTCAATGGCTGTGGGTATTATCATAAGGATTCAATGGCTGTGGGTATTATCATAAGGATTCAATGGCTGTGGGTATTATCATAAGAATTCAATGGCTGTGGTTATTATCGTAAGGATATACAGTAATTACTGTGGGTATTATCATAAGGATTCAATGGCTGTGGGTATTATCATAAGGATTCAAAGTCTGTGGGTATTATCATAAGGATTCAACGGCTGTGGGTATTATCATAAGGATTCAATGGCTGTGGGTATTATCGTAAGGATTCAATGGCTGCTGGGTATTATTGTAAGGATTTAATGGCTATGGGTATTATCGTAAGGATTCAATGGCTGCTGGGTATTATCGTAAAGGTATTATCGTAAGGATTCAATGATGTGGGTGTTATCATAAGGATTCAATGGCTGTGGGTATTATCGTAAGGATTTAATGGTTGCTGGGTATTATCGTAATGATTTAATGGCTGCTGGGTATTATCATAATGATTCAACAGCTGCTGGGTATTATCTTAAGGATTCAATGGCTGTAGTTAATATCGTAAGCACTCAATGTCTGTGGCTATTATCCTAAGGATTTACAGTGATCGCTGTGGGTATTATCATAAGGATTCAATGCTGTGGTTATTATCGTAAGGATTTACAGTAATTGCAGTGTGTATTATCATAAGGATTCAAAGGCTGTGGGTATTATTATAAGGATCCAATGGCTATGGGTATTATCGTATATATTCAATGGCTGTGGTTATTATCGTATGAATTTACAGTAATTGCTGTGGGTATTATCATAATGATTCAATGACTATGGGTATTATCGTAAGGATTCAATGGCTGTGGGTATTATCATAAGGTTTAAATTGCTGTGGGTATTATCATAAGGATTCAATGGCTGTGGGTATTATCATAAGGATTCAATGGCTGTGGGTATTATCATAAGAATTCAATGGCTGTGGTTATTATCGTAAGGATATACAGTAATTACTGTGGTATTATCATAAGGATTCAATGGCTGTGGGTATTATCATAAGGATTCAAAGTCTGTGGGTATTATCATAAGGATTCAACGGCTGTGGGTATTATCATAAGGATTCAATGGCTGTGGGTATTATCGTAAGGATTCAATGGCTGCTGGGTATTATTGTAAGGATTTAATGGCTATGGGTATTATCGTAAGGATTCAATGGCTGCTGGGTATTATCGTAAAGGTATTATCGTAAGGATTCAATGATGTGGGTGTTATCATAAGGATTCAATGGCTGTGGGTATTATCGTAAGGATTTAATGGTTGCTGGGTATTATCGTAATGATTTAATGGCTGCTGGGTATTATCATAATGATTCAACAGCTGCTGGGTATTATCTTAAGGATTCAATGGCTGTAGTTAATATCGTAAGCACTCAATGTCTGTGGCTATTATCCTAAGGATTTACAGTGATCGCTGTGGGTATTATCATAAGGATTCAATGGCTGTGGGTATTATCATAAGGATTCAATGGCTGTGGGTATTATCTTTACGATTCAATGGCTGTGGGTGTTATCATAAGGATTCAATGGCTGTGGTTATTATCGTAAGGATTTACAGTAATTGCAGTGTGTATTATCATAAGGATTCAAAGGCTGTGGGTATTATTATAAGGATTCAATGGCTGTGGGTATTATCGTATATATTCAATGGCTGTGGTTATTATCGTATGAATTTACAGTAATTGCTGTGGGTATTATCATAATGATTCAATGACTATGGGTATTATCGTAAGGATTCAATGGCTGTGGGTATTATCATAAGGTTTAAATTGCTGTGGGTATTTTCCAAAGGATTCAATGGCTGTTGATATTATTGTAAACATTCAATGGCTGTGGGTATTATCGTATGAATTTACAGTAATTGCTGTGGGTATTATCATAATGATTCAATGGCTGCTGGGTATTATCGTAAGGATTCAATGGCTGTGGGAATTATCGTAAGGATT
Organism: Oncorhynchus mykiss; assembly: GCF_013265735.2. Lineage (NCBI taxonomy): Eukaryota > Metazoa > Chordata > Actinopteri > Salmoniformes > Salmonidae > Oncorhynchus > Oncorhynchus mykiss. The sequence continues at coordinate 57,559,324 of NC_048569.1, read as the reverse complement.
CAATGACTGTGGGTATTATTGTATGGATTCAATGGCTTTGGTTATCATCGTAAGGATTCAATGGCTTTGGGTATTATCGTAATGATTTACAGTTATTGCTGTGGGTATTATCATAAGGATGCAATGGCTGAGGGTATTATCACAAGGATTCAATGGCTGTGGGTATTATCATAAGGATTCAATGGCTGTGGGTATTATCATAAGGATTCAATGGCTGTGGGTATTATCATAAGAATTCAATGGCTGTGGTTATTATCGTAAGGATATACAGTAATTACTGTGGGTATTATCATAAGGATTCAATGGCTGTGGGTATTATCATAAGGATTCAAAGTCTGTGGGTATTATCATAAGGATTCAACGGCTGTGGGTATTATCATAAGGATTCAATGGCTGTGGGTATTATCGTAAGGATTCAATGGCTGCTGGGTATTATTGTAAGGATTTAATGGCTATGGGTATTATCGTAAGGATTCAATGGCTGCTGGGTATTATCGTAAAGGTATTATCGTAAGGATTCAATGATGTGGGTGTTATCATAAGGATTCAATGGCTGTGGGTATTATCGTAAGGATTTAATGGTTGCTGGGTATTATCGTAATGATTTAATGGCTGCTGGGTATTATCATAATGATTCAACAGCTGCTGGGTATTATCTTAAGGATTCAATGGCTGTAGTTAATATCGTAAGCACTCAATGTCTGTGGCTATTATCCTAAGGATTTACAGTGATCGCTGTGGGTATTATCATAAGGATTCAATGCTGTGGTTATTATCGTAAGGATTTACAGTAATTGCAGTGTGTATTATCATAAGGATTCAAAGGCTGTGGGTATTATTATAAGGATCCAATGGCTATGGGTATTATCGTATATATTCAATGGCTGTGGTTATTATCGTATGAATTTACAGTAATTGCTGTGGGTATTATCATAATGATTCAATGACTATGGGTATTATCGTAAGGATTCAATGGCTGTGGGTATTATCATAAGGTTTAAATTGCTGTGGGTATTTTCCAAAGGATTCAATGGCTGTTGATATTATCGTAAACATTCAATGGCTGTGGGTATTATCGTATGAATTTACAGTAATTGCTGTGGGTATTATCATAATGATTCAATGGCTGTTGTGTATTATCGAAATGATTCAACGGCTGCTGGGTATTATCGTAAGGATTTACAGTAATTGCTGTGGGTATTATTGTAAGGATTCAATGGCTGTGGCTATTATTGCAAGGATTCAAAGGCTCTGGGTATTATCATAAGGATTCAATGGCTGTGGGTATTATCATAAGGATTTAATGGCTGCTGTGTATTATCGAAATGATTCAACGGCTGCTGGGTATTATCGTAAGGATTTACAGTAATTGCTGTGGGTATTATCATATTTATTCAATGGCTGCTGGGTATTATCGTAAGGACTCAACGGCTGCTGGGTATTATGGTAATGATTCAATGGCCGTGGTTATTATCGTAAGCATTCAATGGCTGTGGGTATTATCATAAGGATTTAATGGCTGCTGGGTGTTTTCGTAAGGATTCAATGGATTTGGGTATTATCACAAGGATTCAATGGCTGTGGGAATTATCATAAGGATTCAATGGCTATGGTTATTATCATAAAGATTTACAGTAATTGCTGTTTGTATTATCATAAGGATTCAATGGCTCTGGGTATTATTATAAGGATTCAATAGCTGCTGGTTATTATCGTAAAGATTCAATGGCTGCTGGGTATTATTGTAAGGATTCAATGGCTGCTGGGTATTATCGTAAGGATTCAATTGATGTGGGTTTTATCATAAGGATTCAATGGCTGTGGTTATTATCATAAGGATTCAATGGCTGTGGGTATTATCGTAAGGATTCAATGGCTGCTGGATATTATTGTAATGATTTAATGGCTGCTGGGTATTATCATAATGATTCAACGACTGCTGGGTATTATCGTAAGGATTTACAGTAATTGCTGTGGGTATTATCATAAGGATTCAATGGCTGCTGGGTATTATCGTAAGGATTCATCGGCTGCTGGGTATTATCGTAATTATTCAATGGCTGTGGGTATTATCGTAAGGATTCAATGGCTGTGGGTATTATCGTATGGATTCAATGGCTGTAGTTAATATCGTAAGCACTCAATGTCTGTGGCTATTATCCTAAGGATTTACAGTGATCGCTGTGGGTATTATCATAAGGATTCAATGGCTGTGGGTATTATCATAAGGATTCAATGGCTGTGGGTATTATCTTTACGATTCAATGGCTGTGGGTGTTATCATAAGGATTCAATGGCTGTGGTTATTATCGTAAGGATTTACAGTAATTGCAGTGTGTATTATCATAAGGATTCAAAGGCTGTGGGTATTATTATAAGGATTCAATGGCTGTGGGTATTATCGTATATATTCAATGGCTGTGGTTATTATCGTATGAATTTACAGTAATTGCTGTGGGTATTATCATAATGATTCAATGACTATGGGTATTATCGTAAGGATTCAATGGCTGTGGGTATTATCATAAGGTTTAAATTGCTGTGGGTATTTTCCAAAGGATTCAATGGCTGTTGATATTATCGTAAACATTCAATGGCTGTGGGTATTATCGTATGAATTTACAGTAATTGCTGTGGGTATTATCATAATGATTCAATGGCTGCTGGGTATTATCGTAAGGATTCATCGGCTGCTGGGTATTATCGTAAAGATTCAATGGCTGTGGGTATTATCGTAAGGATTCAATGACTGTGGGTATTATTGTATGGATTCAATGGCTTTGGTTATTATCGTAAGGATTCAATGGCTTTGGGTATTATCGTAATGATTTACAGTTATTGCTGTGGGTATTATCATAAGGATGCAATGGCTGAGGGTATTATCACAAGGATTCAATGGCTGTGGGTATTATCATAAGGATTCAATGGCTGTGGGTATTATCATAAGGATTCAATGGCTGTGGGTATTATCATAAGAATTCAATGGCTGTGGTTATTATCGTAAGGATATACAGTAATTACTGTGGGTATTATCATAAGGATTCAATGGCTGTGGGTATTATCATAAGGATTCAAAGTCTGTGGGTATTATCATAAGGATTCAACGGCTGTGGGTATTATCATAAGGATTCAATGGCTGTGGGTATTATCGTAAGGATTCAATGGCTGCTGGGTATTATTGTAAGGATTTAATGGCTATGGGTATTATCGTAAGGATTCAATGGCTGCTGGGTATTATCGTAAAGGTATTATCGTAAGGATTCAATGATGTGGGTGTTATCATAAGGATTCAATGGCTGTGGGTATTATCGTAAGGATTTAATGGTTGCTGGGTATTATCGTAATGATTTAATGGCTGCTGGGTATTATCATAATGATTCAACAGCTGCTGGGTATTATCTTAAGGATTCAATGGCTGTAGTTAATATCGTAAGCACTCAATGTCTGTGGCTATTATCCTAAGGATTTACAGTGATCGCTGTGGGTATTATCATAAGGATTCAATGGCTGTGGGTATTATCATAAGGATTCAATGGCTGTGGGTATTATCTTTACGATTCAATGGCTGTGGGTGTTATCATAAGGATTCAATGGCTGTGGTTATTATCGTAAGGATTTACAGTAATTGCAGTGTGTATTATCATAAGGATTCAAAGGCTGTGGGTATTATTATAAGGATTCAATGGCTGTGGGTATTATCGTATATATTCAATGGTTGTGGTTATTATCGTATGAATTTACAGTAATTGCTGTGGGTATTATCATAATGATTCAATGACTATGGGTATTATCGTAAGGATTCAATGGCTGTGGGTATTATCATAAGGTTTAAATTGCTGTGGGTATTTTCCAAAGGATTCAATGGCTGTTGATATTATTGTAAACATTCAATGGCTGTGGGTATTATCGTATGAATTTACAGTAATTGCTGTGGGTATTATCATAATGATTCAATGGCTGCTGGGTATTATCGTAAGGATTCATCGGCTGCTGGGTATTATCGTAAAGATTCAATGGCTGTGGGTATTATCGTAAGGATTCAATGACTGTGGGTATTATTGTATGGATTCAATGGCTTTGGTTATTATCGTAAGGATTCAATGGCTTTGGGTATTATCGTAATGATTTACAGTTATTGCTGTGGGTATTATCATAAGGATGCAATGGCTGAGGGTATTATCACAAGGATTCAATGGCTGTGGGTATTATCATAAGGATTCAATGGCTGTGGGTATTATCATAAGGATTCAATGGCTGTGGGTATTATCATAAGAATTCAATGGCTGTGGTTATTATCGTAAGGATATACAGTAATTACTGTGGGTATTATCATAAGGATTCAATGGCTGTGGGTATTATCATAAGGATTCAAAGTCTGTGGGTATTATCATAAGGATTCAACGGCTGTGGGTATTATCATAAGGATTCAATGGCTGTGGGTATTATCGTAAGGATTCAATGGCTGCTGGGTATTATTGTAAGGATTTAATGGCTATGGGTATTATCGTAAGGATTCAATGGCTGCTGGGTATTATCGTAAAGGTATTATCGTAAGGATTCAATGATGTGGGTGTTATCATAAGGATTCAATGGCTGTGGGTATTATCGTAAGGATTTAATGGTTGCTGGGTATTATCGTAATGATTTAATGGCTGCTGGGTATTATCATAATGATTCAACAGCTGCTGGGTATTATCTTAAGGATTCAATGGCTGTAGTTAATATCGTAAGCACTCAATGTCTGTGGCTATTATCCTAAGGATTTACAGTGATCGCTGTGGGTATTATCATAAGGATTCAATGCTGTGGTTATTATCGTAAGGATTTACAGTAATTGCAGTGTGTATTATCATAAGGATTCAAAGGCTGTGGGTATTATTATAAGGATCCAATGGCTATGGGTATTATCGTATATATTCAATGGCTGTGGTTATTATCGTATGAATTTACAGTAATTGCTGTGGGTATTATCATAATGATTCAATGACTATGGGTATTATCGTAAGGATTCAATGGCTGTGGGTATTATCATAAGGTTTAAATTGCTGTGGGTATTTTCCAAAGGATTCAATGGCTGTTGATATTATCGTAAACATTCAATGGCTGTGGGTATTATCGTATGAATTTACAGTAATTGCTGTGGGTATTATCATAATGATTCAATGGCTGTTGTGTATTATCGAAATGATTCAACGGCTGCTGGGTATTATCGTAAGGATTTACAGTAATTGCTGTGGGTATTATTGTAAGGATTCAATGGCTGTGGCTATTATTGCAAGGATTCAAAGGCTCTGGGTATTATCATAAGGATTCAATGGCTGTGGGTATTATCATAAGGATTTAATGGCTGCTGTTTATTATCGAAATGATTCAACGGCTGCTGGGTATTATCGTAAGGATTTACAGTAATTGCTGTGGGTATTATCATATTTATTCAATGGCTGCTGGGTATTATCGTAAGGACTCAACGGCTGCTGGGTATTATGGTAATGATTCAATGGCCGTGGGTATTATCGTAAGCATTCAATGGCTGTGGGTATTATCATAAGGATTTAATGGCTGCTGGGTGTTTTCGTAAGGATTCAATGGATTTGGGTATTATCATAAGGATTCAATGGCTGTGGGAATTATCATAAGGATTCAATGGCTATGGTTATTATCATAAAGATTTACAGTAATTGCTGTTTGTATTATCATAAGGATTCAATGGCTCTGGGTATTATTATAAGGATTCAATAGCTGCTGGTTATTATCGTAAAGATTCAATGGCTGCTGGGTATTATTGTAAGGATTCAATGGCTGCTGGGTATTATCGTAAGGATTCAATTGATGTGGGTTTTATCATAAGGATTCAATGGCTGTGGTTATTATCATAAGGATTCAAAGGCTGTGGGTATTATCGTAAGGATTCAATGGCTGCTGGATATTATTGTAATGATTTAATGGCTGCTGGGTATTATCATAATGATTCAACGACTGCTGGGTATTATCGTAAGGATTTACAGTAATTGCTGTGGGTATTATCATAAGGATTCAATGGCTGCTGGGTATTATCGTAAGGATTCATCGGCTGCTGGGTATTATCGTAATTATTCAATGGCTGTGGGTATTATCGTAAGGATTCAATGGCTGTGGGTATTATCGTATGGATTCAATGGCTGTAGTTAATATCGTAAGCACTCAATGTCTGTGGCTATTATCCTAAGGATTTACAGTGATCGCTGTGGGTATTATCATAAGGATTCAATGGCTGTGGGTATTATCATAAGGATTCAATGGCTGTGGGTATTATCTTTACGATTCAATGGCTGTGGGTGTTATCATAAGGATTCAATGGCTGTGGTTATTATCGTAAGGATTTACAGTAATTGCAGTGTGTATTATCATAAGGATTCAAAGGCTGTGGGTATTATTATAAGGATTCAATGGCTGTGGGTATTATCGTATATATTCAATGGCTGTGGTTATTATCGTATGAATTTACAGTAATTGCTGTGGGTATTATCATAATGATTCAATGACTATGGGTATTATCGTAAGGATTCAATGGCTGTGGGTATTATCATAAGGTTTAAATTGCTGTGGGTATTTTCCAAAGGATTCAATGGCTGTTGATATTATCGTAAACATTCAATGGCTGTGGGTATTATCGTATGAATTTACAGTAATTGCTGTGGGTATTATCATAATGATTCAATGGCTGCTGGGTATTATCGTAAGGATTCATCGGCTGCTGGGTATTATCGTAAAGATTCAATGGCTGTGGGTATTATCGTAAGGATTCAATGACTGTGGGTATTATTGTATGGATTCAATGGCTTTGGTTATTATCGTAAGGATTCAATGGCTTTGGGTATTATCGTAATGATTTACAGTTATTGCTGTGGGTATTATCATAAGGATGCAATGGCTGAGGGTATTATCACAAGGATTCAATGGCTGTGGGTATTATCATAAGGATTCAATGGCTGTGGGTATTATCATAAGGATTCAATGGCTGTGGGTATTATCATAAGAATTCAATGGCTGTGGTTATTATCGTAAGGATATACAGTAATTACTGTGGGTATTATCATAAGGATTCAATGGCTGTGGGTATTATCATAAGGATTCAAAGTCTGTGGGTATTATCATAAGGATTCAACGGCTGTGGGTATTATCATAAGGATTCAATGGCTGTGGGTATTATCGTAAGGATTCAATGGCTGCTGGGTATTATTGTAAGGATTTAATGGCTATGGGTATTATCGTAAGGATTCAATGGCTGCTGGGTATTATCGTAAAGGTATTATCGTAAGGATTCAATGATGTGGGTGTTATCATAAGGATTCAATGGCTGTGGGTATTATCGTAAGGATTTAATGGTTGCTGGGTATTATCGTAATGATTTAATGGCTGCTGGGTATTATCATAATGATTCAACAGCTGCTGGGTATTATCTTAAGGATTCAATGGCTGTAGTTAATATCGTAAGCACTCAATGTCTGTGGCTATTATCCTAAGGATTTACAGTGATCGCTGTGGGTATTATCATAAGGATTCAATGCTGTGGTTATTATCGTAAGGATTTACAGTAATTGCAGTGTGTATTATCATAAGGATTCAAAGGCTGTGGGTATTATTATAAGGATCCAATGGCTATGGGTATTATCGTATATATTCAATGGCTGTGGTTATTATCGTATGAATTTACAGTAATTGCTGTGGGTATTATCATAATGATTCAATGACTATGGGTATTATCGTAAGGATTCAATGGCTGTGGGTATTAGCATAAGGTTTAAATTGCTGTGGGTATTTTCCAAAGGATTCAATGGCTGTTGATATTATCGTAAACATTCAATGGCTGTGGGTATTATCGTATGAATTTACAGTAATTGCTGTGGGTATTATCATAATGATTCAATGGCTGTTGTGTATTATCGAAATGATTCAACGGCTGCTGGGTATTATCGTAAGGATTTACAGTAATTGCTGTGGGTATTATTGTAAGGATTCAATGGCTGTGGCTATTATTGCAAGGATTCAAAGGCTCTGGGTATTATCATAAGGATTCAATGGCTGTGGGTATTATCATAAGGATTTAATGGCTGCTGTGTATTATCGAAATGATTCAACGGCTGCTGGGTATTATCGTAAGGATTTACAGTAATTGCTGTGGGTATTATCATATTTATTCAATGGCTGCTGGGTATTATCGTAAGGACTCAACGGCTGCTGGGTATTATGGTAATGATTCAATGGCCGTGGGTATTATCGTAAGCATTCAATGGCTGTGGGTATTATCATAAGGATTTAATGGCTGCTGGGTGTTTTCGTAAGGATTCAATGGATTTGGGTATTATCATAAGGATTCAATGGCTGTGGGAATTATCATAAGGATTCAATGGCTATGGTTATTATCATAAAGATTTACAGTAATTGCTGTTTGTATTATCATAAGGATTCAATGGCTCTGGGTATTATTATAAGGATTCAATAGCTGCTGGTTATTATCGTAAAGATTCAATGGCTGCTGGGTATTATTGTAAGGATTCAATGGCTGCTGGGTATTATCGTAAGGATTCAATTGATGTGGGTTTTATCATAAGGATTCAATGGCTGTGGTTATTATCATAAGGATTCAATGGCTGTGGGTATTATCGTAAGGATTCAATGGCTGCTGGATATTATTGTAATGATTTAATGGCTGCTGGGTATTATCATAATGATTCAACGACTGCTGGGTATTATCGTAAGGATTTACAGTAATTGCTGTGGGTATTATCATAAGGATTCAATGGCTGCTGGGTATTATCGTAAGGATTCATCGGCTGCTGGGTATTATCGTAATTATTCAATGGCTGTGGGTATTATCGTAAGGATTCAATGGCTGTGGGTATTATCGTATGGATTCAATGGCTTTGGTTATTATCGTAAGGACTCAATGGCTGTGGGTATTATCGTAAGGATTTACAGTGATTGCTGTGGGTATTTTCATAAGGATTCAATGGCTGTGGGTAATATCGTAAGGATTCAATGGCTGTGGGTATTATCATGAGGATTCAATTGCTGTGGTTATTATCTTAAGGATGTACAGTAATTGCTGTGGGTATTATCATAAGGATTCAAAGTCTGTGGGTATTATCATAAGGATTCAATGGCTGTGGGTATTATCATAAGGATTCAATGGCTGCTGGATATTATCGTAAAGATTCAATGGCTGCTGGGTATTATTGTAAGGATTCAATGGCTATGGGTATTATCATAAGGATTCAATGGCTGCTGGGTATTATCGTAAAGATTCAATGGCTGCTGGGCATTATTGTAAGGATTCAATGGCTGCTTGGTATTATCGTAAGGATTCAATTGAGGTGGGTGTTATCATAAGGATTCAATGGCTGTGGGTATTATCGTAAGGATTCAATGGCTGTGGGTATTATCATAAGGATTCAATGGCTGTGGGTATTATCGTAAGGATTCAATGGCTGTGGGTGTTATCGTAATGATTTAATGGCTGCTGTGTATTATCGTAATGATTCAACGGCTGCTGGGTATTATCGTAAGGATTCAATGGCTGCTGGGTATTATCGTAAGGATTCAACGGCTGCTGGGTATTATCGTAATGATTCAATGGCTGTGGGTATCATCATAAGGATTCAATGGCTGTGGGTATTATCATAAGGATTCAATGGCTGTGGGTATTATCGTAAGGATTCAATGGCTGTGGGTATTATCGTATGGATTCAATGTCTGTGGGTAGTATCGTATGGATTCAATGGCTATGGGTATTATCGTAAGGATTTAATGGCTTGTGGGTGACAAGGAAAAGACATTGGGAGGAAACATTTATCTTGCCCTTCTCATAAAAATATCCACTCAGCAAAATGGCCAGGGCTCTAAATTTGCAGCAGCATGGCTTAACCTGGCTTGCAGTATACCCTTTGATAGATCATTATAATATTCACCACCGGCAACACAGACAAAAAGAGGATTCATATTGTGTGGCTTAAAGGGATAGTTCACCCAACTGACTTAATGAGTCGCTGGCTGTGTGCTAAGTAAACAACTATGAACCATAGACACAGCTCTTGTTCCAAATCCTATGTGGTTAAACATTGACTTGTCATACAACCATTTCGGTAACACTTGACACCCCAGCATCATTTGACACAATGACACGGACATAGACATGTCATAACAGCTAACTTGTCATAACCTGTCATAACATGTTCATAACACTGACACATATATTTAGACCTGTTGTGACATATACTGTGTTATGTTATGGCTGGTTATGACACCTACGTAAAAGTGTCTTAACTCACAGAAATTCAGATAAAAAAAAGATGTAGAACTTAGGTTCTTAACTTTCAAATAAAAGGAAACTTCTCGGCAGGGAAAAAAATCATTTAATAAATGTACTCATGTAGGTGTCATAACCAGGAATAAAATAATGCAATATATGTTACAACAGGCCTAAATGTATGTGTCATGACACTGTTATGACTTTAATATGACAGGTTATGACAAGTTATCTCAGCTGTTATGACAATGTGTTATAACGCTGGGTGTCAAGTAAAGTGTTACCATAATTTCTGTTAATTTCTGTATCTTCAATCTTGTTATGTTTTTCCTACCTTCGTTAATATTGTGTGAATTCAAGATTCCCCTTGAAGTTTCCCTGCCTTTTGCGTGTTCTGCCAAAGCTTTCTCCTTCTCTACAGGTTTATTTCTTCCCGGGATAGTCTTTGCTTGGTTGGTTTCCAATCTCCCTCTCTCTCCCTCTCTCTCCCTCTCTCTTCCTCTCTCTTCCTCTCCCTGCCTCTCACTGGACCTGCTAGGAGTCGTCTTTCATTACTGCTACTCTGCAGTATCTTCTATTTACAGTTGACGTCAATTACTTCCCACACTTTGCCTCTCGGGTCTCCAATGTCTATTTGACGATTCTTCCCTGATGAATTCTCTCCCTCTCCCTTAAACCTCTTCCTCCCACTTACTCTCTTTCTACTCTTTCAGTCAGATAAGAGGACACATGCTGTCTGTCCGAAACCTCATGTGGTAGACGCCAGTTTGACACTGCAGAATTTCCCTCTCCCTCTGTCTTGTTTATTTACGTTTATGTAGGCCATTTAGTCTCAACATATAAAGGAAAAATCCTATACAATAGAATTACATTTACATTTTATTTTATACTTTGTGTTTGGAATCCTGCATGCCCTACCTTTCCATACTGCATCTTGCAGTGTGCTTGTGGTGCCTCTTCACGCTCAATGTGAACCCATTAAATAGCAACTACCGATAGTCATTGATTGCACTGGGCAAGAATGAAATCCCTCATTGATTCCTATGCGCAACAATGAAATCCCTGCCTTGCAAAGAAAATTGAAGTGTCAAAATTGAGCAGGAGAGAAGGCCGAACCCTTCGTGCATCCCCTGGGCCGTGGAGCAACCCCCCCCCCCCCCCCCCCCCCCAACACACACACACCCTCCTCCTTTTGGCCTTTTGGCATCTTCTCAGTTTAGCACAAAACCACACACGCGCACAAACAACTATACACATGCTTATACACATGGACGCAGACAGGCACGCAGACACACTCTCACACGCACACACACACACACACCGCTCCTTCTCCATTCCCTTGGAGCTGAGGGGCTTCCAGGGGCTTTTACGAAAACCGTCCCATTGATCAGAGCAAATGGAGACTTGTCGAGTTACCACGGTAACTATCATGCCGACTCAGGGGGTGCGCGCAAGCTGTTGGAGAATCTGTGAGTCAGGTTGACGGGCAGGGGCCAATGAAGAGAGAGAGAGAGAGAAAGAGAGAGAGAGAGAGAGAGAGAGAGAGAGAGAGAGACCGCTCTTGATGGCGGAGAGAAAATCCAATAATATCTTTTAGAGTTAATTTCCTGCAATTCTACACATTTTGCCATGGGGCATAGAGAAAATGTTGCTGTTTCTTAACAAGCTTGCTGAAATTCTACACATTTTGCCATGGGGTGGAGAAAAATATTTTGCTTAGTTTGACTAATTTCATGCAATTCTACTCTTTTTGCCATGGGGTGGAGAGAGAAATGTGCAATTTTACAGGTAATTTCCTCCAATTCTACATGTTTTGCCATAGGGTAGAGAGCATTTTGGGGGGGTTTGAAGCTAGTTTCCTGCAATTTTACCATCAGAAAACCATTCAGTATCTGGTGTGACAACCATTTGCCTCTTGGTGACATGTCTGGTGAGTATGCAGGCCATGGAAGAACTGGGACACATTCAGCTTCCAAGAATTGTGTACAGATCCTTGCAACATGCGGCACTGCATTATCATGTTGAAACATGAGGTGATGGCGGCAGATGAATGGCACGACAATGGGCCTGAGGATCTCGTCACAGAATCTCTGTGCATTAAAATTGCCATCGATAAAATGCAATTGTGTTTGTTGTCCATAGCTTATGACTGTCCATACCATGACCCCATTGCCACCACAGGGCACTCTGTTCACAATGTTGACATCAGCAAACTGCTCACTCACACAACGCCATAAACGTGGTCTGCTGTTGTGAGGCCGGATGGACGTACAGTACAGCCAAATTCGCTAAAACCACGTTGGAGGCGGCATACAGTATGGCAGAGAAATTGACATTCAATTATCTGGCAACAGCTCTGGTGGACATTCCTGCAGTCAGCATGCCAATTGCACACTCCCTCAAAACTTGAGACGTTTGTGGCATTGTGTTGTGTGAGAACTGCAAATTTTACAGTGGCCTTTTATTGTCCACAGCACAAGGTGCACCTGTGTAATGATCATGCTGTTTAGTCAGCTTCTTGACATGACACACCTGTCAGGTGGATAAATTATCTTGGCAAAGGAGAAATGCTCACTAACTGGGATGTAAGCAAATTGGTGCACAGAAATTAGTGTTTTGTGTGTATGGAACATCTCTGGGATATTTTATTTCAGCTCGTGAAAAATGGCATGAACATTTTACATGTTGCATTTATATTTTAGTTCAGTATATTATGACCCCATTCTGGGATATGGATGTTGCATTTATATTTTTGTTCAGTGTAAACATTTTCAGATGACATGGGTTAATTGAGTGACCATCAGTGACTGACATAACAAGAGAAAAACTCCTGGTTGTTCATTTCAAAATTGCGCCTTGTGTATTTTACTATTTAACTCTCAACAGGAAGTAGAGAAAAAAATTGTCCCTAAGCGGTCTCCTATGTCGCTTATGTCTAGGGCCAGCCCTGTGTCTGATCCTCTGTATGTGCTGGCCCCAGTGACCAGCTAGATAGTCACAACAGCATGTAAAGCCGCTTTCTGTCCCATCCTTTGATGGGATCATTGGTGTTGCGGTGTTTGGCGGATGCAGCATGTAGCAGGCAGTAGCTTACCACTGAAGTAGACTAGTGGTTCTCAATCCTGGTCCTGGGGGAGTACATTTCTGTTTTTTTGCACTAGCACTACACACCTGATTCAAATCATCAACTCATCAGGATTTTATGATTTGAATCAGGTGTGTAGTGCAAGTGCAAAAAACAAAAATGTGCTCCCCCAGGACCAGGATTGAGAACCACTGCAGTAGACTATTAAAGACAGGGCTATCCTCACAGCACAGAGCTGCATTACAACAACAGATGAGGCTGCTGGACGAATGGATACCATATATATACCATGGTGTATATATTTTGGGAGACAAAACAAAACGAGCACTGGTGATTTATTAGTAACATGGCTATTAGTGCTTTACAACAGGGCTGGCTGAAAAGGATCCGCGAACTCACAGATTCTATAGATAGTGTATGTATTGTCTTTGAAGGATTTTACCACTAACTATCTGACATACTCCTTCAATTTGAAGTTTAAGAATAATTTCTACCTCTAAAGCGAGAGCATGCTCCTGTTTGTGGTTCATGCTTGGGTAACAATCATTTTAAGACAGTGTCTGTGCAAGTCTGTATTACAGTAAGATGTTTCCACATAGCAGGAGTTGGGCTCTTACGCCACCTGGAGGCACAGTAGGTGAAGTTAATGTACTAACTGAATATCAAAATATCATTACGCCAACCCTACTCCTGAAAAGGCATTTGTTCCAGCCCTGCACTAACACACCTAATTCAGCTAATCATGGTCCTTGGGAGCAGCTAATTAATAGAACTGGGTGTGTTAGAGTTGGGGTGGTACAAAAATGTGCACACCATATACTGTACGCTGAGTGTCCAAAACATTAAGAACACCTGCTCTATCTGTGACATAGACTGACCAGGTGAATCCAGGTGAAAGCTATGATCCTTTATTGATGTCACTTGTTAAATTCACTTCAATCAGTGACGATGAAGGGGAGGAGTCAGGATAAAGAAGGATTTGTAAGCCTTGAGACAATTAATACATGGAGTGTGTATGTGTGCCATCCAGAGGGTGAATGGGCAAAACAAAAGATTGAAGTGCCTTTGAACGGGGTATGGTAGTAGGTGCCAGGCGCACTGGTTTGTGTCAAGAACTGCAACGCTCCTGGGTTTTTCTTGCTCAACAGTTTCCCGTGTGTATCAAGAATGGTCCACCACCCAAAGGACATCCAGACAAATTGACACAACTGTTGGAAGCATTGGAGTCAACATGGGCGCCAGCATCCCTGTAGAACACTTTCGACATCCATGCCCTTACAAATTGAAGCTCTTTCTGAGGGGAGAAGTGTGTGCAGCTCAGTATTAGGAAGGTGTTCCTAATGATTTTTCTCCTCAGTGTATATGACTCTACAGGAGAAAGAAATGTAGCTGGTGCTACAAGTCTACAGTAGGTGGCAGATTCCTCCACTAAATGGAATGTCATGGTTGATTGATGGTCAATGCAGTACAGTCAGTACAGTATTGCAGTAGAGAAGAGAGGATCATGTCCAATCCCGTGAGAGCCTGTAAGAACCAGTGTAACCTCAATGTGTGACATGGTGCACATCATGTCTGAAAATATGGAATTTGGGAAATTGAATGAAGCTGAGTGAAATCAGAGTTTGTGTTTATTTTCCTTATTTTACAAGTATTTCCAATGAAATGTAGTGGATGATGCAGTCATAATTTCACTGGAGTAAATATATTTAATTAATTTAATTTTTTCAAGATATATCTTTGTTTGTTTGTGGTTATGCATCTTCATGTAAAAAAAACAACCATTTCTCATTAGCTGACTTTCAGGTAATTTACTAGTACATATTTAATTACTAATAGGCCTACATTTAACATCACGTTTCAACATTAAAAAAACATATTACACCAGATAATAAGAATTTGTGATTCTTAATTCTGCCCCTCCAAATATCTCTTTATTTATAATTTGAGAGAAACCTCTATTAAAGGGATAGTTTACTCAAAAATGACTAAACTATCTAATAACAGTGGGCCAATGAACAAAATACTCAAATACAGTTTGAGTGAACTATCCCTTTAATAGTGGGTGCTATTGTAAATAATGACCTAAAACAACACTGACCTCCTTAATGGCTTCAAACCAATTCCACCCCACATTGATTTAGCCGAGCAATCATTCCACATGTGTGACCATTGAAAAAAGTATGAAAAAAGGGACCTATTTCTGCTACTGGACACATAGTATGCTGGAGTCCAGTTATCGATTCTTTAATCGCTGAAATCAGCGTCACAAAATGTTGCACCATAAACAATAGCAATGGTTGGCCAAAAGTGGGCACTGTCATAAGACAGCAATGGTCGTATTTAGAGACTTTAGTTTCAACGATCGACACCGACTCTAACTAATTTTATTGCGATGAAAGTCATTGAAAGCGGTTACACAGACTTAGACCCCTGTACCTTGCAGATCACCGTTGGTCTGTGGAAGAAGATGGAACAATGTTTGGAAACCTCTTGTCTGGAGCTAATAATGTCTATGTCCAAAGTCCTTCAGAAAGTTTGCAATGTATCTGTTTTACCACAGCAACAATTTGACGGGTATTCATGGTGGTTCCCCATGATTATTAGATTAGAGAACAAAAACTTGAATGTTCTCATTGTGGCAACTCATTTGCGGTTATGGATACAATCATCTTTTAGCAGTGCATGTAGACCAAGGCCACATTTTAATGTACAGTACAAGCCAAAAGCTTGGACACACCTACTCATTCAATGGTTTTTCTTTATTTAAAAAAAAAATAATTTAGACATCAAAACTATGAAATAAAACATGAAATCATGCAGTAACCAAAAAAGTATTAAACAAATCAAAATATATTTCATATTTGAGATTCTTAAAAAATGGCCACACTTTGCCTTGATGACAGCTTTGCACACTCTTGGCATTCTCTCAACCAGCTTCAGTCACCTGGAATGCATTTCAATTAACAGGTGTGCCTTGTTAAAAGTTCATTTGTGGAATTTCTTTCCTTCTTAATGTGTTTGAGCCAATCAGTTGTGTTGTGACAAGGTACGGGTGGCATACAGAAGATAGCCCTATTTGCTAAAAGACCAAGGCCATATTGTGGCAAGAACAGATCAAATAAGCAAAGAGAAATGACAGTACATCATTACTTTAAGACATGAAGGTCAGTCAATCAGGAACATTTTAAGAACTTTTAAAGTTTCTTCAAGTGCAGTCGCAAATAACGATCAATCACTATGATGAAACTGGCTCTCATGAGGACCGCCACAGGAAAGGAAGACCCAGAGTTACCTCTGCTGCAGAGGATAAGTTCATTAGAGTTACCAGCCTCAGAAATTGCAGCCCAAATAAATGCTTCACAGAGTTCAAGTAATAGACACATCTCAATATCAACTGTTCAGAGGAGACTACAGTGGGGAGAACAAGTATTTGATACAATGCCGATTTTGCAGGTTTTCCTACTTACAAAGCATGTAGAGGTCTGTAATTTTTATCATAGGTACACTTCAACTGTGAGAGACGGAATCTAAAACAAAAATCCAGAAAATCACATTGTATGATTTTTAACTAATTAATTTGCATTTTATTGCATGACATAAGGATTTGATACATCAGAAAAGCAGATCTTAATATTTGGTACAGAAACCTTTTGTTTGCAATTACAGAGATCATACGTTTCCTGTAGTTCTTGACCAGATTTGCACATCTTAGCTTCATCTAAGTCACAACAACAGACAAACACAGTGTGCTTAAATTAATAACACACAAATTATTGTATTTTTCTTGTCTATATTGAATACATAATTTAAACGTTCACAGTGTAGGTTGGAAAAAGTATGTGAACCCCTAGGCTAATGACTTCTCCAAAAGCTAATTGGAGTCAGGAGTCAGCTAACCTGGAGTACAATCTTTGAGACGAGATTGGAGATGTTGGTTAGAGCTGCCCTGCCCTATAAAAAACACGCACAAAATTTGAGTTTGCTATTCACAAGCAGCATTGCCTGATGTGAACCATGCCTCGAACAAAAAAGAGATCTCAAATCAAGAATCGTTGACTTACATAAAGCTGGAAAGGGTTACAAAAGTATATATTTTTTATATATATTTTTATTTTCACCTTTATTTAACCAGGTAGGCAAGTTGAGAACAAGTTCTCATTTACAATTGCGACCTGGCCAAGATAAAGCAAAGCAGTTCGATACATACAATGACACAGAGTTACACATGGAGTAAAAATAATAATAATACAGTATAAACAAGTCTATATACGATGTGAGCAAATGAGGTGAGATAAGGGAGGTAAAGGCAAAAAAAGGCCATGGTGGCAAAGTAAATACAAATAGCAAGTAAAACACTGGAATGGTAGATTTGCAATGGAAGAATGTGCAAAGTAGAAATAAAAATAATGGGATGCAAAGGAGCAAAATAAATAAATAAATTAAATACAGTAGGGAAAGAGGTAGTTGTTTGGGCTAAATTATAGGTGGGCTATGTACAGGTGCAGTAATCTGTGAGCTGCTCTGACAGTTGGTGCTTAAAGCTAGTGAGGGAGATAAGTGTTTCCAGTTTCAGAGATTTTTGTAGTTCGTTCCAGTCATTGGCAGCAGAGAACTGGAAGGAGAGGCGGCCAAAGAAATAATTGGTTTTGGGGGTGACTAGAGAGATATACCTGCTGGAGCGTGTGCTACAGGTGGGAGATGCTATGGTGACCAGCGAGCTGAGATAAGGGGGGACTTTACCTAGCAGGGTCTTGTAGATGACATGTAGCCAGTGGGTTTGGTGACGAGTATGAAGCGAGGGCCAGCCAACGAGAGCGTACAGGTCGCAATTGTGGGTAGAATATGGGGCTTTGGTGACAAAACGGATTGCACTGCGATAGACTGCATCCAATTTGTTGAGTAGGGTATTGGAGGCTATTTTGTAAATGACATCGCCAAAGTCGAGGATTGGTAGGATGGTCAGTTTTACAAGGGTATGTTTGGCAGCATGAGTGAAGGATGCTTTGTTGCGAAATAGGAAGCCAATTCTAGATTTAACTTTGGATTGGAGATGTTTGATATGGGTCTGGAAGGAGAGCTTACAGTCTAACCAGACACCTAAGTATTTGTAGTTGTCCACGTATTCTAAGTCAGAGCCGTCCAGAGTAGTGATGTTGGACAGGCGGGCAGGGCAGGTAGAGATCGGTTGAAGAGCATGCATTTAGTTTTACTTGTATTTAAGAGCAATTGGAGGCCACGGAAGGAGAGTTGTATGGCATTGAAGCTTGCCTGGAGGGTTGTTAACACAGTGACCAAAGAAGGGCCAGAAGTATACAGAATGGTGTCGTCTGCGTAGAGGTGGATCAGGGACTCACCAGCAGCAAGAGCGACCTCATTGATGTATACAGAGAAGACAGTCGGTCCAAGAATTGAACCCTGTGGCACCCCCATAGAGACTGCCAGAGGTCTTGACAGCAGACCCTCCGATTTGACACACTGAACTCTATCAGAGAAGAGTTGGTGAACCAGGCGAGGCAATCATTTGAGAAACCAAGGCTGTCGAGTCTGCCGATGAGGATGTGGTGATTGACAGAGTCGAAAGCCTTGGCCAGATCAATGAATACGGCTGCACAGTAATGTTTCTTATCGATGGCGGTTAAGATATCATTTAGGACCTTGAGCGTGGCTGAGGTGCACCCATGACCAGCTCTGAAACCAGATTGCATAGCAGAGAAGGTATGGTGAAATTCAAAATGGTCTTCTAAGGTCTTTTGAAGACCTTAGAAAGGCAGGGTAGGATAGATATACTTCTGTAACAGTTTGGGTCTAGAGTGTCTCCCCCTTTGAAGAGGGGTATGACCGCGGCAGCTTTCCAATCTTTCGGGATCTCATACTATACGAAAGAGAGGTTGAACAGGCTAGTAATAGGGGTTGCAACAATTGCGGCAGATCATTTAAAAAATATATATATGTATATATATATATTTTTCCCCCCAATTTTGTGGTATCCAATTGTTAGTAGTTACTGTCTTTTATCATCGCTACAACTCCCGTACGGGCTCGGGAGAGACGAAGGTCGAGAGTAATGCGTCCTCCGAAACACAACCCAACCAAGCCGCACTGCTTCTTAACACAGCGAGCATCCAACCCGGAAGCCAGCCACACCAATGTGTCGGAGGAAACACCGTACACCTAGACCTGGTCAGCGTGCACTGCGCCCAGCCCACCACAGGAGTCACTAGCGCGCAATGAGACAAGGATATCCCTACAGGCCAAACCCTGCCTAACCCAGACGACGCTGGGCCAATTGTGCGTCGCCCCATGGACCTCCCAGTCGCGGCCAACTGCGACAGAGCCTTGGCTCGAGCCCAGAGTCTCTGGTGGTACAGCTAGCACTGTGCCACCCGTGAGACCCTCGGCAGATCATTTTAGAAAGAGAGGGTCCAGATTGTTTAGCCCAGCTGATTTGTAGGGGTCCAGATTTCGCAGCTCTTTCAGAACATCAGCTATCTGGATTTGGGTGAAGAAGAAATGGGGGAGGCTTGTGCAAGTTGCTGTGGGGGGTGCAGAGCTGTTGACCTGGGTAGGGGTAGCTAGGTGGAATGCTAGGCCAGCCATAGAGAAATGCTTATTGAAATTCTCGATTATCGTGGATTTATCAGTGGTGACAGTGTTTCCTAGCCTCAGTGCAGTGGGCAGCTGGGAGGAGGTGCTCTTATTCTCAATGGACTATCATCGACGGAATCATCGACGCTATCATTGATGGAAAAATCAATTTCCAAGTTTATCCAGACATTTTGCAGTAGAAAGTAAGGCTATCTGACCACCAATTGAAGCTCAACAGAAGTTGGGTGATGCAATAGGACAACAACCCAAAACACAGAAGTAAACAAACAACAGAATGGCTTCAACAGAAGAAAATACACCTTCTGGAGTGGCCCAGTCAGAGTCCTGACCTCAACCCGATTGAGATGCTGTGGCATGACCTCAAGAAAGCGGTTCACACCAGACATCCCAATTATATTGCTGAACTGAAACAGTTTTGTAAAGAGGAATTGTACAACATTTCTCCTGACCGTTGTGCAGGTCTAAACCGCAAATACAGAAAACGTTTGGTTATAGGAGTTTGGAGTTTATTGCTGCCAAATGAGGGTCAACCAGTTATTAAATCCAAGGGTTCACATACTTTTCCGCCCTTCTCTGTGAATGTTTAAACAGTGTGTTCAATAAAGACATGAAAACGTATAATTGTTTGTGTGTTATTAATTTAAGCAGACTGTGTTTGTCTATTGTTGTGACTTAGATGAAGATCAGATCACATTTTATGACCAATTTATGCAGAAGTCCAGGTCATTCCAAATTTCTTGCCACTGTATTTTGATTTAACACTTTTTTGGTTACTACATGATTCCATATGTGTTATTTCATAGTTTTGATGTCTTCACTATTATTCTACAATGTAGAAAATTGTAAAAAAAATAAATAAAAACAAACTTTGAATGAGTAGATTTGTCCAAACTTTTGACTGGTACTGTTAGTTGTGGCTTAAGGCGGCACACATAACTCTCTATAATGCACCATTGACTCAAATCAAATGTTATTTTGAGTGCATTTTACACTAAGGGAGAAAAGCTCTTAATAGTCCACTCAATGATGGTACAATTCCTTAGTTTTCTGTTAGGGCCTACTTTAAATGCTTTAGGCTAACAGGTATACAGCCTAGGATACACATCATACAGTGGGTTGCATAATGTATGTTTAACAGTTGTCATGGAGCCAATATTAGGCTATGGGAAAGGTATCTGCTAGCCTGGTTGCCATCTCAGTTCAACTATTACATTCAAGGAGTGGAATAGCTAAAAAGACTGATACCCAGACTTAGGTATCTGCAGTGAGCATGAACATATTGCTTATAGAAGTTGAGATCCTATTAGTCTCATTAAATAACACGAGTCTCCTAAATAATACATTCATTGACGTGTCCTGTCCAGTGTGAGAATTCTAGCAGAGCTAAATCGATTCTATGCCTACACTATTTTCTTATTTTCTATCCATGTGGGGGCGTAACGCCTCACCTAACTCGCGCTAGCTGTGCGAACAGATGATACAGCATTGCGCGGTATGAGCTCAGAAATGGAACAAAAGAAATCATCCTAAAACAGGGAATGGTGGGAGCACGGATGTGGAAAGTATAGAAGTTATTTTGAACCCATTAGCAAAGGCAAATCATTATTTGGGCCCTGATTTAAAGGGTAGTATTTTGGCAAATGTGCTGTAAGCGCGTTGCTCCCCACCAAAGCCAGCTACAGGGGAGGGACTGCCGATTTCTCGACTTTGCAGCTCTGAATGAAGGGGAGGGGGTCCGTAGACCGAAATTGATGGTAGTGGGCTACTGAGGAAGACTACTCCTCTTGATATTAAAGGCAAAATACACATTTCAGTCGAACACAGCAGAGTTGGTGAAACGGGACGGTGGTGAAACATGGAGTAAGTAGACTTTTGACTTAACTGCATGTAGCCTATTATTATTGTATAGACTAGGGTATTTTATGCACTGACAATGAATGTTCTGGCTCAATTTGAACGATTTCGCCCCGATTGCCACACCTGCAAAAGGGAAAGAATATGTAGGCGAGCTAATTGCAATGTAGGTCTTTTGGGGGGATGAAATGAGGTATTGATTTTTTCGAAACAGTGAAGAACGGATTTTTAATAGGCGAAGTTAATATTTTGATAATAGTCAACCTTAAAACATCGCCAATATGCAGACAAAAGATAATGTCATGTTATTGACTTCAACTTGCATCGCATTTATTTGTCCTCTCTTCAGTGCTCAGTGTTGGGCAAAACATCAAGGCTTTTTAAAAATGTGCGCCTATGCTGTAAAATACTGGACCTATATCTAGACAGGGCAAAGCCGCATGTTCAATAGGCAGTCTATGTAAGGAATATCCTCTTAACAACAGCTGGGGATTTATGTGAAATAAAACATGTGTCCAGAATAACTACTCCCGGCTATATTTGCACGTGTAATTAGCCTACCGTGGATTTTAATGGTCAACCATAACAACTATTTGTAAAATGACCTATCGATTTAGGCTCAGTTTGTATTTTGGGGGATCAATATGGGGAACGTGTGATGCATGCTGCGCATGTTCCTAAATAGCGCGCCGCATATGGGGGATCCTGAATGTCATAGTCCAGTGGTGTGAATGTCGTGCTATTTGGAAATAGGAGGGAGCGCCAGACAACGGTACCAGCCAGCCGTGCCTGCTCTTAATTGTGTGAGTGGTGGGTGCGCATGCATGTGTAGGAACCGGGGCGTGCATTTGTAGGAGCCGTGTTTTCATTTTCTCCCGTTTTGACAGAAATGGGCTGTTCCAACATGGCTGAGTGAGCTGATGCGGCTGCTTTAGTGTAGCCTACATAGACACAGAAAGGTGTTATAGGAAACATGTCATTACTTTGCCATTATGGCTGACTACGGGAGTGAACGTTATTTACAATAAGGGTTACATGGAGAAAATCGGACCTCTCTGAAATGAAAATGGATGGCACTCCCTTCAGCAAAATGTATATAATCTAAACCGTCCCCGAACGCTTGAAAAAAAAAAAAAACAAGTGACCCCTTCTATACAAAGTAAGTGGATAGTAGAGAACATATCTTCCGTTACCCTCAATTCTTGGACAGACCAGAGCCTTAGAAATGCAGTTTTAGAAACTGTTCTTCATCCTGTAAGCATTACATGGCAGTGCAGGAATTTTGCTAGCACACAAGACTGCGGGACAGAAGGTTGTGGGTTCGCAGACCACCGTGGACAAGAATAAGGATGGAAAGGTCTCCTTTATAGTAAAAGCATTGCACGAATCAATGATTTTATTTGCAGGTCCGAGAAAAGATTGCATTTTAATAAACATTTCATGCAATGCTACATCGTTTTACGCATTAGCTGAATCTTTTTAAATAGGCTAATGGACAGAAAGATAGGCCTGTGTTCATCTCATCATATTTCGCCAATGCCAAGTAAGTGTGACTTGTTTGTAACGAAGCTGACCCTGTTTGCAAGTAATTCAATCTGAGAAGTCATTCGGAATCTGAGCATGATACTTCAAAAAATGTGGCCTACCTGGATATAGCAGCTTATTGCATAATTTCCTCTGTCAAACAAGTAGGCCTACTACATATTTCTTAAATAGGAAAAAATAGGCTCCAACACAAAGCCCTCTCATTGTTTGTAAAGTCTAATTAAAATGAAGATGTGTTTATCAGATTTGATGGCCTCACAATAAACCAGATTCAAGAAACTTGAAGCAGCAGCTGTGGCACAATCAATTGTAAATGGACAGCTCATGGTGCTGAAAGTAGGCAAATTCATTCGAGTAGGCATAATTCATTTCAACCATCATGGGCAAGACACATGTTGTTTTTAATAAAAATGAATTATAGTAGTAGCAAGCTATCAAAGTTGACCTCAGGTTCTCCTTCTCATCTCTGCGCTCTCCTCAAACTGAAAATGACATACATGTAGGTGATAGGCTAGTCCACGAGCAAGTGCATTTTTTTGGACTAGGCCTAATAAAGTATTATTTCGCTTTTGACTCTCTTCCTGAACTGCCACCGTAGCCCTACACAGTTTTTGATCAGCAAGAGCAGAGAAGGCATGGGCTCAGGGTTGGATTATCCATTAGTGTGTGTAATACAGCCTAGTTGTATTTACACCATACCAGCAGCTATCTTAGAAATGTAACTTTGCTCTTTGTGTCTCTGAGCATGCACTTCATAGCCTATAGGCTATGGATCATTTGATTGAGACCACACTAAATAGCCTATAGGCGCACTTGATATTGCGTGCCCAGCGGAGAATCAGAGATGAGGGGCGGCATCTGGCACACATGGAAATTTAGCCTGACAAGCAACTAATTCTAAAACACTGAGAAATATTGAAATTTCATCAATTACAAATTACATGACCCTCCCCTGGACTAGATTTAAAAAAAAAAATACTAAACCCTCCCCTTGACTGAAATTGAAAAAGCACGATCTCCCACACTTTCCTCCATGTAACCATTCTGTACATTTCCATATATCCTTAAGTATCCATGACTGACTTACAGTGAGATGAACAAAATATAAAAAGTATACATGAAAATACAATGGGCAATAGGGGACCATGACCATCTTCCATTGTTGCAGGCCTAAGAGCCCACTAATATTACAATGTTACAGTGATGTTGCAGCATTGTTACAATGATTCTTCTTCTTTTTCATAGCCCACATTGCTTCCATCTGACTATCCATCACCTTCGTTTCACCTGACATACTCCAACATCCTCAAGAATGCTATTGTTTATACATACCAATTTGTCATGTTTAACACAGTAGACCTATTTTATTGATTGATATTAAGATTTGTGTTTATTGTTCCACGTTTTGAAGGTGCCAGTAGTAAAGTAGAGCACAAGTGTATGAATTTAAGTTGAAATTACGCTGTAGGCTCCTATGAAAGAGGAAGTGAGTAAAACTGTGTTATAAGAGAATATAGTGCAACATACACGTACCATACAGAGTGCATGTTTGATATCCATCATGGAGCCATGGACTTGAGAAACATCTCCGTTTAAATCCAATTTGAGTTGATTTTGTCTAGGGATGGGAGTTTCACTATTCAAATAGTATCTTACATTTTTGTTTGGATGTCCGGATATTCGAAATACATGTGTTTTTTTAAAGTACTGCTGAGCGAGGGAGAGAGGCTGGCACCCTATTGCTGCAGCTGCAGAGGGGGCGGTGAGTATTGTGGGTGAAAAGAGCCGAATGAGCTACTGTCGCCTACCATTGAATGTCTGACTGACTTGTCGCAATACTACCACCACCTGGCTAACGTCTGCGTGACCCCTGTGTCTTATGCTGTTGCCTACCATTGAACATCGGAAGCCTCGTTCACGCCTGATGTCCACCAGATGCATATGCGTTTTGTTTTGCTGGATGTCTAGCCTGCATTTTTCGTACTTAATGCACGTGTGCTTCGCTTTTCGACTAGCTAAAAGCTAGCTATTTGGAGTATGTGTGTGTACTTCCGATTGTACCACCGCACGGTAAAGCAACACACAGTTTAAAAGATTGAATGCATGCAGGAACACAGAACACAGTGCAGCAGCCTAGTGTAGCATCCCCAACGTAGCATTACGGACTGCTGCATTGACAATGAATGACTTCCGCCGGAACGCAAAGAGTTTGATGCATCTGGTTGACACGAGGTGTCACATTACTCATAAGCACTCAGTTACGTTGCACCGGATGTCATCTATTTCAATAGGGATGTCCACAACGCAGTGGAATCGCAATGCCCCCTTGTGGTTGAAGACTTTGTTGCCAGACGGATACTTTGACATTTTCCAAACATTGCGTTGTCTTCAGTCCAGCCAGAGTCTGTAGAAGAACAGGAAGTTACCAAACCACAGAAGAAGAGAAACATTTGGTTTTTGGCGATGGCTTTATGGGATAGCTAGCATCTTGCAAACAATTACCGATTCCTAGAAGTTAGTACTATTTTAATAGTCATGTTAAATAATACACATTGGCTTTTAAGCCAATTAGATTATATGACTGTTGCCTCCGATTTAAGTTTATTGTGATGGTAAGGACTTAAAAAAAATATATATTTATTAGGTGGAGGTCGCTAGCTACTAGTGGTATCTTCAAGATAGCCTAGCTTTTAGCTAGCTAGCTGCTCTGCTGTGCAAGCTAGCTTGACTTGCTATAAAGTTGGAGAAACAAGTTGAGGAAGAAGTAACTTAACAAAACATGTTTTATTATCACCTGAAACAATATATTTATCCTGTCTTGAATGAAAATGTAATATTTTACAATCTCCCAAAAATAAATGTGATCTCTGACAAGAGACAGCCTCTCCTCCACCTTGCATTACAAACACTACACCCATAGATAGAACAATGAGACAGATATTTCACTGGTTGTATAAATGTGAAGCATCCGGTTGGCGTTTCCACTCACTACTAAATATGGTGATGAAAGGAATCCCAGTGGCCGGCAGTGGGGGAAGATGGGGCGAGATTGATTTTGGCCGACATTCTGCAAATTTTCTCCTTGATTAAACATTTGATCTCAAAGCGGTTTTCTGTTTCCAAAACTAGAATCTGTAACAAACAGAGCAGACTATGTTTTGCAGACTTTACCCTTTGCCCCCCCCCCCCCCCCCAAAAAAAATGGCATAGTTTAGAAGGAGTGCAAGGGCGAATTTAGTTATTGCCCACACTCACTTCCCAGATTAGGCGTTCCCCTACGGACATATGCAAATAAATGCTAGAATGTGCCAATAGGATCTCGCTAGCTCGTGCTTGGCTTTGCCCACCTTGCTTGTTCTGCCCATGATAGGCTCTGGTCTATTTTAGGTTAAAAATAGTATTGAGCTATATTGTTCATCGGCAGGCTATTATAATTCCGTAAGCCTCTCAACTGCCGGAGGGTCTACTCAGAATTTCTATTCTACTTAAAAAATATATTTTAGGTTCAAACAAAGCTGTCTTCCTTTTACATGGTAGGCAACTGCCTATTCCGTTTTTTTTGTTGTTGGGACATTTGATGTAAACACCATGGCAACGATGCACTCCAGTAGTAATCATGTATCAATTCACTGTAGCCCTATCTATAATATACAGTGGGGCAAAAAAAGTATTTAGTCAGCCACCAATTGTGCAAGTTCTCCCCACTTAAAAAGATGAAAGAGGCCTGTAATTTTCATCATAGGTACACTTCAACTATGACAGACAAAATTAGAAAAAAAATTCCAGAAAATCACATTGTAGGATTTTTAATGAATTTATTTGCAAATTATGGTGGAAAATAAGTATTTGGTCACCTACAAACAAGCAAGATTTCTGGCTCTCACAGACCTGTAACTTCTTCTTTAAGAGGCTCCTCTGTCCTCCACTCGTTACCTGTATTAATGGCACCTTTTTGAACTTGTTATCAGTATAAAAGACACCTGTCCACAACCTCAAACAGTCACACTCCAAACTCCACTATGGCCAAGACCAAAGAGCTGTCAAGGGACACCAGGAACAAAATTGTAGACCTGCACCAGGCTGGGAAGACTGAATCTGCAATAGGTAAGCAGCTTGGTTTGAAGAAATCAACTGTGGGAGCAATTATTAGGAAATGGAAGACATACAAGACCACTGATAATCTCCCTCGATCTGGTGATCCACGCAAGATCTCACCCTGTGGGGTCAAAATGATCACAAGAACGGTGAGCAAAAATCCCAGAACCACACGGGGGGACCTAGTGAATGACCTGCAGAGAACTGGGACCAAAGTAACAAAGCCTACCATCAGTAACACACTACGCCGCCAGGGACTCAAATCCTGCAGTGCCAGACGTGTCCCCCTACTTAAGCCAGTACATGTCCAGGCCCGTCTGAAGTTTGCTAGAGAGCATTTGGATGATCCAGAAGAAGATTAGGAGAATGTCATATGGTCAGATGAAACCAAAATATAACTTTTTGGTAAAAACTCAACTTGTCGTGTTTGGAGGACAAATAATGCTGAGTTGCATCCAAAGAACACCATACCTACTGTGAAGCATGGGGGTGGAAACATCATGCTTTGGGGCTGTTTTTCTGCAAAGGGACCAGGATGACTGATCCGTGTAAAGGAAAGAGTGAATGGGGCCATGTATCGTGAGATTTTGATTGAAAACCTCCTTCCATCAGCAAGGGCAGTGAAGATGAAACGTGGCTGAGTCTTTCAGCATGACAATGATCCCAAACACACCGCCCGGGCAACGAAGGAGTGGCTTCGTAAGAAGCATTTCAAGGTCCTGGTGTGGCCTAGCCAGTCTCCAGATCTCAACCCTATAGAAAATCTTTGGAGGGAGTTGGAAGTCCGTGTTGCCCAGCAACAGCCCCAAAACATCACTGCTCTAGAGGAGATCTGCATGGAGGAATGGGCCATAATACCAGCAACAGTGTGAAAACCTTGTGAAGACTTACAGAAAACGTTTGACCTCTGTCATTGCCAACAAAGGGTATATAACAAAGTATTGAGAAACTTTTGTTATTGACCAAATACTTATTTTCCACCATAATATGCAAATAAATTCATTAAAAATCCTATAATGTGATTTTCTGGATTTTTGTTCTAATTTTGTCTGTCATAGTTGAAGTGTACCTATGATGAAAATTACAGGCCTCTCATCTTTTTAAGTGGGAGAACTTGCACAATTGGTGGCTGACTAAATACTTTTCTAGCCTATATATAGTTGCCATCTTTTTCTCTCCTCAAGTCAACATCTTCATTATTATGTTACAGAAATTCCAACTTTTGATCAAGTGGTTAAAGCCTTGATCAAGTGGTTATAGCCTTGATCAAGTGGTTATAGCCAGGCTATTAGGCATACTAGAACGTTGTTTATTTAATGATAAGCATCACTGGCATGTACAGTTTCTCCTGACCCCCACAAGTTCGGAGTTTTGATTAAAGAGATTTAAGTCCAGACAGGTTAGGCCTATTTTAGGAAACTTTCTGAATGGACATAGAGAGAATTAGCAAACTCGTACACGCACACCCACACACCTAAAAGGACCATCAATCAAAGCCGTCTGCAGCCATCTCTCTCAGACATAAGCAAATCACATTTCTCCTTTCCTCCCCAAAACACCAAGTCTTAGCTTCAAATCCTTTCTGTCGGATATCAGAAATGAGTTTACATTATAGGATAATGCTAAATCAATGTAGCCTATCATATCAATTAAGGGGAAGATATAGAGACAGCTGTGATATAGGCTATATGAAGATGAAATTGACAACCATTAGAAAATTGAAACACATCCATAGCCTTTCAGCCGTTGATTAATTTTAGTGAAGCAATGGATGGTTATGTTGACACTAGGCCTACATTTTAATATGAGTGCTTTATCTAAATCTGTGAAACCACTTATTGATAAGGATAGCCTAAACTGCGGTTGATATTTCACTGTTCCCTTCTTGGAATTCACGCAAATCTGCTGGCAACTCGCCTATCTCTTCCTCCTCTGTCTTGCTCTGAAATAGACAATGAACAGCGATATACACTGAACTAAAATATAAACGCAACATGTAAAGTGTTGATGCCATGTTTCATGAGCTGAAAAAAAAAATCCCAGAAATTTGCCATACCCACAAAAAGCTTATTTCTTTCAAATTGTGTGCACAGATTTGTTTACGTTCCTGTTAGTGAACATTTCTCCTTTGACAAGATAATTCATCAACATGACCGGTCTGACATATCAAGAAGCTGATTAAACAGCATGATCATTACACAGGTGCATCTTGTGCTGGGGACAATAAAGGCCACTCTAAAATGTCTAAAGTTTTGAGGGAGTGTGCAATTGGCATGCCAGAGCTATTGCCAGATAATTTAATGTTCAGTTCTCCACCATATGCCGCCTCCAACATAATTTTAGAGAATTTGGTAGTGTGTCCAATCGACTTCACAACCGCAGACCACGTGTAACCACACCAACCCAGGACCTCCACATCCGTCTTCTTCACCTGCGGGATTGTCTGAGACCAGCCACCTGGACAGCTTATGTAATTGTGGGTTTGCACAACAGAATATTTTTATATATATATATATATATTTTTAAAACTTCTTACTACTTTTTCTCCCCAATTGGTAGTTACAGTCTTGTCCCATCGCTGCTACTCCCGTACGGCCTCGAGAGAGAGGCGAAGGTCGAGAGTCATGTGTCCTCCGAAACACAAGCCTGCAAAGCCGCACTGCTTCTTGACACACTGCTCGCTTAACCCGTAAGCCCACCGCACCAATGTGTCGGAGGAAACACCGTATAACTGGTGACCGAATTCAGCATGCGCCCGGCCCACCACAGGAGTCGCTAAAGTGCGATGGGACAAGGACATCCCAGCTGGTCAAACCCTCCCCTAACCTGGACGACGCTGGGCCAATTGTGCACCGCCTCATGGGTCTCCCCGTCGCGGCCGGCTGCGACACAGCCCGGGATCGAACCCGATCTGTAGTGATACCTCTGTAGAATGTGGCGCCACTCAGGAGGCCACAACGGAATAATTTCTGCACAAACTCTCAGGGAAGCTCATCTGCGTGCTCGTCGTCTTCACCAGGGTCTTGACTTCAGTGGGCAAATGCTCACCTTTGATGGCTACTGGCACGCTGGAGAAGTGTGCTCTTCACGGATTAATCCTGGTTTCAACTGTCCCGGGCAGATGTTAGCGTCGTGTGGGGAGAGCAGTTTACTGATGTCAACGTTGTGAACATAGTGCCCGTGGTTATTTAACACTTCTTGGTTACTACATGATTCCATACATGTTATTTCATAGTTTTGATGTCTTCACTATTATTCTACAATGTAGAAAATAGTAAAAATAAAGAAAAGCCCTTGAATGAGTAGGTGTGTCCAAACTTTTGACTGGTACTGTAACTGATCACGCTATGTAACGGGGAATGAATACATTAACAACGGAGGGTAGCTGAAAAAAAAAACGATTCACACAATGAAACATCAAACTGCGCACGAATATTGTCGGGAGGAAGACGGAACTTATACACCCCTATAGGCCTACGTGTCTTATCCAAACACTCATCCCCTCTTTCTTGTCTAGACATTTTTTCATTTTACTCAGTAGCCTTTATACTCAATAGCCTACACATAATCTTTACAAGGAATAGGCCTACTTTCAAACATGTGGTGAGGTGCTAAGTAGTAGTAATTTATTGAAAATCAATGAATATTTGAAAATAATGCAATTTCACTCATTTTTTCGCAGGGGCCATGCGGCGCATATCTAAAACCATAATTATTTTTTACAGATGCCTGTTCTTCCATAAAAACCAGAAGATAGTAAATGCCATTAATCACAATGGTTAGCCTATGCAAATTAATAGGAAAACATTTAGGCCTTATTCATAGGACTACATTTAGCCTATTTGGAGGTGCGGGGAGAGGTCAAAGGGTCCTAGAAGTTAGGCTATTGTTTGTCAAATATAGATTAAATACAGTTAAAGTTGGAAGTTTACATACACTTAGGTTGGAGTCATTAAAACTTGTTTATCAACCACTACACACATTTTTTATTAACAAACTATAGTTTTGGCAAGTCGGTTAGGACATCTACTTTGTGCATGACTCAAGTCCTTTTTCCAACAATTGTTTACAGACAGATGAATTCACTGTATCACAATTCCAGTGGGTCAGAAGTTTACATACACTAAGTTGACTGTGCCTTTAAACAGCTTGTAAAATTCCAGAAAATTATGTCATGGCTTTAGAAGCTTCTGATAGGCTAATTGACATAATTTGAGTCATTTGGAGGTGTACCTGTGGATGTATTTCAAGGCCTACCTTCAAACTCAGTACCTCTTTGCTTGACATCATGGGAAAATCAAAAGAAATCTTGGGAGCAATTTCCAAACACTTGAATGTACCACATTCATCTGTACAAACAATAGAATGCAAGTATAAACACCATGGGTCCACGCAGCCGTCATTCCGCTCAGGAAGGAGATGCGTTCTGTCTCCTAGAGATGAACATACTTTGGTGTGAAAAGTGCAAATCAATCCCAGATCAACAGCAAAGGACCTTGTGAAGATGTTGGAGGAAACAGGTAAAGTAAAACGAGTCCTATATTGACATAACCTAAAAGGCCGCTCAGCAAGTAAGAAGCCACTGCTCCAAAACCGCCATTAAAAAGCCAGACTACGGTTTGCAACTCCACATGGGAACAAAGATGGTACTTTTTGGAGAAATGTCCTCTGGTCTGATGAAACAAAAATAGAACTGTTTGGCCATAATGACCATCTTTATGTTTGTAGGAAAAAGGGGGAGGCTTGCAAGCTGAAGATCACCATCCCAACCGTGTAGCAAAGGGGTGGCAGCATCATGTTGTGGGGGTGCTTTACTGCAGGAGGGACTGGTGCACTTCACAAAATAGATGGTATCATGAGGTAGGAAAATGATGTGGATATATTGAGGCACCATCTCAAGACATCAGTCAGGAAGTTAAAGCTTGGTCACAAATGGGTCTTCCAAATGGATAATGACCACAAGCATACTTCCAAAGTTGTGGCAAAATGGCTTAAGGACAACAAAGTCAAGGTATTGGAGTGGTCATCACAATGTGATGTGTGGGCAGAACTGAAAAGGTGTGTGCGAGCATGGAGGCCTACAAACCTGACCTACAAGCATTCCTCCTGACAGAGCTGGTGTAACTGAGTCAGGTTTGTAGGCCTCTACAAACCTGACTCAGTTACACCAGCTCTGTCAGGAGGAATGCGCCAAAATTCACCCAACTTATTGTGGGAAGCTTGTGGAAGGCTACCCAAAATGTTTGACCCAAGTTAAACAATTTAAAGGCAATGCTAACAAATACTAATTGAGTGTATGTACACCTCTGACCCACTGGGAATGTGATGAAATAAATAAAAGCTGAAATAAATCATTCTCTCTACTATTATTCTTACATTTCACATTCTTAAAGTTAAGTGGTGATCCTAACTGACCTAAGACAGGGAATTTTTACTGGGATTAAATGTCAGGAATTGTGAAACTGGGTTTAAATGTAAAGGTGTATGTAAACTTCCGACCTCAACTGTATAGGTGATAGTGGGCTAAATCAAGGATAAATATAGCCGAAATGTTCAGGCTTTGTCATGATCTGTGATCAAAATAGACGGGGGGTTTTCGGGTTCCGTTCAGGTTATAGGTTATGTGTAAGAACGCAACTGCACTGAAACAAATAACCTGATTCAATGAGATTCCCCTCTCCTGAATTGTTTTGGGGTTGATCTTTTAAGCTTTTTGGTCTATAGATAGATAGACCCATACCGCTTCTATTTTTTGGGCTGTTTGCTGTAAGCATAGCCTACCACTAATATTCTAAATTCCAGAGCATTTTAAACAACCACAGTTTTTTGTTGTTGTGGGATAACGATACTTGCTTTATATTTAAAATTAAATGTTTTGATAGGCCTATAGGCCCACCATGAACCCATGTTGAGGCTGAGCATGGCCTTCGATAGGCTCGTGGACTATGCAGAAAGCATTGTGGAGTTAATTGTTGTTATAACCTATAGATCACTCTTTATATAATCTGGAATGTTGTTTTTTCTCACAATTTATAAACCAACAAGAGGTAGCCTTGCTTTTGCCCTTCTCTATAACACGAGTTAGGGTATGTCCTTGCATACCCCTTCAATTCAAGCCCTACTTTTAACCATAACACATAAAGCCCTCCACAGAAGTTGATAGCATACAGCCTAAGGAATGCATGGTGACAGTGATTGCATCTGTCAAACAGGTAATCCTACCTCCTTTTTCTGAATAGGGCTCAGACGAAGCCATCCTGTCCATATTCATTTGAGAAATAGGACTATATCACCTATAGGCTTTGTACGCAGTAATGGTGGCTGGCTGCAAATCAACTAGCCTAATATTTTTTTTGTATAGAGGTGATAGGCCTATTTTGCCGACAAATTAAATTGATTAGATTACACTGCCAATTAAAAATAATTTAAAAAGCATGTACATGCAGACATCATGAAGACGTTTGTAATGCGTTCATGGTGAGATCTTTTATAAAAACGTACATGTAAAGTGACACGTGCCATGTAAGTGTAACGTGTACATGATGAGACCACTGTCTACATGACGTGAGCGTGTCACGTGACATGAACGTCACGGGTACGTGTAGGCAGCTTGCCACCTATACTTTTATTTTTGTCTCCATTGACTGTCCATGTTAATTCATGGCGGTGTTTTATGGCGCTGGGGAGACGTTAGGTGACACGCTGAGAGGCATCAGTAGCTTCACAGGGCTTGATTCTAGCATGAATCACTCGCGTTGGTGTGTTTGAGATGGGAGCAAGCAGACGGAGGGAGAGAGAGCACCATGGCAACTCGGCTACAGCCAAGGCTAGCTAACTTGTAGCAGCCACCATGTTATGTATCATCCCATATAACAGTGCCTGTCTTGACTGGTGCAGCCTAGAGAAGCTAGTACTATAGTTAGCTAGGCTAATTGAGGCCACATGCTGTGCATTCTCCCCAACCCCATTCAGATAAAACAACAACCTAACTGTTGGTTGCTGGTTGTAGCCTACTCGCTTAGCTTACTTTTCATTCCGTAATTTTATTCCATCTTGCATTGCATTAGTGAACTCTCACTCCACTTGCTACACATTAAGCCTCTTTGCCGCTTTGATTGGCCAACATAAACAATACTTGGAGGCTACCGCCTTTTTATGGGGAGCACACTGTGCACGTCATAAAAACTACATTGAGTTTGTGGTATGTCATGGTACATACTTGTATGTATTAATGTCACAAATGACTACTCATACGTTCATGTTTTTGAATAATTCAATATTCGAATAACATGCACATCCCTAATTTTGTCTTTTAATTATTTGTTTGCAATTATTCGACATCTAGTCGAATATTTTCTTTACCAGACCATGATAAACGTACAAAACTAACCAACACAAATCCTTCTTCATTTCCCTTCTAAGTCGTAAGCTGACAGATACACAGATTGTTCTTCCCACTGCTAATGGCCAACCATGTGCCATTCAATATGTGCCGGACCTTCCAAGTATTGAGATTCCATGGAGAAGCTCTTGGGAGAGCAGATAGGCTGAGATCGTGCTCTTATTTTATTCAGCCTCTCTCATGCCTCAGCCTCTACCTCTCTCACATTCCAGTCATGAAGACTGATCCGCTCCCTGCCATCTCTCCACTTCTCCTTGTTCATCCTCCCTATCCTCTCTTCTCTGCATGGGTCCTCCTTTTCTTCTTCTCAACATCCATTTGGCGTATTCCAATCGTATAAACATATGATTAGATACAGTATATATAGTATAACACTTACAGTATTAAACAATAATCCAACACTCTTAAAAGGACAATAGAAGTTGTCTCATCCCAGTCAGCCCACAAGTGTAATCATCAAGCCAGTCATGCCAGCCAGTGGTGTCCCAGTCCCCCTCTGTCATTTTTCAATCACAGTGACACACATTCAAACGTAGCCTTGGGGGCAGACCTTGTGCAGCAGAGGGGAGTGTGGCAGTGTGGTGTGGGTCATGTCGTCGAGGGTTAGCGCACAGACACATTTGAGGCTAATGAGCAGGCTAGCTTACACAGCCCAGGGCAGCTAGCCATAGCTGCATATCTGGTACATAGATAGATCATAGATACATAGCTGCATATCTGGTACATAGATAGATCATAGATACATAGCTGCCTATCCGGTACATAGATAGATCATAGATACATAGCTGCCTATCCGGTACATAGATAGATAATAGATACATAGCTGCCTATCCGGTACATAGATAGATAATAGATACATAGCTGCATATCTGGTACATAGATAGATCATAGATATATATAGCTGCAAATCTGGTACATAGATAGATAATAGATACATAGCTGCATATATGGTACATAGATAGATCATAGATACATAGCTGCCTATCCGGTACATAGATAGATAATAGATACATAGCTGCATATCTGGTACATAGATAGATCATAGATATATATAGCTGCAAATCTGGTACATAGATAGATAATATATACATAGCTGCATATATGGTACATAGATAGATAATAGAGACATAGCTGCATATCTGGTACATAGATAGATAATAGATACATAGCTGCATATCCGGTACATAGATAGATAATAGATACATAGCTGCATATCTGGTACATAGATTGATAATAGATACATAGCTGCATATCTGGTACATATATAGATAATAGAGACATAGCTGCATATCTGGTATATAGATAGATCATAGATAAATAGCTGTAATACATGTAGAGTAGCTGTACAAAGCTACTAAACAGGCCTCACTAGACTTTTCATTATGTTTTTTAACAAATAGTGGTAAACATGTTTCAACATACTGTGCAACGGGCCCTTTGTACTTTTGCTTCCACTGGTTTTCACTGGTAACAACTCCAAGGGTTTGGATGATTTTGTGTTGCTGTTTGTGTTTTCCCAGCACAGCAACTAGTTCCCCCTCAGATATTTTTTTTTCGCAGGGGAGGTCTCCATAGAAACCATGCATTCTTTCAGTTGGCTGGACAGTTTTGTTTAGAGTCCTTTGAATTACAGCTTTACAAAAACATACAACAAAGAGATGTTGATCTCAGCTAGTGCTTTATGTGGCCGACACCTCTGGAGGAAGGTATGGCCTCTGAAAACAGAGATAGACTGTGTCAACCAACAAGGCTTTGATACATTTATATCTACGTTCAATGATTCAACTAAAGTGCAGCTATTGGTTGTTTCTTGTTTGTCTCCATCATAAAAGCATTATCCAACGTTTGAAGGGATGGTTCAGCTTTTATCATGACTGGAAAAAACCTGAGCCATCTTTACTTGAACATTATACAATCTGATGCTAATGAGATGTACTTACACATTTGGTGCAGAAGCAACAATAATACCCAAGTTCAAGAATTTGTCTGACTGGAATATCACTTGTGTCAGTTTGACTTGGAGATCTTTGAGACTCCATTTCTCTCATGAGACTTCAGATAGAAGTAAGTGTTCTATAAATTATATGAGTAACAGTATCTCTCTCATTGAACACTTGCAAGGGCGATTTGAAAGTGAGGGTGAGTTGAGTGTTTTTTGCCTGGTCGCTAAAAACAGTTGGTCTACAGTGCCTTGCGAAAGTATTCGGCCCCCTTGAACTTTGCGACCTTTTGCCACATTTCAGGCTTCAAACATAAAGATATAAAACTATATTTTTTTGTGAAGAATCAACAACAAGTGGGACACAATCATGAAGTGGAACTACATTTATTGGATATTTCAAACTTTTTTAACAAATCAAAAACTGAAAAATTGGGCGTGCAAAATTATTCAGCCCCCTTAAGTTAATACTTTGTAGCGCCACCTTTTGCTGCGATTACAGCTGTAAGTCGCTTGGGGTATGTCTCTATCAGTTTTGCACATCGAGAGACTGAAATTTTTTCCCATTCCTCCTTGCAAAACAGCTCGAGCTCAGTGAGGTTGGATGGAGAGCATTTGTGAACAGCAGTTTTCAGTTCTTTCCACAGATTCTCGATTGGATTCAGGTCTGGACTTTGACTTGGCCATTCTAACACCTGGAAATGTATATTTTTGAACCATTCCATTGTAGATTTTGCTTTATGTTTTGGATCATTGTCTTGTTGGAAGACAAATCTCCGTCCCAGTCTCAGGTCTTTTGCAGACTGCATCAGGTTTTCTTCCAGAATGGTCCTGTATTTGGCTCCATCCATCTTCCCATCAATTTTAACCATCTTCCCTGTCCCTGCTGAAGAAAAGCAGGCCCAAACCATGATGCTGCCACCACCATGTTTGACAGTGGGGATGGTGTGTTCAGCTGTGTGGCTTTTACGCCAAACATAACGTTTGGCATTGTTGCCAAAAAGTTCAATTTTGGTTTCATCTGACCAGAGCACCTTCTTCCACATGTTTGGTGTGTCTCCCAGGTGGCTTGTGGCAAACTTTAAACAACACTTTTTATGGATATCTTTAAGAAATGTCTTTCTTCTTGCCACTTTTCCATAAAGGCCAGATTTGTGCAATATACGACTGATTGTTGTCCTATGGACAGAGTCTCCCACCTCAGCTGTAGATCTCTGCAGTTCATCCAGAGTGATCATGGGCCTCTTGGCTGCATCTCTGATCAGTCTTCTCCTTGTATGAGCTGAAAGTTTAGAGGGACGGCCAGGTCTTGGTAGATTTGCAGTGGTCTGATACTCCTTCCATTTCAATATTATCGCTTGCACAGTGCTCCTTGTGATGTTTAAAGCTTGGGAAATCTTTTTGTATCCAAATCCGGCTTTAAACTTCTTCACAACAGTATCTCGGACCTGCCTGGTGTGTTCCTTGTTCTTCATGATGCTCTCTGCGCTTTTAACGGACCTCTGAGACTATCACAGTGCAGGTGCATTTATACGGAGACTTGATTACACACAGGTGGATTGTATTTATCATTAGTCATTTAGGTCAACATTGGATCATTCAGAGATCCTCACTGAACTTCTGGAGAGAGTTTGCTGCACTGAAAGTAAAGGGGCTGAATAATTTTGCACGCCCAATTTTTCAGTTTTTGATTTGTTAAAAAAGTTTGAAATATCCAATAAATGTCGTTCCACTTCATGATTGTGTCCCACTTGTTGTTGATTCTTCACAAAAAAATACAGTTTTATATCTTTATGTTTGAAGCCTGAAATGTGGCAAAAGGTCGCAAAGTTCAAGGGGGCCGAATACTTTCGCAAGGCACTGTATTGTGACAGTCTGACATGATCATTGGCCTGTTTTGAGGAAGCATCTTTGTCACTCCTCCTTTTGTTCATTCATGTCACTTTGAGTGTACGGTGCTTTGTGAAGGGCATGATTGCCTTAGTGCCCCTGTGGTCTCCCAATCAGGCGTTCGCTGTTAACCAAACACAATTTATCTTATTAAATCTGTTATACTCCCATTCTTACTTCCACTCCTAGCCAGGGCTGCTTTGCGCCAGGGTAACGTAATGGCACGGCAGGAGCCACAGACTCCCATTGGAACTCCTGCATGCAAGGTCACATTGCTTCTTTGCGGCTCACACCCCTCTGAATGCTCTTCTAAATCATTACTAAGGGAGATAGTGGGCCGTGCCCCATGTAAAGGCCTCAGTGCTAGACTTAAATACCAAAGCCCATGAGATTAGTGGTAGATATATAGTTTCTCATTGTTTGCTCGTCGCACGGTCAACTGAGCAGACTGAAAACGGACGCGTAATGGCCTTTGTCATGTCGTTTTAAGCACCATTTCATTCAACCCGTACGAAATGTTGGGGCAGCCTCCTCGGTACGTTTAGTGTAAGATGACAACAGTGATACAAATAGAATGGTGGACGTGATTAAAGGTCTATTCACTTCCAGCCCTTGTGGCTCCGTGAAAGATCACGGGGACTGTATTCAGTCGTCTTGCATTCCTGCTAAAGGAAAACGTTCTCCGAGGGACAAACAGCAGTGAAAAGTGTCATATGAGCTGTTCCTCTGGGGCGCAAAGACTGAGCAATATTCAGGACAAGAGATGTGTGTCTTAAGACATTGGACATTACTTCCATGGCCATGGAAATGTATAACGCAGCCTAGTTAGGCAAAGTGGAATGACGAACAATAGCCTTGGTTAGTTTAACCCAAGTCTTGAATAAATACATGATTGTATTCGTTGTGCACATTTTAAGTTTAGATTCGGTCCATTTTGTAAGTCTACTGTATTAGTGTCTTAC
The DNA here is from genome assembly GCF_013265735.2 of Oncorhynchus mykiss. Lineage (NCBI taxonomy): Eukaryota > Metazoa > Chordata > Actinopteri > Salmoniformes > Salmonidae > Oncorhynchus > Oncorhynchus mykiss. Next base: position 57,519,661 of record NC_048569.1, on the reverse strand, counting down.
TGTGAAGTCATTGTCTATTAATAGTTCATAGCCTCCTGAAAATGTCTACATATAGACACATTTTGTGTCAATTCCCAAATGATGTGAATGTCATGTGGTGGTATTTTCATTGCTTTGTCAGATTATGATTACAACAATATGCATAATTAATCTGAGGATGTCTATGTGCTATTTATGTGACCGTATGATGATGGTTGATATGCATGTGTTTATTAGTATGTAGTGTGGATTTGTGCCCTTGTTGTTGCTATATCTGTCATATTTTCATCTATTTTATCATCATATTTATCATCATGTTGGAGTATTATATTTTTGTTATATTCATTCATGCACATGACATTTCAATGTATTGTCACACTCAGAAGGCTGTTTCCTGTGTGTTTCTCACTAATGTATGTGGCTGCAAATGGACTTTTAGTGCCTACTCTAATGGCTCACAGTGTCTCACTCCATCCTGTTGTCCAAACAGGATGAGACCAAGGAAACCCACACGTAAGTACGGATTCATCGATCGCCAAACTTTGAGATTAAACAACAAGCAGAAGAGAAACTCTTCCTAAGCAAACAATTGTAACTATTTCTAGACAAAAGCATTCAAGAGCATTTTGGAATGGTAAGAATTTGATTTAGAAATTCACAAAAGTAAAACATAAAATATTGTGACAACCGGGACTGATTTGGGAGTGTAGGAATGTCAAAGCATTCCTTTCTGTTTACAAAAGGCACCCTGTAATCTGCTCATAGCCAGGCTGCAGATTCATCCATCAGCAAAGGTTTTGAGATATTTTAACTGTATTTTGCCCTCCTTGGTCTTTATGCTAAAAGGTTAAGATAATCATCTCTGAGCCCTGAACTTGTCAGCAGTGACATTTCCTCATGGTTTTATTGCACTGGGATTATTTATCTGTGTGGACCTTATCAGGGCACGCCCCATTAGCCTTGTGAGGGTTTGAGTCAGAGTTGGAGCCTCCATTGTCCAGGGGAGACAGTGGTGGTCGGGCTAGGGGAGGAAGGCAGGCCAGCAGGGTTGCAAAATTCTGGATACTTTCCCAAAGTTGCCTGTTTTTTCTGAAATCCAAGCTGAATGGTTCCCAGTTGAAGTATTATTTTCCTGCTCATTCACTCCTGATTTTCGGAATCCTTAAACTGGGATTTTATGAAAAACCTTGGAAGTTTCAAGAATTTTGCAAGCCTAGCCTACACTCTCAGAAAAAAAGTTTCCAATCTGTTTTTTTGCCTGTCCCCTTTTTGGTTCCAGAGAGAACCCTTTTGGGTCCCATATAGAACCCTCTGTGGAAAGGGTCCTACATGGAACCCAAAAGGGTTCTCCTATGGGGACAGCCGAAGAACCCTTTTATGTTCTAGACAGCACCTTTTTTTCCAAGTGTAGGGTACCGAGTGCACAGACAGTGGCAGCCACAACACCGTGACACACCTTCCCCATGAGTCTAGTAAATGGTGTTACATCACCGTCTGTCTCGGTTTCTCTTCTTTCATCGTTGTTGTTGTTAGGTTTTGAAATCAGCAAGGGCACCATAATGGCTTACCATATTTCCAATAGCTGAACTATGATTGTGTAGGACCAGATAAGCTGCAATAAGTCAAAAGGACACTAAAATGGGCAAAATTACCAACCCAAATAAAGAGTAGATTTATGAGTATTCAGTGCAAGTACCCCACCCTATTCTCAGCAGGGCAGGAAATGTCTTGAGACTAGTGGTGGTCTGACTCCATGCCCCTCCCTTCTTTTGCTGCTTGAGGAGGGTGCTGGAGGAAGTGCCCCAGTGTTGTGTTTGGGGATAGAAAAAACCCCAAGCTCTTCTTTTCTATTGGTTCGTTGTCGGTCTGCATGATGTGACCCCACCCAGTCTGTCACTGTGTCTGTGTCCTACACTCCATGTGATGAGGGACAGGATGCCCGTTGGCCTCGATCGCATTACACTGCAGACTAGCACTCTGGACGAATCAGGCTCTTTAGAGCTGCCCTTTGCCGACTCTGCAGAATAATTCCTGTCATTGCGGGGGACAGTGGTGTCGAACATGAAGCCTCAAAGCTGTTCTTTGTCATCTACATGTTTTGTTTTGCTTTTTGGGCTTGACATCATCGGTAAGACATATTCAGCCCTGCTTTGACAACAGAACGTCTGGCCTATGAAGTGTACACTCAGAAAAAAATGTGCTAAGTACTACCATATAGACTTCTTTGGTTTGTTCTACCTAGAACCCTCTATGAAGGGTTCTGCCTAAAACCATCTGAAGGGTTCTACCAAGAACCCTTTTGTCCTCTAAAGCAGTGCTTCTCAACTGGTTTTGGCTTGGGACCCAAATTGAACCAGGTTGTCTCAGTCGCGACCAAATATTCGCCTCCCGAAAAATAATCGGCAAAATACAATCTTGAAAACTATTTTTAATGCTGTATTCATATTAAATGTATCAATTATATGACAAGGGAACAACACCACTTTCATTGTCAATAAGAACATTTTGCCCATATTCTTGACAAAAAATGTTATTACCTCACTTTTTTGAGACGACAAAATCAACCAAAATAGGCCTGCTAATAGCTCTATATTTTTCTCTGAGATTAAGTTATTAAGTTCATTATCATTTCTTACACACTTTCTACCTGGTTTAAGTCGTTTAAGTTCAGACTGGAGTATTTCTTTGTTTTTTTTTTGTACTCAGACACCTGCAACCCAACAGTTTGCTGCTCTGAAGGTTCTTCCTAGAACCCTCTATGAACGGCTCTACCGACAACACTTTTATAGTTTTTTTAAGGGATTTCCTAGAACCTTGTAGGAAATGGTTTTCCTGGCACCCACCAAACCCAGATTTGTCCATCAGAATGCCAGATAGTGAAGTGTGATTCATCAGTCCAGAGAACGTTTCCACTGCTCCAATGGTGGCGAGCTTTACGCCACTCCAGCCGACGCTTGGCATTGATCTTAGGCTTATGTGTGGCTGCTCGGCCATGGAAACCCACTTCATGAAGCTTCCGAATAATAGTTATTATGCTGAGGTTGCTTCCAGAGGCAATTTGGAACTCGATAGTGAGTGTTGCAACCGAGGACAGAGGATTTTTACACGCTACACGCTTCAGCACTCAGCGGTCCCGTTCTGTGAGCTTGTTTGGCCTTCCACTTCGCGGCTGAGCCGTTGTTGCTCCTAAACGTTTCCACTTCACAATAACAGCACTTACAGTTGACCGGGGCAGCTCTAGCAGGGCATACATTTGACGTACTGACTTGTTGGAAAGGTTGCCTCCTATGATGGTGCGACGTTGAAATTCTATGAGCTCTTCAGTAAGGTCATTCGACTTCCACTGTTTCTCTATGGCGATTCCATGGCTGTGTAGTCGAGTTTATACACCTGTCAGCAAAGGGTCTGGGGTGTCCACATACTTTTGTATATATAGTGTATATCATCAGGCCTTTCTTTGAGGGCCTAGTTATAACATAACACATTGGTGATACGAAACTCTTGGTTTACAGGCCGTATCAGGCCTGCAAGTCACATTATGCTCACTGATGTGTAATTCCTATTGGAATCCAGCCAGAGTGAGGATATCTAACAATTTTAACTTTTAATCACCAGCAAACTGCCATCAGAATGCATGCCAGGGTAGTGATGATTGATGAATGAGGATAATCTAGATTGGAACAACCATCTCAGTAATGGGTGCAATAAATTGAACAGATTGGATTAGTTTAGAAAAAGGTTTGCTATTTATCTTTGTGTAGCACAAGATTAATCAACCAATCGATGTACATGCAAAAACACAGATATTTTAAAATATTTGTATCAGGATAGTGATGGACGTGCTCAGGGGGTGTGCCGACCTGGCCATACTCGTATTACTAATCGTATCCGTAAATTGACAGTTTATAGTTGGATCGGATCGGATGATACTCGTGATTGGAAAACCCAAAAGGGTTTTAATATGCCTTCATAGATGTTGGAAAAATACCTATCTTCCTGTGTGTTTTTAGACAAAACAATCTGCAGATTAGGAGCGGTGCGAGGAGGGGTCTGTGTCTGCGTGTGCTCAAACTTGCAGCGGGCAGAGACAAGTTTGCTGTCACTCAGTCAGAATGCATCGGCGTTTCATGTTTTGTATTTTCCCCCTACCCTCGCTATGCTTGTTAGATATCATGCACATTGATAGCTTGCTACAGTTCTAGCAAATGTCCTTGCCATTTGATTTATCATTTACATTTTAGTCATTTAGCAGACCCCCTTATCCAGAGCGACTTACAGTTAGCGCGTTCATCTTAAGATAGCTAGGTGAGACAACCACATATCACAGTCATAGTACATTACTATAGTACAACAATAAGGGGAGGTGGGAGCTGAGATTTCTTATTTTTGAGGTAGGGTTTTTAGACGTTTTCATGGTGCCAGGACAGAGAAGAATTTTGACTGGGCTAAGCAGGAGCTAATCTCCCATAGGGGTGGGACGGCCAAGAGACCAGAAGTGGCAGAACGGAGTGCTCGGGTTGGTTTGTAGGGTTTGAGCATAGCCTGAAGGTAGGGAGTGGCAGTTCAGTTCCCTTTGCTTTTTCGTAGGCAAGCACTATGGTCTTGTAGTGTACATTTTTTTTGGGGGGGGGGCATCTTTATATCAAGTGCAAGGTGCTGTGTGGTCTTAGTAACAGGCTAACAAGCGACAGCAGCAATCTAAACGATTCGACTGAACCATGCGAGGAGAAGTGATCAGGTGAAATGATGAAGCTAAGCGAGTGGATACAGCTTCGCTCTATCCAATCAGAGCAGCAGGATCAACGTACAGCCCGCCCTTGTCTATACAGACAGGCAAACTAGCCAGTTGAGTTATTTAGACCATGTAGGACCGCGCACTTGATTGAAAGATGAACACTGGCACCAGAAAATGTAAATCTTTCAGATCAGGGATAATAACAGAAAATACTGGGATCATAATCGTATCACGACAATTGCCCATATGCGTTACGATACTCGTTTTGTTTGAATACTCGGCACACTCCTGTGCGTGGTTTGTAGTGTTTTTCTCCTTACAGAGTAAAAATGTCACAATCACACTCAACTCTGGTTATTAACACCAACACTGGGGTTATTTTACACCATTTAGTGTTAATTTGACTTCTGTATCAACATTAGAAATGTTGCACTGAAAATCAACACTCTAATGGCTAATTTGCTGTGTAGTATACAATACACTGCTGGTTCACTCATACTCCCTTCTCTTCTCCTACCCTCTGCTCAATAAAATCACAGAAAATACTAATATGAAAGATGGAAATCATGACAAAGATATCAACTATGTCAGTGCTGTACAAGTAAAATTATTAAGGGAATACCAGATACCAAATATTCCCAGATACAGTTGAAGTCGGAAGTTTACATACACTTAGGTTGGAGTCATTAAAACTCGTTTTTCAACCACTCCACAAATTTCATGTTAACAAACTATAGTTTTGGCAAGTCGGTTCGGACATCTACTTTGTGCATGACACAAGTAATTTTTCCAACAATTGTTTACAGACAGATTATTTCACTTATAGTTCACTGTATCACAATTCCAGTGGGTCAGAAGTTTACATACACTAAGTTGACTGTGCCTTTAAACAGCTGGTAAAATTCCAGAAAATGATGTCATGGCTTTAGAAGCTTCTAATATTCTAATTGACATAATTTGAGTCAATTGGAGGTGTACCTGTGGATGTATTTCAAGGCCTACCTTCAATCTCAGTGCCTTTTTGCTTGACATCATAGAAAAATCAAAATAAATCAGCCAAGACCTCAGAAAACAATTATAGACTTTGGGAGCAATTTCCAAACGCCTGAAGGTACCACATTCATCTGTACAAACAATAGTATGCAAGTATAATCACCATGGGACCACACAGCCATCATACCGCTCATCAAGGAGACGCCTTCTGTCTCCTAGAGATGAACGTACTTTGGTGCGAAAAGTGCAAATAAATCCCAGAACAACAGCAAAGGACCTTGTGAAGATGCTGGAGGAAACAGGTAAAGAAGTATCTATATCCACAGTAAAACTAGTCCTATATTAACAGAACCTGAAAGGCCGCTCAGCAAGTAAGAAGCCACTGCTCCAAAACCGCCATAAAAAAAGCCAGACTACGGTTTGCAACTCCACATGGGGACAAAGAAATGTCCTCTGGTCTGATGAAACAAAAATGGAACTGCTTGGCCATAATGATCATTGTTATGTTTGGAGGATAAAGGGGGAGGCTTGCAAGCCGAAGATCACCATCCCAACCATGAAGCATGGGCGTAGCAGCATCATGTTGTGGGGGTGCTTTTCTGCAGGAGGGACTGGTGCACTTCACAAAATAGATGGCATCATGAGGTAGGAAAATTATGTGGATATATTGAAGCAACATCTCAAGACATCAGTCAGGAAGATAAATCTTGGTTCCAAATGGGTCTTCCAAATGGACAATGGCCCCAAGCATACTTACAAAGTTCTGGCAAAATGTCTTAAGGACAACAAAGTCAAGGTATTGGAGTGGCCATCACAAAGCCCTGACCTCAATCCTATAGAAAATGTGTGGGCAGTACTGAAAAAGTGTGTGCGAGCATGGAGGCCTACAAACCTGACTCAGTTACACCAGCTCTGTCAGGAGGAATGGGCCAAAATTCACCCAACTTATTGTGGAAAGCTTGTGGAAGGCTACACAAACTGTTTGACCCAAGTTAAACAATTTAAAGGCAATGCTACCAAATAATAGTTAAGTGTCTGTAAACTTCTGACCCACTGGGAATGTGATGAAAGAAATAAAAGCTGAAATCGTTCTCTCTACTATTATTCTGACATTTCACATTCTTAAAATAAAGTGGTGATCCTAACTGACTTAAGACAGGGAATTTTTACTAGGATTAAATGTCAGGAATTGTGAAAAACTGAGTTTAAATGTATTTGGCTAAGGGGTATGTAAATTTCTGACTTCAACTGTACATGTATCTACGGTTTAAAACATTCTCACACCTATCTTTTTAAACGTATCTTATTACTCAAACTCCTGATGTTAAAGTTTGAACAATGAGGTAAACACAAATGCTTAGTCACTCTAAAAAAACATTATAAAAAGCTTAATCAGATTCAGAAGGGTTCCAAAGAATCATTCTTACCTTCCAAAGAATCGTCAAATAACCCTTTCTTCCAAAAAAGGTTATTTGGACAGTTAAGGTTCTAGGTAGAACCATTTGTCTTGCAAAGAACCCTTCGATGAAAATGGTTCTTGGTAGAACCCTATCCCTCCCCAAAGAAGCCTTTTGGAACCCTTTTTTCTAAAAGTGTATGGCCTAGAAGTGAAGGGCATGAAATTACCTACAGATGTAGGATCTTATGCAGGAAATGTAAAACATGTAGTGTATTTGAGGTTTAAAAAGGCTCGATTTTCCCTTATGTTTTTATTTCTTTCAATCCCTACAAAAATGTCCATTAATTATAATCCACATAATAATAAAATTGACCTGTTGCTGCAGGATTGTTTTCCTGCTGTAGCAAACTGCCTCAAATTAAGATCCTACATCTGTAACAGTGGTAACAGGAGAGTAAAATAAGCTGGCCCATCTAGACATTCTCTCCGCTTGAGAGGAAAAACATCTGCTGCAGTTCATTTGTGTGTCTGATGTCATTTTTTGGGGAATACAGAATAGATGTCTCAGATTCCATATTCTCAATGAGCTGGGTTTATTTTATAAGTAAAGATATATTGTGTCAGAGTGTAACGGTTTTCGTAGGTGGAAGAAGGAGAGGACCAAGGTGCAGCGTGGTAAGTGTTCATGTTGTCAATTTAATCAAAACTGAACACTAAACAAAATAACAACAAGAAATAACGAGAACGAACCAGTTCTGTCAGGTGATACACACAAAACAGAAAACAACTACCTACAACTCAAGGGCAAAAACAGGCTGCCTAAGTATGGTTCTCAATCAGAGACAACGATTGACAGCTGCCTCTGATTGGGAATCATACCAGGCCAAACACATAGAAAATCAAACATAGAACAAAACATAGAATGCCCACCCCAACTCACGCCCTGACCAACCTAAAATAGAGACATACAGTGCCTTGCGAAAGTATTCGGCCCCCTTGAACTTTGCGACCTTTTGCCACATTTCAGGCTTCAAACATAAAGATATAAAACTGTATTTTTTTGTGAAGAATCAACAACAAGTGGGACACAATCATGAAGTGGAACGACATTTATTGGATATTTCAAACTTTTTTAACAAATCAAAAACTGAAAAATTGGGCGTGCAAAATTATTCAGCCCCTTTACTTTCAGTGCAGCAAACTCTCTCCAGAAGTTCAGTGAGGATCTCTGAATGATCCAATGTTGACCTAAATGACTAATGATGATAAATACAATCCACCTGTGTGTAATCAAGTCTCCGTATAAATGCACCTGCACTGTGATAGTCTCAGAGGTCCGTTAAAAGCGCAGAGAGCATCATGAAGAACAAGGAACACACCAGGCAGGTCCGAGATACTGTTGTGAAGAAGTTTAAAGCCGGATTTGGATACAAAAAGATTTCCCAAGCTTTAAACATCCCAAGGAGCACTGTGCAAGCGATAATATTGAAATGGAAGGAGTATCAGACCACTGCAAATCTACCAAGACCTGGCCGTCCCTCTAAACTTTCAGCTCATACAAGGAGAAGACTGATCAGAGATGCAGCCAAGATCACTCTGGATGAACTGCAGAGATCTACAGCTGAGGTGGGAGACTCTGTCCATAGGACAACAATCAGTCGTATATTGCACAAATCTGGCCTTTATGGAAGAGTGGCAAGAAGAAAGCCATTTCTTAAAGATATCCATAAAAAGTGTTGTTTAAAGTTTGCCACAAGCCACCTGGTAGACACACCAAACATGTGGAAGAAGGTGCTCTGGTCAGATGAAACCAAAATTGAACTTTTTGGCAACAATGCAAAACGTTATGTTTGGCGTAAAAGCAACACAGCTGAACACACCATCCCCACTGTCAAACATGGTGGTGGCAGCATCATGGTTTGGGCCTGCTTTTCTTCAGCAGGGACAGGGAATATGGTTAAAATTGATAGGAAGATGGATGGAGCCAAATACAGGACAATTCTGGAAGAATGGAGTCTGCGAAAGACCTGAGACTGGGACGGAGATTTGTCTTCCAACAAGACAATGATCCAAAACATAAAGCAAAATCTACAATTGAATGGTTCAAAAATAAACATATCCAGGTGTTAGAATGGCCAAGTCAAAGTCCAGACCTGAATCCAATCGAGAATCTGTGGAAAGAACTGAAAACTGCTGTTCACAAATGCTCTCCATCCAACCTCACTGAGCTCAAGCTGTTTTGCAAGGAGGAATGGGAAAAAATGTCAGTCTCTCGATGTGCAAAACTGATAGAGACATACCCCAAGCGACTTACAGCTGTAATCGCAGCAAAAGGTGGCGCTACAAAGTATTAACTTAAGGGGGCTGAATAATTTTGCACGCCCAATTTTTCAGTTTTTGATTTGTTAAAAAAGTTTGAAATATCCAATAAATGTCGTTCCACTTCATGATTGTGTCCCACTTGTTGTTGATTCTTCACAAAAAAATACAGTTTTATATCTTTATGTTTGAAGCCTGAAATGTGGCAAAAGGTCGCAAAGTTCAAGGGGGCCGAATACTTTCGCAAGGCACTGTACAAAAGGAACTAAGGTCAGGACGTGACACAGAGGAATGGTGATCAGTGTGAAATGGGCTCAATTCAAAATTGACAAAGGAAATGTCAAAAGGAAAAATAATTATAGTTATTCCATCTCTGAATTCAGATAAAACTGGAAAATAGTAGCAGGCTTCATGGCTAGATCACTGTGTATTATTGCATTGCTATTGAGCCTGGGTTCCGCTGCACTAATTCTACATTTACTCTAACAGTTACTTCATCTTTCTGTCATATTTTGCTAAATATCTTGTCGAGGAAACTGTTTGGTTTATGCGTTGGTTTCCGAATTGTTATTATGACGCACTCAGAATAAGCACCAAGCTCACTCCAAATCCCCTGACCACATCAGCAATGCGGAACACATCTCTCAGTATTTGAAGTGACTCGGCACCTGCGCTCACTAATTTCCCCATTTCCTTTGAATTTTTTACCTGCCTAATCTAATCAAGCTGAGCTGACATATTTCACATACTTTTTTTAGTTTCCTGCACTCAGAACTGTGTCATTGTCCTTGCCATCACCAAGACTTGACTCGAGTATATCCTACTTAGTATGGCATCACTGATTCCGAGAGAAATTGGAATCCTTGAAAAGCCTGCAGTTTTCCCAAGGAGTAGATTTCCTGGATGTGCAATGCATCCTGAAATGCCAAACTTCCAGGGGCCAGAGAGGAGATGGCATGGAGGATGATGGCATGGAGGATGATAGCATTGGCCTAAGCATAAACAATAATGATACAACAACACACAGGCAACACTACCGCACCTCCAACTGAAGTAAAACTAAGATCTAAAACCACATAGAATTTCACAATATGTGTAATCAGAGTAGTTTGTAAAATACCCGTGCAATATACACTGAGTGAACAAAACATTAGGAACACCTGCTCTTTCTACGACATCGACTGACCAGGTGAAAGCTATGATCCCTTATTGATGTTACCTGTTAAATCCACTTCAGTCAGTGTAGATGAAGGGGAGGAGACAGATTTAAAGAAGGATTTTTAAGCCCTGAGACAAAAGAGACATGGATTGTGTATGTGTGCCATTCAGAGGGTGATTGGGCAAGACAAAATAGTTAAGTGCCTTTGAACAGGGTATCGTAGTAGGTGCAGGGCGAGTGTGTCAAGAACTGCAACGCTGCTGGGTTTTTCACCCTCAACAGTTTCTTGTGTATATCAATGGTCTACCATCCAAAGGTCATGCAGATAACTTGACACAACTGTGGGAAGCATTGGAGTCAACATTGGCCAGCATTCCTGTGAAACGCTTTTGACAACTTATAGAGTCCCTGCCCCGACGAAGTAGTACTGCTAGGTTTTACACTGTCAAGTGTAAAAAAATAAAAAATAAATATATATATATATATATATATATATATATATATATATATATATATATATATATATATATATATATATATATATATATATATATTATAAAGCACTGTACAAATGATACATTTGTGACATCCATATTTAAAAAATAAATTACAAAAATGAATCAACACAGTAATATGAGATGTGTGTAAAACATGTACATTATTCACTCACTCACTCACTCACTCACTCACTCACTCACTCACTCACTCACTCACTCACACACACACACACACACAGAAACACCCACCACCTCCTATCTTATACCAGAGCTGTGTGGCTGTGTGTTGGCCAAGACCCATTTGATCACCCAGCTCACTGTTCAAACCCTCAGAGTCCTCTCTGACCACCAGGTCACAGCACACCACAGATTCACTTCCAATGAAATGTTCAACTAAAAAAATATAAACATTGAAATGAAATAAAAATGTGTAATAAAAAGGGCATGGTGTGCCAGTTTTTGGTCAGTATTCATGAGTGAAGTGGGCCAGTACTCTGCAATACCCCCAGGCATTAGAGCCCAATGTGTTGATGCTGGAAGTCTTAACATTCCCACAGAGATTTACCACGGCCATTTTGTCTGGCCCCATATTGATACATTTATCATCCTATCTCTAATGACAAAAAGCTTCAAGGGCTAATATTGTGCAACGCAACAATTTACGCATTTATGAAATATTTAGAAGGGGACATTTTTCATGAAAACGAAGCAGTTTCTGTGGAAGGGGAACAATCTCTTCTTTGAGGCCTGACCAAACCCTCCTGCCGTTGTTTGTGCTTCATTAAAATGCACACGTGACAGTGAGAGAATTAGCTTGTGAATGCTCCGAGACGTATGATATTCATTTTGGAGAATTCCGAACATTCAAAGCATGCACTGACTCAGTACTGCAGCTGAAAAACAAAACAAAATCCTGGCTAGATTGTTAATTTGCAGAATAGATTCACTACTGCTCTTTGACCCACTAGTAACCCTCTGAATGTTTCTGCACAGATTGATTAGTTCATCTCCTGATTTTGCCACTCAAACAGCCTCCATCAAACCTCTGAGCTTAGCCTGTACAGATTGGTAGATAGCCTTTACTTATTGGTGGATAGCCATTACTTATTGGTAAATAGCCTTTACTTATTGGTGGATAGCCTTTACTTATTGGTAGATACCTTTACTTATTGGTGAATAGCATTTACTTATTGGTAAATAGCCTTTACTTATTGGTGAATAGCCTTTACTTATTGGTGGATAGCCTTTACTTATTGGTGGATAGCATTTACTTATTGGTAGATAGCCTTTACTTATTGGTGAATAGCCTTTACTTATTGGTGGATAGCCTTTACTTATTGGTGAATAGCCTTTACTTATTGGTAGATAGCATTTACTTATTGGTAAATAGCCTTTACTTATTGGTAGATAGCATTTACTTATTGGTAAATAGCCTTTACTTATTGGTGAATAGCCTTTACTTATTGGTGGATAGCATTTACTTATTGGTGAATAGCCTTTACTTATTGGTAGATAGCATTTACTTATTGGTGAATAGCCTTTACTTATTGGTAGATAGCATTTACTTATTGGTGAATAGCCTTTACTTATTGGTAGATAGCATTTACTTATTGGTAAATAGCCTTTACTTATTGGTGGATAGCATTTACTTATTGGTGGATAGCATTTACTTATTGGTGAATAGCCTTTACTTATTGGTGGATAGCATTTACTTATTGGTAAATAGCCTTTACTTATTGGTGGATAGCCTTTACTTATTGGTGAATAGCCTTTACTTATTGGTAAATAGCCTTTACTTATTGGTGAATAGCCTTTACTTATTGGTGAATAGCCTTTACTTATTGGTAGATAGCCTTTACTTATTGGTAGATAGCCTTTACTTATTGGTGAATAGCCTTTACTTATTGGTGAATAGCCTTTACTTATTGGTAAATAGCATTTACTTATTGGTAAATAGCCTTTACTTATTGGTGAATAGCCTTTACTTATTGGTAAATAGCATTTACTTATTGGTAAATAGCCTTTACTTATTGGTGAATAGCCTTTACTTATTGGTGAATAGCCTTTACTTATTGGTAGATAGCCTTTACTTATTGGTGAATAGCCTTTACTTATTGGTAGATAGCATTTACTTATTGGTAGATAGCATTTACTTATTGGTGGATAGCCTTTACTTATTGGTAGATAGCATTTACTTATTGGTAGATAGCATTTACTTATTGGTGGATAGCCTTTACTTATTGGTAAATAGCCTTTACTTATTGTTGGATAGCCTTTACTTATTGTTGGATAGCCTTTACTTATTGGTGAATAGCCTTTACTTATTGGTAGATAGCCTTTACTTATTGGTGAATAGCCTTTACTTATTGGTGAATAGCCTTTACTTATTGGTAGATAGCATTTACTTATTGGTGGATAGCCTTTACTTATTGGTAAATAGCCTTTACTTATTGGTGAATAGCCTTTACTTATTGGTGAATAGCCTTTACTTATTGGTAAATAGCCTTTACTTATTGGTAGATAGCCTTTACTTATTGGTGAATAGCCTTTACTTATTGGTGAATAGCCTTTACTTATTGGTAAATAGCCTTTACTTATTGGTAAATAGCAGTTACTTATTGTTGAATAGCCTTTACTTATTGGTGAATAGCCTTTACTTATTGGTAAATAGCCTTTACTTATTGGTAGATAGCATTTACTTATTGGTGGATAGCCTTTACTTATTGGTAGATAGCATTTACTTATTGGTGGATAGCATTTACTTATTGGTGGATAGCCTTTACTTATTGGTAGATAGCCTTTACTTATTGGTGAATAGCCTTTACTTATTGGTAGATACCTTTACTTATTGGTAGATAGCCTTTACTTATTGGTAGATACCTTTACTTATTGGTGAATAGCCTTTACTTATTGGTAGATAGCATTTACTTATTGGTAAATAGCCTTTACTTATTGGTAGATAGCCTTTACTTATTGGTAGATAGCATTTACTTATTGGTGGATAGCCTTTACTTATTGGTGAATAGCCTTTACTTATTGGTGGATAGCCTTTACTTATTGGTAGATAGCATTTACTTATTGGTAAATAGCCTTTACTTATTGGTAGATAGCATTTACTTATTGGTGGATAGCATTTACTTATTGGTGAATAGCCTTTACTTATTGGTGGATAGCCTTTACTTATTGGTGGATAGCATTTACTTATTGGTAAATAGCCTTTACTTATTGGTAGATAGCATTTACTTATTGGTGGATAGCATTTACTTATTGGTGAATAGCCTTTACTTATTGGTGGATAGCCTTTACTTATTGGTGGATAGCATTTACTTATTGGTGGATAGCCTTTACTTATTGGTAAATAGCCTTTACTTATTGGTGGATAGCCTTTACTTATTGGTGGATAGCCTTTACTTATTGGTAGATAGCATTTACTTATTGGTAAATAGCCTTTACTTATTGGTATATAGCATTTACTTATTGGTGGATAGCCTTTACTTATTGGTGAATAGCCTTTACTTATTGGTGGATAGCCTTTACTTATTGGTAGATAGCCTTTACTTATTGGTAAATAGCCTTTACTCATTGGTGGATAGCCTTTACTTATTGGTGGATAGCATTTACTTATTGGTAGATAGCATTTACTTATTGGTGGATAGCCTTTACTTATTGGTGAATAGCCTTTACTTATTGTTGGATAGCCTTTACTTATTGGTAGATAGCCTTTACTTATTGGTGAATAGCCTTTACTTATTGGTGAATAGCCTTTACTTATTGGTGGATAGCCTTTACTTATTGGTAGATATCAAATCAAATCAAATGCGCCGAGTACAATAGTGAAATGCTTACTTACCCCTAACCAACAGTGCAGTTTCAAAAAAATACAGATAAGAATAAGAGATAAAATGAACAAGTAGTTAAAGAGCCGCAGTAAAAAAAAATATATATATATATACAGAGGGGTGCCGGTACAGAGTCAATGTACAGGGGCACCGGTTATTTGAGGTAGTATGTACATGTAGGTAGAGTTAAGGGGGTGGGGGGGGCAATGCAAATAGTCTGGGTAGACTAGATGTTCAGGAGTCTTATGGCTTGGAGGTAGAAGCTGTTTAGAAGCCTTTTGGACCAAGACTTGGCGCTCCGGTACCGCTTGCCGTGCAGTAGCATGAGAGAACAGTCTATGACTAGGGTGGCTGGAGTCTTTGACAATTTTTATGGCCTTCCTCTGACACCGCCTGGTATAGAGGTCCTGGATGGCAGGAAGCTTGGCCCCAGTACATCAGTAGTGATGTGATGTACTGGGCAGTTCACACTACCCTCTGTAGTGCCTTGTGGTCAGAGTCCGAGCAGTTGCCAAATCAGACAGTGATGCAACCAGTCAGGATGATCTCGATGGTGCAGCTGTAGAACCTTTTGAGGATCTGAGGACCCATGCCAAATATTTTCAGTCTCCTGAGAGGGAACAGGTTTTGTCGTGCCCGCTTCACGGCTATCTTAGTGTGCTTGGATCATGTTAGTTTGTTGGTGATGTGGACACCAAGGAACTTGAAGCTTTCAACCTGCTCCACTGCAGCCCCGTCGATGAGAATGGGGGAGTGCTCGTTCCTCCTTTTCCTGTGGTCCACAATCATGTCCTTTGTCTTGATCACGTTGAGGGTGAGGTTGTTGTCCTGACACCACCCGGTGCCTCGTTGTTGTCGGTGATCAGGCCTACCACTGTTATGTCATCGGCAAATTTAATGATGGTGTTGGAGTCGTGCCTTGCCGTGCAGTCATGAGTGAACAGGGAGTACAGGAGGGGACTGAGCACGCACCCCTGAGGGGCCCCTGTGTTGAGGATCAGCGTGGTGGATATGTTGTTACCTTCCCTTACCACCTGGAGGTGGCTAGTCAGGAATTCCAGGATCCAGTTGCAGAAGGGAGGTGTTTAGTCCCAGGGTCCTTAGCTTAGTGATGAGCCTTGAGGGCACTATGATGTTGAACACTGAGCTGTAGTCAATGAATAGCGTTCTCACATAGGTGTTCCTTTTGTCCAGGTGGGAAAGGGCATTGTGGAGTGCAATAGAGACTGCATCATCTGTAGATCTGTTTGGGTGGTGTAGAAATTGGTGTGGATCTAGGGTTTCTGGGATGATGGTGTTGATGTGAGCCATGACCAGTCTTTCAAAACACTTCATGGCTGCAGACATGAGTGCTATGGGTCGATAGTCATTTAGGCAGGTTACCTTAGTGTTATTGGGCACAGGTACTGTGGTGGTCTGCTTGAAACATGTTGGTATTACAGACTCGGACAGGGAAACGTTGAAAATGTCAGTGATCACACAGTCTTCCGGTACAGCTGGTGCAGTGTTATTTGCCTCAAAGCGAGCATAGAAGTAGTTTAGCTCATCTGGCAGGCTCGTGTCACTGGGCAGCTCTCGGCTGTGCTTCCCTTTGTGGTCTGTAATAGTTTGCAAGCCCTGCCACATCCGACGAGAGTCAGAGCCGGTGTAGTGCGACTCGATCTTAGTCCTGTATTGATGCTTTCTCTGTTTGATGGTTCGTCGGAGGGCATAGCGGGATTTCTTATAAGCTTCCGGGTTAGAGTCCCACTGCTTGAAAATGGATGCTGTCTGTAATCCATGGCTTCTGGTTGGGGTATGTACATACAGTCACTGTGGGGATGACATCATCTATGCACTTATTGATGAAGCCAATGACAGATGTGGTGTACTCCTCAATGCCATTGGAGGAATCCCGGAACATGTTCCAGTCTGTGATAGCAAAACAGTCCTGTAGCTTAGCATCTGCTTCATCTGACCACTTTTTTATTGATCTAGTACCTGGTGTTTCCTGCTTTAATTTTTGCTTGTAAGCAGGAATCAGGAGGATGGAATTATGGTCAGATTTGCCAAATGTAGGGCGAGGGAGAGCTTTGTAAGAGTCTCTGTGTATGGAGTAAAGGTGGTCCAGAGTTATTTTCCCTCTGGTTGCGCATTTAACATGCTGATAGAAATTTGCTAAAACTGATTTAAGTTTCGCTGCATTACAGTCCCCGGCTACTAGGAGCACCGCCTCTGGGTGAGCGTTTTCTTGTTTGCTTATGGTGGAATACAGCTCATTCAATGCTGTCTTAGTGCCAGCATCTGACTGTGGTGTTATGTAAACAGCTACAAAGAATACAGATGAAAACTCTCTCGGTAGGTAGTGTGGTCTACAGCTTATCATGAGAAACTCTACCTCAGGCGAGCAATAGCTTGAGACTTCCTTAGATATCGTGCACCAGCTGTTGTTGACAAAAATAAAAAAGAATGTCCTGTCCTGTCCCGCTGTCCTATCCTGCCGGTACATCGTATAACCAGCCAGCTTTATGTTGATGTTGTCGTCGTTCAGCCATAAGCAGAAGATGTTACAGTTTTTAATGTCCTATTGGTAGTTTAATCTTTTCGTAACTCGTCGATTTTATTGTCCAAAGATTGCACATTTGCTAGCAGAATCGAGGGAAGTGGGGGTTTATTAGATCGCCTTTGAACTCAGATCACGGGGCTCGGGGCGTGTTCCCGAAGGAGCCCTATATCCTCCGCCTCCGGCTCGTCAGAGTCGTGAAAGAAGAAAAAGGATTCTGCTAGTCCTTGGTGAGTAATTGCAGTCCTGATGTCTAAAAGTTATTTTCGGTCATAAGAAACGGTAGCAGCAACATCATGTACAAAATTAGTAAAAAAATAAGTTACGAACAATGCAGATAAACAAACAAAAAAACACAATCGGTTGGGGACACATAAAACATCTGCATTCTGCTCCGGCGCCATTTAGATAGCATTATTGGTGAATAGCCTTTACTTATTGGTGGATAGCCTTTACTTATTGGTAGATAGCCTTTACTTATACAGATTTGGATTTGGCCTAGCTGTGGCTGGGGCTGAGGCATAAAGCACGTGTCGCTGTGTATGCTAGCATCGTTTATGCAGTGTCCTAGAGGGTGCTATAGGTAGCATTCAGATTAGTCAGCAGCGATGGTGGCCAGCACATGGCTTTGTCCTGTCCTCTCCCTCTCCCTCTCTCTCCGACCTGTCAGCCCAAAGCTGCTGACTGGGCACACAGCAGCAAGCAGGCATTTCCCCCAGACAATAGCCCATACATGATGCAGCTCTGCTGAATTCTGCATACTCGGACCCAGCAGTCACAGCCACACATAGCATTAGCATTAGCCTAGCGTAAGCATTGAACATGAGCCGCGTTAATAGCATTCTGCCCCCGGGACATAGTGTCTACGCGAATGAAAATGTCTGGTAGATATGGTCCTAGGCTGAGTTCTGCTGTTTCACCTTGAGACCCTAGTTGTGAATTATAACCACCCGCTCTCCGCTTTCTCTGCTTACCCCTTCAGCTTCTCAGACCATTCTCCACTGTAAGCCAAGCAGCCAAATATATTTCACTTAGGAGCCCCAAAAAAACACATGGTATTTTTACAGGTGGTGTGTGTTATATAGGGGGTGGTCCTGGGGGATGGGAAACACATGTTGGGGTGGCAGAGGTTGTTGGGGCCGGCGGGGTAGGGCTGTAGCGCAGGCCAGGCATTCCTGCGTTCCCTCATGGCATGCCGTGTGTCTCATCTTTCAAACAGGGCTATCAGAGGGGGGCCCGTTCCCGACCAGCACACTCCCAGTCTGGGATGGAATGGTACTAGGGGTGCTGGTAGTGGTGGTGTTGTCTGGGTGGGATGCATACCTCTCCTCTCCCTCTCTTCTCCCATCGGAGCATGCTCTGACAGAGCTCTGAGGCATCTCAGACGGGCTGTCTGTCTTGTGACCTTCCAGGAGACGTGCGGTCAGTCATTACGCTGTGTGAGGCATTGTAAGTTCACATGAAGAGTCACTGTCCCTGTTGTAGAGAGAGAGAGAGAGAGACACTGTGTGCAGCTTGAGGTTTCCCCTACTGTGACTTCATAACAAATTATGTCTTGATGTCATATTTTGGTATTGGAAGTCTAGCAGTTTTTCGGGGGGATTTTGCAACCTGCCTGTGGAGAAAGCAAGGGGAAACATTGGCAGCCTTGCATCCTGCGTTCTCGCTGGATGCTCTCTCTCTCTCTTGACACTGTTCCCCTGCAGTCTCCTCCAGGAAAGAATTCCATCATTTTCACCCTCCCCCTCAAAAGAAAACTAGCGTGAAAAAAGATGATATTGAGCCAGCTTGAGCCTCAGCTTGTCTCTCGCCCTTTTTCACGCTCAACTTGTCTTACTGTTATTTATCTAATTATGTAATTCCGGTGTCGGTCATCTTGGCTAGCCCACGAAACCCAGAGTGACAATGCATTGCTACGGATGTCGATCGCTCTTTTAGACGAGGGCTCTTGAGTCATGCACTCACTCAACTTGGTCCTTGCCTATTCTACTAAGCTACCACTAAGCTACTGGCCATTGCTGCTTGAGGCTAGATTGTCCTTTTGTTACACGTTCTCTGGGGTTGAAAGATCAAGGAGAGGCTGTCCTTCTGGCATTCTTACACAGACCTCTCAACTGGAGCGTAGAGACAAGTGCTGCTGCACCGTATGCACGGCAGATCAATCCTCTGGAACCTGGAGGAGCCAAATTAATCCAGGGCCAAACTCAAACTGGCCAGAGAGAGGACCAATCCTGACTTAGCTCTGGTGAAATAGCCCTGGTGTGATATAAACACTGTATGGTTTGGCAGTCTTTAACAATTGTTCTGATGTAAGGGTAGACTTGGCCACCATTCATTTGAGTTTAGTTACAAATATAATGTGTATAAGGATTCAAATGTGTCTAATAACACAAACTGCAAACTGGACAACAGTTGTAGCTTACTTACACTGTAAATACACTATACCTATCTACATATGTAGCTACAGTACCAGGTAAATACTGTACGTAGTTTTTTTTGGGGCACTTCATGTAAAGTGGGACCATATGACATTCACTGTGTGTTAATGTGTTTTATTGTGTTTGACTGTGTGAATATGTGGCCGCACATTTTTGTGGCCTGAATATCTGGAATCAATTAGCCAAGCAGGCGCTTGAGAAACATTGTCAACAATAGGCCTGCAGCATATTATCGCCCGACATCAGTATTTTCTTTGTTCAATGACCCTTGTTCCAATTTCTTTCTTCCTGTTTCATGAGATAAATGGAATTACCTCGTGTGGTGATTGGTGACTGTTCATGCGCATCCTTATTTCCCCACAAAGATATCAAAATGAGAACGTGTGAGGGGGACGTTCTACAGAATTATCCGTGGAATCTATTTTATAAGTCAATACTTCCTTTAAGGTGTTGGTCATATGTATTTTTATGCTTTTCTTAAGTCAAAGAACTTGTGTGGGTTGTGATAAGTCGTGCTGTTGCCAATGAATCAGCGATTTGTGTGGTCGTCATTTTCTGGGCTTCATTCCACCCATTGAGTCCTATGCACGAGCAGTTACTTTCTTTGCTATAGTATTTGCTTTTTATTCGGGGGGTCAGTGATGTGAACTAATTGAACTGCCCTAATTCAGCTCTAGTCCAGCAATGAACCATACACATACAGTATTGCATATACAGTATGACTAGGAGTCTATCCAGGAAAGAATGTGTGTATGAAAGCTGATCTACACATGCTCTGAATTCCTCAGGTATGAAAGCATCGACGCATACATATGTTTCCTCTCTAGTAAAATGCTTGACAGGCAGGAATTAGATATTACAACTGTCAATGGGACGGGAGGATGAAATCCAGATTTCTCTCTCTCTCTCTTGCTCGCTCTCTCTGTGTATGTGTGTGTGCGCGCGTTTCAAGTTTCACATTTTATTTGTCACATGCAGTGAAAAAATGAATACATCCCAAATACCTCCTCCCTATCCTTTCTGCAGTGTGTGTATCATGATGTCCTTCTTCTTTCGATTTATTAGGTCTTACTTTACTGTCTGGTATTCATTTGAACGAATGCTTTTGCAACATTGGGTCCTCTGTGTGTTTGAATCCGACGGAGAGAGAAGGAGATGGTGGGCGATGATCGTTCATGCCTGTTTGTGAAATTAAGTTAATAGTTTGTAATTAAGGTAACCAGGGGTTTAAGGAATGCAACCTGGCCTTTCCCATACATCTCATTATGTTTTAAATGCAAAGAGACCCATGGTATCCAAGACCACAAACCTGTAAGGCTGGCTATTTCTTAGAATGATGTCTTCACGGCCAATTGTCTTGTGGGTTTTTTGTTAAACAAGTTAACTAGCGCTCTCTCTCTCTCTCCGCCCCTCCCGCCCCCCCCCCCCCCCCCCCCCCCCCCCCCACCCCTCTCTCTGGCAGGATGTCTGAGGGGCTGTCACAGCAGGAGAGACTCCAGGCTATAGCGGTAAGTGATGAGATCCTCCTGCCATATGTGGTTCACAACCGTTACACTCTCATGGCCAAAACACTTACTATACAGTATAATGTACACAGCGCACTCCGACATTACTGAGCAGCGAAACGATTGCAATTAATATGTTTATATACAGTAGTAGATGGACTGGTTTTGGTTTGATGGGTTTGACGGGAGATTTCCTGCTCCACTTTAATTTCCGTCTCGAAGCGTTCCACGAGCGTATCCTTTTTAGTGGCTTTAATCATTAATGCCAACCGACGGGGAAGGAGAAATAAAACCTTTTGATCCCTAAGCCCATGGCTTTCAGCGTCTTCCTCTGAAGACACCCCCAACTCTCTCTCTCCCCTCTCTCTACTCTCTCTCTCCTCTCTCTCCTCTCTCTCTCCCCTCTCTCGACTCTCTCTCTCTCCTCTCTCGACTCTCTCTCCCCTCTCTCTCCCCTCTCTCTCTCCCCTCTCTCTCTCCCCTCTCTCTCTCCCATCTCTCTACTCTCTCTCTTCCCTCTCTCTACTCTCTCTCTCCCCTCTCTCTACTCTCTCTCTCCTCTCTCGACTCTCTTTCTCCCCTCTCTCGACTCTCTCTCTCCACTCTCTCTCTCCCATCTCTCTACTCTCTCGCTCTCCCCTCTCTCGACTCTCTCTCTCCCCTCTCTCTACTCTCCCCTCTCTCTACTCTCTCTCTCCCCTCTCTCTCGACTCTCTCCTCTCTCTCTCCCCTCTCTCTCCCCTCTCTCTACTCTCTCTCTCTCCCCTCTCTCGACCCTCTCTCTCTCTCCCCTCTCTCGACTCTCTCTCTCCCCTCTCTCTAATCTCTCTCTCCCCTCTCTCTACTCTCTCTCTCTCTCTCTCTCCCCTCTCTCTACTCTCTCTCTCCCTCCCCTCTCTACTCTCTCTCTCTCTCTCCCCTCTCTCTACTCTCTCCCTCCCCTCTCTCTACTCTCTCTCCCCTCTCTCTACTCTCTCCCTCCCCTCTCTCTACTCTCTCTCTCCTTCCTCTCTTTCTATATCTTTATTGCACGCACGCACACACACTCAATCACACATACACACACACGACCCTCTCAAACATACACACACATCCTACCACACATACACTCAAACTTCCCTCCATTTTGTTCTTTGGTCTTTTGGTTTTAGTAAGCCACAGAGAGGGGTAATGCAGTCTCTAATGCACCAATCGATCTGCACACACACACACACACACACACACACACACACACACACACACATCAATCGATCGATCTTTAAAGATTTTGCTTCATTTCTTTTCTCTGCCGTACCTCTCTATTTCTCCATCTCCCTCTCAATTTGTCTCTCCTCTCAGTCTTTCAATTTAATTCTATCCCTTTTCAATAATGCTGCATGGGCAAAACTTACAGAAAGACTTAGCCAAGGCCAGTGCTGCAGACTGCACAGTTTAAATGGACGCTGTAAATAACACAAGTGTCAACGCTAATAACACTCACTTCCAATACATTTCCCATCCATAATAATGATAAAGTCTAAGGCAACTTAATACAGTTATTCTTCCCACGTGGGAATCAAACCCACAGCTGTAGTGTTGTGAGCTATGTGCTTTAACCAACTGCGCCACTGGGCCAGCCATCTTCCTTGTGCCCTTGGTTTCCCCTTCTATTGTTGGGACAGGTCATATCATTCTCTCTTCTTCACCACAGTCCACTGCTTTCAGATTAAGCTTTTGCTGATGTGGCAGATATACTCTCTCTCCCATGTACCATGTTGGAGCCAGGCGACAGTGTGTGTGTGTGTGTGTGTGTGTGTGTGTGTGTGTGTGTGTGTGTGTGTGTGTGTGTGTGTGTGTGTGTGTGTGTGTGTGTGTGTGTGTGTGTGTGTGTGATCTGCAGATCTTCTTATAGGGCCACAGATAGTGAAGTGAACCTTTTTCCTTGATAAACAGAGGGATGTGGCATGCACTCAGCCGACTAGGGTGATTGCTATTTTCAGCATAGAAAGAGAACAATCCCAAATCAACCCCTAGCCCCTACCACTATGCCCCGACAAAGGCCTGGGTTTAGGGGCGAGTGGATTCTCTCGGATTGGACTCTAGTTGGCAGGGTTGTGTATTGTATTTCTGTGGAGCTGGCGTCTCTGAGAGGCAGGACAGAGAGGAAGTCATGCCCAGTATGGCCAGACCTTTTAAACATAATACCCTGTCACAATGAGAAATGCACTGCCCATTGTGTCTGTGTGTGTGTTTGCATGCATGTGTTCATGTGCGTGCATCCATTTTTGGGAGGTTGAATATGAAGTACAAGTCGTGTTAGGGCATAAGAGAGGTTAAAGTTAAAGTCATGCCATGTGTTCCTATAACCTCAAATCAACCATTTCTATAAAACCTTCTCTATTCTCAACATAGAGCACATGTTGATTTAGATTTGACATCCTATTAGCGCAATACGAAGTTCAGCCTAGAATGTCCTTTCGTACAACTCATATCCAAATGACAAGCCTGAAGGAGGGGCTCATCACTGTCAGTGATGTGTACGCTGAGGGAACTTGAAGCTTTTCACTTTCTCCGCTGCGGTCCCATCAATGTGGATAGGGGCGTGCTCCCTCTGCTGTTTCCTAAAGTCCACGATCAGCTCCTTTGTTTTGTTGACGTTGAGGGAGAGGTTATTTTCCTGGCACCACTCCGCCAGGGCCCTCACCCTCCTCCTTGTAGGCTGTCTCGTCATTGTTGGTAATCAGGCCTACCACTGTTGTGTCGTCAGCAAACTTGATGATTGAGTTCGAGGCGTGCGTGGCCATGCAGTCATGGGTGAACAGGTAGTACCGGAGGGGGCTGAGCACGCACCCTTGTGGGTTCCCTATGTTGAGGATCAGCGAAGTGGAGGTGTTGTTTCCTAACTTCACCACCAGGGGATGGCCCTTCAGGAAGTCTAGGACCCAGTTGCACAGGGCGGGGTTCAGACTCAGGGCCCCAAGCTTGATAGTCAATGACATGGCACATTTACATCTGTAATTGTTGCAGTTAACCTTTCTGATCTCCCCATCCCGGATGTACGCTGAGGGAACTTGAAGCTTTTCACTTTCTCCGCTGCGGTCCCATCAATGTGGATAGGGGCGTGCTCCCTCTGCTGTTTCCTAAAGTCCACGATCAGCTCCTTTGTTTTGTTGACGTTGAGGGAGAGGTTATTTTCCTGGCACCACTCCGCCAGGGCCCTCACCCTCCTCCTTGTAGGCTGTCTCGTCATTGTTGGTAATCAGGCCTACCACTGTTGTGTCGTCAGCAAACTTGATGATTGAGTTCGAGGCGTGCGTGGCCATGCAGTCATGGGTGAACAGGTAGTACCGGAGGGGGCTGAGCACGCACCCTTGTGGGTTCCCTATGTTGAGGATCAGCGAAGTGGAGGTGTTGTTTCCTAACTTCACCACCAGGGGATGGCCCTTCAGGAAGTCTAGGACCCAGTTGCACAGGGCGGGGTTCAGACTCAGGGCCCCAAGCTTGATAGTCAATGACATGGCACATTTACATCTGTAATTGTTGCAGTTAACTTTTCTGATCTCCCCATCCCGGATCCGGGATCGTGAATACAGACTCAAGCTCATTACCATAACGCAACGTTAACTATTCATGAAAATCGCAAATGAAATGAAATAAATATGCTAGCTCTCAAGCTTAGCCTTTTGTTAACAACACTGTCATCTCAGATTTTCAAAATATGCTTCTCAACCATTGCAAAACAAGCATTTGTGTAACAGTATTGATGGCTAACGTAGCATTTAGCATTAGCATTCAGCTGGCAACATTTACACAAAAAAACAGAAAAGCATTAAAATAAAATCATTTACCTTTGAAGAACTTCAGATGTTTTCAATGAGGAGTCTCTCAGATAGCAAATGTTCAGTTTTTCCTGAAAGATTATTTGTTTAGGACAAATCGCTCCGTTTTCTGCGTCACGTTTAGCTATGAAAAAACCCCTGTACCCAGGATTGTGTAAATCTATCAGCAAGCTCATTAGCATAACACAACGTTAACTATTCATGAAAATCGCAATTGAAATGAAATAAATATGCCATCTCTCAAGCTTAGCCTTTTGTAAACAACACTGTCATCTCAGATTTTCAAAATATGCTTCTCAACCATAGGAAAACAATCATTTGTGTAAAAGTAGCTAGCTAGCGTTAGCATTTAGCGTTAGCATTTAGCGTTAGCATTAACGTTAGCATTAGCGTTAGCATCCAGCACGCAACATTTCAACAAAAACATAAAAGCCTTCAAACTAAAATCATTTACCTTTGAAGAACTTCTGATGTTTTCAATGAGGATACTCTCAGTTAGATAGCAGATGCTCAGTTTTTCCAAAAAGATTATTTGTGTATTAGAAATAGCTCCGTTTTATACATCACATTTGGCTACCAAAAAAAATCTGAAAATTCAGTCCTCAAAACGCGAACTTTTTTCCAAATTAACTCCATAATATCGACTGAAAACATGGCAAACGTTGTTTAGAATCAATCATCAAGGTGTTTTTCACATATCTCTTCATTGATACATCGTTCTTGGACACATGGTTTCTCCCCTATATCAAATGGAAACGTACGAGCAGCTGGCAATTGCGCACCGAATTCCACGCAGGACACCAGGCGGACACTTGGAAAATGTAGTCTCTTATGGTCAATCTTCCAATGATATGCCTACAAATACGTCACAATGCTGCTAAGACCTTGGGCGAACGACAGAAAGTGTAGGCTCATTCCTTGCGCAATCACAGCCATATAAGGAGACAATGGAAAACAGAGCTTCAGAAATTCTGCTAATTCCTGGTTGATGCATCATCTTGGTTTCGCCTGTAGAATGAGTTCTGGGGCACTTACAGACAAAATCTTTGCAGATTCTGAAACTTCAGAGTGTTTTCTTTCCAAAACTGTCATATGAATATGCATAGTCGATATATGCATATAGAATATGCATAGTCGAGCATCTTTTCGTGACAAAATATCGCGCTTAAAACGGGAACGTTTTTTATCCAAAAATGAAATAGCGCCCCTAGAGATCTAACAGGTTAAGAGCTCTTTAGGAGGAGAGTGTATATGGTTTCCTCTGTACTTAGTAGGGGGAAATGGTCTGGTAAAGCTTATCTCTCTATATTTGGCCCATGCAGGAATCAAACTCACTCATGTTGTTGCTAGCACTTTGCTACAACTTACTTAGGAACCTTCAGGGTTCCATAATACATCCAACAGCTATTTACTGTTGGTTTGCATTTAATGTCTTCTCCTCACATACTGACTGTGTTTTTCCTATACTTCAACAGGAGAAGAGGAAGAGGCAGACAGAGATTGAGAATAAGAAGAGGCAGCTGGAAGATGACAGGAGACAGCTCTCTCACCTCAAGGTAAGAAGGAGGACAGGATGGGACACTGGGGGAACACTGAGGGGTGGATGGGACACTGAGCATCCAGCTGTTGGGTACAGTTATTTTGGTTTCACAGTACAACAGGATTGGGTGCAGGAGTGTTGGAAAGTACAAATATTTTTCACTTTGAAAAGTGCAGTAGTGCCAACGTTGTCACGGCAACCCCTCAGAGAATTTGGAAAATGTCTTAGCCGTCCGAATCGCTATCTCTTATATCACTTTCATCTCAGACATTTGTGTGTGGTTGTCCTATGGTTGTTTTGCATACAACCTTCCCACAACTATCTGGGAATGGTGCAGGACAGTTTTGGAACATTCTGAGCACATGTAAGGAACTTGACAAAAAAAAGTTATTTTCTTGGTATTTCATTACTTTGACAGAACATTTCCTAAAAGTTCAAACATGGTTACATTTAATTAGATTTTTGGTCATGTTCTATGAACGTTCTTCAACTGGTTTGACATTGGGAATGTTCTCAAATAGTTCAGAGAATGTTAAGAAACAACATTCGTCTGTGCGAATTTCAGTACTTCGGCATAACGTTTCCTACAGGTTTCTTCATGATTCTATTTAAAGTCGTGTTCTCAGAACATTAAGAAAACTTTCCAAAAAAGACAAGAAAACCTTAGTAACATTCAAAGAACGTTCTAAGAATGTTATTTAAAAACAAATACATTCCATTCTCACTGTCCAAAAAACTCTCTCTATCCTCTATCTCAATGGTCACCAACCTTTTCTGAGTCAAGATTACTTTCTGAGTCAAAATGCAAGCAGAGATCTACCACAACTTAAAAAAACATAAGCCTATGCAACATTAACCAATTAAAAACAGTTATGTAGCAATGAGGCTTATGCAGTAGGCTATAGGCCCAATACATTATCACTGCATATTGGCTATGCTTGAATTGCCCTGCCAGTGTTGTTATTCTCAGACCGTTTAGAAGTTATATATATATAAAAATAGGTATATGATTACGCCGGTAATAGATCATTTGCACTCTGGGCCTACCGGGTAGGCAGAGTTCTACCTTCAGACACATTAAATGGTTCAACATTGGAACACTTTGCTCGGGCTGCTGAGTTAAGCGCACCTACAACCAACAACGCGAGAAAAAAAAAAAAAAAATGGGGGTCTGTTTGAATAGTCTAAAATAAACAGCGTTGTATGAGTTTTAAAAACATAGCAGGCTAGCCCCATCCTGGTGGCCCAGTGGACAACTTCCATGGATAGAGAACAGAAGACCACTGACGCTGTGCCACAATTAAAAATACATGTGTTTGCATGATTAATGTCTAAGTAAATGAATTTCCATGTGTCCTATCTGTGCTTGGTGTTAACAGTTAAACTAAGCTAGCAGTGTTATTAAAACATTCAGAAAAAGTTTTCAGGAAGTTATAATTTTAAAAAAACTCCAAATAACCTTTACATTTCATTCAAAACATTTACGGCAGTTAGAGAATGTTTTCAGAACGCTATTTTGTCATTTTAATTACCTTCAAATAACGTAAAATGTCAGTTCTCATAACGTTAATAAAAACCTCCCAGGAAAACTTTCAGGGAACCATAATAAAAACACTCTCAGAACCTCCATGCAACCTAAAAAAAGTTCCCAGAACAGGCAAAATGTTCACTTCCGTTCTCAGAACGTTTAAAAAAACATTCAGTTTAACCGGACAGGAAAATGATGGCTTCGTTCCCAGAACCAATGAGAAACTAAAATCGTACCTTCCCACAATTTCCAAGGAGTGGTACGGTGGCTTGAGTATGATGGTTTCCTACACCCTTTTCTTTTAATATAACGTTTATTTATGAGTGCTGCATTGACAAATCAGTTTTTAGGGGGGTACTTAACCGTGCCAGTGAGGCTTGGCAGTGGTTGTGCAAGGAACTGGGCACCAAGTCCTGAAGTCTAGAGGAGTAGAGGGGCCCTCTCTATGGAATGAGCACAGCAGGGACCTAGAAGGACTTGGCTGGGGCTGGTAGAATTGAACTCCTGCGCTGGACATCAGTAAAGGATGTGTGTGTGTGTGTTAATGTGTGCGTGTGTGCGCATGTGCATGCGTGTGTGTGTGTTCAAGGGTCCTGAAAGCACATGGCTGGACAGAGGAGGCCCTATGCTCAGACAGCAAAAGAAGAAGAATCCCTCTGAAAAAAAACCCTAAAAAGTTTGGCTTTGAAAGACATCCTGTTTTGGGGCAAGAAAAAAAACACACTTCCCCTGCTAAGTATGCAGTGCATTGTCTTTCCCTGATTTACTTTCAGCTAGCTGCATTCTTGTATTGTGGAAAGTGAATTTGGCGTTGTTGTTTTTGGTTGCATGGCTTTTGGCTTTTATTCCGTTTCGAATACTTGTGGCCTCTAAAACAAGCTTTAATCGATTTTCAATTACCCTTCACTTCAATTATGACTCACCTTTTGAAAACAACAAGAGTAAAATGGCTAGTAAATATAATAAAATGTTTATAAGTGCAATCTCCATATTGGAGTCTGTTACTCTTCTATTTCCTCTGTTGGTCCATGGATGGATTGAGGATCAATAGATAGTGAGTGATCAAGTCTCCACATAGGATGTGCCCCAAATGGCAACCTATTCCTTACATATAGTGCACTACTTTTGACCAGGGCACATACAGTAGCGCTCTGGTCAAAAGTAGTGCACTTTATAGGGAATAGGGTGCCTTTTGGGATACATCCATAGTTATCGGTAAGGCGGATACAGCTAGCCCAATGCAAGCAGAGAGAGAGAGCCGGCCAGCCAGAGGGAGATAAGATCCAAAAACTGGACTCATTAGCAGTTTCCATGCAGCTCAACTGTCTAGTCAGCAGACACACTGGACAGAGAGAGAGAGAGAGAAAGAGGGAGAAAGAGGGAAAGAGAGCAGGAGGTAGAGAGAGAAAGAGATGGGGGCAGGTGATATAACAAGAGAAACAGAGGGGGAGAGAGATGAGAGGGAGAGAATGGGTAGGGGATAGAAAGAGAGAGAAAGAAAGAGAAACAGAGATGAGAGAGCGAGAGACACAAATGTAGAAGTAGAAACAAGAGGGGAGAGAGCGAGGGAGAGGCAGGAAGCTGAATGGTGGGTGAATACAGACCAGTTGCATTCAGCTTTTTCACCTCACTGTCACTCAGCAGACATTGTTGTTTTATTTCTGTTTATTTTTGATTGGTGCAGGTATGTAGATATTATAGGCTATTTGTCCTTGGGGTGGACAACAGGGCTGCAATAGGTTAATGCCCTCCCAACACAATCAATCCAGGAAATGTACTGCAATCCAACTCGTCAATTGGTACTGTGCTGTTATTGTCTATAAAGGTTATTTAGATTTCTTAATTGAATTTCAGTACATTTCCTGAGTTGAGTAATCAAAATAGAAATGGCCCCCGCTACCCTCTTAGAAAAAAAAGATGCTGTCTAGAACCTAAAAGGGTTCTCTGGCTGTCCCCATAAGAGAAACCTTTGAAGAACTCTTGTTGGTTCCATGTTTACACAGAGGGTTCTTTACACAGAGGGTTCTACATGGAACCCAAAATGGAACCCAAAATGGTTCTACCTGGAACCAAAAAAGGGTTTTTACCCGGAACCAAAAAGGGTGCTCCTATGGGGACAGCCGAAGAACCATTTTGGAACCCTTTTTTTCTATGAGTGTATGATGGTCACAGGAGGTAGTAGAACAGTAAAGGATGTCAGTTTGGGACTCAACACCGCAATATGCAGCTTGTCTGTTATTGTTATAATTATTCTGCAAATGTAGTTTCAGTACAACAGCTGTTTTATTATATTTCCCAGTAGAGTCCGTTTAGAAATATGAAAAGGATATTGAGTAGCTATTATTATACAACATTGCTTGTCTGATCATGTTTCATTTGCAGTAAAATGTAATAAGGTGAAGCTAACTGCTGGTGGCTAGTTCTGTGCACCTGATATTTTACAAATGAGTGAAATGCCCAGTTGGTGTGAGAGTGTGTGTACCGTATGTGTGTGTGTGTGCCTGTCAGTATGCATGTCTTGTGTGCACATCTCTCTTTCTGTGTGTGTGTGTGTGTGTGTGTGTGTGTTTACGTTTATGCACATATACGTGTGTGTTTATTCACGGGGCATTGTGCTCCCCCAGAACAATGGATCAAACACAGGGTACATGTGTGGGAGCTGCTGTGGCTTTGTCCTCTTGCTTCCGACGGGGGGCGACGGTGTGTGTGTGCGTGTGTGTGGAAGGGCGTGAACAGGTGATGATGTCACCCAATCATAGAGCCCACCAGGGGAGAGGCAGGGAGAGCATACGCAGGAGAGCTGGATAAGAGAGAGAGTGAAAGGGAGAGGAGAGAGGAGGGAAGGTGAGAGGGGGGAGAGCGGTAGAGTAGAGAGGATTGTGAAACAGATCGCCTTTTAGTCATGTAGTAACCAAAAAAGTGTTAAACAAATCAAAATATATTTTCAATTTTAGATTCTTCAAAGTAGCCACCCTTTGCCTTAATGACAGCTTTGCAATTATCTCAACCAGCTTCACCTGGTATGCTTTTCCCACTTGTTGTCTGCTTTTCCTTCACTCTGCGGTCCAACTCATCCCAAACCATCTCAGTTGGTTTGAGGTCGGGTGATTGTGGAGGCCAGGTCATTGATGCAGCACTCCATCACTCTCCTTCTTGTCAAATAACCCTTACACAGCCTGGAGGTGTGTTGGGTCATTGTCCTGGTGAAAGACAAATCATCATAGCTCTTGATGATTTTTGCGACTGCACTTAAAGAAACTTTAAAAGTTCTTGAAATGTTCCTGATTGACTGACCTTCATGTCTTAAAGTAATGATGGACTGTTGTTTCTCTTTGCTTATTTGAGCTGTTCTTGTCTTAATATGGACTTGGTCTTTTACCAAATAGGGTTATCTTCTGTATACCACCCGTAGCTTGTCACAACACAACTGATTGGCTCAAATGCATTAAGAAGGAAAGAAATTCCACAAATTAACTTTTAACAAGGCACACCTGTTAATTTAAATGCATTCCAGGTGACTACCTCATGAAGCTGGTTGAGCGAATGCCAAGAGTGTGCAAAGCTTTCATCAAGGCAAAGGGTGGCTACTTTGAAAAATCTCAAATATAAAATATATTTGGATTTGTTTACCACTTCTTTGGCTACTTCATGATTCCATATGTGTTATTTCATAGTTTTGATGTCTTCACTATTATTCTACAATGTAGAAAATAGTAAAAAATAAATGAAAAACCCTGGAATGAGAAGGTGTGTCCAAACTTTTGACTGGTACTGTAAATACATCATGTTTTTTTCTCAGAGAAAGGGAGAGAGAGAGAAAGAGAGAGAGAGAGAGAGAGAGAGAGAAAAAGAGAGAGAGAGAGACAAACCAGCTTATTGATAAGAGTAAGATGGTTGGGTCATGAGATAGTTGGGTTAGATGGATTTTTCCTGCCTGGGGTTGAATTCATGAATAGTGATATTATTCTATGCTGGATACACTGGCGTGGCATGAGGCTCTTTCATTGCTGCAAAAATAACCTTTACCCACATTTTCCTGCTTTTGAAAGAGATTGGGTTCCTATGAACCAGTCCCCTAAATTAACCCATCGGCCAAGGGGAAATTATGCAAATCCATCATTCTGCATTGAGCTGATTTCAGCCCATTCCTAAGTGGATGCGATTCAAGTCAAGGGATTTACATTCACGTTACATTTTAAATAAGTTGGAAATTAACATACAGAGTATTAATACATGATATGAATCCCGTCTACAGTTTGAATGTGTGTGTGTGTGTGTGTGTGTGTGTGTGTGTGTGTGTGTGTGTGTGTGTGTGTGTGTGTGTGTTTTTTTTTGTTAGTCCCCACAAGGTCAAATGCTTTTTCTAGGGGGTTCAGGGTTAAGTTATAATTAGTGTTAAGGTTAGGATCTATGGTTAGGTATAGGGTTAAGGTTAGGTTTTGAGGTTAAGGTTAGGATTAGGGTTAGGGTACCTGTTAGGATTCGAGGTCAGGGAAAATAGGATTTTGAATGGGACTGAATTGTGTCCCCACAAGGTTAGTTATACAAGACTGTGTGTGTGTGCGTGTGCATGCCTGCATGTGGGTGTGTTCACGTAGAGGTGTGTAGTTACAGTATGGCTTTGAGCAAGAGAAAAAGAGAGCAAGTCAGACAGACAGACAGACAGACAGACAGACAGACAGGGTGCTTCCTGTCTGTATTTCTATCTGTAATAAAGCCTTTTTGTGGGGGAAAACGCATTCTGATTGGCTGGGCCTGGCTCCCCAGTGGGTGGGCCTAGCTGCCATGTGGGTGGACCTATCTATGCCCTCCCAGGCCCACCCATGGCTGCACCCCTGCGCAGTGTCATGTGAAATCCATAGATTAGGGCCTAATGAATTAATTTCAATTGACTGATTATGACTCTCTCATACATTTCACGTTTTTAGTTTTTGTTGTCCTAGGCTACATGGCTAAAAAGCTTGCTCGCTTGCCTAACTTCCTTTCATGGGCAACTATGAGCCAGCTAGTTAGCATTAGCCTACTACATCTAGCTACATATTGAACTTCCATCCTCTCAGGCCAGAGGCACAATATACGAATTTATGGTTGAATCAGAATCGCCGTTATAATCATTGGCCAGCACAGAAGTTAGGTAAAACAACAAATCCCTATCTCCATCCATGGCTAATTTAGGAAAATGCCAATTTTAGCTAGCTAGCTAGCCACCAGAGAACGACACAACAAAATGCCCAACTGTCATTATTCACTATCTCAATCTCAATCTATCCAACAATGTCACCAACTCACCAATCTACTAAATCACACATGCGTAGTATTAGGTTCATTCTCTGCTCCTTTGATTGGATGGACAACATGTCCATTCAATCACCACATTCTTATTGGCAGACTCGACAACCTTGGTTTCTCAAATGATTGCCTCGCCTGGTTTACCAACTACTTCTCTGATAGAGTTCAGTGTGTCAAATTGGAGGGCCTGTTGTCTGGACCTCTGGCAGTCTCTATGGGGGTGCCACAGGGTTCAATCCTCGGGCCGACTCTCTTCTCTGTGTACATCAATGATGTTGCTCTTGCTGCTGGTGATTCTCTGGTACACCACTACGCAGACTATACCACTCTGTATACATCTGGCCCTTCTTTGGACACTATGTTAACTAACCTCCAGACGAGCTTCAATGCCATACAACTCTCCTTCCGTGGCCTCCAACTGCTTTTAAACGCAGGGAAAACTAAATGCATGCTATTCAACCGATCACTGCCCGCACCTGCTCGCCCGTCCAGCATCACTACTCTGGACGGCTCTGACTTAGAATACGTGGACAACTACAAATACCTATGTGTCTGGTTAGACTGTAAACTCTCCTTCCAGACTCACATTAAGCATCTCCAATCCAAAATTAAATCTAGAATTAGCTTCCTATATTCCAACAAAGCATCCTTCACTCATGCTGCCAAACATACCCTCGTAAAACTGACCATCCTACCGATCCTCACCAAAGCCCCATACACTACCCACCATTGCGACCTGTACGCTCTCGTTGGTTGGCCCTCGCTTCATACTCGTCGCCAAACCCATGGGCTACAGGTTATCTACAAGTCTCTGCTAGGTAAAGCCCCGCCTTATCTCAGCTCACTGTCTCCATAGCAGCACCCACTCGTAGCACGCACTCCAGCAGGTGTATCTCACTGGTCACCCCC
The DNA here is from genome assembly GCF_013265735.2 of Oncorhynchus mykiss. Lineage (NCBI taxonomy): Eukaryota > Metazoa > Chordata > Actinopteri > Salmoniformes > Salmonidae > Oncorhynchus > Oncorhynchus mykiss. The sequence continues at coordinate 57,485,172 of NC_048569.1, read as the reverse complement.
AAAGCCAATTCCTCCTTTGGTCGTCTTTCCTTCCAGTTCTCTTCTGCCAATGACTGGAACGAACTGCAAAAATCTCTGAAGTTGGAGACTCATATCCCCATCACTAGCTTTAAGCATCAGCTGTCAGAGCAGCTCACAGATCACTGCACCTGTACATAGCCCATCTGTAAACAGCTAACATCTATCTATCTACCTACCTCATCCCCATACAGTATTTATGTCATGTTGTGTCTTGTCTCTGTCCTTTCCCTTCACCCTGTCTCCCTCTGCTGGTCGTTGTTAGGTTACCTTTTCTCCCCCTCTTTCCCCCAGCTGTGCCTTGTCTCCTCCTAACCACCTCGTCACCCCTTTTCCCACCTGTTCCCTTTTTCCCTCTGATTAGGTCCCTATATCTCTCTCTGTTCCTGCTCCTGTCCTTGTCGGATTCTTGTTTGTTGTGTTTCATGCCTGAACCAGACTGTCGTCATGTTTGCTGTAACCTTGTCTTGTCCTGTCGGAATCTGCCGGTCCGTCTGAGCCTACCTATGTTTGGTAATTAAAGAAGCTCTGTTTAAGTTAATTCGCTTTTGGGTCCTCATTCACGCACCGTAACAGAAGAATCCGACCAAGAATGGACCCAGCGACTTCGGATCCTCTCCACTCAGCCGTCGGGATCCAGGGAGCGATGCTAGGCAGACACGAGCAGGAATTGTCTGCTGCTCGACATGCCGTTGAGACCCTGGCCACCCAAGTCTCCAACCTCACAGAACAGGTTCACCATCTCCGCCTCGATCCACCGGCCACTTCCAGGGCTTTCGAATCTCCGGAGCCCAGAATCAATAACCCGCCGTGTTACTCTGGGGAGCCCACTGAATGCCGCTCGTTCCTCACCCAGTGTGATATTGTGTTTTCTCTCCAGCCCTACACTTTCTCCAGGAGCACTGCTCGTGTCGCCTACGTCATATCTCTCCTTATTGGACGGGCTCGTGAGTGGGGCACGGCAATCTGGGAGGCAAGGGCTGAGTGTACTAACCAGTATCAGGACTTTAAGGAGGAGATGATACGGGTTTTTGATCGATCTGTTTTTGGGGAGGAGGCTTCCAGGGCCCTGTCTTCCCTATGTCAAGGTAATCGATCCATAACAGACTACTCTATTGAGTTTCGCACTCTTGCTGCCTCCAGTGGCTGGAACGAGCCGGCTTTGCTCGCTCGTTTTCTGGAGGGTCTCCGCGCAGAGGTAAAGGATGAGATTCTCTCCCGGGAGGTTCCTTCCAGCGTGGATTCCTTGATTGAACTCGCTATTCGCATTGAGCGACGGGTTGATCTTCGTCACCGAGCTCGTGGAAAGGAGCTCGCGTTCTCCGTTGCCCCCCTCTCCGCATCACTACCATCTTCCTCTGCCGGCTCGGGTGCTGAGCCCATGCAGCTGGGAGGTATCCGCATCTCGACTAAGGAGAGGGAACGGAGAATCACCAACCGCCTCTGTCTCTATTGCGGTTCCGCTGGTCATTTTGTCACTTCATGTCCAGTAAAAGGCCAGAGCTCATCAGTAAGCGGAGGGCTACTGGTGAGCGCTACTACTCCTGTCTCTCCTTCAAGATCCTGCACTACCTTGTCGGTCCATCTACGCTGGACCGGTTCGTCAGCTTCCTGCAGTGCCTTAATAGACTCTGGGGCGGAGGGCTGTTTTATGGACGAGACCTGGGCTCGGGAACATGACATTCCTCTCAGACAGTTAAAGGAGCCCACGGCCTTGTTCGCCCTGGATGGTAGTCCTCTCCCCAGGATTCAGCGTGAGACGCTACCTTTAACCCTCACTGTTTCTGGTAATCATAGTGAAACCATTTCTTTTTTAATTTTTCGTTCACCTTTTACACCTGTTGTTTTGGGCCATCCCTGGCTAGTTTGTCATAATCCTTCCATTAATTGGTCTAGTAATTCTATCCTCTCCTGGAACGTCTCTTGTCATGTGAAATGTTTAATGTCTGCTATCCCTCCTGTTTCCTCTGTCTCTTCTTCACAGGAGGAGCCTGGTGATTTGACAGGGGTGCCGGAGGAATATCACGATCTGCGCACGGTGTTCAGTCGGTCCAGGGCCACCTCTCTTCCTCCACACCGGTCGTATGATTGTAGTATTGATCTCCTTCCGGGAACCACCCCCCCCGGGGTAGACTATACTCTCTGTCGGCTCCCGAACGTAAGGCTCTCGAAGATTATTTGTCTGTAGCTCTTGACGCCGGTACCATAGTCCCCTCCTCCTCTCCCGCCGGAGCGGGGGGTTTTTTTGTCAAGAAGAAGGACGGGTCTCTGCGCCCCTGCATAGATTATCGAGGGCTGAATGACATAACAGTGAAGAATCGTTATCCGCTTCCTCTTATGTCTTCAGCCTTCGAGATCCTGCAGGGAGCCAGGTTTTTCACTAAGTTGGACCTTCGTAACGCTTACCATCTCGTGCGCATCAGGGAGGGGGACGAGTGGAAGACGGCGTTTAACACTCCGTTAGGGCACTTTGAATACCGGGTTCTTCCTTTCGGCCTCGCTAACGCTCCAGCTGTCTTTCAGGCATTAGTCAATGATGTCCTGAGAGACATGCTGAACATCTTTGTTTTCGTTTACCTTGACGATATCCTGATTTTTTCACCGTCACTCCAGATTCATGTTCAGCACGTTCGACGTGTCCTCCAGCGCCTTTTAGAGAATTGTCTTTTTGTGAAGGCTGAGAAGTGCACTTTTCATGCCTCCTCCGTCACATTTCTCGGTTCTGTTATTTCCGCTGAAGGCATTAAGATGGATCCCGCTAAGGTCCAAGCTGTCATTGATTGGCCCGTCCCTAAGTCACGCGTCGAGCTGCAGCGCTTTCTCGGCTTCGCGAACTTCTATCGTCGTTTCATCCGTAATTTCGGTCAGGTGGCAGCTCCTCTCACAGCCCTTACTTCTGTCAAGACGTGCTTTAAGTGGTCCGTTTCCGCCCAGGGAGCTTTTGATCTCCTCAAGAATCGTTTTACATCCGCTCCTATCCTTGTTACACCTGACGTCTCTAGACAGTTCGTTGTCGAGGTTGACGCGTCAGAGGTGGGCGTGGGAGCCATTCTTTCTCAGCGCTCCCTCTCTGACGACAAGGTCCACCCATGCGCGTATTTTTCTCATCGCCTGTCGCCGTCGGAACGTAACTATGATGTGGGTAACCGCGAACTGCTCGCCATCCGGTTAGCCCTAGGCGAATGGCGACAGTGGTTGGAGGGGGCGACCGTTCCTTTTGTCGTTTGGACTGACCATAGGAACCTTGAGTACATCCGTTCTGCCAAACGACTTAATGCGCGTCAGGCGCGTTGGGCGCTGTTTTTCGCTCGTTTCGAGTTCGTGATTTCTTATCGTCCGGGCTCTAAGAACACCAAGCCTGATGCTTTGTCTCGTCTCTTCAGTTCTTCAGTAGCCTCCACTGACCCCGAGGGGATTCTCCCTGAGGGGCGTGTTGTCGGGTTGACTGTCTGGGGAATTGAGAGGCAGGTAAAGCAAGCGCTCACTCACACTCCGTCGCCGCGCGCTTGTCCTAGGAACCTTCTTTTCGTTCCCGTTCCTACTCGTCTGGCCGTTCTTCAGTGGGCTCACTCTGCCAAGTTAGCCGGCCACCCTGGCGTTCGGGGTACGCTTGCTTCCATTCGCCAGCGTTTTTGGTGGCCCACCCGGGAGCATGACACGCGTCGTTTCGTGGCTGCTTGTTCGGTCTGCGCGCAGACTAAGTCCGGTAACTCTCCTCCTGCCGGCCGTCTCAGGCCGCTTCCTATTCCCTCTCGACCGTGGTCTCACATCGCCTTAGATTTTGTCACCGGACTGCCTTCGTCAGCGGGGAAGACTGTTATTCTTACGGTTGTCGATAGGTTCTCTAAGGCGGCTCATTTCATTCCCCTTGCTAAGCTTCCTTCTGCTAAAGAGACGGCACAAATCATCATCGAGAATGTTTTCAGAATTCATGGCCTTCCGTCAGACGTCGTTTCGGACAGAGGTCCGCAATTCACGTCTCAATTTTGGAGGGAGTTTTGCCGTTTGATTGGGGCTTCCGTCAGTCTCTCTTCCGGCTTTCACCCCCAGTCTAACGGTCAAGCAGAACGGGCCAATCAGACTATTGGTCGCATCTTACGCAGTCTTTCTTTTCGCAACCCTGCGTCTTGGTCAGAACAGCTCCCCTGGGCAGAATACGCCCACAACTCGCTTCCTTCGTCTGCGACCGGGCTATCTCCTTTTCAGAGTAGCCTCGGGTACCAGCCTCCGCTGTTCTCATCTCAGTTCGCCGAGTCCAGCGTCCCCTCCGCTCAGGCTTTTGTCCAACGTTGCGAGCGCACCTGGAAGAGGGTCAGGTCTGCACTTTGCCGTTATAGGACGCAGACTGTGAGGGCTGCTAATAAGCGTAGAACTAAGAGTCCTAGATATTGTCGCGGTCAGAGAGTTTGGCTCTCCACTCAGAACCTTCCCCTTAAGACGGCTTCTCGCAAGTTGACCCCGCGGTTCATTGGTCCGTTCCGTATTTCTCGGGTCATTAATCCTGTCGCAGTTCGACTTCTTCTTCCGCGATACCTTCGTCGCGTCCACCCGGTCTTCCATGTCTCCTGCATCAAGCCCGTCCTTCGCGCCCCCGCTCGTCTCCCCCCCCCCCCCATCCTTGTCGAGGGCGCACCCATCTACAGGGTCCGTAGAATTTTGGACATGCGTCCTCGGGGCCGTGGTCACCAGTACCTCGTAGATTGGGAGGGGTACGGTCCTGAGGAGAGGAGTTGGGTTCCCTCTCGGGACGTGCTGGACCGTGCGCTGATCGAGGATTTCCTCCGTTGCCGCCAGGTTTCCTCCTCGAGTGCGCCAGGAGGCGCTCGGTGAGTGGGGGGGTACTGTCATGTTGTGTCTTGTCTCTGTCCTTTCCCTTCACCCTGTCTCCCTCTGCTGGTCGTTGTTAGGTTACCTTTTCTCCCCCTCTTTCCCCCAGCTGTGCCTTGTCTCCTCCTAACCACCTCGTCACCCCTTTTCCCACCTGTTCCCTTTTTCCCTCTGATTAGGTCCCTATATCTCTCTCTGTTCCTGCTCCTGTCCTTGTCGGATTCTTGTTTGTTGTGTTTCATGCCTGAACCAGACTGTCGTCATGTTTGCTGTAACCTTGTCTTGTCCTGTCGGAATCTGCCGGTCCGTCTGAGCCTACCTATGTTTGGTAATTAAAGAAGCTCTGTTTAAGTTAATTCGCTTTTGGGTCCTCATTCACGCACCGTAACAATTTATTTATTTATCTTGCTCCTTTGCACCCCAGTATCTCTACTTGCACATTCATCTTCTGCACCCCTTATCTTACCTCATTTGCACTCACTGTACATATACTTTTTGTTTTCTTTTGTTCTACTGCATTATTGACTATGTTTTGTTTATTCCATGTGTAACTCTGTGTTGTTGTATGTGTCAAATTGCTATGTTTTATCTTGGCCAGGTAGCAGTTGCAAATGAGAACTTGTTCTCAACTAGCCTACCTGGTTAAATAAAGGTGAAATAAAAATGTAAAAAATTAAATACTGCAAAAGCTTTTGTTGGTTGGAGGACGTCCTCCGGAAGATGTCATAATTGCCATGTCAGTCTATGGAAGGGGTGAGGATCACTCGCCTCCAAGGTTTTGTATTGAAGTCAATGTACCTGTCCTCCGGCTACACCATGGCGCTACCCTAGAGGGCAATGTTGAGATTACTATAGATCTTCATTGCAAAACAATGTTTTTATCAGGTATTTGGTGACGTAAAATATATTTAGTATAGTTTTATCGAAAAAGGATGACCTTTTTGTTTCATTATTTTACATCTGCATTTACAAAGTGGGATTGAAATGAATATAATTGTTATTTACTTTACTCTGTAATTACTCTGTAATGTCAAAGTGGGAAAAAAATTCAATAACAAAAATAGAAAAGAAAAAAACGTATATACTTTGATTAGATAAGTAATCACCCACCTGAGTCAATACATGTTAGAAACACATTTGTGAGTGATTACAGCTGTGGGTCTTCTTGGGTAAGTCTTAAGGGCTTTGCACACCTGGATTGTGCAATATTTGCCCATTATTCTTTTAAAAATTCTTCAAGCTCTGTCTTTGTCAAGCACACCCATACCATGATGCATCTTGACTGAGTGGCCATACACAAGTTGTATGTATGGAGGACAGAGGAAGGGGTAGTCATTTAAAAATCATGTCAACCCCTATTATAAGTCCATGAAACTTATTATGTAATTTGTCAAGTCAAATGTTACCCCTGAACTAATTTAGGCTTGACTAAACAAAAGGTGTGAATACTTTTGCAGCAACTATTTGAGTTATTTCATTTTGATAAATGTCTTAACATTTGTAGAATGTTCTTTTCACTTTGACATTATGTAGTATTTAGTGTAGATCAATAAAACAAATCACAACTAAATCCATTTCAGTCCCACTTTGTCGATCAACAAAATGTGATGAAATCAAAGAGGGGTGAGTAATCAGTGATTGATGTTCCTATGTTCTTCTGTCCTGTCCAGCAAAAATCCCTGAGGGAAAGATGGCTGCTGGATGGAGCTGCTGGCTCGGAGCAGGACGAGGCCAAGAAACAGCTTGCGGAGGACGAGGCCAAGCTCAAGGGCATGGAGGAGAACATCATTAGGTACGTATACAACCCTGGAACACTGGGGTACCTACCAGTTGCTCTCGGTGATGTTTAAGATGAGGATGAGGATTATATATATTTTTTTTTATGAGCACATGGCCTTGTTTCTATTACAGCATATTGGATGACTGTCATTCATATTCCATTCACCCAGTTCAATGTAACAGTGATAGGTTTGGGCTACTACATGCTACAACCTACATTGTAGAATAATAGTGAAGACATCAAACTATGAAATAACACATAGCTTAAAATAATAAAATAACATTTATTTGGATTTGTTTAACACTTTTTTTGGTTACGAAATGATTCCATATGTGTTATTTCATAGTTTTGATGTCTTCACTATTATTCTACAATGTAGAAAATAGTACAAATAAAGAAAAACCCTTGAATGAGTTAGGTGTTCTCAAACTTTTGACCGGTAGTGTAAGTGCACAGGTCAATAAATGTAATCAAGGGGACAGACAGTGACACATTCAATACCGCCTTGCACACTCTTGTCTGATCTAGGCTATACTCATTAGTCCAACAGTTGCAAATGAGAGTTTCTATTGGACAAATTCAGGTATGTTTATCCCCATTTCAAATCAAATCGAAATCAAATCAAATTTATTTATATAGCCCTTCGTACATCAGCTGATATCTCAAAGTGCTGTACAGAAACCCAGCCTAAAACCCCAAACAGCAAGCAATGCAGGTGTAGAAGCAATATTCCGTAGTCATATTCAACATAGCTAATAGAACTAACATGTTAGTAAACCCACTACAAACATGCAGTACAGTGTACAGTCAGAATGCAGTTTAGCAGTTACAACAGTGGGCCCCAGTGGCAATAAATTAATAAAACCATGACTTGGAAGGGAATACAGTATTGGATAGCCATAGCCAGCTAGCTAACATAGCATCCCTCTCTGTTTGAGTCGGGTGTTTAAGTAGGCTAACTAGCTAGCTGCATTCGGTAGTTAAGAGAAAGTAAAAGTTTTTTTAAAATACTAACAAATATAACTATCTCTCTCTGTTCAACTATTGTCTTTCTCTGTCTTTGAGTTAACTACTCACAACATTTTATACACTGCAGTGCTAGCTAGCTGTAGCTTATGCTTTCAGTAGTAGATTAATTCTCTAATCCTTTGATTGGGTGAACAACATGTCAGTACATGCTGCAAGAGCTCTGATAGGTTGGAGGACGTCTTCCAGAAGTTGTCATAATTACTGAGTATGTCTATGGAACGGGTGAGAACCATGAGCCTCCTAGGTTTTGTATTGACGTCAATATAGCCAGAGGAGGACGGAAGCTAGCTGTCCTCCGGCTACACCATGGTGCTACCCTACAGATTGCTGCTGAGGCTACTGTAGACCATTGCAGAACAGTGAGTTTTAATCAATTATATGGTGAAGTAAATTAATATATTTAGTATAATTTTATCTAAAAATAATACTTTTTCAAATGTTTCACTATATAAAAAAATATATAAATTTACTGAGTAGGAGTGTCCTCCCCTTCCTCCTCTGAGGAGCCTCCACTGGTACCTACTACCTATAAATGTTTCTGGATTCATTATATGTCTTTATTTAACCAGTCTTTAACTAGGCAAAATCTGCTCTTAATTTATAAAAACAGATACAATCTTGATATCCTTTTCTCTCAATATAATTTTGGCATGCCAGCTCATAGCTCAATGTGGCCCAGCATATTTGCTATCAGTGAGATCGTTTGCAATGCTTCTTAGAAAATGTTTAATAAGTTTAACTCTTAGCAAGAAAGGAGTACAGATGTAGGATTTTAATTTGATCACTATGTTGTTGATGACAATTTTCCTGCACAGCAGGAAATGCAAACTTGTAGTGTATTCGAAGTTTAAATGTATCAACCCCATGCAAAAAAAATCCATTAATTATAATCCACATAATATTCACATTTCCTGTTGCTGCAGGATTATTTTCCTGCTTTTCCTGTTTATTTTTCGTATTTCACACGTGTGTAGTAATACTGGAAATGAGAGCGTGATCACAGCAACCATGGGGCATATCGACAGATTTTTCACCTTGTCGGCTCGGGTACAGAAAGGAGACCCAGTAGCCAAGAACAGACCAGCCTTCCACCACCACCCCTCCCTCCTTGCTCCAACCATTTTCTTTCTCACTCATAGAAAAACAGTGTCATCAGTCTTCTTCCCCTGGCAATCCAATTCGCTAATTAAATTCCCCCTGGCTGCTGTAGTCCTGGCTGGCTATTGGGGCTCAGACTGGGGCAACATTGGCACTAAACTGGCACAGCACCCAATGAGCAACGCAAGCGTACAATTGCCGGAGCTAGGGAAAATGCGGAATTGGAGAAAGCTAAGGAGAAGCTTTTGTCCATTTCCCAAATAGGCTCTTAATTCTGTTATATGGGCCATAGTGAGGAAGGACAGGGAGGTTGTTTTGGTATTGAACAATACCAGGACACTTAAAGAAATAGTTCACGGTTTAAAGGAAAGGGGGGGGGGGGGGGGGGGGGGGGTCGCTAATATTTCTCTTTCATTTTGAACAACTCCTTATGCACTCAGGTCATTTATTTTAGACCAAGAACAAGTGCATCTGTCAAATCATCTTCCCAATGGATGAGCACTGTTGCCAAAAATAACAAACATTTTTAAATAGACAAGACAGAAATCCAAAACTGCTTTGGAATGCTACGGCTCGTGAATGCATGATGTGCATGACTTGCCAAGCATTCTCACACTGTTTGTGTGTCATTGACCATGTCTGTGTGTGTGACTGATAACACCTCTCTCTGTTCTGCAGAATGGAGCAGGAACTGGAGGTGCTGGAGACGGGTGTGTCGGCGACCTCTACCAAAGAGAGCCTGACAGACGCAGCAACGAAGGAGGAAGCCAAGACAGCAGACAACAAAGTGAGTCTCCCTCGCCTCCTACCCCTCCGAGGGCAGCTGGACACAGCAGGTCCACCGGACACACACACACACACACACACACACACACACACACACACACACACACACACACACACACACACACACACACACACACACACACACTGTTAGAGACAGGAATGGGGAGTGTGTGTGCGTGTGTGTTGAGGGGGAACGCTTGAAGTAGGAGGAGTAGGAGATGGCGGAATCAGAAGGGAGGGGAGAGGTTTAGGAGGCCGACGCAAGCCTTGGGGCACATCGGAAAGTGAAAAAGCCCTGTCAAATCAAATCAAATGTATTTATGTAGCCCTTCTTACATCAGCTAATATCTCAAAGTGCTGTACAGAAATGTGTGTGTACAGTAACTGCCCTTGTGATAAACTGACAGTGGCATCTCCACTTGAGCAAATGACATCTCAATATTATGCCATCAGTGATATCATTAGTGACGGTCCGGATGGGCCCGGAGAGTCAGACACTGGGTCTGACAAGCAGTGTATGGGGAACAGTTGTTGACAGGAGGGAGGCTCTTGTCCAAAGGGGAAGTTCATATTGACAGCACACACTGGGCAGCTTTTAACATGCGGGTTTCCTAGCAACGTCTAGAAAAGATGCTCTGTCTCTTCGCTTTTCCCTTTTGAACTTGTTGGCCCTTTTTGCTCTTTCCTCCACAAGTTAAATATCTACTTCTTCAACCTATCCAGCCTGGCACCTCTTTAGTCAAAGGGGAAAGTGCTTATTTAATGTGGCGTCTGTTTCTACCCCAATAATGTTTCTTGCTTCCTTGTCATCCATGTTTTTTGTGGCATAAAAATAAATAGTGTATGTTCCTTCCCTCAAACTAGGTTTTCAATGAAATACGTTAAATACTGTATGTGACATAATGCTCATTCATTATGTAGCCATGCTTTTGAATAAGAGTGTCTCTTCAGGAAACAAATCTATTACCTCAAAGCTGTGGGTTGTCAGTAGAACCGTTTCATTCCATCTGTTAAAGTATTTTTAGAAATGGATGCTGTTCGACTGTGCGGCTGCATTGATACAATAATCCCAATGATTCATATCACAGAAATAGACCCACCCCTTTACCACCCCTCTGGTAATGTATTTGATGGGTTTGACATTTGAATTTTCTGAGTTTAATGCTGTATGATACATGGGTTAAAATAGTGGTGTAAAGTACTTAAGTAAAAATACTTTAAAGTACTACTTAAGTAGTACACCCAAAAGTACTTGTTACATTTTGAATGCTTAGCGGGACAAGAAAATAGTCCAATTCACACACTTATCAACCAAACATCCCTGGTCATCTCTACTGCCTCTGATCTGGCGGACTCACTAAACACACATGCTTTGTTTGTAAATGATGTCTGAGTGTTGTAGTGTCTCTTGCTATCCATAACTTAAAAAACACAAGAAAATTGTGCCATCTGGTTTGCTTAATATAATTAAGTTGTATTATAGTTTTGATACTTAAGTACATTTTAAACCAAATACTTTTACTAAAGTACAATTTTACTCGGTGACTTTCACTTTTTCTTTTGTAATTTTCTATTAAGGTATCTTTACTTTTACTCAAGACAGTTAGGTACTTTTTCCACCACTGGGTTTAAATACTGTTTTCTCTCTTTCCCTCTCTCACAGGCTCCGGCAGGCACTGTGCACGGTAATACATCTTCAGTCAGATATTCTTCCTCCTCCCTCTCTTCTTTCTCCTCTTTTACATGTGTTCTGTGTTTGTCGCTCTTTCTCTCTCCCTCCCTCTCTCTTTCTCACCCCACTTCCTTGACCGCTTATAGAGGTCAAGGGAGTTACAGAGGTCAAGGAAGTAGTCAAAGTGCACACCAGCCCTCATCTGGAAATGTCTGGAGGTGCCTCAGATAGGATGAGAGCAGGTGAGTCTCGGTACCCTGTAGAGAGACATCTTAGACAAATGTTTTGCCTCCATTTTTTTCCACTTAGAGTCTGTCATGCTAAGCATATTAAAGTGGTGTTTTTCCTCTCATTGTACAACAAATGTAGATATTCAATGTACCCACTCCTATTTCATTCAGGAATATAGTAATTGATTGATAGGCAATTGATACATTATTGACTGATTATAATGAATCATGTAAGTTGCATCTGTACAATTAGACATGCAATATAGTCTCCCGAGTGGCGCAGCAGTCTAAGGCGTCACTACAGAACCGGGTTTGATCCCAGGCTGTGTCACATGAGGCAGCGCCCAATTGTCCGAGTTAGGGGAGGGTTTGGCCGGCTGGGATTTCCTTGTCCCATCAGCGCTCTAGCGACTCCTTGTGGCGGGCTGGGCGCCTGCAAGCAGACTTCGGCCGCCAGCTGGACGGTGTTTCCGCCGACACATTGGTGCGGCTGGCTTCCGGGTTAAGCAAGCAGTGTGTCAAGAAGCAGTGCAGCTTGGCAGGGTCGTGTTTCGGAGGACGCATGGCTCTCGACCTTCGCTTCTCCCGAGTCCATAGGGGAATTGCAGCGATGGGACAAGACTGTAACTACCAATTGGATATCACGAAAAAGGGGTTAAAGTAATAAATAAAAAAATATATGAAAAAGAAACGTCCCTTTTTCTTTCAAAGATAATTTGTAAAAATCCAAATAACTTCACAGATCTTCATTGTAAAGGGTTTAAATACTGTTTCCCATGCTTGTTCAAAGAATCATAAACAATTAATGAACATGCACCTGTGGGATGGTCGTTAAGACACTAACAGCTTACAGACGGTAGGCAATTAAGGTCACAGTTATGAAAACTTAGGACACTAAAGAGTCCTTTCTACTGATTCTGAAAAACACCAAAAGAAAGATGCCCAGGGTCCCTGCTCATCTGGGTGAATGTGCTGCAAGGAGGCATGAGGACTGCAGATGAGGCCAGGGCAATAAATTACAATGTCCGTACTGTGAGACGCCCAAGGCAGCACTACAGGGAGGCAGGACGGACAGCTGATCATCCTCGCAGTGGCAGACCACGTGTAACAACACCTGCACAAGATCGGTACATCCGAACATCACACCTGCGGGACAGGTACAGGATGGCAACAACAACTGCCCGAGTTACAACAGGAACGCACAATCTCTCCATCAGTGCTCAGACTGTCCGCAATAGGCTGAGAGAGGCTGGACTGAGGGCTTGTAGGCCTGTTGTAAGGCAGGTCCTCACCAGATATCAGTGGCAATAACGTTGCCTATGGGCACAAACCTACCATCACTGGACCAGACAGGACTGGCCAAAAGTGCTCTTCACTTACGAGTCTCGGTTCTGTCTCAACAGGGGTGATGGTCAGATTCGCGTTTATCGTCGAAGGAATGCGCGTTACACCGAGGCCCGTACTCTGGAGCGGGATCGATTTGGAGGTGGAGGGTCCGTCATGGTCTGGGGCGGAGTGTCACAGCATCATCGGACTGAGCTTGTTGTCATTGCAGGCAATCTCAACGCTGTGTTACAGGGAAGACATCCTCCTCCCTCATGTGGTACCCTTCCTGCAGGCTCATCCTGACATGACCCTCCAGCATGACAATGCCACCAGCCATACTGCTCGTTCTGTGCGTGATTTCCTGCAAGACAGGAATGTCAGTGTTCTGCCATGGCCAGCGAAGAGCCCTGATCTCAATCCCATTGAGCACGCCTGGGACCTGTTGGATCGGAGGGTGAGGGCTAGAGCCATTCCCCCCAGAAATGTCTGGGAACTTGCCGGTGCCTTGGTGGAAGAGTGGGGTAACATCTCACAGCAAGAACGGGCAAATCTGGGGCAGTCCATGAGGAGGAGATGCACTGCAGTACTTAATGCAGCTGGTGGCCAAACCAGATACTGACTGTTACTTTTGATTTTGACCCCCCCTCCCCCTTTGTTCAGGGACACATTATTCAATTTCTGTTAGTCACATGTCTGTGGAACTCAGTTCATGTCTCAGTTGTTGAATCTTGTTATGTTCATACAAATAGTTACACATGTTAAGTTTGCTGAAAATTAACTCAGTTGACAGTGAGAGGACGTTTCTTTTTTTTGCTGTCTATATATAAAAAAGACATGCAATAGAGTCCAAGTTTGTCCAAAATGGAAGAAGTGTCAATAAGATTCTCTTGGAGTCTTCTATCGCTATCTGTCTTTGCCGAAACCTGGCCACCTCTGTGTTTGTCTCTTTCTCTCTCTCTCTCTGTCATTCTCACCCCACTTCCTTGACTGCTTGTAGAGGTCAAGGAAGTGCTCAAAGTGCCCAACAGCCCTCGTCTGCACATGTCCGGAGGTGCCTCAGATATGACGAGAGCAGGTGAGTCTCGGGAACCCTGTAGCTCACAGACTGAGACACACTGTAGCGAGACAAATTCTACTCTTTGCCTCTTTTTATTTTTATTTTTTCACTCATAAACTCGGTCTCTGCTTGCCTCTTTACATAGACGGCTGAGTACTATATCTGATGTTAGTTTATTTGATATAATTTACTTACTTTTATCATTTTTCAAATATATAACACTTGGTTATTCATTACTCAGACATGAACAAACATTCAATAGGTATTAATAGGTATTACATTGTAAGAAAATATAATATTATCCCCTACCCAAAATCGTAATTTTTGTTGTATCCTGTTCACCCACTCTGGCATCAGCTACTGGCATTAGCATCCTGGGTAACTGGATTAGACATATAATAAATGTAAAAATCTATAAATTCAATATGGAACTCCTCAGTGGAACTCATTATGTAAACACAACCAGTTTGATTGGCCCGGCAGTAGCTCCTCAAGCGTGTTGTCAGCCGTGTCACAATGTCTAATCTAACACGTTATCGAATCTTCATTTGAATGGAGCGTTGATTGAATGACAGCTAAAGGATACCTAAATAGCTGGTCATTTACCCCACTGTCATATACAACACCTCAGTGTAGCTCAGCGTATTGTAAACACGAGAAGTTAGAAACATCTGGGGACGACTTTATCTCCTCAGCAAGGGGTCTTTTCAGCCATATCAAGGGGTCTCAACCTTCCTCCTCCTCACACGTGGGCCTCTGTCCCTTTTAATCAAACATGTGCTTTCATCAGCCTCACAGCTCTGGAAGGAGAGTGAGGGACTCCACTGAAGGGCTCTTCTCCACAGCGATTGAGATATAGCGAGAGGGGGAGAAGGAGATGGGGCGAGTGACTAATTAGTTTTACCTCTTGAGCTCCGGTCCTCATACGTCTTATCTAGAGGACCCTTGCTGAGCAGAGCGAATACTTCATGTTTGGTTTCATCGAGACCCAAAATTCTCATGGCCAACTCTTTCCTGGATATGATCGTTTTTGGTAACATGTTGGTGTAATATCACCATTGGATAGGAGCTAAGTAACTAGAAACTAAGAAAGTAACACAGTATGGTTACTATACCCTGTGCATAAACAAGTTATAGATGCCCAATAGATATCTAGAAGCTGGAGAAGTTGATAGGACACAATAGAATAGAGAGGGACTGTTATGGGGGATGATTAGAAGGGGACGTTTATGTGGCGTATACATCTACCAGTTCCATTCTGTGTAGTAGGATGTAGTGCACTTCCTGTTTTACTGGTGCGAGTGTACTTTGACGCACTATTTGAATGTGTGGGTGGGAAGGTAAAACAATGTTGAGTCATGTGGGAGGAACTATTTTAATGACGGACCACTCGGGGTATTTCATCATTGCTATGTACCATGCTTTCGTGACACCTTTTAGGAGAACACAAAAGCAATGGAAATGCCATTGAACACGTTGCGCTCTCTGAAGTGCCGTGGTGTGTTTCATGTCCTCTATTTTGTTGTCGCTAACATTGTGTCGTGTTTCCGTACTGTGTTTTCCCCCTAACATTTGTCTTCTCTCCTAAACTACACAGCTGTCAACTGTCTGCCTCCGTGTGTTTGCCTATCTGTATGGGAATGTGTTTGAATGAGTTGATGTGAGTCTGTCTGTCCGTCTGTCCGTCCGTCCGTCTGCGTATTGGTCAGCTCTTGTGGACTTTCACTCTTGTGGATATTCACTGTGGTTTGTGGCTAAAAGGTGTTAAAGCAAGAAGAGTGGTATGTTTGTATAGAGTTAGCCAGGATGATATACTGAGAGTCCCGTTCTCACAGTACATCTGTTGTGTGGGGATACACTATATATAGTCTTCATCAGACGATGCGACGTTGCCAAGGCAACGCAGCTCCGGCTAAAGAGTACAATTTCTCTATCCGTCAACACGGCAGCGTTAGACTCGCATAGTGTAGGCCTGCCGATGGCCAATGTTCGAGTTTACCTTAGTTATAGTGTATGTAGCCAAGTTATTGACCGTTCTACAAAGACGTGCTTCCTTAACATCCACACAGTCGTTCAACTTGCCCAGATATGCAGTCAAAGGAATGTCATGAATCAAAGTTGACTGTCTTCTTCTTTGCTTATAGTCGTGTGTGTTACATGGGCTGTAACCAAGTGGTGTATTTGTTGGTGGAAAATGGTTGTTTAGAGTGGTTGTCTGGTTTTGGCTGGTATTATTATACATGTGTATTGTGGAGAGACTACATAGTTATTTATAATTGTGAAATATGGTTGAGTGGAACTGGTATGTCTCTAGTCTTGTTGAGCGAGAGATAATATGGGGTGTGAAAGGGAGTATGTGGTGCGAAAGAGAGAAAGTGAGAGAATTCCTGTGTTCCATGGATGTGTGGTATGACAGAGAAAGAGAGAGAGAGAGAGAGAGAAAGAGAGAGAGAGAGAGGACACCTCTGCAGGCTCCTAACATCTCCTCTTGTTGACACCCCATGCACCCAGCAATGTACTCAGTAGAGATCACCGTTGAGAGGGACAATGTCACGGGCGAGACTAAGGTGTTGTCCACCAACACCCTACTGCCCATTAACCTCTCTGGGCAAGGGGTCAAGGTGTATGAGGATTACCAGAAAGGTGATTTCCCAACATGATTTCAACAGCAAAACGAAACACTTGGCTAAAACATGCGTTATGAGAAGTGTTAACAATTATGATGAGAGCTAAGATATGTGTTATGGTTTTATTAACATGAATAACATGTACAGTGTCTTCAGAAACTATTCACACCCATGGACTTTTCCCACATTTTGTTGTGTTACAGACTGAATTTAAAATGGATTAAATTGTCACTGGCCTACAAAAATTACCCCATAACGTCGTGTTTTTTGACATTTTTACAAATTAATCCAATTGAAAAGCTGAAATGTAGTATTCAACCCTTTTGTTATGGCACGCCTAAATATGTTCAGGAGTAAAAATGTGCTTAACAAATCACATAATAAGTTGCATGGAATCTGTGTGCAATAATAGTGTCTAACATGATTTTTGAATGACTATGTCATCTCTGTACCTCACACATACAATTATCTGTAAGGTCCGTCAGTAGAGCAGTGCATTTTGAGAATGGTGACGTTATTAATTGCACTTTAGATGGTGTATCAATACACCCAGTCACTACAAGATACAGGCATCCTTCCCAACTCAGTTGCCAGAGAGGAAGGAAACCTCTCTGGCACCTCTAGTCACCTCTAGTGACTTTAAAACACAATACACAGTTTAATTGCTGTGATAGGAGAAATATGAGGATGGATCAACAACATTGTAGTTACTCCACAATACTAACCTAACTGACGGAGTGAAAAGAAGGAAGTCTGTACAGAATACATGCATCCTGTTTGCAACAAGGCACTAAAAAAGTATTACTGCAAAAAAATGTGGCAAAGGATCGGACCCTTTTTTTCACCTAAAACGACATACCCAAATCTAACTGCCTGTAGCTCAGGACCTGAAGCAAGGATATTCATATTCTTGATACCATTTGAAAGGAAAC
The DNA here is from genome assembly GCF_013265735.2 of Oncorhynchus mykiss. NCBI lineage: Eukaryota > Metazoa > Chordata > Actinopteri > Salmoniformes > Salmonidae > Oncorhynchus > Oncorhynchus mykiss. Next base: position 57,467,790 of record NC_048569.1, on the reverse strand, counting down.
ACTTTGCAGTTTATGGAAATTTGAAATTAATATATGATAATATAACACATTAGATTTGGTCAAATATAATGCGTTTTCTCTTTGAAATGCAAGAGAATACATACATTGAGATGGGATTCTAGGTGTAATTTAGAAGCTGTCCACAAGATGGCAGCAGTGTGTGTGGACAGTTTCAGACTGATCCAGTGAAGAATTACATCCCTACACAATATTTTGTCTGCCAGGAGTTTGCCCAAATGTGCCGAATTGGTCAATTGATACATTTTCATGTACTTTTTTTTTTTTTTTTACCTGTATTTAATTAGGCAAGTCAGTTAAGAACAAATTCTTATTTACAATGACTCCAGGAATGTTATACATGATGGATAATTAGCTTCCCTACAGAAAATACACTAACCTTCACACATCTAGATGGCCAGGGGGGTGGGTGTGGAGCCAAAGACAGCAGAGGGGTCTAACTGTAGAACCCAGGTCCTACATTTGAATATAAAAATTGATTTTATCAAACAAAACTATGCTACATTTTATATCTGGGACCCTCAGGATGACAAATCAGAGCGAGATTACTGAAAGTAAGTACATTATTTACCGTCAGAGGTTAATGTATCAAACTAGTTGCCATGATAAAAGTGTTTTGTTGTTGTGCACTATCCTCAAACAATAGCATGGTATTTTTTTTATGTAATAGCTACTGTAAATTAGACACTGCAGTTAGAATAACAAGAATTTAAGCTTTCTGCCCGTATAAGACATGTCTATGTTGTTTACAATGTCATTCTAGTCACATTATCGCATATTGAGCAACAACTGTCCCGGTTTAGGGACACCGATCCCGTAGAGGTAAACTTTTTGTCTGGAATACAAAGTGTTATGTTTGGGGCAAATCCAATACAACACATTACTGAGTACCACTCTCCATATTATCAAGCATAATTGTGCTGGTTCATGTTATGGGTATGCTTGTAATCATTAAGGACTGGCGAGTTTTCAGTATAAAAAGAAACGGAATGGAGCTAAGTACAGGCAAAATCCTAGAGAAAAACCTGATTCAGTCTGCTTTCCAACAGACCCTGGGAGATTCATTCTATTTGGAAATCTATGGAAAGACCTGAAAATGGTTGTCTAGCAGTGATGAATAACCAATTTGACAGAGCTTGAAGAATTTTTTTAAATAATAATTGGTAAATGCTGCACAATGCAGGTTTGGAAGGCACTTAGTGACTTACCCAGAAATACTCACAGCTGTAATTGCTGCCAAAGGTGCTTCTACAAAGTATTGACTCAGGGGTGTGGATACTTTTGTAAATTAGATATTTCTGTATTTCATTATTTGAAATACATTTGCAAACATTTCTGAACACATGTTTTCACTTAGACATTATGGGGTATTGTGTGTAAATGGGTGAGAGAGAAACTGTCATCCATTTTGAAATCAGGCCACAACTCAACAAAGTGTGGAATAAGTTAAGGGGCATGAATACTTTTGGAAGGCATTGTAATATCAGAAGAAGAAAAAATAATGTTGTAATATATGACCTGAGACAAGTCTACCTAAAATAGTTATTACAGACATTGCTTGTCTGATCATAGCCACTGAAAGACAAACATCTTGTGGTTCAATAAACTTGACAATGCATTTTCACTGGCATAAGCTCATATAATGATTGCCGTGAATTCAATAATTGACGCTAGATATTATTACCTTGATATTACCACTTCTCGTAAAGTAAAATGAATAATTAAGCATAGCATGACACAGTGTTGCAGGGTAACCAATAAATCCAACCCTATTTATAGACCTGGTTTTAAACCAATAATTCTACTTCAATAGTTCAATTTGTGAACGTGAACTTGGGCTATTATGTATTGGCGCAAAACACAGTCAGTACATTCAGAACTCATTTGAAATTGCACTTTTGGTGTCCCTGTAGCACCTGTTTTGCTCCCTGACACAGACAACATGCACTGGGCTCCTGATGGAGCAGCTGTGGCATTCGCTTTGTTTCCCTCCCTGCTCTCTTTCAGCTGCTCTCCTCTCCTTGTCTGCTTTCCTCGCTCACCTGCTTCCTTCCCTGCGACTTGACTGTGACTGCCATCACTGGTCAGCTACAGAGCACGTCATTGTTCTATGAGTGGAGGTTTGTGGGGAAAAAGGCATCGCGTTAAATAGCCTCCCTCTCCTTGTTTCTCGAAGGATCTTAAACAATTGTATAGGAGCCAGGTGGAAGCCATAGGTCCATGACATTGCTTTGGTTGTATCAGATCATTCATGATTGCTTCAAGGAAGGATGCATTTTTTAAAGAATTTGAACAGGGCCTAGTTCTCCATGCTCTCATGAGGAAGGCTCTGGTTATCTTCTGTCAATGACACATCTGTCTCTCTCGCTCTCTCTCTTTCTGTCTCTGTCTCTCTCGTAGTGGTACACGAGGTGAACGGGGAGAACGGGGTCCACCAGCTCAGCGCCAATGAGGTGGACGAGCTCATCCACAAAGCCGACGAGTCCATGATGAGCGACGCCACCACCGCTGGCACCACCTCCACTGCCCCCGTCGTCCCCACCGATGCCGAGTTAGCCGCGGAGCAGCAGACGACACCACAGAAGGAGATCACTGGCATGGAGGCCAAGGCGGGCGGCGCCAGTCCCCAGCCAGGTGGAGGCGAGGTGGAGGCCAGTGCTGAGAACCCCGTCACCATGGTGTTCATGGGCTACCAAAGCGTGGAGGATGAGGCGGAAACCAACAAGGTGCTGGGCCTGGAGGGCACCGTCAAGGCCCAGCTGGTGGTCATCGAGGACGGCGAGGGCAAGAATGTGACGGTGGGGCCCAACCCCGCCACTGTGACCGTCACCGAGGGAGGCACCAAGGAAGAGCAGTCGCCCCCGCCCAACGGCAGTGCCGCCGACCCCGTTAAGACCCCCCAGGAGAAGGCCCCCGTGGGGGAGAAGGGGGGCGAGCCAGAGGGGGGCGCCACTGAGCTCAACAATAAGGAAAAGCAGCCCTGCAAGTGCTGCACCATCATGTGAGCCACCGTTGTGTCGCCGCATTCCCCCCGGGACTTGACTTTTCAAGGAGAAATGACAAACCAACAACAACCATAGCGTGAAAAAAAAACAACAAAAACTCACCCCTTTCCCGTTAGCCCCCCTCCCGACAAAAAAAGGCATAAATGTTCTGTATCTTTTGATAGCCGGCTGTTGTTTCCCAACTTCATTTTCATCTCTTGTTTTATATATTTCATTTCATTTTTCTCCTTTCATTCTTTTAACTTTTGTATGATTTTGGGTTGTGATTAAAACGGATGGCGCCAAAGGCGAGCCATCCCTGCGTTTTCACACTTTGAGGTTTCTGAGGGAGAGAGGAGATATAAAAGGAAAGATAGAGGGAGAGAAAGACAGAGGAACTGGTTCGTTCACACACCCAGCATTGTCCAACAAGCTTTTTTTTTAATGACATCTCTAATACACCCGTCATGAGTTTTGTAATCTTAACTTTCTGTATGAAGGACAGATATATGTCTCTATATATCTAAATATATAAATTCTTTATTTTAAAGATATATTTATTTGACTTTTTTGATTTTTTGAAAAAGCCCTGACAGAAGCATGTTATACATTGTGCTTTCTGTCCTCTGCTAGTGCATTTTAGATAAAAACATGGGGAAATATGTATGACTGATGAAGCTGTTAGAGAATTCTCTTGGATTTTGTTTTCCAGAAAGAAAAAAAAAAGAAAAGGGACTTTGGAATTTCTGAGACTGACTCCAACCACACTGCTATTTGAAAGTGACATGCAATGAGACGTGATATTGATGACATCATTGTACTGTGTGCGTGTGTGTGTATGGATATCCGTGCGTGGGTGTATGAGCATGCATGGATGTGTGTTTGAATGTGTGTGTGTTGGATTACAATGGCCTCATTGGTCCTTATATCATCCTACACTACACTACCCACAATCCCCATCACCTTTTTTCTTTCTGGAAGAAAAAACAATACTCGCTTATTTTTTTTGTCATTTTCCTGCGCCCAAATCAACTACACTAGTTCGACAACACTAGTAATGAATTGAATAACATGCGTGAAGGTCTTTCATACCGAAGCTTGAGACTGATGAAATGAATGCCCCTGTGTAAGCCTTGACGTTTGTGTGGTTCACCCCCACTTAACTACATTACCAAGAATACAACTACCCCTTTAAAATAAATAATGCCTTTGTGATAACAGTATTAACTATTTTTCCTTTAACTCAATGACATAATCCAAGCTCTGGCTCCTGATGTGATGACCTACCAACAACTGTGTTTTGATATGATGGTCGGCCTGGACAGGCCCTTCCAACGTCCCAAAGATTTTCAGTTGGATATCAACTACTGTGGAATTGGTGCATAGAGCATAGTCTGTTGTTTTCAACCTTGGCACAGCAGCGCATATACTAAACTGTGTTGCAAATACTGTAAGAAGTTGCTCCATTCAGACTTTTAGGAGGAGTGCCATTTGGAGGGGGTTGGGGGTCATATTGTATGTCGACCTCAGAGTTGGTGTGGAGGAGCTTCACTTTAAGAGTATTTGGTTTCCTGTTTTCCTGTTTGAACTCTACTGTTAGGCCCTAGTTTTGTCATTTAAGGGAAACAAAACCAAACAAAAGTTGAAGTAGGCCTACTTTTCATTTTTCATTCAGTGTATCTATCTGTCAACATGCTAGACTTGAGGCAAAAAGCATGGAATTTCAACATTTTTACAGTCCTAGAAGTTGACAGAATCCTTTTCCACAGGGAGTGGCAAATTTAGCTCCAAATTCAATGTTGCAATAATATTTTTATTTTCCTCACAGATAATTTGTTTTGCGGTGTAGCTCAAATTGAACAGCTGTATTTTACTTTTGTGTGCGTTTTTGCTGCATTATGGGTGCCTGTAGCTATAGAATATCTTGCTTCTTACTTATTTTTGCCATCTTGGAGCCAAATTTCCAGCTGAGCTGAGGGTCATGTTATTATTGTCCAGTGTATTTTTCCAGTGGTGAGTTGAGTCAGTTGAGTTGAATTGGTCAAGCTAGGAGCCAGATCTTTTCAACCGACGCACTGACACGTGGACCAAGTAAACGTGGTCCATGTAAACGTGGTCCATGTACTATTCGCATGCGGAATAAAACAAACATTTTGTTTTCAAAGATGGCTAAATAGTGGATGGTCTGCGTTATCTTGAAGTGAGTCAAAGGTGTGAGTTCTCTCCAGCAAGAGGTTGACTGACCTTGGGTAATGTTTGCCTAATCCTCGTTTAATATTGTTCCATGTGCATTTGTACCTATCCATTGATATTTATAGAGCTCTATAGGTTATTTTAACAGTGTATGTCATTGGGCTCCCGAGTGGGGCAGCGGTCCAAGGCACTGCATCTCTGTGCAAGAGGGCATCACTACAGTCCCTGGTTCGAATCTGGGCTGTATCACATCCGGCTGTGATTGGGAGTCCAATAGGACGGCGCACAATTGGCCCAGCGTCCCCGGGGTAGGCCGTCATTGTAAATGAGAATTTGTTCTTAACTGACTTGCCTAGTTAAAAGAAAGGTTAAATAAACGTCTTTGTGAGGGTTCAAATCAAGAACAGGATGGACATAGAAAAATAAAATAAAAATCTGATAACAAGGTCTGATAAGCCTTGTCAGAATAATGCTGGTAAATCCAGTACATTGTAGAAAAAAACCAAATGGAACATCTATTCATTTCATCGTGTAAAATATATCACGAAACAAATGTATTTTGCCAATCCCCTTCAATCCCACCTCCTCCTGTGCATTCAAATGGGCAGGGCAATCATTGATATGCCGACACCTTCTCCAATATGCTGCATCCAGCATGGAGGAAGGAGCAGAAAAAGCTGAGTCAGTGTACAGTCAATGTACGGTCAGTGTACGGTCAGTGTACACATGACATGGCCTGACTCTCTAGACTGCTCTTTGTCTCTGTGAGTGGGCGCTGGTCACGACGAGGGCACAGACATGTGCGTTACTCTATAGGACTGTCAGCATGGGGTGTTGGTCTAGAAGCTGTCCCGACAAAAACACTGCCTTCGATCCGTTCAGGCATCACTGAAGACCAGTCCTCGTCAAGTCATATTCCCACACTGCTGGATCCAAACCTATGCAAGAACTCCCATGCTAACGAATCACCATAGGTATAGCATATAGGACTGGATAAGAGGCTTTAAGGTCATCAGTATATTACACAAAATAATTATCTAAAGGGCCAAGCATTGAACCATGGCCCATCCCTTCCTTTGTATGTGTTTATATGATTATGCCTTTTTATTTCTGAAATACTTTCTAGCTAACAGCTCACTACATATACAGTACATGTGGCTCAGTGGCTGTTGGTTGGCATAGGTTCGGTTGGTCCATTTCAATATTAAAGGTGGGGAAAAGGATTTCATATGTTGGCACTGCCAACTTGGTTGCACATGACATGCTGGGATGGCTAAATGTGGGTGGTGTGTTTCTGTGGTGCTAAATCATTGATACTGTCATATCTGACTGCCGAAGATGAGATATTATGTTAGATATTATTTTCTGCGACTTGTGTTTTAAGAAAATCACAGATATTTCTATTTGCAGTGAAATATGGTGACACTTAAGTTGAAGAAGACATGCATGATACCTTCCTAATATGACGATAGAGGAAAGAATTACTTGCCACTTTCGGAAACAAGATGACACTGTTAATCGTATTTGCTCCATTGGTGCAGCACATTTTGCTCCATCAACTTTGAGCTTAAAGGTAAACAAATGTCAATGTCGTTCTTATGAAGGGTAATGAATGCCAAAGCCATTCTTATCAGGGGTAACGCATGGACACCTCCACTCGAAGTGCCCTCACTGAGCAGAAGCGGGAGTCAAATGCAGGGTCAAATATTTTTCTATGCCTAATGTCTTAGGTTAGGATAGGGGTATAGGGTAATCCGATCCTAGATCTATGGTGAAGGGTAACTTTTACCTCGAGCTCCTGTTGAATACCCAATACCCTTCCTTCTTTGGCTCCTCCCTCTTGGTGAGCTTGGTGCAGCGGCAGTGAGGCTTGTCGCCCCTGGCAACCCCAGCTCCTCCCACTCTGCACTGCCTGCACCGTGGTGCATTGCTTGCTGTTTGGGGTTTCAGGCTGGGTTTCTGTATAGCACTTTGTGACATCGGCTGATGTAAAAAAGGGCTTTATAAATACATTTGATTGATTGATGACTCTGCAGCAGCACCCCCTGTTGGTTCTTATCAATATTTACATTCCAGTTCTGGCTTTCTCTCTCTCTACACACCCCCAATGCCTTGTAGTCTGGCCCCCGGCCAGGCATATTTTTTGTAAATGCATATATAAATATCTACATATAAATGTCTTTGTGCAAAACAAAATGTCTGTCGCTCTCTCATCCTCTAGTGTAGACTCATAGATCCCTGTCCCTTCCCCAGTGACTCTGCGCTCATGGCAGTCAGTCAGTGGAGGGCCCAGGTAATAGAGTGAGTGCCCACAAACTGCTGCTTTCGTATTGCTTTGTTAGTTGTGAAGGTCTGCTTTCTTACAAATTGGAAAGTGCTGTAGAGGAAAGTGTTTGAAAAGACAAATAAAAATGTGATGTGCTTCAAAGGTCTCCCGGTCTCTGTTTTGTTTTTGTGTTCCCTCCCTCCATCTTGAAAATAGTTTTCACCTCAGTCAGTACAAATTTGTGAAAGTGTGTGCGGGTGCATGTGAGTGTGAGTGTGTGTCTTTAGCCTTGGTTCTTAGACTAAGTTGAAATCCCCCTTGAGGTTTGCATCAATCTCGAAGGCCTGCATTGTGAAATCCTCACAGTCCTTTCCTATGAACGAAGGTCCTGCCCACTTATGCACCACAATGCAATGTTTTTACGGGTGGTGTGTTTACACTGCTAATCTAAGACCTGCTGCACCATTGTCACGGCCATTGTCATCGACAGTCACCTGGCTACACAGTCACTGTTGGTAGAGGCGGGACTGTGTGTGCGCGCGTATGCACAGATGGCTCCTCTTTTGTCCGGCACTTTGTGATGGTCAGCAGCATTCCATTGCAATTCCCCTGTCCTCAGCAACAGACATGGGAGCAGTCACGCCACCCAACGCTTTGTGTTCTGGAACCCCCCCCTTACCCTCTCACTCCCTTTTCACCCACTCCCCCACCACAACCGGTCAATATCTCTGGACTAGCAGCTTTGATGGACAGGGTGGGGGGGTGACAGATACCGTTGGGGGGAGGCGTGGGGGGTAACAGGGAGGGGTCCAGTCAGAGGGACAAACCACAGACCAAAACACCAGCGGAGTCCGGAGACCCAGCTGTTAGGCTTAACACAGTAGGGGATACGAGGGGGGTGCAGATCCAGACGGCAGAACACCTGCTGGAGAACCCAGACTTCTAGGAGGGCAAGTCTAGAACCGAGAGGTGAGTTAAGGAATGGGGCGAGGGGGGGGGTGGGGGTCTTTGATTAAGCTACTGACCAAAAAAATCTTATTCCTTGTGTACTCAAATATGGACATTTGTGAAACATGTACAGTCATTTTTAATTGCCAGATGAAAAAAAACGTAAGGATTAATCAACCAAAAAAGCAACTGGAAGGTTCACCAAAATGTTAGTTTAATCAATGTTTTGTTTTATCATGTTCTGTCTTACCCCAAAACTTTGAATTCAAATTCAATGTACTGTCTTTCCCATTGTTGAGTGTTCTACCTCCCTCCCTTTCTTGTCTCAGAATGAGCACACCTGGCCTGAGTTGATCTTGATTGCCCCCCTGCACCTAGCCTTGAATCCTGTCACACAGAGACCTGAACACATTCACCAACACGCTGTAACACACACACAAGTGCTCTCTTACACAGATAGACATACACTCACACTGCAGGATGTTCAAGTACACTCCTCCTTGGCAGGTGCTGTGTAACAGCATGGAGCATGAGACCAAGGTAAGACAACCCTTACCGCAAACACACAATGACAGGGGTAGTTACAACAATGTTAAAGGGATCCTGATTGCAGGCTAACAATTTGTTTTGCTTTGACATTCTCCCCCCCATTTACCAACAATCAACATCCCACACAGTTGGATCTGCATTGTTAATGTTTGTACCACAGCTGTTGCAGACTAGATTCTTCCCATGGTTTCCATGATATTGGGAAATATTTTTCACTATGGCGTTCATTGATTTAAATGTCATTTTGGACAAATACATCACAATAGTACCCATTTTAATGTCTGATGTTTCATCTGTCATGCATTTGATTCCTAGATGTAAGACCATAGTGGTGTGAAGTAGATCACAACCACAAACATTCCTTTGCATTAGTAAGCTAAACTGAGATCCATATTATGTTTGTCATGACCCCTTCAAATTTTTATTCAGCGTGACAAAGTTGATTGAAATACTCTGGTGTAAATGTACAAGGTAGCCACTAGAGCGCAGCAAAGCTATGTTCAGTGTGAACCTTCCCATTTCTCAGAGCGAATGCCCTTTTATATGGAATGCCCTCTATCAGGGGTGTAATGCACCCCAAAAGTCTGAGGGGACACAAAGTATGTGAGCATGGCTGGGGGGTGAAAGACACCTGAAACAACCTTTTCCTGCAATCTAGAGCCATAATCATTATTTTATGTAAAAAATGTATTTTTTTATGCATTTCTAAGTAATGAACATTTTGGCCATGATGACTCAAGCTCTTCCACTGGACTAGCTGTAGCAGTGACATCCTCTCAGGTGAACTTCAACCCCAAAGGAAGATTATTCTTTAACAGTCCACAGGCAACATACTGATGTCTCAGTACTTTTGATGTCTCATACTGATGATGTCTCAGTACTTTTGTGTTCTTTTCTGTTTTTGTTTCCTTATGAGACCAATGATAGATAAAGGGAATGGACATGTTTCCATAAGTTTGTCAAGTCATGTCATGAAGGAAAGGAGAAGAAGGAAGCTTCTGTACTGAGACACAAAATGATCACCAGGAAATTAGCCAACTCATTCCCTTAGGCCAGGGTTCTCTGACTCTCTGACAAATAATCAACTAATTACGGACTTCAGTTTGGACCACAGGTCATTTTTCATCTGGGTCGTCTTGTTTGATTTGCCTTGGTGACGTAAATGGGTTTCTCTTCTCTCCCTACCTTTGTTATAGCGGTTTGTCAGTCTTGTGCACTTATCCCTGTTCGGTAAGAGGGTGTGGCTTCAATAACTGACGTCATATTGGCTGAACTTTGCCTGTGCTCTAGGGTGCTCAAAAGACCGAGAGCGGGAGACACAAGACAACAAACTTGTCTTGTTTGCGGTATACTAATTAAGGTAGGGTTCATTACTTAATTTTCCCAAATTAACTGTACTTTTGATCCAAATGCATTTCAATGGCATTATCAATACTTACATTATCTATGAATTGTAAGCACTTCAGTTAAGTGGTAGTTGGGTGATCAGGTGCATTAGCTTAGAAGACACTGGATTGGATGGTTGGATTTTCCATCTTGTCACACTGTCTACATTACTGAATAATGACCTCTACTTCTTTTCAAAAGTTGATGTCAAATTAAACCCTTGTGCATTGACTGAGGGAAGTAAGCCTAATGTAAGTCTATTTCCCTATACACTTTTTTTGTGTGTATCAAGTAATGGCTGTTCTCCATGTTTCTCCAAATGCTACAGCCTACCCTATTTGAGGAGGACCTTGTATACCCTGGTCTCTGTAACTACACAACCTATACCCATGGGAACACCATCACATTGTTAATTTGCTAAATGTTCTCTCCTTTTTTTGTTAATTAGTAGAGCTTTAATGAGCAGTTGGCATGGTTGTCCTTCCAAGACATGAAAACTAGTTTGAAATCTGTATGGTCGACAGACATAAGCTGTAGGGTATGACAACATGTATTTGGGCATTTATTTCAGACAGTCGTGTGTGTGTGTGTGTGTATATATATATATATATATGTATGTATGTGTGTATGTGTATATATATATTAGCCTTGAATAAGTCTGAAGGTTTTGACGGGGACGACTTATCTGTGGCAAAATCTTTATTGCGTAATTTGTTGTATTATCTTGTGTGCTACATGCAACTTGGCCTTAGTCGATCCATGCCACAATAGGCACTTTACTGACAGGAACTAGTGGGTGTTTCGTACACACACACCAGTGTGAGGTAATAAATTAGTAGAGGCGAGGACACTTGTGTATCTCCTGTCCCCCACCGATCACTCCTCTTCTCTCTCAGCCAATGAGCAAAGGGCAAGAGGAGCCGATTCCAGAAAGTGGCGCTGAAAAGAGCTTATCAGGGGTACACAGTCCACTGTCACACAAGTGGTCACATGCGCGCATTCACACACTGCAGGCTGCCTTAGAACTCTTGGGATAGTGCGTTACTTTTTAACCCAAAATGTATGTATATTTGCTGAAGCGCTTATTCTGAGGTCAGCCAAACGTCTTGGCATCTCAGGGAAGGTTAGGACTGGGTAAACTCCGGTCCATTTGTCTAGTGTTGTGCATCTGTCATGATTAGTTTAATAATTCTGTGTCAGCAGGGTTACAATGACAATTGTGAAATGCAAGATTGCTTTGTCAATTGAAATTACAATGTTGAATGGAGTGGAAGCTTCCAGGGGCTATAGGTTTTACTCATTAGCCAACATACTCGAATAGCAGTGAGCATGTTATGCTAGAGTATGCTGTTATGCCAAAAGTGCTATAGCGATTCTAAGTGATACTGCTAGCTGCCATTAAATATTTTCCTTTTAATCCTTTGTGTGGCATATAAAAAATGATTGACAAGTCAACCCGCCATTGCACCCAGCCTCCAGTGTAGTTAGTTCTACATCAGTCGAGTGAAGAGGAACTCATCTGTTTTCATTGGCCAAGAGTATCTAATATCCTGCTCGAGTGTCAGTACTCCCACCTCCAGATGAGTTGTGTGAGAAAGGAGTGAACACATTCCTCTCTCTCCCTCATTATGGTTCTTCATATATCTTCTGACAACTAGGCACTTTGAAAAGCAATTGTAGCTGCACACTCCAGGTCTCACTCCAGGTCAGGCTTCTCCAATCCCAGTTGTGACCAACCTGAATAATTTTGTCAACCAGCTAATTATTAGAAACCGATGCCCTAAACCTACAGGATGGTAGTTCTCCAGCAGCAGGGTTGGAGAGCCCTGCTCTAGGTACATGTCTGCAGGTTTAAGATGAATCCATTGCTTGAATAAATGGATAACGATTCATAATAACTACACTGAACAAAAATATAAACGCAACAAGTAAAGTGTTGGTACCATGTTTCATGAGCTGAAATAAAAGATCCCAGAAATGGTCCATATACACAAAAAGTGTATTTCTCTCAAATTTGGTGCACAAATGTGTTTACATCCCTGTTAGTGAGCATTTCCCCTTTGCCAAGATAATTCATCTCCCTGAGAAGTTAGGCATATCAAGAAGCCGATCAAATGGCACGATCATTACACAGGTGCACCTTGTGCTGGGGACAATAAAAGGCCACTCTAAAATGTGCAGTTTTGTCACGCAACACAGTTTTGAGGGAGCGTGCAATTGGCATGCTGACTGCAGGAATGTCCACTAGAGCTGTTGCCAGATAATTTAATGTTACTTTCTCTACCATAAGCTGCCTCCTTACGTTGTTTTAGAGAATTTGGCATTATGTCCAACACGTGTACGACAGCGTGTTCCAGTTCCCGCCAATATCCACCAACTTCGCACAGCCATTGAAGAGCAGTGGGACAACATTCCACGATCAACAGCCTGATCAGCTCTATGCGAAGGAGATGTGTCACGCCGCATGAGGCAAATTGTGGTCACCAGATACTGACTGGTTTTCTAATCCACACTGCTACCTTTTTTTTTAAGAATCTGTGACCAACAGATGCATCTATCTGTATTCCCAGTCACGAAATCCATAGATTAGGGCCTAATGAATTTATTTCAATTGACTGATTTCCTTATATTAACTGTAACTCAGTAATAAGCTACGGACAACAAACACCATTTTACTGATGGCAATTTGAATGCACAGAAATACCGTGACAAAATCCTGAGGCCCATTGTGAGACTTGTATTCTCATGTGAAATCATTGATTAGGGCCTAATGAATATTCTTCAATTGACTGATATCCTCATATGAACTGTCCCTCAGTAAAATCGTTAATTGTTTCACGTTCCATTTATATTTTTGCTCAGTATATAAAAGCTTGACTGTATGAGTTGTGCCGATTTAAAAAAAAAAAGCAATCCATGTACAATATTATGAATCGGAATGTCTTGGCTAAGACGGGAACAGACGGTGTTTATGGCTCTTCATACAGATCTTTATACAGTATCACAGCAATGGATCTGGTAATCCTCCATACAGAAACTAAGGTTTGCAATAAATAGAGGTCTGACTGAGACGATTGAACCTTGTGTGTCATTCCCTTGCACACCAGCTTAACATTCCTTAGTTGCCTTCTAGACCAACGCAAACATCTTTTTAGACCATCTCGCACGTTGGTTTGCTCTACATTTTCCCAGTTTGAGTTCCCGTGTCTTTCCTGATCAGCTAGGTTCACTGCACACATGGTCTCTCGTTCTCATGCATTACATTTTAAGCTGTAAATGTTATTGGCAACTTTTATATTGGCATTCCAAAGAAAATCTCAGCATCCTGTCTTGCATAACTTTTTATTTTTATTTCCCCTGTTAAACAGATTCCTGTAAACCATAAACCCCTGTAGTGTTATGCAACTCATTTAATTTTGGTGGCACAAGCCGTGTTCTGTAATATCTGTGAAGTGGGAATAACAGCCATTGTCACTGTATGCAAAGATTTTTTTTAAACATTTTTTAAAATTTATTTAACCAGGTAGGCTAGTTGAGAACAAGTTCTCATTTGCAACTGCGACCTGGCCAAGATAAAGCGTAGCAATTCGACACATACGACAACAGAGTTACACATGGAATAAACAAAACATAGTCAATAATACAGTAGAACAAAATAAAACAGTCTATATACAGTGAGTGCAAATGAGGTAAGATAAGGCAATAAATAGGCCATTAAACACTGGAATGGTAGATCGGCAGAAGATGAATGTGCAGGTAGAGATACTGGGGTGCAAAGGAGCAAAATGAATTAATAAATACCAGTATGGGGATGAGGTAGGTAGATGGATGGGCTGTTTACAGATGGGCTATGTACAGGTGCAGTGATCTGTAAGCTGCTCTGACAGTTGGTGCTTAAAGCTAGTGAGGGAGATGTGAGTCTCCAACTTGAGAGATTTTTGCAATTCGTTCCAGTCATGGGCAGCAGAGAACTGGAAGGAAAGACGACCAAAGGAGAAATTGGCTTTGGGGGTGACCAGTGAGATATACCTGCTGGAGCGCGTGCTGCTATGGTGACCAGTGAGTTAGTACTACAGGATGCAAATTTCTGTTTGAAAAAGCTTGCCTTAGCTTTTCTAACTGCCTGTGTATATTTGTTCCTAACTTCCCTGAAAAGTTGCATATCACGGGGGCTATTCGATGCTAATGCAGAACGCCACAGGATATTTTTGTGCTGGTCGAGGGCAGACAGGTCTGGAGTGAACCAAGGACTATATCTATTCCTAGTTCTACATTTTTTGAGAGGGGCATGCTTATTTAAGATGGTGAGGAAGGCACCTTTAAAGAATAGCCAGGCATCATCTACTGACGGGATGAGGTCAATGTCATTCCAGGATACCCCGGCCAGGTCGACTAGAAAGGCCTGCTCGCAGAAGTGTTTCAGGGAGCGTTTGACAGTGATGAGGGGTGGTCGTTTGGTCGCAGATCCATTACGGATGCAGGCAGTGATCGCTGAGATCTTGATTGAAAACAGCAGAGGTGTATTTGGAGGGCGAATTAGTTAGGATGACGTCTATGAGGGTGCCCGTGTTTACTGATTTGGGGTTGTACCTGGTAGGTTCATTGATAAGATGTAGCTACTCAAAGTGTTTTCAATAAAATATTGAATTGTAATTATGATAAATTGTTAGAATTATTTGGACAGTGGATAGCTTGTTTGATTGGTTATAATGATCCAGTTGCCACTTGACCATTATGTTGCTTAAGTGTTGGCCTATAACTTTTTTTAAATTGGTTGCAGAGACTCTCAGTTGCTGCACCTGACGATTGCCAGGATGTGTTGACCCAGGAGGAGGGTGACCAGATAGTGTGTCAATCCCACCAGCTTCCTGCTGCAGAAATCTCACCGTCTACACAGGAAGACACCACATTCCAAGGAACCATGGAAAGCACACCCAGAAAATGGGTGCTTCAGCCCATGTCACCCAAACTGGAGCTGGCAGTAGACCTTCGCACCATGCTCAGCCCCACCACCGATGAGCCCTTTAGTCTGGACCGGAGCTGGATCTACAATCGGAATGACAACTCTTCGGCTTTCAGTTTTGACAGCATCTCCGTGACCCGCACCCAGTCCACAGTTATCGTATCCACCCAGCAGAAAGTGTCCCGGGATGTGGTGGTGCAGGCCAGGCAGGTGGCGGTGTCAGAGGAAGATTGCGGCAACACCAGTGAAGACTGGCAACCCAGTAGCCCTAGCAGTGCAGGGAGCACGGGCTCCCAACGTGGCTTCTACTCCTTTGTGGATGATCCGGTGAGCCCCGAGGCGGAGATGAACGAAGCCTGGATGGTGTCCCCAGAGAGACAAGCCAAGTTGGCGACCCTGAAAGAGGAAAGCAGTTTCAAACTGCAGACATACGCCGGTGGGAAGAAGCCAGGGAGTCTGTTCGAGGACGACGAGGACTCCCGCTACCAGGTGAACACCAACGGTGCCCAATTCAAGGTCGAGGAGGAGGAGAAGCAGCTTAGGCAGGAGATCATCCACAGTCAAGCCCCCAAAAAGATTGCCACATTCAGGGAGCAGTGGAGTGCACTTGAAACCCTGGATCTCAGCAAATCACCCAACAAATTGCTTGAAGGGTTCAGCTTGTGCTACGAGCCAAGCAGCACCAAATCTGAGTCCACACCAGCAGCTGAGCCATGCACCATCGACAACGAACAGATCAACTTCAGCGCAGCACGGGAGCAGTTCCTAAAGATGGAACAGTCGAGGCTCAACCCATTCCTGCAGAGTCCCAGCTCTCTAAAACCACAAAGACTGTGGCAGTCAGAAGACAGCTTGCTGTCACCAAGGAGTGAGAAAAAAGACTACCACTCTGCGGAATGGTTTAACCAAAGTCTGACCCCAGTGAAACGTCAGGACAAAGGGGAAAATGTCGCTGGCAGAAAGGTGTACCGCACAGAGGAGAGGGTAACCAAGAGGCAGAGTAGCCTGTTTGATGACCTTGACTCTGGTCTGGAGGATCTATCGGGTGACACCAGTGTTGGCTACACAAGTGACGGAAGCATGTCCAATGACAACCCTCAGCCAGAAAGCAAGGGCACCCAATCGGCAAGTGGTTACAGAGAGACGCCCATAGAGAGGGAGATTCGTATCGCTCAGGAGAGAGAAGAGAGTCTTCGGCGATTGCGGGGCATCAAGCACACCGACGTCCAAGAGATGGTGGAGGTCAAGTCTCTGCTCTCCCAGCCTACACCGCCACTGATGCCTGTCAAGGCAAATAAGAAGAACCGGGTGAGCTTCTTCATCCAGCGTGAGATCAAAAAGGACAGCCAGAGGGAAGAAGACTTGCTGCACCAGGGGAGAGTCCCAGGTCTGTATAACCGGGGAACTCCTCAGGAAATGGAGGATCGGAGAAAGATCTTTGAGCTTAAAGACCAATCTGGAGCCGAGGTCGAGACGATGAAAAGGACTTGGTCATCACCCAGGGTCATTGTGAGGAGTAGCAGCTCAGATACGGAAGGCTACCCTTCCCCTTGCTGCCCTCACCGGCACTCCGAAGAGACCGAGTTGTACATCGGCAGCATGAGCGCCACTCCAAGCGTCAATACCACCAGCGAAGGCTGGAGTTCAGAGTCCCAAGACTTCAATAGAGTACTGCCAAGCAGCTTCCCAGAGGAGAGCGTCATGTTGAAAGGGAATGAGACCAGTAAGGCAGAAAGCGCTCAAGTCACAGTGGTGGTGAAGACCAGTACTAGTGAAATAGTAAATTACCCATCATGGTTAGTGGAAAGAAAGAAGCCAGTTCCAGCCAGAGGCTCCTCGGCTAAAGAAGCCTCCTCTTTGTCATCCTCTTCCTCCTCACCTACACCCACTGCATTTGCAGTGCAGGTGTCTGAACCGAGTGATAAGCCTGTTCCAACCTGGCGGGCGCACCTGGATTCTGGCGGCCTGCGACATCGAAGACCAAACGCTCCAGATATTATCCAGAAGGAGATTGAGCAGGATCTGAAACGTGAGCAGGAGCTCCGGAAACTGCGGGAATCCCGTGGCCTGTCCGCCTCTATGGAAGGAAGCTTGGACTGTATAGAACGAGACGCTAAAGACGCATGTCAATCACAAAGCCTGCGAAGAGTCATTGTGGAACAGGAAGAGTCTGTCTTCTCTGAGAGCCCTTCACTTCCAGTAGAGCATACGAGCTTGGCCAGATGGTCCTACTCATCTATCACTCCAGTATCAATGCTAGGTAGGATGGTTCAGTTAATTTATCCATACACAAATCTATACAATTACAAGACTAACCTAACAGAGGAATTATTCATGATGGCAATATCTTATACTTGTTTTTGGCTTGATTTAAGCAAATGTCTACATGCACCAATTGTCAAATGTCCTCACAATTCTAGCTTTTAGTGGAATTTGTTTGTCTTGTATACTGCTGGCTTTCTTAGACTGGAAGACATGACAAACTTAATTAGATCCTGAACTTTGGTCATATATGAGCAGAGGAACCAATGCTGTGTTACCAGCCATGATTAATCATTGACACAAAGGCTATTACTTTGCATCAAAAAGGCTCAAATAAGTCAGATAAACAGAACAGTGAAAAGTTTAATAAATTATTATTTCATTGCTGCTTTTCCTGACGCACTGAAATTGTGGTTCAAGGCCCAGTGCGGTTAAACGTGCTTGACCTGTGTTCTATACATATTTCCACATTGAGGTTAGAATAATATTGTAAAAATTATGATAATGCCCTTTTAGTGTAAGAGATGTTTGAAAAGACCACGTAAAATTCTTGCCTGTTTTAGTGGGATGAAGTTTTGACCTGCCTGGTGACATCACTAGGTGGAAAATGAGTCAATAGACCAATAAGAAAGAGTTCCAAACCTCTCTGCCAGTAAGAGCTAGTTTCAGCTTTCCCCTCCCCACTCAGACCACTCCCAGACAGTCCTAGCAAAATTGTCTGAGATTGTTCTTAGCTAAGAAGCCATTTCTGTTTCTTTTTGACAATTTTAATTGAAAATAATCACAGTAAGGTACTAAATTATTACCCAGAAAGGATTTGATATTGAGTTTTTTTGAATTTTTAAACGGCTGCACTGGACCTTAAGATTATTCTACCTCCAGTCACATTAAAGGGCCAATGCAGCTGTTTTTATCTCAATATCAAACAGTACCTTACTGTAATAGTTTTCCATAAAATTGGTGAAAAATAGCATTTTAGCAAAAACTTTCTCAAGCTAAAACTTTGCTAGGACTGCAAGCAACACTCACAACCAAGTTCCAAACTGCCTCTGGAAGCAACGTCAGCACAAGAACTGTTCGTCGAGAGCTTCATGAAATGGGTTTACATGGCCAATTCTAAGATCACCATGCACAATACCAAGCGTCGGCTGGAGTGGTGTAAAGCTCGCTGCCATTGGAGCAGTGGAAATGTGTTCTCTGGAGTGATGAATCACACTTCACCACCTGGCAGTCCGACAGACTAATCTAGGTATGACAGATAAGAGGAGAACACTACCTGCCTGAATGCATAGTGCCAACTGTAAGTCCTTTGGTGGAGGAGGAATAATGGTCTGGGGCTGTTTTTCATGGTTCGGGCTAGGCCCTTTAGTTCCAGTGACGGCAAATCTTAACGCTACAGCATACAATGACATTCTAGACCAGGGGTGGCAACTCCAGTCCCCGAGGGCCTGATTGGTGTCACACTTCTCCATCCCTAGCAAAAACAGCGGATTAATCAAATTGCATTCTAAACTGAAGATCATGATTAGGTGATTATTGGAGTCCGGTGTGTTAGCTGGGGCAAAACTGACACCAATCAGGCCCTCGAGGACTGGAACTGCCCAACCTTGTTCTAGACGATTCTGTGCTTGCAACTGTTTGGGGAAGGCCCTTTACTGTTTCAGAATGACAGTGACCCCTTGCGCAAACCAAGGTCCGTACAGAATTTTTTTGTCAAGATCGTTGTGGAAGAACTTGACTGGCCTGCACAGAACCCTGACCTTAACCCCATCAAACACCTTTGGGATGAATTGGAACGGTGACTGCGAGCCCAACATCAGTGCCCGACCTCGCTAATGCTCTTGTGGCTGACTGGAAGAAAGCCCCCGCAGCGATGTTCTAAATTGTAGTGGAAAGCCTTCCCAGAAGAGTAGAGACCAACTACATATTATTGCCCGTGATTTTGGAATGAGATGTTCAACGAGCAGGGGTCCACATACTTTTGGTCATGTAGTGTAGTTTCATGTGTTTTGTATGTACAATATCATACAAAACACAGGAAAAACATAGTTTTGACTGCACTGGGCCTTTTTAAAACTAGTTTTACGGCAAGATGTCTACCAGTGTCCATTTTCATAGTCAAGTGTGTACAATGAATGGTATGACTACAATTCGGCTGTCTTTATGTACAGTGCCTTCAGAAAGTGTTCATACCTCTTGAGTTATTCCACATTTTGTTGTTACAGCCTGAATTCCAAGTAGATTAAATGTATTTGCTCACTCCTCTACATATGTCAAAATTAAAACATACATATTTTTTTTTTTATACCTATTTTTGCAAATGTATAAAAAATGAAATGCAGAAGTATCTCATTTACATAAGTATTCACTCCCTTAGTCTCTTCTTTGTAGAAGCAATTTTGCACCGATTTACAGCTGCGGGTCTTTCTGGCTAAGTCTCTAAGAGCTTCCACACCTGGATTGTGCAACCTTTGCCCAGTTTATTATTTTCAAAATTCTTCAAGCTCTGTCAAATTGGTTGCTAGACAACCATTTTCAGGTCTTGCCATAGATTTAAGTAGATTTAAGTCAAAACTGTAACTCGGCCACTCAGGAAAATTTACTGTCTTCTTGGTAAGCAACTTCAGTGGCCTTGTGTTTTATGGTGTTGTCCAGCTGAAAGGTGAATTCATCTCCCAGTGTCTAGTGGAATGCAGACTGAACCAGGTTTTCCTTTTGGATTTTTCCTGTGCTTAGTTCCATTCAGTTTCTTTTTTTTATCCTGAAAATCTTTAGTCCTTAACAATTACAAGCATACCCATAACATGATGCAGCCACCACTATGCATGAAAACATGGAGAGTGGTGCTCCGTAATGTATTGGATTTGCCCCAAACATACATTAACACTTTTTGTATTTAGAATAAAAAGTTAATTGCTTTCTGACTTGTTGCAAACAGGATGCATGTTTTGGGATATTTGTACAGGCTTCCTTGATTCATCCTCTGTTTTCTCCTATCACAGCCATTAGTCTGTTTTTAAAGTCCCCATTAGCCTCTTGGTTTTTTTTTTTTTTAAGTAGGGATTTCACCATCTACCAATAGGTGCCCTTTTTGCGAGTCCTTGAAACCCTTCCCTGGTCTTTGTAGTTGAATCTGTTTGAAATTCGCTGCTCAACTGAGGGACCTTACAGATAATTGTTTGTGTGGGTTACAGAGATGAGGTAGTCATAAAAACAATTATGTAACACAGTATATCCATGCAACTTGCTAATCACATTTTTACTCCTGAACTTATTTAGGCTTGCCATAACAAAGGGATTGAATACTTAGACACAAGACATTTCAGCTTTTCATTTTTTAACATAATTCCACTTCCTATTGAGTTGTAGGAATATTTTTGCTCTAATAACCTTCCGCATATGAACACCGCCTTAATCATTCTCCTGGTCAAAAAATAAGTTAAAAAATAATTTGCAAAGCCAACAGATTAGAAACTATTCTTCCCAAAATAATACATTCTGATCAAAAGGGTTTTATGAAAGTCTGACACTCTAGTCAACAGGCGCCTCTTTGACATCATGCATCTAGCTTCCCGAACAGAGTTAATATGACCTTCCTGAACTTGGCACTTGAGGAATTCGGTTTTAGTACAGCTATATGCAAATGGTTTAAACTTCTCTCTAGCTCACCACAAGCCTTGATAATTCAGTTCAGATGTAGGCATCCGTTTTGCAAAATAAGTCTTTAGACTGATATTCTGATGTTCGTACAAGAACCCAATCGATCATTAGAACACGTGCTCTCGACAATCAACATATTCAGCAGTATATCAGGATATAAGATTAACTGGGACAAACCCGAGATCCTCATATGTATTTAACTGGAACTCTGGCCAAAACTCTCCCCTTCAGATGGTCAGTCAATCTGAGATGACCGTGTCTTAAAGTAATTATGGACTGTCTTTTCTCTTTGCTTATTTGAGCTGTTCGTGCCATAATATGGACTTGGTCTTTTACCAAATAGGGGGTTTCGTCTTGTATACCACCCCTACCTTGTCAAAACACAAATGATTGGCTCAAATGCATTAAGAAGGAAAAAAATTCCAGAAATGTAACTTAACATGGCACACCTGCTAATTTAAATGCATTCCAGGTGACTACCTCATGAAGCTGGTTGAGAGAATGCCAAGAGTGTGCAAAGCTGTCAAGGCAAAGGGTGGCTACTTTGAAGAATCTCATAAATATATTTAGAATATATATATATATTTTTTACATGATTCCATATGTGTTATTTCATAGTTATGTCCTAACTATTCTTCAATGTAGAAAATAGTAAAAATAAAGAAAAACCCTTGAATGAGTAGGTGTGTACAAACTTTTGACTGGTAGTGTGAGATTAGTTTGCACCGTATTAAAAATAACAATTCCACTTTGACATTACGGGGTTGTGTGTGTGTGTGTGTGTGTGTGTGGGCCAGTAAAACAATCTCAATTTAATCCACCTTAAATTCAGGCTGTAACACAACGTGGAAAAAGTCAAGGGGTGTACTTTCTGAAGGCACTGTAGTTTTCATGTTGCTTTCGACTTACATTTCAAATGTACTCTTAACACATACATGCTTGTAATTGTGTTAACTCAATGTTTCTCTTTCTCTCCCCCTCCCCCCCGATAAAGTGGACAGCGCATCTCGCTTTTCCACCGCCATTCGTCCCACTGCCCGTCTTCCCTCCTTTTCCATAGTCACTGCCCAGCCATGGGGCTCCCCAAGGCCCAGCTCCCCTGTGGTGAGCAGGGTTGCCCCCCTGTTGCCTGCTAGCCCGTGGGTAGAGATGGGTGGCTCCCCTGGGATCCCCACGCAAAAAGGCCTGACCGAAACACTGCTAGAGGACTTTGAGGAGAGGAGAATTAAACTGAAGCTGGAAGAGAATGCTGTGAGGAAAGACTGTAGTTATTGATGCTGTCTACATACATTGAAAATCCATTATAGACATAAAACATTTAGGCACAGTTTGGAAAGAAATACAGCAATGCAATATGCCTACAAAAGAGTACTGATAGTGTTGGCGAAACCATGTACATCTTGTGAGACTTCTCAATTCATAGGTTTTGTATCCTACAATGACAGTGTGCTAGTTGTTGAATTAGACTTTTCTGTTACCTCTAGTATGCAGGAATTCAGCCTACTGACGATGTGAACAATGAAGTAAGTGGTTGCTCTTCTCTCTGCTGATATCCATTGAGTAATTTGTCTCAGAAGGTCTTTTATCACAGGTCCAATATGATATTGATGCTATTTCTTCCATTGCAGGTCTTGGAGGCGACCCGCGTCACCAGGCACAAAAACAAGCGGGCACTGCGCTGGGAGGCTGGCGACTACACCAAGGAGGACAGCCAATGAGTCCACCAGCCTTCTCCACTGGAGGGTGAGCGAACATGGAAAGGAGAAGAGGAGATGGAACAACAGGCAGTTTAGGGAAGTTGTCCCATCTCAGCACATAAGAATATACTCCGTCTACACACTACCTGGCTGAACTAATGATTGGTCAACTTTGTGATAACCCCCCCCCCCCCGTCCATCATCTGCCACCTGAGCATTGCCCTGACTAGGGCAGGTACCTTTTCACGATTTTAGAAGCGAAAGGTGAACTGAAAAATATATGTAATAGATGAGACAGGTTTTTAGCTGAGGCAGGGAATGGAATGGAAGTGGAATTTAAGGAGTTCTGTGCCTGCTTAGAATGCATTGCCTTGTTTTGGGATGAAACGGTGTATGAGTTATTTTTAAGTCTGGCAGTCACTGCTAGGTAGCTTTGATTAGGCCCATCCGCCCTCAAAAGGCTGCATAGAAAATGAGTGAGGGAGCTATTTTTGTCTTGTCAGTTGTGCTTTGCAAAGCAAAAACAAGCAAGAAACCATCAGATATCCATTATGTATTTAATAAAGTAAACATTTCCAAACCAATATCCAGTCCAATGAAGCACTTGCAGTAGTCTTCAGGAAATGTTGACTTTTGTCTAATTTAATATGAAATAATATCTAATAAAGAGTTAGCTACAGCTGATACCAGTATGTTTGTGTTCTTAATTGACATGTATGTGCTGTGAAAGCAGAAATTTGTGCAAGACTTGAACCTGCCAGGTTCTTAGGTAATGTGTTTATAAAAATATTTAAGTACTACTAAAGTTGTTTTTTGGGGTATTTGTACTTTTACTATTTTATATTTTTCGCAACTTTTACTAAATTCCTGAAGAAAATGTACTTTTTACTCCATACATTTTCCTTGAAACACAAAAGTACTTGTTACATTTTTCTTAGCAGGACAGGAAAATGGTCTAATTCATACACTTAGCAAGAGAACATCCCTGGTCCTCCCTACTGCCTCTGATCTGGCGGACTCACCAAACACATGCTTCGTTTGTAAATTATGTCTGAGTGTTGGAGCATGCCCTAACTATCCGTAAATTAAAAAAGAAAGAAAATGGTGCCGTCTGGTTTGCTTAATATAAGGAATTTGAAATGATTTAGTTTTACTTTTGATACTTAAGTATATTTAAAACCAAATACTTTTACTCAAATAGGATTTTACTGGATGACTTACTTGTCATTTTCTATTAAGATATCCTGACCTTTTACTCAAGTATGACAATTGGGTACTTTTTCCACCACTGGTTATATGAATGTAGCCTAGCAGTTAAGAGCCTTGGGCCAGTAACCGAATGGTCGCTGGTTTGAATCTTCAAGCAGACAAGGTGAAAGAATCTGGCGACGTGCCCTTGGCAACCCTAGTTGATCTGGATAAGAGGTTCTGTTAAATTACTAAATTGTAATGTAAGTTCAATGACAAGTTTAATCACACTCTAAACCCGACTGTTTGCAACATGACACTCTGGTTTTGATGGAAAGACTACGGTATGACTTACATCTGAGAATAGCCCAGGGAATGTAGATGTGATAAGAGATTCAACTCTGCTACATTTGGTGGTAGCGGTGGGATACACTGCTTAAACGAGTGGCGACGTCAAATCGGATGCATTGTAGATGAATAAGAGAATGTCAAACTGATTCAAATGGAGCAAGACATTGCCATCTCCTGGGCAGACACTTGAACTGATTGTAGGGGATTTGAGTGGTTAACTAACATTGAAACTAAAAAAGTATGACCATAAGTATGTGGACACCCCTTCAAATTAGTGGCTATTTCAGCCACACCCATTGCTGACCGGTGTATACGTTCGACTACACAGCCATGAAATCTCCATAGACAGAATGGCCTGTACTGATGAGCTTAGTGACTTTCAACGTGGCATCGTCATTGTCACCGCTCCGACAAGTCAGTAAAACTTCTGACCAGCTAGAGCTGCCCCGGTCAACTGTAAGTGCTGTTATTGTGAAGTCGAAACGTCTAGGAGCAACAACGGCTCAGCTGTGAAGTGGTAGGCCACACAAGCTCACAGAACGGGATCGCAGAGTGCATAGAGTAAAAATCGCCTGTCCTCGGTTGCAGCACTCACTAACGAGTTACAAACTGCCTCTGGAAGCAATGTCCGCACTAACTGTTCTGGTAACAATGTCAGCACAACAACTGTTAGTCGGGAGCTTCATGAAATGGGTTTCAATGGCCAAGCAGCTGCACACAAGCCTAAGTTCATCGTGCGCAATGCCAAGCATCTGCTGGATTGGTGTAAAGCTCGCCGCAATTGGACTATGGAGCAGTGGAAATGTTTTCTGGAGTGACGAATCAATCATACTTCACCATCTGGTATTCTAACGGATGAATCTAGGTTTGGTGGATGCCAGAATGCTACCTGCCAGAATGCATAGTGCCAAATGTAGAGTTTGGTGGAGGAGGAATAATGGTCTGGGGCTGTTTTTCATTGTTCGGGCTAGGCCCCTTAGTTCCAGTGACGGGAAATCTTAACGTTCCGTCATACAATGACATTCTAGACATTTCTTTGCTTCCATCTATGTGGTAACAGTTGGGGGAAGGCCCTTTCTTGTTTCAGCATGACAATTTTTATTTTTTATTTAACTAGTCAAGCTGTGATGCAACCTGGATTTCGAACAAGGGTGTCTAGTGACGCCTCTAAGCACTGAGATGCAGTGCCTTAGACAGCTGCGCTTCTCGGGAGCCCAATGACACTGTACACAGCGAGGTCCATACAGAAATGGTTTTTCGAGATCGGTGTGGAAGAACTTGACTGGCTTGCACAGAGCCCTGAACTCTAACCCAATTGAACACCTTTGGGATGAATTGGAACACCTACTGCGAGCCAGGCCTAATCACCCAACATCAGTGCCCGACCTCTCTAATGCTCTTGTGGCTGAAAGGAGGCAAGTCCCCCAGCAATTTTCCAACATCTAGTGGAAAGCCTTCCCAGAAGAGTGGAGGCTTTTATTGCAGCAAAGGGGGGACCAACTCCATATTAATGCCCATGATTTTGGAATGAGATGTCTGATGAGCAGGTGTCCACATACTTTGGTCATGTAGTGTATTTAAAGGGCAACTGCACCTGCTGATTTGGCATTGTTTTTTTGGCTTGCTCCACAAATGCTGGTGGCCATGAGAGAAGCCAAATGTGATTTGGCTTGGGGGTGTGGTTTGGTGTGGGTGTTCCTAAGGTGTGTCATTGCTGACGTTGTCAATCGAGCAGTGAATTGAGAGCTTCAACATTGTGCGGCCCTTGCTCTTTTCTAGTATTCCCAGCACCTATGTTTTTAAGGATGTGCGTATGACCACAAATGCTTCTGGTGTCCTGTATACAACATGAGTTTCCTGATCCTGGCGCCGAATACACAGGGTTTCTTCAACCCCATATTGACTGATACCGTTCAATTCAATAATAAAAGACAATTCAAGTAAAAGTGAACTACTGAAAATGTTATTCAGAGTGCCAGGTCTCTCTCCATTTAGAGACCTCAGTATCAAGCCCATCTGCAGTGGTGTAAAGTACTTACCCCAAAAAACGACTTTAAAGTATTTTTACCTATCTGTACTTTACTATTTATATTTGACTACTTTTTCTCCACTACATTCCTAAACAAAATATTTACCTTTTACACCCATACATTTTCTCTGACACCCAAAAGTACTCTTATCATTTTGAATACTCAGGCAGGACAGTAATATGGTCTGATTCACACACCTATCAATATAACGCATTGTCATCCCTGCTGCCTCTGATCTGGCAGACTCACTAAACACAAATACTGTGTTTGTAAATTATGTCGGAGTGTTGAAGTGTGCCGATAAGTCCATAATTTTAAACAAGAAAAGCATGCCTTATGGTTAGCTTATTGTAAGGAATTGAATGTATAGCATTTACTTTGTACTTTTATCCAAGTATGACAATTTAGTACTTTTTCCACCACTCTACTTAAGTACATTTAAAACTAGATACTTTTAGACTTTTACTGAAGTAGTATTTTACTGGGTGACTTTTCTAGTAAGTTAGCTTTACTTATACTCAAGTATGAATATTGAGTACTTTTTCCACCACTGCCTGTCTGTCAGTCTGCAAGTTTAAGTGCTGGCTCCATAGATGCATCTGTGAACACATACAGTGCCTTGCGAAAGTATTCGGCCCCCTTGAACTTTGCGACCTTTTGCCACATTTCAGGCTTCAAACATAAAGATATAAAACTGTATTTTTTTGTGAAGAATCAACAACAAGTGGGACACAATCATGAAGTGGAACGACATTTATTGGATATTTCAAACTTTTTTAACAAATCAAAAACTGAAAAATTGGGCGTGCAGAATTATTCAGCCCCCTTAAGTTAATACTTTGTAGCGCCACCTTTTGCTGCGATTACAGCTGTAAGTCGCTTGGGGTATGTCTCTATTAGTTTTGCACATCGAGAGACTTTTTTTCCCATTCCTCCTTGCAAAACAGCTCGAGCTCAGTGAGGTTGGATGGAGAGCATTTGTGAACAGCAGTTTTCAGTTCTTTCCACAGATTCTCGATTGGATTCAGGTCTGGACTTTGACTTGGCCATTCTAACACCTGGATATGTTTATTTTTGAACCATTCCATTGTAGATTTTGCTTTATGTTTTGGATCATTGTCTTGTTGGAAGACAAATCTCCGTCCCAGTCTCAGGTCTTTTGCAGACTCCATCAGGTTTTCTTCCAGAATGGTCCTGTATTTGGCTCCATCCATCTTCCCATCAATTTTAACCATCTTCCCTGTCCCTGCTGAAGAAAAGCAGGCCCAAACCATGATGCTGCCACCACCATGTTTGACAGTGGGGATGGTGTGTTCAGCTGTGTTGCTTTTACGCCAAACATAACGTTTTGCATTTGTTGCCAAAAAGTTCAATTTTGGTTTCATCTGACCAGACCACCTTCTTCCACATGTTTGGTGTGTCTCCCAGGTGGATTGTGGCAAACTTTAAACGACACTTTTTATGGATATCTTTAAGAATTGGCTTTCTTCTTGCCACTCTTCCATAAAGGCCAGATTTGTGCAATATACGACTGATTGTTGTCCTATGGACAGTCTCCCACCTCAGCTGTAGATCTCTGCAGTTCATCCAGAGTGATCATGGGCCTCTTGGCTGCATCTCTGATCAGTCTTCTCCTTGTATGAGCTGAAAGTTTAGAGGGACGGCCAGGTCTTGGTAGATTTGCAGTGGTCTGATACCCTTTCCATTTCAATATTATCGCTTGCACAGTGCTCCTTGGGATGTTTAAAGCTTGGGAAATCTTTTTGTATCCAAATCTGGCTTTAAACTTCTTCACAACAGTATCTCGGACCCGCCTGGTGTGTTCCTTGTTCTTCATGATGCTCTCAGCGCTTTTAACGGACCTCTGAGACTATCACAGTGCAGGTGCATTTATATGGAGACTTGATTACACACAGGTGGATTGTATTTATCCTCATTAGTCATTTAGGTCAACATTGGATCATTCAGAGATCCTCACTGAACTTCTGGAGAGAGTTTGCTGCACTGAAAGTAAAGGGGCTGAATAATTTTGCACGCCCAATTTTTCAGTTTTTGATTTGTTAAAAAAGTTTGAAATATCCAATAAATGTCGTTCCACTTTATGATTGTGTCCCACTTGTTGTTGATTCACAAAAAAATACAGTTTTATATCTTTATGTTTGAAGCCTGAAATGTGGCAAAAGGTCGCAAAGTTCAAGGGGGCCGAATACTTTCGCAAGGCACTGTACACAGTCACTGTTCTATTACCAATGGCAGTTAGTATAGGCAATATCTGACATACATACAGTGCCTTCAGAAAGTATTCATACCCCTTGACTTATTCCACATTTTGTTGTTGCAGTCTGAATTCAAATTGATTAAATACTTTTTTCTCACCCATCTACACACAATAACCCATAATGACAAAGTGAAAACATGTTTTTTGAAAATACAGAAATCCATGATTTACATAATCCTTTCAATCTGTCAACTAAATTAGGTCCGTATTGTGCAGTAACTACAATGTTGTTGATCCTCAGTTTATCACATCCATTAATCTCTGTTTTAGCCTCATGGTTAAAACTCTGAGAGGTTTCCTTTCTCTCCGGTAACTAAGTTAAGAAAGACGCCTGTATATTTGTAATGACTGGGTGTATTGATGCACCATCCAAAAAGTGTAATTAACTTCACCATGCTCAAAGGGATATTCAATGTCTGTTTTATTTTATTTTACCCATCTACCAATAGATGCCCTTCTTCCAAAGCATTGGAAAACGTCCCTGGTCTTTGTAGTTGAATCTGTGTTTGAAATTCCCTGCTCGACTGAGGGACCTTATAGATAATTCTGTTTGGAATACAGAGATGAGGTAGTCATTCAAAAATCATGTTAAACACTATTATTGCACACTGAGTGAGTCCATGCAACTTATGTGACTTGTTAACTTATTTAGGCTTGCAATAACAAATGGGTTGAACCCTTATTGACCTAAGGTATTTCAGATTTCCATTTAAAGTTAAATCAAAAAACATAATTCCACTTTGACATGATGGGGTACTGTGTGTAGGCAGGCCATTAGCAAAAAAAATCTCAATTTAATCACTTTTAAATTAATGCCGTAACACAAAATGTGGAAAAAAAATCAAGGGGTGTGAATACTTTCTGAAGGCACAGTATGCTACAGTATGTTGAAGTTTGAACAGGTCAGACTAAACCTACCTAATACTGGTCTCCCCATTGCCAACCGTTGGTGAGCAGGCAAAAGGTGAGGCTGGAAGTAAGGTCTTTGCCAGCGCCCCATTGATGAGCATGGCATGTCAGCTCTTGGTAACCCTATGTTGCATGTTCAGCTGCAAACTGGACATCTCTTGAACAACTGCAGTAGGCAATCCTCCTAAAAAAAAAATGTGCTTCCTCATCTTATGTGGTGTTGACAGAGGCCCGTGACAGGGTGAAAACAATTGACAGCCAAGTGGTAAATTGCATTTTGTTAGGACAAAGACTTTTGATAATGCACTTCATAACCAAAATGACTATACTGCTTGTATCTGCTTGGCTGGGTAATTAATCTACTAGTTTATCAAACAACTTTTCACATAACTGTTGTTGAGGAAGCAGTCTGTGTCATCGGGGCAGTAACTTGGGACAAGCTAATTCTAGGTAATCACTAGTTACCACACCAACAAAGTCAGAAGACTGCCTATTTCTACAATCTCGTCTTAAAATGTGATTCTAACCCTAACCACATTGATCCTGGTTTTGTGTTTGAGTTTCTTTGCCCTAGCACTATACAGGCGATTAAAATAATGAGTTGGTTATTTGAATCAGTTGTGTAGCACTAGGGCAAAAAACAAAACTTGCATCGGGTGGGGGTTGAGTTTGGTAAACCCCGAGTTAGCTAGCCTGCCTTGCTAGATTATCAAATAACATTACATAGCCAGCTACATGTATGAGCTGCTAACTAGCTAGCTAACTTTACTGTATAGCTAAGTAAATCAAATGGCATCATTGTAAATTAAAAACACAAGCTCCAAATGTATTTGTAGATAACAGCCGTGGAAGGGGGTGAAAGGACTGAAGCTCCAGTGGTCAGTTCCAGACCCTAGTAAGGAAAACTATTAGGACAGAGAGACAATAGCAACATAATTTCAGTGCTGTCTAATTCTGTGATGTTTTATGCCTTCAGATACGGAGAGCTGTAAAAGCCTGTCCGCAGATGAAGAGGTCCCAATGAATGTCCCAAGAGACTAGGGGTATATCGTTGTATACCACTGGTTATGTGTACCTATTAGCAAATGTTGTATACTTGAGCAATATGGCCCGAGGGGGTGTGGTATAAGGCCAATATAATCACAAACCCTCGAGGTGCCTTATTGCTATTATAAACTAGTTACCAACATAATTACAGCAGTAAAAATAAATGTTTTGTCATACGTCTGATATACCACGGCTTTCAACCAATCAGCATTCAGGGCTCGAACTACCCAGTTTATAAAGTTAAACATTGCACAATGTATAACCCTATTACAACTGGAGCAGGCCAACCCTGCTCCTGGAGGTCTGCTGGCTTCTGTTCCAGTCCAGCACTAACACACCTGATTCACACAGTGCAAAGTGGTGGAATAATGGAACTGTTTGTCAAATGTTGAAAGGGGAAAATATACAGTATGTTAAAATGTGATATTGTGAAAGCAATTTAATACTTTTTCATTGCATGAATTCACAATGGAAATACAAAAAAAAAAAAAGCTATATCATTTCAACACCACTGCATTTGTTATAATAATCCATATAAAGTAACGTACAGTAATTTGTTAAATTAGAGGTACATTTGAAAGTAAAACCATTGTTGAAATACTATAAAAGACTGAGAGATGGCTGATCTTACTGTGTTGGAAGATTTGGCATATCACAGCCCTCTGAGTCAATGTTTTGGATGCAACAATCAGCTAAACGAACGGTAACATACAATTTCCATACACCATTGCGCAACAGGTTGAAGTCAAGAGGAGTTTGTTACTTTGCAATGATGCCTTCCAACCTGGTATCAGAGCATTTTGTATTCTGTATGTAAATCTGAGACATGATAGTTTGATATGTTACATTTGGTATGGTATGTATTTATTTGTGGATGTCCATCACCCATTTCATATTATACATTACGAATTTGCAAAACCTAGAATATGTTACAAATTCTTGCTAGGTGGCTAACATTAGCTAGGCTAGGGGTTAAGTTTAGGTTAAAGGGTAAGGATGAACAAAAGGGTTAGGGTTAATGGGAAGGGTTAAGGTTAGGGTTAGCTAACATGCTAATCTAAAGTTGCTAATTAGCTAAAATACGTAATACGTAATAAGTTGTCTGATGAGATTGGAACTCGCAACCACCCACCCTTTTATTTTTGCCTTAAGTAACCAAGTCTTATATAACCATACCAAATATAACGTATCATACTAGATGGAGTGTCGACTTAATGTACATAATACAACACGCTCAGACCAGGTTGGCGTTTAACACCTGGATTTGTTAGCAGTCAATGTCAACTAGGGATATCATGTCACTTCTCTGCAGTCCGGCGCAAGCAGGATCATACTTAGGCCTATCCAGCAGCGGTTGCAGGATCAGATGGAAAGCACTATCCGTCTTTAGTCTTTCTTCCTCACAAATATCGTAATCAATTCACAAGAATATGTTACATCTTCATCCCATGTATTGAAGGTAGTGCGATTTCACAGCTCTCTTTGGACATAAGCAGTACTACCACTGAGGTTTATAACCCACCCAAACTATGCCTATCTGAAATGTGAACATTAATGAAATCACCAGGTAGCTTACTGTCATGTAGTCATTTAGCAGATGCTTTTACCCAGAGGCGAAGATGCGCCCGTAGCAGTTTGCTAAATGGTACTTTATACGAATATTATGAAAGTAGGTAGGCTACTATGTTTTTCCCAGGCTAAACCGGAGAAATTTAAACAAGCGCTACCTGGTCACTAATCTGGGTATGTGCGCCCACTTTTGCGTTCCAATGCTGATGACTGGACATCATTCAAGACTTGCAACTTTTTGGTTCTGAAGCACAGATAAAACATATAGTGCTTGCGCCGGACTGCAGAGAAGTGACATGATATCCCTAGTGACCAGAACGATTAAGCAAAGGTATAAACATTTAAAAAAAATGGTAGGCTATATGTAGCCTATTAAAATATGTATGACTTGTTTCCCCCATTCAGTTTCACACTTGCAACCCCCCAAAACGTTCTCACTGCTAGCTCAAATGACCTGTGTTGTTTCAGTTTGCTGGTCCAAATCAGAAGGCTGTGTGTTTCACTATAGCGTTTTATTTTTTTGCAAGCGCGATACCGTCTCTGGCTTAATGGAGAGTAAATCCACTGGAGACCCAAATCCACAAAACGTTACAAAACCTGGCCAGATAATTTCAAGTCATCAGTCTCAAGTCAAAGTCCAGAGTCTTGAGGCACCCAAGTCAAGTCACTTTATTTTCTATCAAGTTTTCTATCAAGACTCAAGTCCACACCTCTGGGATGCAAGTCTACTGAGAAATGGACTGCGAGTGAAGTACAGGAGAGAATCTATGAACATGAACGCCGCAGGAAGGCCACCATGTGTCAATCTACCGCTGTATCCTCAAAGCAAGTAACAGTACATCCCCAGATAACTCCATGTGAAGGTGGGGTCAATGCTGGTGCGTGCAGTGACACACTTCTCTCACATCAAGAGCCAAACAAGATGGGCAGAGTGCAAGTATCGAGACTCATTCACCTGCTTGAACGTACCTTAGAGAAGAGCCTACCACCCGTTATGGTTTCACAGACACAGGCCAAGGCACCATCTTTCCCCACCCAGCCCTTCAGGCGTAGGGAATGCATGGTTTGTGGCTCAACAGATCACTCCACTGTGATGCACTGTAGACATGATAACCTGTGCCTCCGGTGCTTTTCCCCAGATCATTGGAAGTCAAATTGTCCTAAACCGGGGGAACGCTATGCCAATCCCGGTGGTGAGAGACGCCCACCACAACAGCAGAGAAACTCACCACCACAGCAGCAACCGTTAAACTGTCACGCCCACAGGTGAAGGGGGGAAATGTGGGTGTTCAACTGTCTACCCCCAAGAAAGAATTTGATGATCTCGAGAAAACGTATGAGATTTTGTGCTCTGATGCGAAAGGAGAGAAAATTGTTATGTTAGGTTCACAAGAAGTTGAGGCTTTTTCAGATTTGTTTTACACCTCTGTGTCTGTACATGGGAAAGTGCAGCTTAAGGGCATGCTTGACACTGGGTCTATGGCCTGTACGTCGAGTGAACATGCGGAGCAGAGACTTTTGGAAGCAGGTGCCCTTCCTCAGCATTATCAGCCTCCCACAGAGTTAGTATTAGTGGGGTGTGGGGGGGAAGAAGACCTCAGTGTTTCTATGATTTGGAGATGCAAATCTATGGGATTGATGTTAAAGTGCCCACTGTAGTTGTTCCTGGACAGCGTGATGATCTCATCCTGGGATCGAATGTCATTAAGCATCTATTGCATGAGATGAAAGGCACTGACGAATACTGGAAGCTCGTCAACAACATGGATGGCCAGACCCACTCAACAGATGGTGAGCAGTTTCTGCAGATGATGACAAGTGTCACAAGATGGAAGGGACAGCGAGTCAATGGCAAGATTGGGACAGTGAAGCTCACTCAAGCTGTGACTCTTTCGCCCAAGACTGAACACTTAGTTTGGGGTAAACTTCCTAAAAATGTGGCATTGTCTCCAGGCAGCACTGTAATAGTCAAACCTACCAGGTCAAAGGTCATGCCCAGAAACATACTCATGGGTAGAGTTATTACACCCATGTGGGGAGATGGCTGGGTCCCTTTAAAGGTAGTAAACTGTTCTGACAAACATCTCACCCTAAGACGTAACATGAGCTGGCAGATGTGTCTACATGCTTGGCTGTTGAGGATGCAACAATCTTTCAGGGCCTTCATGAAGTGAGGAAAACCCCAATGAAACAGAAGCAGGATGACAATGGCTGCCACAATCTGAAACAAAGACTGTCTGATCTAGGATTAGTAGACATTGACATTGATGGATGCCAGGTAGCTGACCAGTGGAAGGAAAAGCTTGTGAATACCATCACAAAATATGAAGACATCTTCTCAAGACATAATCTGGACTGCGGAGAAGCCAGGAGTTATGTTCACCGTATCCACCTGGTTGATGACAGACCCTTCCGGCTACCATACAGAAGAGTTCCGCCTGCTCATTACCTGAAGCTGAGGAAGGTATTGACAGATATGGAAGAAGTAGGTCTTATACACAAGTCAGTTAGTGAGTATGCCTCCCCTTTAGTCATGGTATGGAAGAAAGACGGGAGTCTGAGGTTATGCACTGACTTCAGGTGGATGAATGCACGAACGGTGAAGGACGCTCATCCCCTTCCTCATCAAGCAGATTGCCTCGCAGCCCTTGGTGGCAGTGCATTTTTCAGCACCATGGACTTGACCTCAGGATTTTATAACATTCCAGTTCACGAAGAGGACAAGAAGTACACAGCCTTTACCACACCGACGGGACTTTATGAGTCCAATCGCATGCCACAAGGTCTGTGTAACAGCCCGGCCTCTTTCATGAGAATGATGTTGAGTATATTTGGGGACCTAAACTTCTCAAATCTCCTTTGTTACCTAGATGACTTGTTGGTCTTTGCACCCACCGAGGAACAGGCTCTACAGCGACTTGAAGTTGTGTTTAACCGTCTAAGGGCCAACAATCTCAAGCTAGCACCCAAAAAAATGCCACTTTCTACGAAGAACAGTGAAATTCCCCAGACATATCATTAAAGAGGATGGTGTGTCAGTGGATCCTGAGAAGGTGGAGGCCATTGCCAAGATGAGCCAAGCTCAGCTGATGGAGGCAGATGGATGCACTCCCTCTGCTCGGAGGCTGAAATCCTTCTTGGGTATAGTATTATATTACCAGCACTTCATTCCTGACTGTTCTGCTATAGCCAGACCTTTGTTTGCACTCACTGGGGGTCAAAAGAGAAGAGGAAGAGATGGGAAGAAGGGCAACAGTGGGATTTTCCGGAAACTGACGCTATCGGATTGGACTGAGGAGTGTGTCGTTGCATTCCAGAAGCTGAAGGATGCTCTTTTGAATTGTGTCGTGCTAGCTCACCCTGATTTCGAGAGGCCGTTCATTTTCTTCACTGACGCTTCCTTGGATGGTCTTGGGGCTGTGCTTTGCCAAGTACCTGAAGGTGAAGATAAGGCAAGGCCCATAGCATTTGCGAGCAAGACCATGAGTAAGTTGCAGAGAAGGTATCCGGCACACAGACTTGAATTTCTAGCACTGAAATGGAGTGTGTGTGAGAAATTCAGTCACTGGCTTAAGGGGCACGAGTTCACTGTCTGGACAGATAGTAACCCGTTAACGTACATCATGACAAAACCCAAGCTGGACGCTTGCGAGCAAAGATGGGTTGCCAAGCTGGCACCGTACAACTTTGATTTGAAGTGTATCCCAGGCAGCAAGAATACAGCAGCAGATGCACTGAGCCGCGACCCCTTTGCAGTGACTGTTGCGCAGAGACTGATGAGGGAGTCCTACCTAGCACTTCTGTCTGAGGCTGTTGGGACGCTGAATGATGATGTCCAAGATGCCTTCCGTTGGGCTTCTTATCCCCAGGAGATAACCTCTTTGACCACTGCTGAAGTGAAGGCCATATGTCCGCTCCATATTGACTGGGAATGTTCAAAGGAGATGCAAGCAATCCAGCTTGGTTCCAACACCCAACGGCTGCTTTCTCCTGGTATTGACACTTTGCCTGAACTCTCGCACGAGGAACTTCGAGATCTCCAGCTGCAAGAGTCTGTGACTTCCAAGGTCATCCCTTTCGTCTTCAATATGAAACGGCCCACCAGACGAGATCGATAATGTTGTTGCTGATGAAAGTGGGATCGCTTGATCTTAAGAGAGGGAGTTCTGTATCGTGTCATTAAGGAGAGTCACACAATCTGGAGAAAGTTCCAGTATGTCTTGCCAGAGGTGTTGAGACTCAAAGCGATGACTGGCATTCACAACCTTGCAGGACATCAAGGCCAAGCTAGAACTCTAGCTCTGGCCAGACAGAGATTTTTCTGGCCTGCAATGGAGAGAGACATCAAGGAGTATGTGCGCTGCTGCCAGAGATGCGTTCTAGCAAAGACTCCAGAGCCAGCGGCTAGAGAGCATCAAAACTTGCTCTCCCATGGAGATGGTGTGTTTGGATTTTTGGACAGCGGAAGACAGTAAGAAGAACTCAGTTGATGTTCTGGTGGTGACTGACCACTTCACTAAACTTGCCCTTGCATGGCCATGCAGAAACCAGACAGCCAAGCAAGTAGCTCGTAAACTGTGGGATCATGTCTTCTGTGTCTATGGCTTTGCATCAAGGATCCATACTGATCAAGGCGCAAATTTTGAGAGTGAGCTAATAGCAGAACTGCTTAAGCTCTCCGGTGTCCAAAAGTCAAGAACCACAGCATATCACCCAATGGGGAATGGAGAAACTGAACGCTACAACAGGACTTTAGGTAGTCTAAAGGAGTCAGGAGTCTGCCCTTGAAAACCAAAGAACATTGGCCTGAACAAATCCAGTCATTAACATTTGCCTACAATGCCACTGTTCACGAGACTACGGGCTATGCTCTAATCTTTCTCATGTTTGGTAGAGTCCCTCGGCTACCAGTGGATGTTATGTTCCGCAATGTTTTGGACGACTCCAGTGTTGTGGATTGCAACAAGTATGTCGAGACTCTGATCACTGGGCTGAAGGAAGCCATGAGTGTTGCCCAAAGGCACACTAACAAGCAACAGAGACGACAAGGTCGGGAGTATGACAAGCGGGTTAAAGGCATTGGTTTGTCCATGGGGGATCGTGTCCTCATCGCCAACAAGGGTGAAAGGGGCCGCCGCAAGTTGGCTGACAAGTGGAACCCCGAGATTTTCACAGTGACTTCAGTCAATCCACAAACTCACACGTACATAATCCAAGACCATTACGGCAGAGAGAAAGTGGTTTACAGGAATCTACTGCTGCAGGTGAATTTCCTGCCATTTGAAATTGATGATTCAGTGCACTTCAATGACAGTGATGCTGCAGGGCCTTCAATCAATGTAGATGCAGGAGAGGTCACCCACTCCGGCGATGGACTGGACAGGGAAGACATGGAGGACTCTGGGGAGGAAAGTGCATCCTGGCTGGCGGAGGATTCAAGCGATTACTCCGAGCTCTGGACATCGGATGGAAAGTCAGAGCCAGAAGAACCTAGTTTGCTTGAGGAAAATGACCGGGGAAGCACCTCAGATTCTGGAGCTGATTCCTTCAAACCCACCTCTGATCAATGATCTAAGGCCAGAGCCACCGTTAGTTACCATGGCCCCTAGCCCAGTGGCAGGTCGCACAAGCGCGGGGAGGGTAGTTAAACCAGTAAAGAGACTAATAGAGTCAATCCACCAGAAGGTGTAAGTTTAACATAGCACAGAGAGATGATTTAGTACAGGATTATTTTTTTTAAGGCTAAGAATGTAGATATAGTGTAAGAGGCACTATGCATCTAGGGGCAGTTGAAGGCCTGACCAACTTTCACTTGCCCTGAACCCTATGGGTAGCTTTGAGCTGCATTCAGAATTAAGCCTTGAGCTTGGTAGGTTATTTTGTTGTTTTACAAGGTTGGTGAAATAACAGTTGTTAAAGTACTATGTGAATTTCACCAGGTTCATATATCAATATGTTGTGTTGATTTGTTATGCATGCCTGTATCCTGGGAGAAGGGGAGTGTGTACTTACGTTTTGCCCGGCGTGCTCGTGCTCAAATCATTTTGATGCACTGAGAGAGATGCAGGATGCAGAGTCAGTTCTGCTTGATTAAAACTACCTGATCTCCAAAGTCCACGTTTATAGTCTCAATCAACCACACACAATGCAGAGTTACAGCGGTGCAGTATAGCACCGGCTACAAATGTACCCATTGATTCTTGAAGAATATAACTCATAAATGCCTCATTAGCTTAGCCAACCTGTCATACCCCAGCAGAACCAAAAATATAGGGCTCTAATTAATCTGTATCGCTGAAGCATTACATATTTAAATTTCAATCACGCTGTCAAGCTGAACTTCTGCGATACGGATTGAATAGAGGGCAGGGCATAAGCTTGTTTTAAATCAAAATCTAATTTTTCACATACGAATACAACAGGTGTACCTTACCGTGAAATGCTTACTTACAAGCCCTTAACCAACAATGCAGTCCAAGAAATAGTTGAGAAAATATTTACTAAATCAACTAAAGTAAAACATGTGATAAAAAGTAACACAAAATAACAATAACGAGGCTATATATAGGGGGTACCGGTACCAAGTCAATGTGCAGGGGAACAGGTTAGTCAAGGTAAATTGTACATGTAGGTAGGGGTAACGTGACTATACATAGATAATAAACAGAGAGAAGCAGCAGGGGGGGGGGGTCAATGTAAATAGTCCAGGTGGCCATTTGATCAATTGTTCAGCAATCTTGTGGCTTGGGGGTAGAAGTTGTTGAGGAGCCTTTTGGTCCTAGACTTGGCACTCCGGTACCACTTGCCATGCGGTAGCAGAGAGAACAGTCTATGGGTGACTGGAGTCTGATGATTTGTGGGGCCTTCCTCTGACACCGCCTAGTATATAGGTCCAGGATGGCAGGAAGCTTGTCCCCAGTGATGTATGGGGCCATACGCACTACTTTCTGTAGTGCCTTACGGTAGGATGCCGAGCAATTGCCATTCCAGGCGGCGTTGCAACCGGTCAGGATGCTCTCGATGGTCCAGCTGTATAACTTTTTGAGGATCCAGGGACCCATGTCAAATCTTTTCAGTCGACCGTCTTTGGTGTGTTTGGACCATGATAGTTTGTTGGTGATGTGGACACCAAGGAACTTGAAACTCTCGACCTGCTCCACTACAGCCCCATCGATGTTAATGGGGGCCTGTTTGGCCCTCCTGTAGGCAACGATCAGCTCCTTTGTCTTGCTCACATTGAGGGAGAGGTGGTTGTTCTGGCACCACACCGCCAGGTCTCTGACGTCCTCCCTATAGGGTGTCTCATCGTTGTCGGTGATCAGGCCTACCTCGATATATACCCTCAAAACATGGTTAAATCTGATGTTGAAATCGTGGACAGCAAGTCCTCGCATCCATAGCTCAGTCTATGAAGTTGAGAATGATGACAGTCTCCAGCTCTATCCCTCAGCTTTTTACCGAAACAGTGGCGGGTCACCTGCTTTGCTATTGCTTCAACTGCTGACTGAACCTTTAAAAAAGTCAATTCAGATTGAGGCGACAAATGCAGTGTTTACCGTGATCTCGCGAATGTGGGAACATTGCCTTTAAAAGCAGCGAAGCCTATATCCCAAGATTCGAATTGAATCCCAGTGGTGATACTGGTTTGTTGGGACTGATGGTTTCTACAGTTGTGACTTTACGTAGCATGTTGGAACTAATGTAGCAGGTTAGGAGAATTAGGTTAAGGTTAGGAAAAGGGTAAGGCTTAGCTAAAACACTAGTTATCAACATTTGTTGTCCCAACACGACAACTAGATGGAGCTGTACTCCATCTAGCCACAACTGTAGAAACAGTCCTTACACTGTCCTCCAATGTGTTCTGATGGCAGCTCCGCCTCCAGGGCACTGGCAGATACGAATGTGATCGGTTGGATGAAAGCTCAGTGGGCAGAGCGACAGGTCAGTGGGTGGAGTTTACAGGTGAGTAAAAAAAAGAAGAAAAAAGGCAGGTTGGTGGTGGATGGAGCACGTTAAAACACAGGTTATGACAGACAAGATCGCCAGTTCGAATCCCAATACAGGTTGTTATCCGACATAACTAATCACATTTCTAATCTACTGAAAAAAGGAGTGGTGCCCTAACCCTACTGACATAGTGGACTGTGATAGGGATCAGAAGGTCACAGGTTTTTTTAAATTTTACCTTTATTTAACTAGGCAAGTCAGTTAAGAACAAAATTCTTATTTTCAATGACAGCCTATGAACAGTGGGTTAACTGCCTTGTTTAGGAGCAGAACAACAGATGTTTACCTTGTCAGATCAGGGATTTGATCTTGCAACCTTTTGGTTACAAGTCCAAAGCTCTAACCACAAGGCTACCTGCCGCCCCAAGGTCATGGTTTCCAATCTTGAAAGTTGAAAGTCAGGGAAACAACACCAATTAAGCACACACACATTTATAAAAGGGGTATATATATACACT
Source organism: Oncorhynchus mykiss (assembly GCF_013265735.2). Lineage (NCBI taxonomy): Eukaryota > Metazoa > Chordata > Actinopteri > Salmoniformes > Salmonidae > Oncorhynchus > Oncorhynchus mykiss. Next base: position 57,427,027 of record NC_048569.1, on the reverse strand, counting down.
GCAAAATAAAATAAAACTAAAATTAGTGTTTCAATACTGAATCAATCCACCCTGTCATTATTAATCTAACCACCACACTCACGTGACACCGCTGAAACAGTCTAATGACATTTTTACAGACATTCATAGCATTTCCTAGGTGAATTCCAGACACTTGCAAGGGATGTGTTAACCACCAACAGGTTATGTAAATAGACAAACATACATGTATAGGTGCAAGGGAAAAGAGGTGTCTAAGTATAAAAAAATATAGCACCAAAAACTGAAATATAAAGGCTTTAAAGAAATCATCTCCCAAAATGTGCTGTTCATCTCCCAAAATGTGCTGTTCAATTTGGTTGCCAAAGACCAATAGAACATATTAATCTCAATGGGTTTAGTTATGTTGCGGCGTGATTTACAGATATGAACACCTATGTCCATGCAAAGTGCTACGGTCACTTAAATTGTGACTGAAGCGCAGGAGTGCCTCAGATTTCGACAAGAGGTTTCTCATTCACCTAGTTTTATTATAATGGGGCAGGGACGGAAACAGAGAAACACAGGACCATTCTTTAGAATTATTATTTTGTTCTTCTATTGATTCCAATGAGCCAAATATACCACTGAACATGGCTTTCAGAATATTGTGACAAGGAGGGAGAATCAATAGGTGGTAGTAGACATTCTGGGACACATCTTTGAGAACAAAGCCAAGTCATGTTATGAACAACAGCGGGTGTTACGAGACACACAATATCCAAACCAATGCATTGAGTCCAGAATCTGATATATAGAATGTCGTGATATATGGTGCACACAAATACAGACATGATGGATTGTCAAACGTTAACTCCAGTAGTGTGAAATAGCTATCCAAATAAGTGATCAGTGTCATGCAATCCACGTTCAATCCTTTTTGCTCAGACTTATAGCTAGTACCAAAAAACATGCTGCTGTTAAACACTCTTCCGTGTGACAATGTGAGCTCGGTTCCACTTACTGTGTCCGGCCATTGGCTAATGATATCATGCGAGTAGCCTGTTGCTAATCAAATGATAGTAAGTGATAAAGTAGCCACACCACATTATTGATATACAGAAAACTCAATTTAGGGAAAACAAAAATAGAATTGCTAATGGATTGATAAAAGAAAAACAGATGACACTACATTTTTCTGTATGAAATAATTAGAATTATATGATCTGCCAACATGTGGCTGGCTGAACACACCCTTTTCACATGATATTTTCAAATGTACAAGGTGCTCTCAAAGAGCCATGGCATTTAATTGAATTCAAATTAGATTTTAACTTGTGAGATCTGCATGCTTGTACAACTCAGCATGGCCCAAAAATATAATTTCAAGTGTAAGTAAAAAACAAAAAAACAAGTACATTTCTCCAAGAATAACATTTAACCCAAGTGAAAAAAAAAGTTTAAAATCCTTTCATATCCCTTCTCCTTGAATAAAATTAAAATATATTTTGTAACAAAGAGCAATATAACACAAGTGCTTGGTCTGCAAGCAAAGTGGTGGGCATGGCTGTGCAAGCAGTGCTGACATGCATTTGGACTCAATCTGCTTTGATAGAGAGCTAAAAGCGTCGACATTCACAGATAACATCATTTACATTTTACTGCAATTAACCAGATACACAAGCGATTGCTGATATAACTGATTTCCCGTTCTTGTTAAAAATCATGTTTAGCATTTCCTTTAGTTCACTTAGGCACAATAATAACCACTCTGTGATAAATGGAATGGACTGTCTTGCAAAGTATTGCTAATGACTTCTCATTTTGTGAATCCCTCTTCAGTGAAGCTTAACCTCTGGCGCATGTGACATTTAGTGGTCCCATTGACATGGCATATTTAAGAAACATGGCTCGAGGAAGTTTGGTATATGGCCAATATACCACGGCTAAGGGCTGTTCTTACGCACGACGAAACACGGAGTGCCTGGATACAGACAGTAGCTGTAGTATATTGGCCATATACCAAAAAACCAAGAGGTGCCTTAATGCTATTATAAAATGGTTACCAACTTAATTAGAACAACAAAAATATTTTTGGGGAAATACCTATGGTATTTGGTCTGATACCTCGGCTTTCAGAAAATCAGCAGTCAGGACTCAACCCTCCCAGTTTATAATTATAATTAAAGGATGGTAACATCATGCAGCTTCACTATGATAAAAACAACTCTGGTCTTGAAGAGGGACTCAAATAGAAGTTTGGATACAGTTGGTTTATTAGTGTGGAAATATACTGTACTGTTAACACTTCATTGAAAGTGCATTTTTTCATGAAATAACTACTCGGTACTAGAATTGTAATTCAGTCATGCGAGTTGGTACATAAATGACTCAATTGTCTATTGACTTTCATCTAAAACTACTTACGAGTATTTATTTTGAGTACAAATTATTACCTAGTATTTACCAAGCCATTTCATTTAAAAACACACTGTCAAAAGAGTATACCACAGTATGCGCTCTAGATGAAGGGTTAAAGTGACTGATCTGAATGTTGCACAAAAATACTGCACATTTCATGATTTCTTGAAACGTGGACTTCCATTATTTTATCAATGTCAGAGTAATCCTTCTGTTCACATGCATACCATTACCTTCCAAGACATTGGCGATCTCCTTATAATGTTCATAGACCGTCTATGAAACTCAAAATGGGATGTAGCAACATGCCGTCGTCCTTCAGTAAGTCTCTGCACGACTACATGTGCACCAGGAGACAACAAAGGTCCCATCTTCACCTCCTCTCACACACCCTCTGCCTTTTTAAAGTTTTTGACTGACATCCTATTCTATTGTAACACTGATTCTCTCACTGCGGTCCCCTTGTCTGTGGAAATTGATAACTGTGCAAATGGGTGCAGGGCTAAATATACCTATGAAATGCTATACGGATGAAATGATTCATCGTTGAAGGAAGAACTCAGGAGTTCAGCCCCAGGGAGGCAGAGGGTTTCCTACAGCTGTCGACTAGTTTTCTCTGGGCTGTTGGGGATTTGGATCACAACTACCTGGCTGCTGATAAGAAGTGTGAGGAACTTCGATTAGTATTGCCAGTCTTCTAAGTCCACCTTACCTAGCATTCATAATGAACAACATTTCTTCATGTTGGTAGAACAAAGACTCTTGGACATCATCATGTTCTGCCTTCATATCCATGGTATATATGTACCCAGGCAAAGATGCTGGAGTCCGCTCTATATTAATAAGATTGAAAGGAGGAGAAAAGCCTGCTAATCCACCAGGCTATACGTGATGCATGCTAGGGTGGGAAATTGTCATTTTAGAGGGGGGAAACGAGTCCATCACAATTTAAGAGAAGATAAAGTGAGGGAGATACTTTGGTGGATAAGAGTGCAGGGATCTGAAGATTTATCTTGTTCTCTCTCAGAACTCCACTTTACACGCAGGGAAGGTCTCCTCTTGCATGGCCACAGTGCTGTTGCTGCCCAGCACGGTAATGCCCAGCTCCCCCTGCCTCTCGTGGGTCTCCTGGTACCACTCATGCATCGTCAGTGAGTCAAAAGTGGGGATCAGGGTCACCTGAGAGTAGAAAGGTAGATGGGTAAATAAAAATGAGAGCATGAGTACATAGAAGTAGACAGACTTTTGACAACTTACTACAAATACGGAAAATTTGAAATAAGAGGAGGGGGGGGGGGGAGGGTGACCTGCACATCGGGCCAGGCTGTCTTCCCGTCCAGTAGGGCATCAAGAATAGGTCTCATGACAGACTCCTTCAGGTGTTCATTGCCACTGACGATGTAGCAGGAGGAGCGCAGGCGTCGGAAGAACTCCACGTCAATGGTGGTAGAGGCACAACCAGATGGGAGATAAGCCAGGTCCAAATAAACTGGTGCCCCTCCAGCTGCACTGGCCTTGCTGCCCACAGAACCTGTAGGACACAGAGCAGAGTTAGGCATAAAACACAATGTACACATATTGTACAAAAAATTAGGAACACATGCTCTTTCCATGACAGATTGACCAGGTGAAAGCTATGATCCCTTATTGAGGTCACTTGTTAAATCCACTTCAATCAGTGTAGACAAGAATGCTGTTCATTGACTACAGCTAGGCGTTCAACGCCATAGTACCATCCAAGCTCCTCATTAAGCTGGAGGCCCTGGGTCTCAACCCCGCACTGTGCAATCGGGTCCTGGACTTTGACGGGCCGCCACCCCAGGTGGGTAAGGTAGGAAACAACATCTCCACTTCGCTGACCCTCAACACTGGGGCCCCACAAGGGTGCGTGCTGAGCCCCCTCCTGTACTCCCTATTCACCTATGACTGCGTGGCCATGCACGCCTCCAACTCAATCATCAAGTTCGCAGACGACACAACAGTATTGGTCTTGATTACCAACAACGACGAGAAAGCCTACAGGGAGGTGGTGAGAGCATTTGGAGTGTGGTGTCAGGAAAACAACCTCAACAAAACAAAGGAGATGATCGTGGACTTTAGGAAACAGTACCCTGATATTTGTGCCATTCTGAAATGGCCATCCACATCGAAGGGACAATAGTGGAGAAGGTGGAAAGTTCCTCGGCGTACACGTCAGACAAACTGAAATGGTCCACCCACAGACAGTTTGGTGAAGGCACAACAGCACCTCTTCAACCTCAGGAGGCTGAAGAAATTGTCTTGTCACCTAAATCCCTGACACAATTTTACAGATGCACAATTGAGAGCATCCTGTCAGGCTGTATCACAGCCTAGTACGGCAACTACACCGCCCTCAACCGCAAGGCTCTCCAGAGGGTGGTGCGGTCTGCACAATGCATCACCGGGGGGGCAAACTATCTGCCCTCCAGGACACCTACAGCACCCAATGTCACAGGAAGGCCAAAAAGATCATCAAGGACAACAATCACTCACGCTACTGACTGTTCACCCCGCTACCATCCAGAAGGCGAGGTCAGTACAGGTGCATCAAAGCTGGGACAGAGAGACTGAAAAACAGCTTATATCTCAAGGCCATCACTGGCACATTAGAGGCTGCTGCCTACATAGATACTCACTAGTCACTTTAATAATGTGTACATATGAGATAAGTAATGTAAGATATGTATATACTGTATTTATACCATTTATTGCATCTTGCCTATGCTGCTCGGCCATTGCTTATCCATATATTTATACATTCTTATTCCATCCCTTGAGATTTGTGTGTATTAGGTAGTTGTTGGGGAATTGTTCGATTATTTGTTAGATATTACTGCACTGTCGGAACGAGAAGCACAAGCATTTTGCTACACTTGCATTAACATCTGCTAACCATGTGTATGTGACCAATAACATTTGATTTGATGAAGGGGAGGAGACCGGTTAAAGAAGGATGTTTAAGCCTTGAGACATGGATTGTGGATGTGTGCCATTAAGAGGGTGAATAGACAAAACAAAAGATGTAAGCGCCTTTGAATGGGGTATAGTACTAGGTGCCAGGAGCACCAGTTTGTGTCAAGAACTGCAACGCTGTTGGGTTTTTCACGCTCAACAGTTTCCTGTGTATCAACAATGGTCTACCGCCCAAAGGACATCCAACCAACTTGACAACTGTGGGAAGCATCGGAGACATCATGAGCCAGCATCCCTGTGGAACGCTTTCGACACCTTGTAGAGTCCATGCGAATTGAGGCTGTTTGGAGGGCAGAAGGAGGGTGAGGGGTGCACACTCAATATGTGACCGACTGGCTTGATTGTCTTATGTTACAACATTTGTAATGGATAAAAGTACAAATCAGAGCTAGAAAATGGTATATCATACACTGCAGTTGAGGAACAATGGAAAAGTAATTCTGCATTGAAAGTTGCTAAACTTGTTACCTCACTTTTGAGAAAATGGCCCTTGAATGCTTTGGTACACCTACTGGAGAGCTCTTCTTTGTCTACACCCATTCAGCATGATTCACACCCTTAAAGCTTTAGCACCACCCATCTCCTTAAGGATTCACATGTGAGGCCATGTACTAAACAACCAAAGACTTCAAAACAATGCCTGGTTTATACTACGTGTGTGTTGGTAAATTTTATCTGGAGTGCCAGAGTGTTTTTTATATAACCTTTATTAAACTAGGCAAGTCAGTTAAGAACAAACTCTTATTTACAATGACGGCCTACCGGGGAACAGTGGGTTAACTGCCTTGCTCAGGGGCAGAACAACAAGATTTTTACCTAGTCAGTTAGGGGTTTCGATCCAGCAACCTTTCAGTTACTGGCCCAATGCTCTAACCACTGGGCTACCTGCCAGGTTTAATGATATCTAGCTAACATTAGAATATAACTAGCAATTCAAATGGCTCTGCGATACGAATAATATTACTACACAGATCAAACACCTAATGTTAACTAGTGAGCCAGCCAATGGTTGCCCTTAGTTTGAAGATGTAATCCAGAGACAGGTGCTTTATACAACGGCCTTCTGTTCTCTTTTCGACTATGTCTGCATATTTGCAATCAAACGCCAGAATTTTATCCATCTCCTTAGCTATTATACTCAAATTCCACTCATTTCAAAACTCGTCCTCCAGAAAGTGGAGAGCAACACTATGCAGTTCTACTATGTGATATTTTCCAAAAAAGACATGTTAAAAAGGATTACCTACACATACTGACCAGCTCATGTTATAGACAGAAGTGTACTACATCCGATGTACCAATCCGAACTCATCTCTCGGCATGTCCAGCCCACTCATTATCCCAGTCAATCATTGCTAGCAGGAAGGTTGCTCATTTTTTCCGTGGCTAAACCAACTAGGTTCGTAATTTACCAATTTTATTCGTATTTAGGGCAGAAGAACGTTCACATGTTCTAGAAGGCATTTCTGCCAAAAAAAGCATTTTGATTAACTTCATTGGGATAGGGGGCAGCATTTTCACTTTTGGATGAAAAGCGTGCCCAGAGTAAACTGCCTCCTACTCAGTCCCAGATGCTAATTTATGCATATTATTAGTAGTATTGGATAGAAAACTCTGAAGTTTCTAAAACTGTTTGAATGATGTCTGTGAGTAAAAACCTGAAAGAAAATCCAAACAGGAAGTGGGAAATCTGAGGTTTGAAGTTTTTCAACTCAGCCCCTATTGAAGATACAGTGGGATATTGGTTATGTTGCACTTCCTAAGACTTCCACTAGATGTCAACCGTCTTTAGAACGTTGATTGATTGCTTTTCTACAGACAATGGAATTCTCCGGTTGGAACATTATTGAACATTTATGATAAAAACATCCTAAAGATTGATTCTATACATCGTTTGATATGTTTCTACAACCAGTAATATAACTTTTTGGAATTTTCATCCGACCTTTCCGCTGGAAGTTGCACGCACATTTCGATTTGTTTACCAAACGCCCTAACACAAGGAGGTATATGGACATAAATGATGAACTTTATCGAACAAATCAAACATTAATTGTGGAACTGGGATTCCTGGGAGTGCATTCCGATGAAGATCATCAAAGTGAATATTTATGATGCTATTTCTGACTAATGTTGACTGTGCAACATGACTGTGCAACATGGCGGTTTGGGCTCTGAGCTCCATACTCAGATTATTGCATGGTATGCTTTTTCAGTAAAGTTTTTTTTTAAATCTGATACAGCGGTTGCATTAAGGAGAAGTTTATCTAAAGTTCCATGCATAAAACTTGTATTTTCATCCACATTTATAATGTATTTCTGTAAGTTGATGTGGCTCTCTGCAAAATCACTGCATGTTTTGGAACTACTGAACATAACTCGCCAATGTAAAATGAGATTTTTGGATATAAATATGCACTTTATCGAACAAAACGTACATGTATTGTGTAATATGAAGTCCTATGAGTGTCATCTGATGAAGATCATCAAAGGTTAGTGATTAATTTAATCTCTATTTGTGCTTTTTGTGACTCCTCTCTTTGGCTGGAAAAATGGCTAGGTTTTTCTGTGACTTGGTGGTGACCTAACAATTGTTTGTGGAGCTTTTGCTGTAAAGCATTTTTGAAATCAGACACTGTGGCTGGATTAACAAGAATTGTATCTTGATTTATGAGATTTCTGTTGATTTGTATTTGGTGCCCTGCAATTTCATTGGCTGTTGCGAGGGGTTCCACTACCGCCCCAGACAGGTTAAAAAGTTTACATTCAAATGACTCTCCTGTGAAGTAGTGAAGCTCGACATACGCCTAGCTTCCTGAAAAGAGTCACATATCTGGAAGGTGTCCCTAATGCTTTGTAAATTGATTATAGAAATCAAGTAATAAAAGATTATCAAATGTCATCGTTCTAAGTGTAAAACACTGACTGTGCCTACCTGAAGAAGTTGACCTTGCAGTCCCAGGTCTGGAGCCATTAGTGATATTGCGGGATGAAGGCCTTGTGTCAAGACTTGAGGTGATTTTCAACGTACCAGTTGTGCCGCCAGTCTTGGTCTTGCTGTTCAGAGTCGTACTGGTGGCTGACGTTAACCTGTGTGTGACCCCAGCTGGTTTCTTGGTTTTTGTGGCACTGCTCTTTGAGGTCTTGCTTGGAGCATCAGCCTCAGGGTCAGCCATGCAGGCACCGGGCTGGGGCGGCAAGGGTGGCAGGTCCTTCATTGGGGCTGGGGGAGGGTCCTGAGAGGAATGTTGAGCTCCCCTGTTGGAGGAGTGAGAGCTGGGATGGTCGTGTGGATGGTGGGGTGGGAAACTCCCAGAATCCTCATCAGAGTCCATGTCTGCAGTGATGGAGGGGCAGTCTTCAGTCCCTGGGGGTATGTCTGAATCTGTGGCTGTGTTGAGGGACTCACTAGCAGATGTGGGTGGAGTCTCCTGACCTTGTGGTGAATGTCGATCACTATGAATGACGCTTTGTGGCTTAGCTAGGTCCTGGGAGTGGTCGCTGTTTTCTGATAGTTCTCGCGGGCTACATGTCGCTAGCCCCGGAGACAGATGCTGTTGTTGGTTCTCTGGGGATTTCGGGTGCTTGAATTCACAAGGTGAGACCAGGCAGAGGTCGACGTCATGGGGAACGTCAGGGAGAAGACCCTGAAATCCAGTAAGGCGTTCCTCTGAGCCGTCCCCTGGCGGACGCATGTTATGACATGCCCTCAAAGGTAAGGACATCCCCATTTTGGGGTCAGGATCAGCAAAATGCCCATTAGAGTAGGACCTGTCCATATGGTCTCCCTTGGGTGACTCATCAATAGATGGGAGCACCTGTTCAAAAGACACGGAAAGAGACTCATCAACTTCTGTTGAGTGTGGGGAACCGATTTCAGCAGGCATAGAGGTAATATTAGGGGAGACAGAGTCCGGCAGCATGAAGGGACTCAGTGTCAAAAGGCTTGATTGCTTCTCCTGGGACGATGTAGAGTTCTCTAGGTTCCCCTTCAAGGAGCCTACCTCAGAGTTCCTGCAAGAACCCATGACATGGCAGTCTTCAAACCCAAGGCTAGGCACCCTTCCCCCGAGACTACTGTCCTCACCAGAGCCCTGAGCATCCTCTTCAGGTGATTGGTGGAAAGGGGTATGCCCAGCGCTATTAGGGGCTGAGTCAGCAGGGGAGACCAACTCTAAAGTCTTCTCATCTGAGCTGGCACATGCATCTTGTCCATTTCGCAGGGCCCCATCAAGAAGTCTGTATTCAGTTGGTGTAATATCAAAGTTTACACTGCGGTCACTTTTAGGAGTTTTGGCAAGAGGTGAAGTGGTTCCCAGGGCCTTCTCTGGATTTGGGAGTGTCTCCATGCAGCGGAACTTTTCTGGACTTTCCAAGATGTCTCCCTTCTCTGCATTTTCTCTTGATCCATTCTCTGTTTCAGGTTGCGCCATTCCTTCATTGTTAGCTATAGTGCTCACTGCAATAGCAGTCTTTTTCTCTGACTCTCCATTTTCTGCTCTGAGCTTCTCGAATTCCGCTGTCATGTCTTCAGGCGTTGACATCTTAGAACGATCCGCATCTCCTTCAGAGGCTGAAGCTTTTTGATTCTCTGTCTTTTTACTCGTCTTTGACTTTCCCCCCTTGTTCAATGAGTCTTTCTTGGGGATTGCATCCTTCTTCAAAGTTCCATTCTTGCCTACGTTTTTTTTTGCTTCTGCGTTTCCTAATGAAGGTCCAGCTGTCACTTTTTTGACATCCTTGCTGACAGGTTTTGTTGGTTTCTTCTCATCTGGCTTGATTTCCTTCTTGATCTCTTTCTTTGGATCAGGTTTGACGTCTTTCTTTGGTTTTAGACCAAGAGGTTCTTTCTTAATTGGTTCTCTCTTTTTCTCCACATTCTCATCCTTTTTGGCAACACCTGCAGAGGCTTTCTCATCCCTCTTTTTGACTTCTTTTTTCTCATCCTTTAAAGGTTCCTTCTTTGTCATAAGCTTTTCAGGCTTTGGAAGTCTTTGTTTAGCATCCACATCCTTCAATTTCAACTTCTCATCCCCTTCCTTTTCTTTAGGAGCAATGTCACTTGGGCCTTTGGGCTTGGTCTTCACGTCTTGTTTCCTAAGGTCCCCACGTCCAAGTTTGTCCTTCAGCAAGGCACTGCTAGGTCTGGAGTCCTTGGGAAGGGACTTAAGGCTCTCCCGACTCTCTGCACGTTTTGGTTGTTTATCTGATTTGGATGCTTCAAGGTCCCTAAGGCTCACGGCGGGGTGTTTCAGGAATTCTAAATGCTTTACTTTGTCAAGTCCTTCAAGAATCTTGGCCTGCGGAGTACACCCAGGGAAGAGAACTCGAATGATCTTCTCATGAGTACTGGCAGGATGCCACACCAATAGAGCACAGATGGAGACAAGGCAAGGCAGGGGTATCTCTGAGCCTTTCATGTTAGATCCATTGCCAGGCCAGTTCTTCATCAAAGCCTCAAGCTCTTTACTGCCTTTGACTGGGTTAAGAACATACAGCTCTAGACGACCGACTCCCATCTTTTGGAAAAGTATAACAGGCTCAATGGTGGGTCCATTTGAGCGACTAACAGGCTCTGGATTGATTGTTAGCCTGTCAAGGTGCTGCAACGTGAGTGCCACCTGATCGCAGCTCCGCAGTTCTTTGGGATCACCCTCGAATGACTTCAATCTCTCTGGAGCATTAAGAAAAACTATGCCAATATCAGGAGAAATTAGATTTTTCATCCAGTCCTCATTGATCTGAGAGTCGGCAGATTGTTCATCCTCCAGTTCTACCACTTTCCTTTGGAGAAGACTGTTCACCCCTGGAAGATTGTCAGTACCGATGTGGGTGAGGAGCAAGCAGTCAACTCTGTCCAGATGTCTAACCAGTTTCCAGAAACAGGAGCGTGGATCGGACCCACCGTTGACCAGGATGTTGAAACCGTTAACAGCAAAGAAGGCAGAGTCTCCTCTCCCACCTGGAAATACGTAGCAGCAGGGGCGGGAGAGTTTGAGGAAGCCCACAGTACTGGGGGGCTCCAGCAGCTCAAAAGAAGACTGTGGCTCCAGGGACTCTGAGAGGTATTCTGTGAACTCCTGCAGACCTTCCATTTCAGGTAGCACTGATGGCAGGTTTGTTTTGATGTCAATGAAGTCTTGTAGGTTGTGTTTCTCCAACACTGAGTTCTTCCACACTCCAGTGTTAGGACAACTCAGTGTGAGGCTAGCTTTTTGTGTAGGGTCTGCCGAGCTCAATAACTCTCCAATCTATTCAAAAAGATAGAATGGTTTGATGTAAAATCACTTGACCAGCTTATTAATAATGCTTTGAATTTAGATTAAATCTGTAACTTAGAATATACACTGATTGTACAAAACATTAAGAACATTTGCTATTCCTATGACAAATGTCTGGTATACTCCGTGTATACAGTGCCTTGCGAAAGTATTCGGCCCCCTTGAACTTTGCGACCTTTTGCCACATTTCAGGCTTCAAACAAAGATATAAAACTGTATTTTTTTGTGAAGAATCAACAACAAGTGGGACACAATCATGAAGTGGAACGACATTTATTGGATATTTCAAACTTTTTTAACAAATCAAAAACTGAAAAAAATTATTCAGCCCCCTTAAGTTAATACTTTGTAGCGCCACCTTTTTCTGCGATTACAGCTGTAAGTCGCTTGGGGTATGTCTCTATCAGTTTTGCACATCGAGAGACTGACATTTTTTCCCATTCCTCCTTGCAAGACAGCTCGAGCTCAGTGAGGTTGGATGGAGAGCATTTGTGAACAGCAGTTTTCAGTTCTTTCCACAGATTCTCGATTGGATTCAGGTCTGGACTTTGACTTGGCCATTCTAACACCTGGATATGTTTATTTTTGAACCATTCCATTGTAGATTTTGCTTTTTGTTTTGGATCATTGTCTTGTTGGAAGACAAATCTCCGTCCCAGTCTCAGGTCTTTTGCAGACTCGATCAGGTTTTCTTCCAGAATGGTCCTGTATTTTGCTCCATCCATCTTCCCATCAATTTTAACCATCTTCATTTCAATATTATCGCTTGCACAGTGCTCCTTGGGATGTTTAAAGCTTGGGAAATCTTTTTGTATCCAAATCCGGCTTTAAACTTCTTCACAACAGTATCTCGGACCTGCCTGGTGTGTTCCTTGTTCTTCATGATGCTCTCTGCGCTTTTAACGGACCTCTGAGACTATCACAGTGCAGGTGCATTTATACGGAGACTTGATTACACACAGGTGGATTGTATTTATCATCATTAGTCATTTAGGTCAACATTGGATCATTCAGAGATCCTCACTGAACTTCTGGAGAGAGTTTGCTGCACTGAAAGTAAAGGGGCTGAATAATTTTTCAGTTTTTGATTTGTTAAAAAAAGTTTGAAATATCCAATAAATGTCGTTCCACTTCATGATTGTGTCCCACTTGTTGATTCTTCACAAAAAAAATACAGTTTTATATCTTTATGTTTGAAGCCTGAAATGTGGCAAAAGGTCACAAAGTTCAAGGGGGCCGAATACTTTCGCTAGGCACTGTATTACAGTAAAATAACTCACCTCTTCATCAGCAAATATCTGAATGAAGTCACTGAGAGAGAAACATCCTGTTTGTAAGACCAGGTCTCCTGCCTCTTCGACACATTGTCCAGCAAGAACCAACAACTTGTGGCGAGACACGTCAGATATAAGCCGGCGCACCTAGGGAAATGGAAGGAAAAGTAGTCATGAAATTAAGCTCCATTTAGTAGCCTATACAATTCCAAATAGGGCAATTAGATGTGCTTAGTGTCACTGAAAATACAGATAAACAAGGCCCCTCATTCAAGTTTTTTTTTACGTTTACAGTCTATAATATGATTTAAAAAAAAGGGAACATGGCAAGACAAACCGATCTTCATCTTGATCCAAATTACATGCATACTAGCCAGATCGGATATTTAAAAAAAGGCTGCACACAATTTGTTTTGGTGCCTTAGGCCACAATCAACCCAGATACTGATTTCAATGTATAGCCTACATACAATGTTATTAAGTGATCAATAAAAAAGGATCACGTGTTTTAACATTTTCATGATAAAAAAGGCAGCCCCTCAAACTCCATGGCAATATTCTATTGTTACAAAACTTCTCAAATTCCCACCCCCCCCCCCCCCCTCCATCCTTTCCCAGAGAAAATATTTCAGGAATTACTGTTCACATACTCTTTACAGTACTAAACATACTGCAAACGTTGTTCAGCCATGACATTGAAATAATTCCCAAATTTACCCCCAGATATGCTCATGCAGAATGAGAACGCAAGAGATTATTTCCCCTAATATTGAATGCATTCTGAAATATCGGTGAATTAAGCATCACAAGCATTAGCTGACAAGCACAGGCTGAATGAAGTAGATTGTTAGTTCAAGTGAGGCAGGTTATATTTCATTACAGCAACGACAGGATAGGATTTCCAGTATGAAATGAGCACCAGATGGCAGGGCAAAGAACCGTGTAATGTGATGGCAGTGTGTACTGCAGGTGTCATTTGAGCAATTGGATCCTTTCCATCTCAGGACAAAGCAATTGTTATGCAAAGCAGAGCATACCGTAGTAAATATCTTATTGTCATTCTGAACATAGTTTATTTTCCAGTATTTTAAAATGAATTTGGACTACACAAAATATACCTTGAAACCGAAATAAGACTTCAACACAGAGGTCTGACATTCAACAGTGAGAGATGTAGCCTAATTAAGTCTCACCTCTGAGCAGACCAACTCATGGGATGGGTTCCCCACCACCTTGGTGTCTAGAACGTCTCCACTGTGCTGCAGTGTCCTCTGGCCTATAGGGGAGGAGGGAGAAAGTGGTCAGACACCTGAGAGTGAGGGAAAAGGCTCCAGGGAGGTAGGGGTTAAAACAGAACCTAGCCTGTTCCTTTAGACCTGACAAAAACAAGGGGTACTGGGCAATAGTCTATGCTATATGTGGATAGTTTGGGAATAACAGATCCTGCATCCACCAAAAAGGTTAAAAAGGTTGGGAAAATCAGATGTCAAATATTTTACAGAAAACCGATTAGCAGATGTAGATCACTTCAGCTCAATCAATCAATCAAATCAAATGTATTTATAAAGCCTTTAATCTCTAGTGTAGTCTGTTAGTCTTGACCAGCTCACAGTTAGTCTTGACCACAGCAAGAGAAAGATCCGTGTCAGCATCAGAAACAACCAGTCTATAGAATTGAATGCCTCTGTAAAGCGAGAGAAACAATGCTGCTCCAGGGCTTGATTTGAACTTTTTTAGACACTTATCACCATTTTTCACCATTGAATGATGCAAGGAACCACCTTACAAAACACAACTCATTACCATATTTTTTACCATACAGAATCAGACAATGTAGGCTACACTCTGCCTATTGGCTTCTTTGCATATTCAAGCCTGTCTCAAAATACTACACCCTTTAATGTGCCAAAATGCATTTAGTGGCAAAACACTGTTCTCAAAACCGCACAACATGCACAAGCGTTTATTTTTTGTATATGTGTTTAACCTTCACTTAACTAGGCAAATCAGTTAATTAAAACCTCTACAGGATCGATGGGTCCCCCGCGGGACGGTTAAGCTAACGTTGGCTAATGTGATCAGCATGAGGTTGTAAGTAACAAGAACATTTCCCAGGACACAGACCTATCTGATATTGGCAGAAGGCTTAAAGTATTGTTAATCTAACTGCACTGTCCAATTTACAGTAGCTATTACAGTGAAATAATACCATGCCATTGTTTGAGGACTGAGAGTGCACAGTTATGAACTTGAAAATGTATTAATAAACCAATTAGGCACATTTGGGCAGTCTTGATACAAAAGTTTGAACAGAAATGCAATGGTTCATTGGATCAGTCTAAAACTTTGCACATACACTGCCATCTAGTGGCCAAAATCTAAATTGTGCCTGAGCCGGCATAATACATTATGCCCTTTCTCTTGCATTTCAAAGATGGCACAAAAAAAATGCATGTTTTTTTTTTCTTTGTAATATCTTTTACCAGATCTAATGTGACATATTCTCCTACATTCATTTAACAGTTCTACAAACTTCAAAGTGTTTCCTTTCAAATGGTATCAAGAATACACATATCCTAGCTTCAGGTCATGAGTTACAGGCAGTTAGATTTGGGTATTATATAGTCATTTTAGGCGAAAAATTGGGGGGGGAAGGGGGCGGCTCCATGAACAAATTCTTATTTACAATGACGGACTATCCCCGGCCAAACCCGGACGACTCTGGGCCAATTGTGTGCCGCCCTATGGGACTCACGGCCGGATGTGATATAGCCTGGGTTTCACTTGACAGAGATTAAAATATATCTGTTAGAAATTAAGAAAGCGGGGAGATCTAAAGATGAATCAACTAGCATGGGTTACTAATATGACTAGGATTATGCCTTTGGGTGATGGACAATAAAACAATGAATAAAAACCAATATAACATGAGAAAATATGCAATTGAAACCAGCATTTAAGTGCTAATAAAATAATACATTCAACACTTCTATGGTCGTATTTTGACTTGGATAGGTTACTTTGAAACAGGGTAAGACATGCTTCATAAGACATAAACCGTACAGGGTTTAAACAACTACGTTTATGGTTAAATAGTTTCAAAATGCTGACCGCCTCTGCTCAGATTCAAGGTGGGTGATGTGCGGTGAGCAACAGGCACTGTCCTTCACTCTCAGGTCTTGTGATCATTTGAATGAACCGTCCCTCGAGCACGTCGACAGAATAAAGCCTTTAGACCTTAAATTGTAATTATCCTTCATTATATTTGTCAAACATGACTGGCATTTAGCCCATATTTATGTAATAAAAAACTCAAAGTTTGTCTCCATTTTCTGGCGCCTCATGTTTGGACAATATGCATATCTACTACACTGACATGTAGGCTTTTTTATATTATTCCAATGTTGGCCTCTCTGATCCAATTCTGGTCAGAATAATGATTTTATATATTTTTTTACTTGTCCATTAAAATGTCCAACTTGAATCTATATTCTTCTTGTCCAACAATTGTTTTTGTTTTTTTTACTTTTCCCGGACAAGATGACAACAGTGAATGTCGACCCCTGTGCACAGTTTGAGGCACAGAGCTTTGCATAGCACAAAGATAAACCCTGGGCTTGCAGTGTGACTAACTTTTAGTGCAGGTCTGAAGAGAGAATAGGTTCAAAACAAGGCAAGGCACTGAAACCAGACAGGGCTTAAGCAAAAACCAAAACATGACTTACCAGAAGTTAGAATGTTCTTGGTAAAAGAAAATACATATATACAATAATGCTATAAAACTCAAGAGAAACAAAAAAAGGCAACACTTTTATATCATTTTTTGTTTTAGTCTATATTTGTTTAGAATTCTAGTTATAAGCAGGGTTCAAAAGCTGCAATGCCATGCCGAGGCTATCTAGGCTGAATAAACGACCTGTGAGTCAAAATCCTACTGCATCACATGACAGAATACAGTGGCATTCACTCATGTGCTGCACCCAACAGCATCCCCATTTAACCTACAATTTTCCACACCGAATCCCAATCATTATTAGGGGGTGGGCGTGGGGACTGTTTTGTGCCTGGGGTAGTGGAGCTACATGATCTAAAAGGTGAAATAATCATGGAAGGCCAGCAGAAATCAAGAACTGTGCGTTTATTTATGGGTTCTATAGGTAACACACTGTATGGCTAAAAAGTCTGTGGGAGCGAGAGAAAGGACTGCCAGTGAGATAGTTCTGCTTTGAGTTTTTCCCCTTCTAACCGTATGAACATTTACACTGCAAAAGTTCCGTCATTTACTACACTGTCTGCTACATGAACAACAGCTCAAATGCACATGAACCAAAAGCTCAGTAGATCCAAAAGTGAGTGGACAGTTACCCAAGAAACCCAGCACAGGTCAGGTTGTTGGTGTGGATGGTCCAGCCAGCCAAGAAGGGAGATTTAGAAAGTAATTGTTGCTTGCTGTCGTCACACGTGCTAGCAGGTATTGAACCTCTTATTGAATTACCACCCCGTTAGGGAAGTAACTATGGTATATTAGAACATGGAGATCATAGTGCTCAGTCACTCAATTATCTAGTGAATCAATCATTGACCACTGTCTGGTAACGCCCCCCTGAGTACTGTACATGATTGCGTCCTTATATGAAGATAAGTTGGTCATTGGTTATCGCCAGTCCCCTGAACATCACTGAAGTGCACAGAAGGTAGTTGTGGACAGCATTGAGAAACCAATGCCATTGGCGTATCAACTTCCCACCCTTGTCATTACCCTCGTCAACCCTATTTGCTGTGCTGAAAGAAGAGGAACCATTCTTTCCAGTCACTAGAACGTGTAAAAAAAAAAAAGAAAAAAAAAAGAGATGTGCTCAAAGAGGGCCTCGGCTCCAACCTTGACCCTGGTGTAGAGACGAAACCCAACACGAGAAAGCACTTCCTTCCTGTCAGCTAGTCGAGCTACGGCGTTGCTATGGCAACAGCTGCAGAGGCTATACACAGCCAGAGAACACAATAGCACAAGGAAGCAAAGAATTAAGTTCACACAAATTATCTTAATTCTATTTTGGAATGATTCAACAAGGCCCATGACCAGATCGTGTATATAATGGTCCATCAGTGTGAATCTCACAGAGAACAGATATTAGTTGAATCCATGAATAACTAGAATTATTCAAACAAAAGGCTTCATGACTACCAAGATTCAGGACTACCACAGTCCTTTTCTCCATATGTGCTTCGTGTCTGGTTGAGCCCTGTCCTATCAGAGAAGTGCCCCCTGCAGGGAGAAACTTGAGCGGCACAAAGGCCAGCATCCGACTCCCCACCACGTGAGACTGAGACATTGTGCAAATGAAAACCAGCTAAACTGGACTTAAGGATTACCCTACAACAAAATCCATGCTCCGTTCCCCTGCCCTCTTTGACGTCTCATCTTTGATGGCTCTCTGGGAGTTGGCTCCATTTGCCCCTTGGGGCAGATCCTTCTACTGTCAGGTTCTTAATGTACATACACACATTGCAATGTATCATTCTGTGCGGCTGGAAAAGACAAATCTGAAAGCAGCCTGAAATATTCACAGCGATATGGCTGAAAGGAAACAGAGCTGAATGGTTCCAGTTTCTGCCTTTATTCTTCAACTGGATGAGTCAGACCGCAAAGCAAAGGTAGAACAGATTTGAAATCAGGATTTTGAAAGAGGAATATCTTTAAGATTCTGCCATATTTCTCCTCTGGCTTCCTTCTGAGGTGAATTGTCATTCTTTTTTAAGGTTTGCCATTTGCAGGTCTATCCAAACACACACGGACCACGGCAGGGTAGCCTAGTGGTTAGAGCGTTGGACTAGTAACCGGAAGGTTGCAAGTTCAAATCCCCGAGCTGCCGTTCTGCCCCATAACAGGCAGTTAACCCACTGTTCCTAGGCAGTCATTGAAAATAAGAATTTGTTCTTAACTGACTTGCCTAGTTAAATAAAGGTTTAAAAAAAAATAAAAAAATAAACACGGACCACCCCCTCATCCCATGTGTCTGCAGTTCACGCTCCCTGGATAGAGGGTTTTAATCTGAGCTGTAAATCGCAGAAGGTAAACAGGGCAGCCAGTAAACCCCCCCCAGCTCCAGACCGCAAACATTTAGTTGAACTTTGTGACCCTTTGACTTGGCTGTGCGAATTAAATACATTTTTGGTCGCACTGGTGCAATCTGCACATTCTACATGGTCATCTCAATCAAAATGTATTTTTTTTTAAGGTGAATAAAACCACCCTTACAAAAAATGATTGCAGTTTTGAAACTGCAGTAAAAGTACAGTAACAGCAGTCGACTGTGTGTGACGCTTTGTATATATATATATATTTTTTTTTTAATTGAACCTTTAACTAGGCAAGTCAGTCACAAAGTCTTATTTACAATGACGGCCTAACCGGGGAACAGTGGATTAACTGCCTTGTTCAGGGGCAGACGACAGATTTTTACCTTGTCAGCTCGGGGACTTTATCCATCAACCTTTCGGTTACTGGCCCAACGCTCTAACCACAAGGCTACCTAACTGAAGTGTACTGCAGTAAAAATAAGAAATTACTGCTGTAAAAAAAAAGAAGTGTTATTTTGGACGCAAAATTTGCAGCATACTGCAGTTAGTGGGGCAAAAAAGTATTTAGTCAGCCACCAATTGTGCAAGTTCTCACACTTAAAAAGAGGAGGCCTGTAATTATCATAGGTACACTTCAACTATGACAGACAAAATGAGAAAATAAAATCCAGAAAATCACATTGTAGGATTTTTTATGAATTTATTTGCAAATTATGGTGGAAAATAAGTATTTGGTCAATAACAAAAAAGTTGCTCAATACTTTGTTATATACCCTTTGTTGGCAATGACAGAGGTCAAACGTTTTCTGTAAGTCTTCACAAGGTTTTCACACACTGTTGCTGGTATTTTGGCCCATTCCTCCATGCAGATCTCCTCTAGAGCAGTGATGTTTTGGGGCTGTTGCTGGGCAACACAGACTTTCAACTCCCTCCAAAGATGTTCTATGGGGTTGAGATCTGGAGACTGGCTAGGCCACTCCAGGACCTTGAAATGCTTCTTACGAAGCCCCTCCTTCGTTGCCCGGTCGGTGTGTTTGGGATCATTGTCATGCTGCTGAAAGACCCAGCCACGTTTCATCTTCAATGCCCTTGCTGATGGAAGGAGATTTTCACTCAAAATCTCACGAATCATGGCCCCATTCATTCTTTCCTTTACACTGATCTGTCGTCCTGTTCCCTTTGCAGAAAAACTGCCCAAAGCATGATGTTTCCACCCCCATGCTTCACAGTAGGTATGGTGTTCATTGGATGCAACTCAGCATTCTTTGTCCTCCAAACACAACGAGCTGAGCTTTTACCAAAAAGTTATATTTTGGTTTCATCTGACATCCTCCCAATCTTCTTCTGGATCATCCAAATGCTCTCTAGCAAACTTCAGACGGGCCTGGACATGTACTGGCTTAAGCAGGGGGACACGTCTGGCACTGCAGGATTTGAGTCCCTGGCGGCGTAGTGTGTTACTGATGGTAGGCTTTGTTACTTTGGTCCCAGCTCTCTGCAGGCCATTCACTAGGTCCCCCCCGTGTGGTTCTGGGATTTTTGCTCACCGTTCTTGTGATCATTTTGACCCCACGGGGTGAGATCTTGCGTGGAGCCCCAGATCGAGGGAGATTATCAGTGGTTTTGTATGTCTTCCATTTCCTAATAATTGCTCCCACAGTTGATTTCTTCAAACCAAGCTATTGCAGATTCAGTCTTCCCAGCCTGGTGCAGGTCTACAATTTTGTTTCTGGTGTCCTTTGACAGCTCTTTGGTCTTGGCCATAGTGGAGTTTGGAGTGTGACTGTTTGAGGTTGTGGACAGGTGTCTTTTATACTGATAACAAGTTCAAACAAGTGCCATTAATACAGGTAACGAGTGGAGGACAGATGAGCCTCTTAAATAAGAAGTTACAGGTCTGTGAGAGCCAGAAATCTTGCTTGTTTGAAGGTGACCAAATACTTATTTTCCACCATAATTTGCAAATAAATTCATTAAAAATCCTACAATGTGATTTTCTGGATTTTTTTTCTCATTTTGTCTGTCATAGTGTACCTATGATGAAAATTACAGGCCTCATCTTTTTAAGTGGTAGAACTTGCACAATTGGTGGCTGACTAAATACTTTTGTCCCACTGTACAAGGGGTACCGGTACAGGGTCAATGTACAGAGGCCCCGATTAGTCGAGGTAATTGTACAGTGGCAAGAAAAGGTATGTGAACCATTTGGAATTACCTGGATTTCTGCATAAAACGTGATCTTCATCTAAGTCACAACAATAGACATTCACAGTGTAGGTTGAACCCCTAGGCTAATGACTTCTCCAAAAGCTAATTGGAGTCAGAAGCCAGCTAACCTGGAGTCCCATCAATGAGCTGCCTTGCCCTATAAAAAAATATAAAAATCAAATTTTGAGTTTGCGATTCACAAGAAGCATTGCCTGATGTGAACCACGCCTCGAACAAAAGAGATCAGAAGACCTAAGATTACGCATTTTTGGCTTGCATAAAGCTGGAAAGAGTTACAAAAGTATCTCTAAAAGCCTCGATGTTAATCAGTCCACAGTAAGGCAAATTGTCTATAAATGGAGAAAGTTCATTAAGACCTTTAGACAGGTCATCATTCACAAGGCCGCAGGGCCAGATGGATTACCAGGACGTGTACTGCGAGCATGCGCTGACCAACTGGCAAGTGTCTTCACTGACATTTTCAACCTCTCCCTGTCCAAGTCTGTAATACCAACATGTTTTAAGCAGACCACCATGGAACATGTTAGTTTGTTGGTGATGTGGACACCAAGAAACTTGAAGCTCTCAACCTTCTCCAATACAGCCCCGTCGATGAGAATGGGGGCATGCTCAGTCCTCTTTTTCCAGTAGTCCACAATCATCTCATTTGTCTTGATCACGTTGAGGGAGAGGTTGTCCTTGCACCACACAGTCAGGTCTCTGACCCTCTCCCTATAAGCTGTCTTGTCGTTGTCGGTGATCAGGTCTGCCACGGTTGTCATTGGCAAACTTAAATGATGGTGTTGGAGTTGTGCCTGGCCGTGCAGTCATGAATGAACAGGGAGTACAGGAGGGGACTGAGGACGCACCCCTGAGGGGCCCCCGTGTTGAGGATCAGCGTGGCGGATATGTTGTTACATACCCTTACCACCTGGGGGCGGCCCGTCAGGAAGTCCAGGATCCAGTTGCAGAGAAAGGTGTTTAGTCCCAAGGTGCTTAGCGATGAGCTTTGAGGGCACTTGGTGTTGAACGTTGAGCTGTAGTCAATCGACAGCATTCTCACATAGGTGTTCCTTTTGTCCAGGTGGGAAAGGGCAGTATGGAGTGCAATAGAGATGGCATCATCTGTGAATCTGTCTAGGGTTTCTGGGATAATGGTGTTGATGTGAGCCATGACCAGCCAATTATAAGCACTTCATGGCTACAGACGTGAGTGCTATGGGTCGGTAGTCATTTAGGCAGGTTATGTTGGTGTTCTTGGGCAGAGGGACTATGGTGATCTGCTTGAAACATGTTGGTATTACAGACTCAGGGAAAGGTTGAAAATGTCAGTGAAGACACTTGCCAGTTGGTCAGCACATGCTTGGAGTACACATCATGGTAATCTGTCTGGCCCTGTGGCCTTGTGAATGCTGACCTGTTTAAAGGTCTTACATCGGCTGCAGAGAGCGTGGTCATCCGGAACAGCTGATGCTCTCATGCATGTTTCAGTGTTACTTGCCTCAAAGGAGCATAGAAGTAATTTAGCCCATCATTGCTTATTAGTAAATAAATAGGTCTGTAAAAAAAGACTAATTAAAATAATATTTAATTATTCAATAAGGTTATTCTGGCTCGGAGGCCTATAATGCGCTAATGTTCTGTCAAATGGATAATGTGCCAATCCTCTCCAAAATGGCATGGTACAATTTGGAATCTGATAAATAGGCTATGGACATGTTGCATGTATTTACCTATATTTTAATGATTGTCAATTTCATCTTCATACGATTGCATAACTGTCTCTCTCCCCTTCATACTTTCCTTGTCAATTCACCAAGGTAGGCCTAGTTTTCTTTATACGTTTTAAGGAAAGGAGAAATATTTGCTTGTGTCTGACATACGTTGGTGTATTTGATTGACAGGTCCTTTTATGGTGGTGTGTGAGTTTGCTGATTCTAAAGTAGCTTGTCTGGACGCCATCTCTTTAATAAGAATCAAATGCTCCTGTCATGATTTAACTTTTTAAAAGGCCTATTTTCATTAAAGACCCTCGCTCTTGTTTATGATGCTGTTCACACAAACTGCAAAATATCATCCTGTCACAATTCGTCAATTATTCATATTTTTTTTAACGTGAAAATAAGCTGTTGACCAATAGAAATTGTTATCTGGGACACTGCCACAGAGGTCTGTGGGCTCATTGGGTAAATTAATTAATTTCTCTGCCTGTTTTTTTACATTTGCAAAGCATCAGTGCAGAAAGATGTCAATTTAGCCAATGTGATCACATCACACCAGAGTTACATGTTGCTCTCATCAAACTTCCCCACCAGTTTATTGCCAACACTGTAGCCTATTTTATAGCTATTCAGCAAGCAAGAAGTTCAAATCGATGTTTCTCTCCTCGAAAGTTTCAAACTACATTGCGGTTCATATACAGTGCAATCAGAAAGTATTCAGTCCCCTTGACTTTTTCCACATTTTGTTAGATTACAGCCTTATTCTAAAAAAAATATTTGTTCCCCTCAATCTACATACAATACCCCATAATGACAAAGCTAATACAGGTTTTTTGAAAATGTTGCTAATTTATTAAATTAAACTGAAATATTACATCTACCCTTTCTCAGTACTTTGTTGAAGAATCTCCACAGAGGAACTCTTAAGCTCTGTCAGTGACCATCGGGTTCTTAGTCACCTCCCTGACCAAGGCCCTTCTCACCCGATTGCTCAGTTTGGCAGGGCGGCCAGCTATTTGGTGGTTCCAAACTTCTTCCATTTAAGAATGATGGAAGCCACTGTGTTCTTGGGGACCTGCGGAGGTATACAGACAATTCCTTCGACCTCATTGTATGGGTTTTGCTCTGACATGCACTGTCAGCTGTGGGACCTTATATAGACAGGTGTGTGCCTTTCCAAATCAATTGAATTTACCACAGGTGGACTCCAATCAAGTTGTAGAAATATCTCAAGGATGATCAATGGAAACCGGATGCAACGGAGCTCAATTTTGAGTCTCATAGTAAAGCGTCTGAATAATTATGTAAATAAGGAATTTCTGTTTTACATTTTTAATAAATTTGCAAAATATCTAAAAACCTGCTTTCGCATTTGTCATTATGGGGTATTGTGTAGATTGCTGAGGATTATTTTTAAAATCCATTTTAGAATAAGGCTGTAACGTTGCAAAAAGTCAAGGGGTCTGAATACTTTCTGAATGCACTGTGTATTGGCTTCTCATTCAAACTAGAGAGAGGGGAGAAGAGATAGGCCAGCGGAGTTGCCAGGTGCCGGCTTTGTGTTTGTTCTCTTGTTAAATGGAGTGCGACTGAATGAAACATAGCCAAACGCCTTTCATGAGTCCTCATATAGGATGCATAAGCTTATATCTTAATATTTTCAGCAGCATATACATTTTCCAGTAGTATATAATTTCTCTCATTACTGTGTCCTCTAGCCACTGAACAACATATTGCCACAGAGAATGACGTTCAGCAGCATTAGTGACGTTTTGCGAATTGTTTGATAAAGTCTGGGGGGGGGGGGGTTGTTGTTGTTGCAGAACACACATTTATTTATAAACATTATATAAACATTCAGCATCTGACAAGAGTGCATGAAAACAAACTATTTTAATGTGCTCTGATTTTATGATCCAACAAAGAAATTGCACATATTTTAAGGGATATTTGAAAACACAATGGTCAAATCAGTGTTGATTTCCATGACACCTATAAGACTACACAATCAAACCAAAACGAGTGTCTAATTCACAACTCAATTTCATCATAGAAAGCTATTATTCAAAGCCAATTTAAACAAGTTGAATTGTCTGCTTTCACCAAAGCAATCGGATTTAAAAAGGTGCACTATGCAGAAATCACTCCGACATTTCCTGGTTGCTAAAATGTTTACTGTTTCGGTTAATATGACAAAACAAGTAAATATAGTGTATAGAGAATAATTGTACCAACTGAACTGCTGTGAAATAGCTCTTCCATAACCAAAAATATTGTATTTTCAGCTGTTTGAAGCTGGTGTACAAAACCGAAAGTAAAAGACGCAAAAACAAAACGTAAGAATGGGAAGCATAGAAATAGTGCACTTATAACAGCTCTACTACCGCTTCTTTGACTTGCTTGCAATGACAGATCTATAACTCACATTTCTATCTGAATTTGGTCAGGTGGCCCAGAAAGTTACATATTGCAGCTTTAATGCCAGTGAAATACATTACCCTGTTTTCATCACAAAGAATCCAGAGCGGACTGCTTGAAGGACATTAGTAGTAGTCTTAATCTTGCTAAAATAAAAAGGTCAAATTCTTTTAACAGGGAGAATATATACAATAAAATACTGGGCTTCAGACTGGATTATCCATGAGAACTGACTCAAATAAGGACATTTTTGGCACTGTCCTCGGAGTTCATACGAAGGGAATTGGATGTGTACTACCAAACAGTTGCATTCACAGTATGTATATGCAATGTGGCAGTAGTACATACCAATACGTCCTAAGTCATGAAAGGATTTACAGTAATAACCACTTAATGAACATGACAAATTAAATAATAAAAGCAGCTCTGATAAAAAACAAAATCCCATTGAAAACACAGGTAACTGCCCAAATAAAGGAAACTCCAACAGTGTTTTAATAGGGTGTTGTGGCACCACGAGCCACCAGCTTCAAAGCACCGTGGCATGAATTTGACAAGTGTCTGGAACTCAATTGGAGGGATGCGACACTATTCTTCCACAAGCAATTCCATCATTGGGTGTTTTGTTGATGGTGGTGGAAAACGCTGTCCCAGATGCCGCTCAAGAATCTCCCATAAGTGTTCAATTGAGATCTTGTGACAAACACACAGACACACCACTTAAACAGCCTACGCTCCTTTGAGACCCTTCTTTCAGACACTGACATCTCTTCTTCTAGCCATGGTAGCTGAATAATGGGCAACGGGGCATTTTTATACATGACTAAGCATGATGGGATGTTAATTGCTTAATTAACTCAGGAACCACACGTGTTGAAGCACCTGCTTTCAATATACTTGGTAAAACACATTAGACTTGTCTGCTTCCACCAAAGCAATCACATTGGTGAAACCTCAAATTCCAAATGCCCTAGCTGTTTATTTTTTTTTTGGGGGGGGGGGGTTGCGACCAAATCATGGACTGGTGCCACCAGGGGAAAATGTCAGCCGGGAGCCCTGCCCACTGTAACAGGAGACAGTCAGCCGGGAGCCCTGCCCACTGTAACAGGAGACAGTCAGCCGGGAGCCCTGCCCACTGTAACAGGAGACAGTCAGCCGGGAGCCCTGCCCACTGTAACATGAGACAGTCAGCCGGGAGCCCTGCCCACTAACACGAGACAGTCAGCCGGGAGCCCTGCCCACTAACACGAGACAGTCAGCCGGGAGCCCTGCCCACTGTAACAGGAGACAGTCAGCCGGGAGCCCTGCCCACTAACAGGAGACAGTCAGCCGGGAGCCCTGCCCACTAACAGGAGACAGTGAGCCTCAAGGGTAGAAGTCCACTTTTCCAAAACATATATCTATCAGTATCATATTCATTAGCTTACAGCTATAGAGTAGCCTAATTACTAAAACTGTCACTCTGTTTGGTAACTTTCCTACAATATACTGTATATTCTAACTTATTTGTATTAGGTATTTGTCATGAATTAGCCCATTCTGGATAAGGTTATACTGTAGGCCTGTGAAATGAGAGCAAGGCAAGGCACTGTGTGGCACACCATGTGCCCCCTGATGACTGTCATGCGCCCCCATCCTGCACCACCCTGCCCAGTAGCACTCCTCTAGTGTAAACACACACACAAGCTCTGACGCCCCACATTCCTCAACAGCTGGCCTGCCATTAGTCAGTCAGCCTGCTGCCCGGGAGAGGCTCTGCAGCACAGATTCCATAGTGGAGCACTGCAGTAACATAGTATTCCTTTTACAGAGCTGCGATAGCCTGAGCTAGCATGAAAGTGAAAGTGTGGATGTATTGCAGGTGCTGGGGGTGTGACACACAGATTGTGAATGGGAGAGACCTGAAGGTTGGGCGAGGTAGTTCTTGACACTGGAGGAGGAAGTTGTCCCGAGGATAAACAAATGTTCTGGTGACTGAGGGAAGATGGGCTTCAGGGCGAGGATGGTGCAAGCTGTGGCAAACTATTTTCAGCTGTGATGTCACACACTCTCTCCTCCTCCCACTCTCCCTGGGATTTCTCTCTCTGCTTTCCATCAACCAACGCGTCTCATTCCTCTGTCCTCCCCACTAACTCTCCACGCAAACGACACTGCAAAGATACAAATAACAGTCGGAAGGAGCTACTCTGCTGAAGTTGCATTGTTGAGGTGTAAAAGGAAGAACACTTGAGGCCCAATAAGATTGTCTCCAGAGTACAGGTCTAATTGCAGTATTTCTACGGCTATAGTCTGGTGTGTGTGGCATTTAAGTTATTCTACAAGCAGACAAAAAAGGGAGGTTGCTTGTTGGCCTCTGGATCTCACAGGAGCGTTCTCACCTTGAGAAAGCTGACATTTCCAGGCGTCACTATACAGAGCAAACATGAGAATACGACATCTGGCTATGCAAGACAACTCCTGCTGTAACTAGGGTGGGTCGCTATCTGGGCTTTGGAAAACATCACTTAGCTTAAATTATCAACTGACCTGACATGAAGAAACAGCCAGCTGGCCACTGGTAGTGGACAGCACCCGTTACCACCCATGGCATTGCATACACCATCCCAGCCAGTCAAATAAAACAGACATGAGTCAATCATTAGCGGCAGATGGGCAGATAACTAAGGGCACACGCTTTCTGCCTTGACCAAGGCTGGTGATACTCTGCTAGATTTCTCAAGTAGATGTTTGGCTGAGGAGAAGACAAAACAAGTATTTTCTCAGTCAATTCTAGAATTTTTCCAGATGTATTGTCGATTATCTGGATGGTAAATAAATAAATAGCCCACTCATCTGAAAAGTTCAGTCTATCCGAATGAAGCTTTTCAGTGGGGCTGAATTGAAAGACGCTGGCAGAGCAACCAGATGTAAAAGATGGAGTTATCACGGGAGATAAAATCTCGTGGGGAAGCGAGCTCCATCTCCACTCGAGTGTGAAGACGCTGGGCAAGTGTAAACTCGCTGGTGTTTGCCAGACTGAGCAGACCCTGACCAGCCGAGCCAGTCAAACTTTCTAATCCACAAGCGGCTTGCAGCCCCCAGCTAACGGCTGCCACAGCCTCTCCGCACGCAAACCCCAAGTCCAAGGGTACTGCCGTGTTGCTAACCACTGTGACCCAGCATGCCAACAGCAGGGAGGGAGACACACACCTAACAGGGGTCAATAATAGAATGCGAAATGGATTGTAAGCTATAGAGTAATGTAAGGAGGTTCCAATGGCTCAGTTTGTTGGAGCATGGCAGAATGGATATTCACATTCAAAGCAACTCTTGTACTATTTAGAATGGTTGACTAATTTATGCTTATGGCATCTTCTCTAAGAACTGTGACTGTCATGAGATGTAACAATGTGTTTCACAGAAAATTAGTAAAGCTTTTTTTTGCTTTTCATCATGTGTCTTTGCTCAATTTCACAGCTGTCGAGTTTGAAAAGTGGGTCATAAACCGCATTCACAAAGATAT
Source organism: Oncorhynchus mykiss (assembly GCF_013265735.2). NCBI lineage: Eukaryota > Metazoa > Chordata > Actinopteri > Salmoniformes > Salmonidae > Oncorhynchus > Oncorhynchus mykiss. The sequence continues at coordinate 57,398,172 of NC_048569.1, read as the reverse complement.
TCAATGTAACTCATTGAATGAACTTTGATAAAGAGCCAGACAACATAATGAAAATAATAGCAGGCGTACAAGTAAGGGTCAATATTTGGACAGGATAAATAATGGCATTGTTTAGATCAATAGCTCTTCAGACATTTGGCAGCTCACGGATAGATCTGGCATTGAATGAACAACGGAGATTGAACATCAGGATGCACAATGCAAAGGTCAAAGAGAATGGTGAGATTTTTTAAGACCTAGGTAGAATGATGTAGCATTAATTAGCTATGTCAACAGGAGTTGGCATTTCACGGTAACGATTAGTGGCAGCTCAAACAGGCTCTATGTGGAACTATTACATGCCTTTGCTGAAACACGCCACCGTGTTTGCTTTTTGCTCATGATGGAATTTTCCACCCTATCGGTGACACAATGAAAGCACCGGAACGGCAGCGACAAGACTTCTAGTTCCTATGAGCGATTCGAGCTGAAATGCAATGAACTGGGCCTGGCAGAAAGCTAAACTCATAGTAAACGGAGTATAGAGGGGGCGAATCTATGACAACATACTGGACAATATCTATGTTCAGAAGAGAGCCAGGTTTGACCAATTTGGTGTACTTAATTGCCTTGGCTCAGTGGACCGCAAAAAAAACTGAAACTATTTCACAACACCAGCAAACGAGAGCCTGTCAAAATATTCCAAGTACAGTTCACAAATGGTATGACACAAATCACCTGGGCAGCTCCTCAGCTTTTTGTTCCAGCATGACCTGACACAGACTGTCGCAAGTTACTGTAGCGGGTCCTCACTATACCAACCACAACATGAACCATTAAGATGTAATTTTCTGCGTTGAAACGGATAAAGACAGTCGAAACCGAGCCGATCAAGGACGACGGATCCCTTGCCATGATCACCATTGTGTCTAGAGACTTTTAATACAGAGGGCCAAAAGGGAGGGGTTTCACAGCTCAGTCACTGATGTTTTTACCCAGAAGGATAGACGGATGAAAAAAGCTCCTTACCTTTTATTTCTTCCGAGAAGAAGGCAGAGTGTCGAGACACAAAGAGCTTGAGCTGCTCGTCCAGGTTACAGAATGTCAGGTCCACATCCCATGAGCGGATGCCTGTGAAAACAAACACACACACACACACACACACACACACCAGGGTGGTTAGGAGAACACTCAATACTCAAGTCAACAGCATGTAATTAGCCAGAGCTGGAAGTAGAACGTGCCCAGGCTCAGAGTTGCTTCATAATAACATACAGACATAACATAGCTCTCTGCCATTTTACAACCCGATTATTGGACAACACAGCCTAGTTGAATTACATCGTTGAGGTTTGTGTTAATGTCGGTCAGGCTAAGGGATTGTTTTTAGAGGAGAAAAGGGAAAGGATTCAAACTGAAACTACAACTGGGGAAGCAAAGACTTCAGGGATGGGCTGAGAGACTAACTCACAGACAACATGGAAAATGCTACTTGTGTACCGGTAATGAAATTACAAACATATTTTGAGTTGAAGCTGCAATATGTAACTTTTTGGGCTACACCAGCGTCAAACAGCTGAAAATCCAATATTTTTGGTTATGGAAAATATATTTCACAGCTGGATTAGGTGGTACAATGATTCTCTACACAATGACTGCTTGTTTAGTCACAAACGGAACTATTTGAATTTTAGCAACTAGGAAATGGCGGACAATTTCTGCATATTGCACCTTTAATAAGTAACTCACATACAGTAAACAATATAATAGGTTATGGCTCTGTCACTGTTGGAGGTACTTTTTGTAACGTCAACATGCTATAAATACCATGCAGCTAATAAGTGAACGGAGGCCTCAAATTCCTAGACTCAATGACATAGCAGAAGTACAATAACATTATGTAAAAATAGACTAAAACCAATAAAATGACAAAGACATGAACTAAGAGTATGACAAATGGATAATAAGACAGAATATAATGTATACATTTCATCTACAATTTTGCTGCAATTAAGCTATATAGCATATACTGCCTGAAAATGTATACAAAGGGTATGTCTGTCATGTCTAATGTGGTACACGGGTGCAGTGTCAAATTCAAAATGGGAGGGCACAGAATTCATATGGTCCATATGACGTGCCCTGCATGACAAGAGAGCTACACTGCAGTAAAGGGATTGGCCATTTAAGGGCTTAAGCATTGCATGTGGTGATGACATAAACTAACAGTGGGAGGGCAATATCAGATTCAACTCTACTAGAAAAAGTAATGCATGCTAAACAGCGAAGTAGACCCTGGTGAGCAAATTGACAGACTTCTAATTTAACAATCTAAATATTGTAATGAAGACATACTGCAGGCCTATTTGAACACAAAGGGCAAAAGACAAAAAAATGCATTCCCCTGCCTATACGACCATATGTATGATGAAACATTGCAGAGAGAAGATCTGCTTTTGAATTCGCTCACCATAGTGAAGATCAAGAGGGACAATGACAAAGCAAGAGGAAGCAGCCTCCCCTTCTGTCTGGCTGGGACAAATTTAGCTCCGACCTCATCGGCACATGTTATTTTTATTACTTCTCCAAAAACAGAAAAAAGCAGTAGAATATTTTTTTTAAACACTGCAAGGCAGCCCACTAGTCTCCCGAGAGGACAGTATCTCCTCAACAAATTGTATTCATTGCTCAGTTCCTGGCATGAACATTTTAACAAAAAAAAGGTGAGAGACCACTGGCCTAGGGACCAAGCCCAAGGTTGTTTCATCTCATTCTGGAACTACTAAATGAAGATGGGACGATATCTATAAAAGTCATTATTATACTCTGTGGCACTATTGTTAGGCTACTGCTGAACTGTTTGGCAAATTACATACTTATTTTCCACCATCATTTACAAATAAATTAATTAAAATCCTACAATATGATTTTCTGGATTTATTTTTCTAATTTTGTCTGTCATAGTTGAAGTGTACCTATGATGAAAATTACAGGCCTCTCATCTTTTTAAGTGGGAGAACTTGCACAATTGGTGGCTGACTAAATACTTTTTTTGCCCCACTGTATAACAATTCCTAGTTTCTAGACTGAAAAGACTGAAGCAAATGTCTCAGAATAGCACCCAGGCTAGGGAAGAACATGGATCTGGGCATTACTTTACTTCCGTATAACCTCAACAGACAAACATCTTTGTCTGGCAGTGATTTGGAACTTGCATTGAAAAGATCTAGCCATTTGTCCTGATTTGCATGCACATTCTAAGTGAAATGAATTGATTCAAAAGGAAAACAGTACTAAAAAGGGTCTTACTGGACTCACCAGCTCCAGCTTTCTCTTGTTATGCACTTTACAGGGAACACATGACTGGCTCAACTGTTCTGGGGATCTACGGTAAGTTTCAAGGTAAAATAATGTGAAATGGAGAACGCAATCTGCTTTATCTCCTAACGTATTGCACAAGTTGACAGCAGGGATTAACTTAAAAAGTTGCTACAAATATTCAAAATCATTGAAAAACTTCCCCCAAAAAATTGTTGGCGGTAGGGCCGGGCGATATATATCGTGTGACGATAGAGAATAATATTAAACGATAGATGTTTTTCTATCGTTAATTTCGTTGTGTTGCAAATCACACTCTTTCCGGCAATATTGTTTGGCAATTGGAAGTCGCTTTGCAACACAAACAAACATGGAGAGAACGCGAAACAGAGCACGGAGACCATACCTAAAAGAAGGTCTACTTCGGTCGCATGGACGTGGTTTGGGTATGAAAAGTCTGACACGGACCAGAAAACCGTCCTTTGCAAAATATGCCGCAGGCCGGTCCTAACAACAGGCTCAAACACCACTAACCTCTTACCACCTACGCAAGAATCACGTGAAACAGTACGGAGAGAGTCTACGGATGAGACCCAAAAAAGTACAGTCGAGTGCTCAAAACAAACCCCGGACTCAGACGTTGCAAGAGGCTTTTGCCCGCAGCACGCCATATGGCAAACAATTACGAAGATGGAAGGAGAACAGCTGCAGTTACAACTTGCATCTGCAAAGACATGGCCCCAATTTACACGGTCGAGAAACAGGGGGCTTCGTGAGTTGGTGCAAACACTCAACCCAAGGGGCCAAATGCAAATACCTTTTATTTGTTGAGTATAATTCAAAATATAATAAGAAATAAGCCTTCACATGTGGTCATTTTATATAAACTATTTATTCATTGAATTTACAGAAAATGTGTATTTCGTGATATGTATCATTATATGAAATGACCTATATCAGGATATAAGATTTTGACCACATCGCCAAGCCCTATTTGATGGTATTGAAAAACCATACCATGGCTTTTTCCAAATACCCCGGTATACCTACTGCTCAAGCCTGCATACCGCCGCAACTGATTCATAGATGACGCAATCGCTATTGCACTCCATACTGCCCTTTCCCACCTGGACAAAAGGAACCCCTACATGAGAATGCTGTTCATTGACTACAGCTCAGTGATCATCACCATAGTGCCCTCCAAGCTCATCACTAAGCTAAGGACCCAGGGATTAAACAACTCCCTCTGCAACTGGATTCAGGACTTCCTGATGGGCCGCACATCCACCACATGGGTGCATGCTTAGTCCCCTCCTGTACTCCCTGTTCACCCACAACTATATGGCCGGGCACAACTCCAACACCATCATTAAGTTTGCAGAAGGCACGACTGTGGTGGGCCTAATCACCGACGACGAGACAGCCTACAGGGAGGAGCTCAGAGACCTGGCAGTGTGGTGCCAGGACAACAACTTCTCCTTCAACGTCAGCAAGCCAAAAGGAGTTAATCGTGGACTGCAGGAAACAGAGGGAAGAGCACGCCCCCATTCACATCAACGGGGCTGTATTGGAGCGGTATGAGAGCTTCAAGTTCCTCTGTGTCCACATCACTAAGAACCTATCATAGGGCTGAGTGATATGGCCCCCCCCCCCCAAAAAAAAAAAATTGGGGCACGTTTTCTCTTAGCTACTTCATGTAGCTAACATTCTTGCTTTGTGTATTCCTCTTTAATTTAGAAGATACTGTTGCAAAAACATGCTGATTTAGGTCTAAACCATCACTAGTATTATCAGACTGTATAGCTAATTATGTTTGCTCTTACTCAGTACATTTATTAGCTAGCTAGCGATTAGCATTAGCAGCTAACAATTAGCAGCTAACAAGATTTAGGAACAACTTGCTAAGAAAATAAACTAGCTGTTTGCAGATGTAAGAAACACAAACTAATAGTGTAATTATAAAAACGTTAACGTAAACTGACTCACTTTTGTACATTGCCTTGGTCCGTAAAATTGACCTAATTTTAGCGCCCCAAAAACGTAATACTTCCAGATCAATTGTAATGTCAATACCATTGTAAAGCACAACTTCTCCCATTTCCAACAGAATCAATTACATGAACCCCACGCTGCCCGTTTCTGCATGATTCAAGAAGACAATGAGCCCCGTCGGGTCTTTTTAAAAATGGCGGGTGGGAACGGGAAACAAACGCGTGATAGTGAGAAGGAGAGATGTGTGGGAACATTGCTTTTTTTCACTCGATCTGTCCAACTTATTCCCTTATGGCCTCTAAAATGTAAATAAAACACTATAAAGAGTTGATGTGTCATTACATACTTATTTGAAGGTTTTGAATGGGGTTTTTAGGGCGGTGCTAAAGTGATCTTAGAAGTAAACAGTGGCTTTGAGAATGATGATCGCATGCAATGATGACGCAAAAAAATGACTAGGTATCCCCCCTTACCCCCGTCACTGTCCATTTCTTGTTTTTAAACTATGAGAGAAGTGCTACACCTGGTGGAGAGATTGTAAGACAGAAATAGTTGCTTTATGCGTGCTGTACGTTGCGCCATGACACGTCACGATGTAACGGAGGGTCAGTTCTCAACTTTACTCCAATACTATAGAGCCATTACCATGTCGATCAACTCTTGAATAGAAACGTAGTTCACACCCCAGATTTTGAAGTCAACACAGTCGCTACAGTCCCATTAGTTTTCTTTGTAGCCTCATTTGAATGTTGCGATTGCGCACATTTGTACGGAATGGGGTGAGTTTACGTTAGTGGATTTATATTAAGAAGCAAAGTAAAAACAGCGTTGTTGTCATCAACATTGTTGCATGTGCTGCATTGACCATGCAGACTGAACGCACGTGTCTCGTGGTCGAGGAACAACAAATGAGCTCCTTGAGTGAAAGGTCTGTGTGGAAAGCGGCATTGAGAGAGAGTGGCGAGAGAGGACTCAAGTAACGAACTATAAAAATGGACGTTACACACCGCGTATAAGATAACAAACCAAACATTCAAATACCGTTATAGAAGGTAAAGTAAAAACCCAAACTGGTCCGTGCATCAATAACAGTATATCGTAAAAAAAGGTATACTGCTCAGCCCTAACCCATCATGAGCCAAACACACCAACATAATCTTGAAGAGGGCACGACAACGCCACTTCCTCCCTCAAGAGGCTGAAAAGTTTTGTCATGGGCCCTCAGATCCTCAAAAAGTTACACAGCTGCACCATTGAGAGCATCTTGACTGGCTGCATCGCCACTTGGTATGGCAACTGCTTGGCATCCGACCGCAATGCGCTAGAGGGTAGTGCGTACTGTCCAGTGCATCAATTAGTACATCCTGCAATCCAGGACCTCTATACCAGGTGGTGTCAGAGGAAAGCCCTAAAAATTGTCAAACAGCTTCTACCTCCAAACCATAAGACTGCTGAACAGTTAATTAAATGGATACCCAGACTATTTCCATTGAGCACCTTTTTTTTTGCACTGACATTCTTGCACTGGCTCCATGCACAATCACTGGACCTTACACACACACACAAACAAACTAGGGCGGGACGATACATTTAATGAAGTCGAATAAATGTTTTTGCACGGTTTTGTTTCTTTTGTTTCTATGAGCGTTTATGGCCGCTTGTTCTCATGTTGTCTTTTTGGTCTCGTCTCCTTCTGTGCTGTGTGCACCTTCCCATTTACACCAGAGATCTGTATGTAATGACGAGATGATCATCCTAATAGAATATCATCCTAGGACCATGCCTCAGGACTACCTGGCCTGATGACTCCTTGCTGTCCCCAGTCCACCTGGTCGTGCTGCTGCTGCTCCAGTTTCAACTGACTTGTTCACCAGACGTGCTACCTTGTCCCGGACCTGCTGTTTTTAACCCTCTCACCACCGCACCTGCTGTCTAACTGAATGATCGGCTATGAAAAGCCAACTGACATTTTCTCCTGAGGTGCTGACCTGTTGCACCCTCTACAACCACTGATTAGTATTTGACACTGCCGGTCATCTATGAACGTTTGAACATCTTGGCCATATTCTGTTATAATCTCCAGCCGGCACAGCCAGAAGGACTGGTCACCCAATTTCAATTGATAATAATGGGAGTCGTTGTCCCAAAGAAGGGAAGAAAGGCGACAAGCTGAGGTTCAAAATAAGCCCATAGAAACACATAGGGCTTATTTTGGCGAGACTGAAACCTTGCTTCGCCTCTTCCTCTCTCTTTACTAGGGCCATCCCAGACTAAAAAATAATTTGGTAGAACAAGAGTATTCTGTTTTTTCGAACAATTGAAATATGAGATAGATGAGATATGTCTGTCTCGGTCGGTCGGTCGGTCGACACAAAGGTTTTTCTTGATTTTTACTCTTTTCTACACTGTAGAATAATAGTGAAGATATCAAAACTATGAAATAACACATATGAACTCATGTAGTAACCAAAAATAGCCAACCTTTTGCCTTGATAGCTTTGCACACTTGGCATTCTCTCAACCAGCTTCACCTGGAATGCTTTTACAACAGTCTTGAAGGAGTTCCCACATATGCTGAGTACTTGTTGGCTGCTTTTCCTTCACTCTGCGGTCCGACAAATCCGAAACCATCTCAATTTGGTTGAGGTCGGGGGATTGTGCAGGCCAGGTCATCTGATATACCTAATGTATAATTTTTTCCCCTTTAACGAGTCCAACGTGAAGGACACACTGCTTTCCCGGGAACAGGCCCAAATCCCAGTCATTTGCGTGAAGACGGAGAAAAAGAGGATGGAGGTCGGGCTTCTGAGAATTCATAGGCGATCGAATAAACCCCCACTGCTTTCCATTCTACTAGCTAACATGCAATCATTGGAAAATAAAATCGACGACCTACGAGGAAGATTAAACGACCAACCGGACATTAAAAACTGTAATATCTTATGCTTCACGGAGTCGTGGCTGAACGACAACATCATCAACATATCAGCTGGCTGGTAAAACAGCCCTTACACAGCCTGGAGGTATGTTGGGTCATTGTCCTGTTGAAAAACAAATGATAGTCCCACATTGAAGCCCAAAGGTAGAAAATATCCTGATAAAACAAATATCCTATAAATCACATTGGCTATGCATGGCCTGTTTGCAAGAAACTTGAAACATTGTATCAACTATTGTATTAACTTGGTCCAGCCAAAGCTGGTGCTAGCAAACACTGAATAAAATATTCACACGCTAGTGAGCGCCGAACAGACATACACAGCCATCGGCTGTTTTGCACAAGGGATAAGTAGATCACCAGATCAGAGCATGACATTTTTTTGCCCCCCTTTCATGCCTAGTGGCAATCGGAAAATTGTGTACAGATCCTTGCGACATGGGGCCATGCATTATCATTCTGAAACACGAGGTATGAATGGCATGACAATGGGCCTCAGGAACTCAGTATCCCTGTACACTGAAATTGCCATCAATAAAACGTAATTGTGTTCGTTGTCCGTAGCTTATGCCTGCTCATACCATAACCCCAACGCCACCATGAGGTACTCTGTTCACAACGTTGACTTCAGCAAACTGCTCGCCCACACAACGCCATGCACATGCTCTGCGGTTGTGAGACCGGTTGGACGTACCGCCAAAAGTCTAAAACAAAGTTGGAGGCAACTTATGGTCGAAAACGTAATGTTCATTTATCTGGCAACAGCTCTGATGGCCATTTCTGCAGTCACCATGCCAATTGCACACTCCTGCAAAACCTGAGACATCTGTGGCATTGTGTTGTGTGACAAAACTGCACATTTTTGAGTGCCTTTTATTGTCCCCAGCACAATGTGCACCTGTGTAATGATCATTCAATTTAATCAGCTTCTTGATATGCCACACTTGTCAGGTGGATGGATTATCTTGGCCATGGAGAAATGCTCACTAACATGGATAAACAAATTTGTACACAAAATTAGCAAAATAAGCACTTTGAAAGTATGGATTGTATCTGGGATCTTTAACTTCAGCTCAAAAATGGGACAAATACTTAACATGTTGCCTTCATATTTTTGTTCAGTATATATATGGCAATGTGTATTATGCAATATTGACATATCTTTGGTTATACTGCGTAACAGTATCCGGTTCTCTTTATTGTGTCCCCGTCGATGGCAACTGTCGGATGCATGTTGCTCATGACAGAACCCCTCTTTCTTGCATTTAATTGGTATAGTGTGAGTGTTGTCATTCTTCAGCACCGTTGTGGAGTACAACGACTGGGCAGGTGCCTTATTTTGAGGGAGGAAGCTCCCAGTCTTACTTTGTTCATGGTGCCGACTAAGCTTGTTTTATTTGCAAGCAACTTGTTCACCGATGACAGTAAAGTGAAGAAATTGACCACTGTGACATTTCTCCCCTTGCCAACGTAAAGTTCCACAAGCCTCATCACCACATTCTCTGACACTTGCTCACCTGTTGCCCGATGTGGATCTTTTCCAAAACGGTGCCTTTCCCTTCCTTTCTCACCGTTTCATTTGGTGGTGGCGCGGGGGACCTGCTCAGTGCACACCGTTCTGGCTTTTTTGCACTTAGGCCTCGGAGGTGTAGAATCAGAAGAAAAATCAGAGAGGTCATGATTCATTTAGGTTCAGTTGAGGCAATTACCGGGGTGATTATCAACTGGCCACTGCACCTTCCAACGTCGGGAGAATGAGCGGAGCAGGAACTACTGATGGGAGAAGGGGCAACGGGGAAAACCATTCAAATAATGACACGCCCTCCTAAAACTGGTTCTAATTCCAGTTCTGTTTGTGATATAACAATTCTAACAACGGCAGTGTGTTATATAGACTTATTTAGGAAAAGTCAACGACAGAGGGGACATGGCTTTAAAAATGGCAGAATAATAAAATCAATTCATGAGCTGTCAAAATGGCCGCTTTAGCGGGTCTAGTGTTAAGCCAGTGGCACATACAACACAGACACTCAAGAGGGAGTACACTGGACACTGGTGGTAACAGATGGGAAATGGGGCTGAGAGGATTCTAGAGTACACAGAGGCAGCTGCTAAGTCTCAGACAAGAGAAGACTTGTCTGGGCTAGACTAGGGCTGGTTTGACCCACCGTTGGGTTGGAGCAAAGAAAACCCCAGCAGGTCAAAATGTCTGTTATCTTTTCTAGGCCGTCCATCAGCACATTACAAAAACACATAAGAACCAGCACAGCTGAACCAACTAACTGACAGACCATCTGCACAGCGTTGTTCTTTCAATAGGAAGCCCCTCTTCTATTTGCACTTTGCCAGCAATCACAAGCATGGTGACCATGTAGGAGGGATACAGTATTCAGGGTCTGCATTCATAGAAAAAAAATGTTTTGACAGTCATCACCAAACACTTAATCATGTTATACTCAGAATCTTCAACACAAGACCGTTTCTTCAGGCTTGTTCCCCAAACAAAATCATTAACAAAGCGCCTGCCTCCATCACTAACCAGGAAGGGAAGGATATGGTGAGCAGTGTGACACACACACACACACACACGAGAGGAAGTGTTTGTGACATCAGTCACATAGCCTCAACACAGATACTGACGGGCAATTCCACTGTAACAGAATTAAGCTTTAACACAGTTTTAGCATTAAAATGTACGCCAAACAAAAATGATTTATTTTAAAAGTTTAACAAAAACATACAACTTTATGCACGAGGACTACTTTTAACAATTTCCATGGAAACATTTACAAAACCTAAATTTAGTGGAAGAACTTTGCAGATGCAAACTTTGGTAATGGAATTACGATAAAATCTGTTTTTAATGCAAACAGGTTTTTCAAAAAATATTAAATATCTCCTCCAAATTAAGATCCAAAGATGTCTGCAGAAAGAATGGTATGTCAGCTATGACATGGCACCTTGAGTTTGAAAAAAAATATATTTTGGTTATTAAACTACAGTAAGTGGATTTACACCTGGTAATGGAATTACGGTAATGAATCCCCGATCTGTACTACACAGAAATGCATAACTATGGAAATTAATGTCATTCTCCTTTAGACATCTTTACTGTACTGTATTGCATTGTACTATAATCGACTGTGCTGTAGTCACTGTCCTGTACTTTAACTGTACAGTACTCTTCTATGCTCAACTCACTGTACTATCAAAACTTGCTAAACATACGTCCATGATAGGCTCAGATTTGGTCTAGTCCGCTCTCTCTGTGGACGTTAACATCAAGGCCAGGGTGGACTGACCAAATTTCAACTAGTTTTCAAGTTCATGGACATCCGGTGTCGGTCGGGACTCAGTGGGTGAGGATGCAAGACAGGGGGCTCATGGGTATGTGTCAGTATGAGCTTGGCATAATTAAATGTTCATGTATTGGAGTTTAAATGGTTTTTAAAAAGTCACCAGAAGTAACATTCCCAGTGTACAAAAACAAATCTTCCAAGGGGGAATTCACCCAGACCCCCGTAGCCGGCTAACTTCTCCATTGCTTTAAAACAAAATCCTAGGGGAAACACTGCTAATGACTGAACTTTACACATCAAGTCTCATTATGGGGCTCTCAACAAGATGCAGGCCAGTATTTTCACACTCAGACACACAGCTACATCATCCCTAGTACCCTCCCCAGCCCAAGCTGAACCAGATAGACATGGTGGACAACATCGAATGCCACTACCAACTTACCCAACCTCTGCTTTTTAAGCACAATGTTCTCCTAGCAACCCAGGGTATTATGGGTAGTACATCCACACCTCGCCTCTGAACTGCACGGTTGTTGGAGTCTGTCTGGATGGTGATAAGGTAACTCCGAATAGCTAATGCTAAAGGGGTAGTGGAGGAACCAACAACAGACTTCTGTTCTCTGGCACGCTGGTGAAGCCAAGCTGAAGTAAATAGGTTGCATTATTTATGCTCGTCAGCGTAGCTGGGCATTCAGGGCTGCTGGCTTCTTCAAGAGACTTCACCATTCCATCACACTGAACGCTGCCAAGGCACACTGACGCAGGCATGACAATTACATATTTTGAGACCAAAACTATTCATTGACGTTTGCAGTCAATCCTTGTAATGGTACACAAGTTGCCAACTTGCATGAATTTATGGGAATCAAGTAATGTTTGTGAGCATGGGGAAACTATCCGAAAGAGAACATGCTAAAATGTAGCAGCAGAGTCTACAAGCCTATGCAAAGGGCACAGAAATCAAATCAAAGTGATTCCTCATGTAACCCAGACAAAAGAAGACTATCCAATGTGGAACCAACTTTGCCACAGGTCGAACACCAGCCTGCTAATTGGTGAAAGAAGTTCTCTTGAAACAGCCTAACCAGTGCTAGCTATCTAGAAGGGTGAGTGACTAAAGGTGTACAAGTGATGCGCGGGTTGACTCATAACACGCAGTCCCCACGGTTATATCCGCAGGGTGGGCGGGTTTAGGGCCATGAAATATTCAAGTTTCAGTTTTAAGTTCACATGCACAAGTACAGTGAAATGCCTTTCTTGCCAATTCAAACCCAAACAATGCAATAATCAATAAATGTAATCCGTAGAAAAGAAAACATGAGAAATAAGAAATATGACAAACAATAAGTAAGTAAGCATACTAAAGACATACAGGTTCAGTTCCAATACCATATTTGCAATGTGCATGGATACTGGAGTAATGGAGGTAGATACAGTGCATTCAGAAAGTATTCAGACCCATTAACTTTTTCCATATTTTGTTACGTTACAGCCTTATTCTAAAATGTATTGAATATTAATTTTTTCATCAATCTACACATAATGACAAAGCAAAAATACAGTTTTAGACATTTCGGCAAATATTGAAAAAAATGTTAGGGGGGACCCTTTACTCAGTACTTTCTTGAAGCACCTTTGGCAGCAATTACAATCTCGAGTCTTCTTGGGTATGACGCTACAAGCTTGGCACACCTGTATTCGGGGAGTTCGTATCATTCTTCTCCGCAGATCCTCTCAAGCTCTGTCAGGTTGGATGGGGAGTGTTGCTGCACAGCTATTTTTAGGTCTCTCCAGAGATGTTCGGTCGGGTTCAAGTCCAGGCTCTGGCTGGGCCATTGAAGGACTTTCAGAATTTTTGTCCCGAAGCCACTCCTGCGTTGTCTTGGTTGTGTGCTTAGGGTCGTTGTCCTGTTGGAAGGTGAACCGTCGCCCCCAGTCTGAGGTTCTTGAGCTCTTCATCTGTACTTTGCACCGTTCATCTTTCCCTCAAACTTGACTAGTCTCCCAGTCCCTGCCACTGAAAAACATCCCCACAGCATGATGCTGCCACCACCATGCTTCACCGTAGGGATGGTGCCAGGTTTCCTTCAGACGTGATGCTTGGTATTCAGGCCAAAGAGTTCAATCTTGGTTTCATCAGACCAGAGAATCTTGTTTCTCAAGTCTTCAGGTGCCTTTTGGCAGACTCCAAGCAGGCTGTCATGTGCCTTTTACTGAAGAGTGGCTTCCATCTGGCCTCTCTACCATAAAAGCCTGAATGGTGAAGTGTTGCAGAGATGGTTGTCCTTCTGGAATGTTCTCCCATCTCCACAGAGGAACTTCTAGAGCTCTGTCAGTGACCATTGTGTTCTTGGTCTCCTCCCTGACCAAGACCCTTCTCCCTCTATTGCTCTATTTGGCCAGGCAGCCAGCTCTAGGAAGAGTCTTGGTAGTTCATCATTCTTAAATGGAAGAAGTTTAGGAGGCCACTGTGTTCTTGGGGATCTTCTATGCTGCAGACATTATGTACCCTTCCCCAGATCTGTGCCTCCACACAATCTGGTAATGTAACAAAATGTGGAAAAAGGGAAGGGGTCTGAATACTTTCAAAATGCACTGTATATGTCAACAATCCTTCTACCAAAGGACTATTCTATGGATTACATTTTGTGAAAATCCTAAAAAAAATCATTATTTTTTGTCTGTGTTTGAGGAATCACTCATCACCATTTGATTTGTTACTCATTTTTCGAAGTAGCCGGAAGAAATAAAAAAATAAAAAATGGCATATGCTTCCATTAACTAACGCTACACGGGGTGACACAAATCAGGATGTTGACGTTACTTGGAAATATAATTTCCTGCTATTCATTGAAGCATGAGTGGGAAGAAAAAAATAAATCAGCTACAAGCAAGTTACAAACAAGCTTTGTGAATGTTACTAGCCTTGGAGTGTTCGAAGCTCACCGCAAACTGTTTCTTTCTACAAAGTCGGAGCTATTAAGGCAACACCCTGACAGATGCGCAGGGCTGTATGTCAGTAACTAAACTAAAACAAACAGCAAGGAGGCACCCTTACAAGCTTGGGAGAAAAGCCCACCCATTCCATGATTTCGTGTGAGACTAGAGGACCCTGAGGTCTTGAGTGGTCTCAAGAGGCCAGACCTTTACAATGATCCCCTATCTTGACCCTGGAGAAGTCCCTCCCCGGTGAGAAAAACCTCCAGAAGTCCAGCACAGTCGCATCTTGGAACCAGACAGGAGTCTTTAAACACAGTGCATTTTATGGATGCAAGCCAAGATACATTTTCCACCAAGTCAAGCAGTCTTAAAGGGATGAGGAAGATACAACGTAGGCTAAATGTATTCTAAAATGTCTCCGCCTGCTCAATGTGTTTCCTGCCGTGTTTAGTAAACAAACATACCACAACTTTTCTCTGGAGCAATGTCCTTGGAAAGTGAGGCAAAAGCTATTCGGCTCCTTAGCTAGAGCGGCGGGTACAAATGTTGAGCCCTTCCATTGCCTTGTTGCAATGGGATGTAAGAATGATCTGCTGTGTGGCTAGTAATGCAAGTCTGCAAAAGATGAACTCAGCATAAAACAGCTTCCCTCAGCTAATCAGAAGTGGGAAATGACAGCTATTGGATTTCTCAACACTACGAGCCAAGCAAATTCCAATGCACACACAAACTGGAGCCCCTGCCACTACCAGACAGAGGTAACTCTGCATCATGTCATGTGATCATGGAATTGAAATAAATGTGATTCATGGTAGAAGTGCACAGTTACCTTAATTCACTCAGAGGCACTTGCAGTCATCAAGAACAATCTTATATGGTGTACAGACAGAAAACTAAATGCAGCTTAACTGCCCCAGCTTTATATACTGGTAACAAAATAGCATAGAACATTTTTATGAATATGCTTCAATGACAAGGTCATCAAAGCCAATAATTAGAACTCTGGTGACCACCTGCACATCAAACAGTCATTCTAGGTAAGATACTTTCAAATCTTATTTGTCACATGGTTAGCAGATGTAAATGCGAGTGTAGTGAAATGCTTGTGCTTCTAGTTCTGACAATGCAGTAATAACCAACAAGTAATCTAACCTAACAATTCCACAACTACTACCTTATACACACAAGTGTAAGGGGATATAGAATATGTACATAAAGATATATGAATGAGTGATGGTACAGAACGGCATAGGCAAGATGCAGTAGATGGTATCGAGTACAGTATATACATATGAGATGAGTAATGTAGGGTATGTAAACATATTATATTAAGTGGCATTGTTTAAAGTGGCTAGTGATACATTTTTAAATCAATTTCCATCAATTTCCATTATTAAAGTGGCTAGAGTTGAGTCAGTATGTTGGCAGCAGCCACTCAATGTTGGTGGTGGCTGTTTAACAGTCTGATGGCCTTGAGATATAAGCTGTTTTTCAGTCTCTCGGTCCCTGCTTTGATGCACCTGTACTGACCTCGCATTCTGAATGATAGCAGGGCGAACAGGCAGTGGCTTGGGTGGTTGTTGTCCTTGATGATCTTTATGGCCTTCCTGTGACATCGGGTAGTGTAGGTGTCCTGGAGGGCAGGTAGTTTGCACCCGGTGAT
Organism: Oncorhynchus mykiss; assembly: GCF_013265735.2. Taxonomy (NCBI): domain Eukaryota; kingdom Metazoa; phylum Chordata; class Actinopteri; order Salmoniformes; family Salmonidae; genus Oncorhynchus; species Oncorhynchus mykiss. The sequence goes on along the minus strand of NC_048569.1, from coordinate 57,382,043 downwards.
GCGTTGTGCAGACCTCACTACCCTCTGGAGAGCCTTACGGTTGTGGGCGGAGCAGTTGTCGTACCAGGAGGTGATAGAAGTTTGTGAGTGCTTTTGGTGAGAAGCCGAATTTCTTCAGCCTCCTGAGGTTGAAGAGGCGCTTCTGCGCCTTCTTCCCAACGCTGTCTGTGTGGGTGGACCAATTCAGTTTGTCCGTGATGTGTATGCCGAGGAACTTAAAACTTACTACCCTCTCCACTACTCTTTTGTCAATGTGGATAGGGGGGTGCTCCCTCTGCTGTTTCATCTCCTTTGTTTTGTTGACATTAAGTGTGAGGTTATTTTCCTGACACCACACTCGAGGGCCCTCACCACCTCCCTGTAGGCCGTCTCGTCGTTGTTGGTAATCAAGCCTACCACTGTAGTGTCGTCCACAAACTTGATGATTGAGTTGGAGGCGTGCATGGCAGTCGTGGGTGAACAGGGAGTACAGGAGAGGGCTGAGAACGCACCCTTGTGGAGCCCCAGTGTTGAGGATCAGCGGGGTGGAGATGTTGTTACCTACCCTCACCACCTGGGGGTGGCCCGTCAGGAAGTCCAGTACCCAGTTGCACAGGGTCGAGACCCAGGGTCTCGAGCTTGATGACGAGTTAGTTGTTTAGCACAGTTACCTTAGCTTTCTTGGGAACAGGAACAATGGTGGCCCTCTTGAAGCATGTGGGAACAGCAGACTGGGATAAGGGTTGATTGAATATGTCTGTAAACACACCAGCCAGCTGGTCTGTGCATACTCTGAGGACGCGGCTGGGGATGCCGTCTGGGCCTGCAGCCTTGCGAAGGTTAACACGTTTAAATGTTTTACTCACGTCCGCTGCAGTGAAGGAGAGTCCGCAGGTTTTGGTAGCGGGCCGTGTCAGTGGCACTGTATTGTCCTCAAAGCGAGGAAAAAAGTTTGGAGGAAGGGTTTGGGACATGTCTAACACTTGAATCCCAGAATGATTACGTCGAAATGTGTGTAAAAATTTTATTTTTTATTTTTAAACTTTATGTAGTGCTGAAATGTGTTAAATAAATAAATGAATGATAATTTACACAAAATATGTATTCGTAAATATTGAAGACAGTATTTAAGATTTAAATGTCAGAACTAATCATTATAGAGCAAGTGCTAAACCATGCCATTGCATTAATTGTTCTCTTACCTTTACATTTTTGCCTGATCATTTTAAATAGTTTAAACTTCCGTTGCTAACCTAGCGGTCTAGTTTATGGTCTGATTGACAGCTGGTCTATCAGGCAAGATCATCCAAAACTAGTGATCAACTAGTAAAACGAAGTAAAATAATATTGCCCATTTTGTTTTATGAACTTACACTAAACACACCATATTGACCATTTTGTTATGTTAACTTACACACCATGCAGATGCCCTCTGCTAACCATCTGCCAGGAGATCCAACAGCCTTGTTGCTATTATATCCCTCACTGGCTTTTTCCTCCCTTATCTTTCCATTTAATGTCTACTACAAACGGGGTTTGCATGTGGCATCATCTTTAACGTTGTATTTCGTCGTGGAAAACATTTACATATATTCACGACCCTAATGGGATATTTCAGTGACAATTGGCTGATGTGTGTGTTGATTTGCAATTAGAACCATTTGTTGACGGAATATACTTGAAAACGCAGTAATACAGTATGCAACGTCACCTGTACTGAAGGCGCTAGCTCGAGCCAAATTGGGAGGTGGAAGCGCGGTCTGGCACAAAATCAATCAACATTGAGCCACATTACCTCTCTTTATCTCTGCCACCACGTAGTCCACAAATCCAGTCCGACTATGTCCACCGACAATGACGAGCAGAGAATACTTGTCGTTACTGAAGCCAGGATGCGAAGTTCGGTTCGCATTTTCCATTGCTTCGATCGCTTCCGTTTGTTGTGTCGCCATGTTGAAAAGTTTGGCAAATGATGTCATACAGAGACGCCCCTACTTTATCTATAGGGCGGAAAATCTGTAGATTGACACTTCGCAAGACCAACCGAATCGCTGTGGCCAGTGTTAACGATACATTAAATAACCAATTGTGTATATAAACCCTGGACTGCTAATGCGATGTATTGGCCAATGCTGCCGCGTTCAAAACAGCTGGAAACTCAAAAATCTCGGACTTCAGACTTCATCAGTGCGTTCAAAACATCTATGAGAAAACACTTTCAAGATCAACTGGTTGAAAGATGAATCAATACTGATTCAATATGGTATTTCATTCCAAATAATGTGTTTAATAAATTGGGAGGTTTTCAATTTGACTGAAATGTAATTATATTCCTGAAAGATTACCTGCTAAACTGGCTAGGTTTCACCAACAAGTGTTAATAGCCTGGAAAATATGTTTCCTGCACAATAAAGCTCTTTTGTGGAATAATTCAGACACAACTGTAAGGAATGAGTCATTGTTCTACCCCAGCTTGCATGAGAGGAATATTGACTTTGTTCTTGATGTTTTCGACAAGGGTAATATTCTCACATATGAACAATTTATAACATTGGAAGAGTTTATTTCTGTGATCAAAGCCGTTCCCAGTGGTCTAACTACACTAATGAAAACTCATCTTAGCTTTGGTAATGATCACAAAGTTTATCCAGAACTTAGATTGGAAGGCTTGGGCTTACTTGAGAAATCTTGTTGTAATAAATATATAAGACAAGTTCTTCATTCCCAAAACCAATTTACACAGAGAGGACATTTTCTGGAACATGCTTATTCCTGACATTGTCTGGAAAAATGCATGGTGAAGGCCTTACAAATATTGTATACCAAGCAAAGTTAAGGAAGTGCACTTTTAAATTTGACATACGATATATCCATGTAATTCTATGATATCCACATTTGTGGCTATTGATGATATCTGTGTTTTCTGTGAAAAAGAACATGAGAATGTGTCTCACTTGTTCTTTGAATGTAAATTTGTGTCAGAATTTTGGGAAACCCTTACAAAATACTTATTTATTTTAGCTAAATATGCAGGTTAAAAATATATACTTCTGTGTATTGATTTTATGAAAGGCATTGATGTTTATGGTTAGGTACACGTTGGAGCAACGAGTCCTTTTTCACGAATGCGCACTGCATCGATTATATTCAACGCAGGACACGCTAGATAAACTAGTAATATCATTAACCATGTGTAGTTATAACTAGTGATTATGAATGATTAAGTTTAATGCTAGCTAGCAACTTACCTTGGCTTCTTACTGCATTCGCTTAACAGGCGGGTTCCTCGTGAGGCAGGTGGTTAGAGTGTTGGACTAGTTAACCGTAAGGTTGCAAGAATGAATCCCTGCGCTGACAAGGTAAAAATCTGTCGTTCTGCCCCTGAACAAGACAGTTAACCCACAGTTCCAAGGCCGTCATTGAAAATAAGAATGTGTTCTTAACTGACTTGCCTAATTAAATAAAGGTGTAAAAAAACATACATATATAAAAAAAATCGGAGTCCAAAATGACCGATTTCCGATTGTTATGAAAACTTGAAATCGGCCCTAATTTATCGGCCATTCCGATTAATCGGTCGACCTCTACCTGTATGTATACCTTTTGAGTGTTTGTTTAAAAGTGTCATTTTAAGGATGGTCCTTTCACCAATCTACAGATACTTAATCAATTACTCATTTGACAGATTTACATAAAAAAGTACTCACTCTTAAAAACATCACAAAGTGGTCCACTGTCCAACCGATTTGGTTTATTTGACATTGATACAGAGATCAGAAATTGGCAGTTACATGACATGAATGACTACCCATGTTTTTGACATGAAACATATAATATGTTACTATTGCAATAATGACAAGACCATTGAAATGATTGTGCATTTTTTTATCCTTGTTGCCAAAGACTTTATACACAAACAAAAATTCAAAAATTCTACACCAAAATTACAATTTTTTTGATTGAATTTAACTATTTTATTAAAACATTAACCCTAGTGCATAATAACAAGAATAACATTTTCCTAAATCATTACAATAAGATGTTTTCACAGAGATTACAATTCCACTTGAATTGTTTATTTTTTCATATTTTTTGTTTATTTTTGTAACGCTTGTTGTCGGTGGAAGAAGGTGAGGAGGACCAAGGTGCAGCGTGGTTGGTGTTCATATTATTTAATGAAATATGCAACACTAGACAAAACTACAAATACGACAAACAAACAGTCCTGAAAGGTGAAACAAAAACACTAAACAGGAAACAACCACCGACTAAACACAATGGGAAACAAGCTACCTAAATATGGTTCTCAATCAGGGACAACGATTGACTGCTGCCTCTGTTTGACAACCATACCAGGCCAAACACAGAAATAGAAAATCATAGACAACCCACCCAACTCACGCCCTGACCATACTTAAACAAAAGACAAAACAAAGGAACTAAAGTCAGAACGTGACAGTACCCCACCCCCCCCACCCCCCCCCCCCCCCCCCACCCTGAACCTATAAGGGAGGGTCTGGGTGGGTGTCTGTCCGCGGTGGCTGCTCTGGCGCGGGACGTGGACCCCACTCCACCATAGTCTTTCTCCGCCTCCTTAACCGCCTCCGTGGCTTCTTAAGAGCGGCAACCCTCGCCGCCGACCTTGGACTGGGGACCCTAGCCAAGGACCAGATGCACTGAGCCGGCTTCATGGCACCTGGCTCGTTGCCCACTCTAGCCCGGCTGATGCGAGGCGCTGCAATGTACCGCACCGGGCTATGCACACGTACCGGGGACACCTTGCGCCTCACGGCATAACACGGTGCCTGCCCGGTCCCTCTCGCTCTCCGGTAAGCACTGGGAGTTGGCTTAGGTCTCCTACCTGACTTAGCCACACTCCCGTGTACCCCCCCCCCCCCCCCCCCCCCAATACATTTTTGGGGCTGCCTCTCGGGCTTCCTTGCCAGCCGTGTTCCCTCGAAGCGCTGGCTCCCATTACCTGCTGCCTCCGCTCTCCTGGCTGCCTCCACCTGTTCCCATGGGAGGCGATCCCTTCCAGCCAGGATCTCCTCCCATGTGTAGTAACCCTATCCGTCCAAAACGTCCTCCCATGTCCAGGAGTCCAGCGATGCTGCCCGATACCACGCTGCTTGGTCCTTTTTGGTGGGTGGTTCTGTAACGCTTGTCGTTGGTGGAAGAAGGTGAGGAGGACCAAGGTGCAGCGTGGTAAGTGTTCATATTATTTAATGAAATATGCAACACTAGACAAAACTACAAACATGACAAACAAACAGTCCTGAAAGGTGAAACAAAAACACTAAACAGGAAACAACCACCCACAAAACACAATGGACAACAAGCTACCTAAATATGGTTCTCAATCAGGGACAACGATTGACAGCTGCCTCTGATTGAGAACCATACCAGGCCAAACACAGAAATAGTAAGTCATAGACAAACTAACATAGACAACCCACCCAACTCACGTCCTGGCCATACTATAACAAAAGACAAAACAAAGGAACTAAGGTCAGAAAGTGACAGTTTTAGTATTTTCTCATTAATCCCTGCATTCTGTTTTGTATGATGTAAGAATGTAAATTGTTGATCTGCATTTTGATTTTTTTTTTTAAGAAATAAAGAAAAAGAAAAAAAGAAATGCGCTCTAACGTTTTTTTTTTTTTCATTTTTTTTTTAAACAATATATATATTTTATTAAACCGTAACATGCAAAACACAAAAAACAGAACTGCCAGAGGTATTACACAAATAAATAATTAGGAGAAAAATAATAATACAAATCCACATTATATCAAATCAAATACAGACGTATCGAATCCTGTGTTTTACATTTTGTTTTTTATACGTTTTAATGATTCAAAATAGTTTTCCAAATCAGATACATTTTGATTTGTTTGAAAAATGTTCCTAATAAAATAAAGAGATTTATGACATACTGACGTTCAATTGTGGAATCAGTGTAGTAACAATGTAACAATTACAGAATAAGTGTTCGATAGATTCCGATTCTAGTTCAGAAAAACTGCGTTCACTGGTAACATTAGGTATATATTTAGAAATCAAGCTATTACACGGGTAGAATCTATGGATAATCATAAAGGAGATATCCTTTACTTTATTGGTCACCATACATTTGTGTGTTTACATCAAACAAACAATTCCTGTATAAAATATCCCTTCATAAACAATTGTTGAATTTATTATCTAGTAAACCTATGCCATTCACCTGGATATCGCTTACAATAGGAGATGTTCCAAAATATGCATTATTCTGAAGTAAAGTTTTTATCCCACTAGTTATAGCTTTTATAACAGTATCATTTTCCGAGCTCTGTAAATATATTCCCACTAATATTAACTAATTGGCTGACAAGGACAATGTTTTTTGAGAACCAGTTACGGTAAAATAGCATCCTGTTTCTAAGTAATATCGACCCATTATTCCATATAAAACACCTATGAGGTGAAAAGTTGTTTTTATACAGCAAAGCCCAGGACGTTAAAGCCTGCTTGTGAAAATCCACCAATTTCACAAGAAGTTTACCCACAATATAGGGACATTGTAGTAAAAAAATTAAGCCCAGAGCTTCTGAAAACAAAATGAGATATAATATTCCAGAAACCATGATAATTTTTTAAATGAAATTTGATATCTGATTAAAGAGAATGAAGTCTAAGACATTTAGACTGCCATCACAAACCCTGTTGGTGATAACATCTATTATCTTATGTGGCTTGTTTTTCCATATGAAGTTGTACAATAGCCTATCTAAGGTACAGCAAGTGGATTTGGAAAAGTCAATAGATGAAAAAAAAATAGGATGCACGAGATAGCCCATCAGCTTTTGATAAAAGCACTCGACCTTTTGATAGATCCAGTTACAGGATTCAAATTAAGAACATTCACCGCCTTAAGATGTTTGGTGATCTTTACACCGAGGTATGTTACAGTATCTTTTTCAGAGATGCTGATTGACAGCACCTTTCAGAACAAACATCTCACAGTTGGAAAGATTTAAAACCAAACCTGAGATTTTGGAGAACTGCTTCACAATATCCAATGCTAATCTATCTTGTGACACATTTTTCAAAAAAAGTGAGGTGTCATCCACCAGTCGGGATATCTTGATCTCTCTGGCCTGGAATGTAATGCCTTCAAATTGACTTTGATAAACTAGTGAGCATAAGATTTGAGATACTAACAAAAATAAAAAGGTGAGATTGGACAACCTTGTCGTATTCCTTTGTAAATGTTAAACCTTGAGAATGTTCCATGAAAGAGTTTGATAAAGCTATTGTCACCATTATACAGAGTTCTAATAGCATCAACAAAAAAAGATTCAAACTTCAAAGACAATCAAAGATATAATTGTGACTTACGGTATCAAATGCTTTCTGAAAATCCCAAAATAAGATAACAGGGAAGTCAACCAATAGACCAGCCTCAGATTATTAGATATATGGCGCCCTTTCATAAACCCTGACATTGACATTCATCAATCAGATCATTCAAGCATGACTTTAACCCTTCACAAAGATTGAGGCGAGAATTTTGTAGTCGTTATTTAGGAGTGTGATTGGACACCAATTATCAATATTTAATAGATCCTTGTGTGGTTTAGGTATAAGAGTAATAACCCCTTGCTTCAGAGATGCAGGTAGTTCTCCCTTCTTTATAGCCTCCTTAAAGGTTTCAAGTAAAATTTTTGTTATTTCTTCAGAGAAGGTTTTGTCAAATTTAGAGGTTAATCCATCACAACCTGGAGATTTGTTATTTCGTAATTGACCAACCCTATATTGGATGTCCATAATTGATAAATAAATAAATAAAGACTGATTTAATTCTTCACTAACCGAGTTCTCTATAGAATCAAGGAGATCCTTAGAGTCACTCGAACTGTTATCTGTGCTATCTAACCTCCAAACGAGCTTCAATGCCATACAACACCCCTTCCGTGGCCTCCAACTGCTCTTAAACGCTAGTAAAATCAAAGGCCTGCTTTTCAACCATTCGCTGCCTGCACTGGCACGCCCGACTAGCATCACCACCCTGGATGGTTCCGACCTAGAATATGTGGACATTTATAAGTACCTAGGTGTCTGGCTAGACTGTAAACTCTCCTTCCAGACTCATATCAAACATCTCCAATCCAAAATCAAATCTAGAATCGGCTTTCTATTTCGCAACAAAGCCTCCTTCACACACGCTGCCATACTTACCCTAGTAAAACTGACTATCTTACCGATCCTTGACTTCGGCGATGTCATCTGCAAAATGGCTTCCAATACTCTACTCAGCAAACTGGATGCAGTTTATCACAGTGCCATCCGCTTTGTTACTAAAGCACCTTATACCACCCACCACTGCAACCTGTATGCTCTAGTTGGCTGGCCCTCGCTACATAATCGTCGCCAGACCCACTGGCTCCAGGTCATCTACAAGTCCATGCTAGGTAAAGCTCCGCCTTATCTCAGTTCACTTGTCACGATGGCAACACACACCGGTAGCATGCGCTCCAGCAGGTGTATCTCACTGATTATCCCTAAAGCCAACACCTAATTTGGCTGCCTTTCCTTCCAGTTCTCTGCTGCCTGTGACTGGAACGAATTGCAAAAATCGTTGGAGACTTTTATCTCCCTCACCAACTTTAAACATCTGCTATCTGAGCAGCTAACCGATCGCTGCAGCTGTACATAGTCCATCGGTAAATAGCCCACCCAATTTACCTACCTCATCCCCATACTGTTTTTATTTATTTACTTTTCTGCTCTTTTGCACACCAATATCTCTACCTGCACATGACCACTTGATAATTTATTACTCCAGTGTTAATCTGCTAAATTGTAATTATTCATCTACCTCCTCATGCCTTTTGCACACAATGTATATAGACTCTTTTTTTTCCCTTTTTTTATGTTTATTTTTTTTTCTACTGTGTTATTGACTTGTTTATTGTTACTTATGTGTAACTCTGTGTTGCTGTCTGTTCACACTGCTATGCATTATCTTGGCCAGGTCGCAGTTGTAAATGAGAACTTGTTCTCAACTAGCCTACCTGGTTAAATAAAGGTGAAATAAAATAAATAAAAAATCTAAGGAGTAAAGATTCTTATAAATCTTAGTGGCAAAGTCTGATAATAACTCTCTATCCTCAGAGGTTACCTCATTAATCTTACATTTCCGAAGTGTGCTGAGTTCCCCGCTTCTCTTTTCCAAATAAAAAAAGTATCTACTGTTCTTTTCGCCTTTTTCAAGCCATTGTTTTCTGGACCTTATGAAGGCTCCTCTAGCCTTTTCCGCATAAAATGTATCAAGTTGATTCTGTTAATCATTCAATTTAGCTTTCTCATTAAGATCAAGATGCTCAATCTCTGCGATATCAACAATTGTCCTAGAGAACTCTGCTACCTCACAGCTCCTTCTTAAAGCAAGCCATTTCCCATAAGTAATACAGGCTGAGCAGATTTTACGTTTCAGAAGTTCAGAAGTCCAAATATTTCCCATATTCTGCATTAAAGGTAGCGAAATTCCAGTAAACATACATTTGATTCTTAATCACATTTTTTAAATCATCATGCAATAACAGATTTGTTGAATCTCCATTAACCACCAGAATATTTCTTATTATAATTACTGCACATTCTTACAGTCAGCCAAATGACTTTATGATCCCTTCGGGACTGCAGGCAGTATTTTTACCTCTACAGTCTTGGGTTCAAGACTAGAGGTTATCACCCACAAGTAAATTATTTTTAAAATATTTTGTTTGTTTTTTGTTTTTTACCTCTTTTTCTCCCCAGTTTCATGGTATCCAATTGATAGTTACAGTCTTGTCTCATTGCTGCAACTCCCGTACGGACTCGGGAGAGTTGAAGGTCGAGAGCCATGCGTCCTCCGAAACACAACCCAACCAAGCCGCACAGCTTCTTGACACAGTGCCCACTTAACCCTGAAGCCAGCTGCACCAATGTGTTGGAGGAAACACAGTACAGCTGGTGACCATGTCAGTGTGTACTGCGTCCGACCCACCACAGGAGCCACTAGTGCGCAATGGGACAATGAAAGTGTTTGCCTTTCGGTTAGGCTCGGCCATATTGTGAAAGATGGAGGCCTATTAGTCATCTAGTGTATACAGTGCCTTCATAAAGTATTCACACCCATTGACACATTTTCTACATTTTGTTGTGTTATAGCCAGAATTTAAAATGGATTCAATTTACATTTCATTTTTGTAATTGACCTACACAGAATACCCCATAATAGGTATGGAAATGTTTTTCAAAATTCTTTACAAATTAATTAAAAATGAAATGTCTTGAGTCAATAAGCATTCAAACCCTTTTTATGACAAGCTTAAATAAGTTCAGTAGTAAACATTTGCTTAACAAGTCAAAAAAAGTTGCATGGACTCACTATATGTGCAATGATAGTGTTTAACATGATTTTTGACGTGGCCAAAACTTTTGATATGGTAGACCATTCCATTCTTGTTGGCCGGCTAAGGAGTATTGGTGTCTCTGAGGGGTCTTTGGCCTGGTTTGCTAACTACCTCTCTCAAAGAGTGCAATGTATAAAGTCAGAAAATCTGCTGTCTCAGCAACTGCCTGTCATCAAGGGAGTACCCCAAGGCTCAATCCTAGGCCCCATGCGCTTCTCAATTTACATCAACAACATAGCTCAGGCAGTAGGAAGCTCTCTCATCCATTTGTATGCAGATGATACAGTCTTATCCCCTCCCACTGCCAAACTAACCCTGATTCAGATGACCATCCTACCCTTGCTAGATTACGGAGACATAATTTATAGATCAGCAGGTAAGGGTGCTCTCGAGCGGCTAGACATTCTTTACCATTCGGCCATACAATTTGCCACCAATGCATAGGACACATCACTGCACTCTGTACTCCTCTGTAAACTGGTCATCTCTGTATACCCATAGCAAGACCCACTGGTTGATGCTTATTTATAAAACTCTCTTAGGCCTCACTCCCCCTATCTGAGATATCTACTGCAGCCCTCATCCTCCACATACAACACCCGTTCTGCCAGTCACATTCTGTTAAAAGGTCCCCAAAGCACACACATCCCTGGGTCACACATCCCTCGTCGTTTCAGTTCGCTGCAGCTAGCGATTGGAACGAGCTGCAACAAACACTCAAACTGGACAGTTTTATCTCAACCTCTTCATTCAAAGACTCAATCATGGACACTCTTACTGACAGTTGTGGCAGCATTGCGTGATGTATTGTTGTCTCTACCGTCTTGCCCTTTGTGCTGTTGTCTGTGCCCAATAATGTTTGAACCATGTTTTGTGCTGCTACCATGTTGTTTTGCTACCATGTTGTGTTGTCATGTGTTGCTGCCTTGCTATGTTGATGTCCTAGGTCACTGTTTATGTAGTGTTGTGTTGTCTCTCTTCTGGGGATGTGTGTTTTGTCCTATATTTATATGTTATTTATTTATTTTTAATCCCATCCCCCGTCCCCGCAGGAGGTCTTTTGTCTATGGTAGGCCGTCATTGTAAATAAGAATTTGTTCTTAACTGACTTGCCTAGTTAAATAAAATAATATAAAAAATAAATTGAATGACCACCTCATCTCTGTACCCCACACATAATTTTATCTGTAATGTTCCTCAGTCGAGCAGTGAATTTCAAACACAGATTCAACCACAAAGACCACAGAGGTTTTCCAATGCCTCGCAAAGAAGAGCACCTATTGATTGATGTGTAAAAAATAAAATCTGACATTGAATATCCCTTTTAACATGATGAAGTTATTAATTACACTTTGGATGTTGTACAGGATCAATATACAATGGTGACTTTAAAACAGTTTCAGAGTGGCTGTGATAGGAGAAAACTGAGGATGGATTAACATTGCAGTTTCTCCACAATACGAACCTAATTAACAGAGTGAAGGAAGCTTGTACAGAATAAAATTATTCAAAAACATGTATCCTGTGATTGCAACAAGGCACTAAAGTAATACTGAAAAAAATGTGTCAAAGCAAAAAACTTTTTGTCCTGGATACAAAGTGTTACATTTGGGGCAAATCCAATACAACACATTACTGAATACAACTCTCCATATTTTTAAGCATAGTGGTGGCTGCATCATGTTATAGGTATGGTTGTAAACATTAAGTACTGGGGAGGTTTTCAGGATAAAAATAAATAAATGGAATGGTGCTAAGCACAGTCAAAATCCTAGAGATAAACCTGGTTCAGTCTGCTTTCCATCAGACACTGGGATATTAATTCACCTTTCAGCAGAACAATAACCTAAAACACAAGGCCAAATCTACAATGGAGTTGCTTACCAAGAAGACAGTGAATGTTCCTCTTGCAGAGTTACAGTTTTGACTTAAATCTGATTGAAAATCTATGACAAGACTTGAAAATGGTTTCTAGCAATGATCAACAACCAATTCGATAGAGCTTGAAGAATTATGAAAATAATAATGGGCAAGTATTGTACAATCTAGTTGTGCAAAGCTCTTAGAGACTTACCCAGAAATACTCAGCCATAATTGCTGTCAAAGATGATTCTAACATGTATTGCCTCAGGGGGTTGAATACTTACATGTATTCAAGGATTATGAATTTTTTTGCTCATTGTGGATTACAGGATGTCTAAAAGCTGCAGCCACGCCCCAGTTCTCATTGATGGCACTGAGGTGGAGCGTGTGCCCAGCTTCAAATTCCTGGGTGTCTACATCTCCGAGGACCTCTCCTGGACCCTCAACACTCGTTATTGTTATTCTTATTGCGTTACTCTTTATTTTTGTCTACTTGGTAAATATTTTCTTCTTCTTGAACTGCACTGTTGGAAATTTGATTTGACTCTGACATTGCTTTGCAAAGTCTGATTAAGGACATTATTCAGTTGTACATGTACATGTCTACCTCGGTAACCTCATTGCTGCTCTCCCTGCATTTCAGTTGCATGCCTCCTTGCACTTTCAATTTGCCTTCATTGCACAATAATACATCCCACTTAATAACAAAGATTGTACTTAATTGTTTCACTTGTACATTTTTTGTAATCTTTTATTTGCAGTTCTGGTTAGATGCTAACAGCATTTCATTGTGGTGTACTTGTACTTGTTCAATGACAAAGTTTAATCTAATCTAACTATAAGACTGCAGATATGGCCAGGGCAATAAATTGCAATTCCGTACTGTGAGACACCTAAGGCAGTGCTACAGGGAGACAGGACGGACAGCTGAACATCCTCGCAGTGGCAGACCATGTGTAACAACAACTGCACAGGATCGGTACATCCGAACATCACACCTGCGGGACAGGTACAGGATGGCAACAACAACTGCCCGAGTTACACCAGGAACACACAATCCCTTCATCATTGCTCAGACTGTCTGCGATAGTCTGAGAGAGGCTGGACAGGGCTTGTAGGCCTGTTCTAAGGCAGGTCCTCACCAAACATCACAGGCAACAACGTCTCCTATGGGCCCAAACCCACCATCGCTGGACCAGACAGGACTGACAAATGTGCTCTTCACTGACGAGTTGCAGTTTTATCTCACCAGGGGTGATGGTCGGATTCACGTTTATCGTCGAAGGAATGAGCGTTACACCGAGGCCTGTACTCTGGAGCGGGATGGGTCGGTCATGGTCTGGGGCGGTGTGTCACAGCATCATCGGACTGAGCTTGTTGTCATTGCAGGCAATCTCCACGCTGTGCGTTACAGGGAAGACATCCTCCTCCCTCATGTGGTACCCTTCCTGCAGGCTCATCCTGACATGACCCTCCAGCATAACAATGCCACCAGCCATACTGCTCGTTCTGTGCGTGATTTCCTGCAAGACATGAATGTCAGTGTTCTGCCTTGGCCAGCGAAGAGCCCGGATCTCAATCCCATTGAGCACGCCTGGGACCTGTTGGATCGGAGGGTGAGGGCTAGGACTGTTCCCCCCAGAAATGTCTGGGAACTTGCAGGTGCCTTGGGTAGAAGAGCAGGGTAACATCTCACAGCAAGAACAGGCAAATCTGGAGCAGTCCATGAGGAGATGCACTGCAGTACTTAATGTAGCTGGTGGCTGTTTAATTTTGATTTGGACCCCCCCCACCCCACACTTTGTTCAGGGACACATTATTCCATTTCTGGAATAAGTTAATTTTTTTATAATATAATTTTTCTTCCACTTTGACAGAGTATTTTGTGTAGCTCGTTGACAAAAAAAGACAAATCAATTTGAATCCCACAATGAAATGTGGAAAGTCAAGGGGTGTGAATACGTTAAGGCACTGTATATAAATAAATCATCACTGCTTTGTCATTGCTGTCCTACATTTTCAATCTGATACAAATCTATATTCTCTGGACAAATTGAAAATAAAGTCTAAAATAAATGTAGTCTAAAATATATAAATTAAGGCCAATTTTGATTATTAAGGTAGCATAATGATGACAGATAATACAATGCCTTAATATTTGTATTTATTATTATTAATAAAAATAGGTGGTAGTTTCCTTTTCACGTGGACATTTTTTGCCTCTTGAAATTTCAGCTCTGTTGCACCCTCTAGAGTAATATCTCCCAACATTTTCAATGCAGAGATGTAGGTAGTAAAGACGTTTACTTCTTTAATTAAAGAGAAGTCTTCAAAAACGTTTATTAAATTCTTAAGCATTTACATATCTAAAAGAGAAACATTTGAGAAAACACCATTTGTCCTCATACAGTGTGATGATTGATCAGATGGTAGCTGTCATCCTCGATTCCCTCGTTCCCCGTGAACACTCGCACAACTTCCCAATTCTTGCACCTTTGCCAACTGCACATTGCTGATCCGCATCACACTGTGGGTACAGAGACACAGAGAACTTATTTATTTTTGCTCTAGTACACTGTAACCTACTTGACAATATCAAACACAAAATAATGGTCACTCAAATGATAAACATTTCGATGCTCTGGCATTTCTAAACAAGTTTCTACAATACAATTATATTACAATAAAGTAAATCCTAAACCCAATCCTCTTACCATGGGAACCCAACCAAACTTCTAATCCTAGGACAATGTCTGCTTACTACAGAGAAGAAACAAGTTTAGTTTGGCATGTCCATGTTTCTGTCTGCAATGGTAGCTTATAAACATAGACAATCTAACAGTTTCAACAGTTTCACCATTATGAGCTATATGCATTAGTGTCCATTCGTGCAATGAATCAGTACACATGCTGTGTGCGAATTGATAGCACACAAAACCATCTGTCCAAGTCATTGAGCAATGTACTTTTTAGAAGTTAGAAACCTATTTGTAGGCCTATAAACCCTTTATAAAACATAATCATGTTATTTCAGCAAGCATTAACTAAAGAACTTTTCAATAATTATTTTCATCGGGTGTCTGGATTGAGTCTTCTTCAGGGGAGCGCGTTTCCAGAAAGTCGTGGGAGCTGGTCGTCAGTACCAACACTGAGTAGGTAGCGCTGAGGAGGAGGAGCTGGCTGCCGATTATGGTGCTGAAATGCACTGAACCCGATTGGAGGTCGATAGCAAAGAGACGCGGGCGGGGCAGGCGCAGCAGTAGGTCTAGACGTCTGGGCTCGTATTCCGGCTGGCAGACCACCTGGACCAACTTTTCATTGACATCATCTGTTCCTATAATCATAACACTAAAATGATGGAAGGATTTGACAGGTGACATGTTGAGTCAAATGTGTTCACATCACCGTATACATTTGATTTATTAGGATCCCCATTAGCCGACGCCAATGGTGACAGCTAGTCTTACTGGTGTCCAACACATAACGGGGAGAAAAAAGAAAGTTTACATGTTAATGTTTTGAAATGTGTGTAAATTGTAACGTGTGTGTGCGCATCTATCAGTTCCACATGTCAGTACATAGACACTGGAGAGAGAAGTGCAATGGTGTGGATTTATGTTTTGTTTTGTATACATGTGCTTTTGCCATTTTCTAAGGGGAACATAACTTATTCAACTCAAACTCTGGCATTTTGTCTGGAAAACTGCCATTTCCAACAAATTCTTCCCTCAGGAGAATTAGAGTTTTAGAGTTGACGCCCCAAAATGATTGAGAGGCGTCAATGTGATATTCAAAATAGCAAAGTTTGAGTTGTTGGCTGGCTTTTTTCTGTTCACATGAAATACCCATGCTACACTGAATAATAGCTGTTAATAACCTGAACATCAAGGAAAAGGGTGGCTACTTTGAAGAATCGCAAATATAAAATATATTTTGATTTGTTTAACACTTTTTTGGTTACCACATGATTCCATATGTGTTATTTCATAATTTTGATGTCTTCACTATTATTCTACAATGTAGAAAATACTAAAAGAAAAGAAAAAAAACCTTTTGACTGGTACTGTATATTGGCAGCTTTTGTGTATCCTAGACAAAAATCCATAGAAATCTTACAGCGTTTCTGCAAAGAACTCTTTACATAAAATTGTCTAACTACAGTATTCAAATTCCCAATAGAGATACTAAATCAATGCTCTTTTGAGAGTCTACGGGTCATTTGATCTTTTGACCATCTACGTCAAACCACATCTGCTTCCCATCACCTCATCCTTGACCTAAGAGTCGTTCCAAATTGGCCCCCAGTGTTATATCTGGAACACTGCGTCATCCACACAGATCATAGACTTATTAAACGTTCAATTTCGTGGTGACTGGTGAGGGTGTGTGTCATTTAAGACTCGAATAATGATTTAAACCACATTTTCTGCATTTAGGCTGCACATATACTTGACGCATCTGAAAAATAGCATATTTTTGCAAATATTACATTAGTGTTTTATAAAAGTGTAAAAATTTAACTAGTCCCTACTCGCTCACACATTTCTGAGAAACAGTTTAATTAATTGGCATAATATTGACACTATAGTTCTTAAGTCCTGAAGAAAACTATGTGGTGAATCTCAGGGATAAAGGTGAGGAGATGAGTAAACCATGCTGGGTGGTTTGAGAGACCCAATTGCCACCAGTCAGATATTATATTGTTTATCATGTCTGCTATCCTTTTAAACAATTACTATTCAATTGCATCTAAATAAAACAAGCATAACAAAATGACAAGGCATGTGACTTGGTCGAAATCCTTTTCTCTTGACAAAAAAAAGCAAGTGACAAGTATGAAATAATTGAACGCAAACTTCCTTATCAGTAAGCAGACATCAGTGAAGCATGACCATTGGTCAACAATGTATTCCAGATGTCCTGAAACAGAGAAAACAGCACCCAGATTGTCCGAATATATACTGAACAAACATATAAAACACAACATGTAAAGTATTGGTCACATATTTCATGAGCTGAAATAAAATATCAGAGAAGAAATGTCCCATTCAGACAAAAAGCTTATTCTTGATATGTGCACAAATTTGTTTACATCCCTGTTAGTGAGCATCTCCTTTGCCAAGATAATCCATCCACCTGACAGGTGTGGCATATCAAGAAGCTGATGAGCATGATCATTACACAGGTGCACCTTGTGCTGGGGACAATGAAAGGCCACTTTTTAAAAAACAACACAATGCCACAGATGTCTCAATGTTTTGAGGGAGCCTGCAATTGGCATGCTGACTGCAAGAATGTCCACCAGAGCTGTTGCCAGAGAATTTTATATTTTACCATATGCTGCCCCAAACCTTGTTTTAGAGAATTTGGCAGTACGGCCACACAACGTGTAACTACGCCAGCCCAGAACCTCCATATCCGGCTTCTTCACCTTCGGGATAGTCTGAGACCAGCCATCCGGACAGCTGATTAAACTGAGGAGTACTTCTGTGTATAATAAAAGCTATTTTGTGGGGAAAAATGCATTCTCATAGGCTGGGCCTGGCTCCCAAGTAGGTGACCAAGTGACTGCGCCCCTGTCGTCATGTGAAATCCAGATTAGGATTTAATGAATTCATTTCAATTGACTGATTTCCTTATATGAACTATAACTCAGTAAAATTGCAGAAATTGTTGTATGTTGCATTCTTTTTGTTCAATATATTTGTAGATAGCCCATCTATAATTTAGCCCAAACAACTACCTATCCCCCTACTGTATTTATTTATTTTGCTCCTTTGCACCCCATTATTTCTCTCTCTACTTTGCACATTTTTCCACTGCAAATCTACCATTCCAGTGTTTTACTTGCTATATTGTATTTACTTCACCACCATGGCCTTTTTTTGCCTCTACCTCCCTTATCTCACCTAATTTGCTCATATTGTATATAGACTTATTTTCCTACTGTATTATTGACTGTATGTTTGTTTTACTCCATGTGTAACTGTGTTGTTGTATGTGTCAAACTGCTTTGCTTTATCTTGGCCAGGTCGCAATTGTAAATGAGAACTTGTTCTCAACTTGCCTACCTGGTTAAATAAAGGTCAAATAAATCAATTCAATTAAAAACCCATCAGAAAAGGAACAGGCAGGCAGTTATGAGAGCTTAATAGTACATAGCCTACCTGTGGAATTCCCCAGGGTGGTATCTTCGGTCCTAATATATCCTCATACGAGAATTACTCAGCCTGCAATCTTCAGTGACTGCAAAACTTAGGCCTTTACTTTTGTAAGATTCAAATAGACCTACAGTTTTAATCGATAGATAGTGTCAGTGCCATCCCACATCCCAATTCAAATATTTAAAATAACCTTTGATAAAGCAGTGGAATTGGAATTGAAACCGCATGAAGGTATATCACTTTACCTTATTCCTCTGCCAGTTTCTCTTTATCAGCCCTCCTGCGACTTGTTTTCGTCTGTTGCATTGCCTAAGTACCAACAAGTTAAGTTCCATATTTCATTTCATAAATGTTTTGGTACCTTTCCCCAGATCTGTGCCTCGACACAATCCTGTCTCAGATCTCTACGGACAATTCCTTCGATCTCATGGCTTGGTTTTTGCTCGGACATGCACCGTCAATTGTTGGACCTTATATAAACAGGTGTGTACCTTTCCAAATCATGTCCAATCAATTTAATTTACCACAGGTGGACTCCAATCAAGTTGTAGAAACATCAAGGAGGATCAATGGAAACAGGATGCTCCTGGGCTCAATTTCAAGGCTCATACATAAGTATTCAGACCTTTTGCTAAGTAAGGTATCCGTTTTTTTATTGTAATAAATGTGAAAAAATGTTTTTGCTCTGTCATTATGGGGTATTGTGTGTAGATTGAGGAGGGTTATTAATTTTAGAATAAGGCTGTAACGTAACGAAATGTGGAAAAAGTCAATAGGTCTGAATACTTTCTGAATGCACATGGCAGTGTCTGTCAATAGGAATGCATGGTCTAGAAATGGAAAAGGCTCTTGCTAACCATGTAGCAGCCGGTGTGGTAGCCACACAGGTACCAGGACAGGAGCATGCTGGATATGTCTGTCACGGCTGAGTCTAGCCCATCGCTAGCATCGGCCAGCACTGCTCGGGGGGGCCATACACACGGTGGAGGAGGTGGAGGAGGAGGAGGCAGGAAGTCCTGGAGGAGAAGATACCATTATTACACCTACAGTGCATTCGAAAAGTAATCAGACCCTTCGACTTTTTCCACATTGTTACGTTACAGCCTTATTCTAAAATGTATTAAACACAAAAAAAATCATCAGCAATTTACACACACACAATTCCCCATGATAACAAAGCAAAAACAGGTTCAGAAATGTTTGCAAATTTATACAAAACTGAAATACCTTATTTTACATAAGTATTCAGACCCTTTTTTATGAGACTCAAGATTGAGCTCAGGTGCATCCCGTTTCCATTGATCATCCTTGAGATGTTTCTACAACTTGATTGGAGTCCACCTGTGGTAAATTCAATTGGTTGGAAATTATTTGGAAAGCACACACCTGTCCATAGAAGGTCCTACAGTTGACAGTGCATGTCAGAGCAAAAACCAAGCCATGAGGTCGAAGGAATTGTCCGTAGAGCTACGAAACAGGACTGTGTCTCTTTCTAGAGCTGGCCGCCCGTCCAAATTGAGCAATCGGGGGAGAAGGGCCTTGGTCAGGGAGGAGACCAAGAACCCGATGGTCACTCTGACAGAGCTCTAGAGTTCCTCTGTGGAGATGGGAGAACCTTCCAGAAGGACAACCATCTCTGCAGCACTCCGCCAACCAGGCCTCCATGGTTGAGTGGCCAGACGGAAGCCACTCCTCAGTAAAAAGGGACATGATAGCCCGATTGGAGTTTGCCAAAAGGCACCTAAAGACTCCCAGAAATTAAGAAATAAGATTCTCTGGTCTGATGAAACCAAGATTGAGCTCGTCGGCCTGAATGCAAAGCGTCACATCTGAAGGAAACCTGACACCATCCCTACGGTGAAGCATGGTGGTGGCAGCATCATCATGCTGTGGGGATGTTTTTCAGCAGTAGGGACAGGGAGACTAGTCAGGATCAAGGCAAAGATGAACAGAGAAAAGTAGAGAGAGATCCTTAATGAAAACCTGCTCCAGAGCGCTCAGGACCTCCGACTGGGGCAAAGGATAACCTTCCAACAGGACAACGACCCTACGCACACAGTCAAGACAACGCAGAAGTGGCTTCGGGACAAGTCTCAATGTCCTTGAGTGGCCCAGCAAGAGCCCGGACTTGAACCCACTTGAACATCTCTGGAGAGACTTGAAAAGAGCTGTGCAGCAACACTCCCCTTCCAACCTGACAGAGCTTGAGAGGATCTGCAGAGAATGGGTGAAACTCCCCAAATACAGGTGTGCCAAGCTTGTAGCTTCATACCCAATAAGAATCAAGGTTGTAATCGCTGCCAAAGGTGCTTCAACAAAGTACTGAGTAAAGGGTCTGAATACTTAAGTAAATGTGATATTTAAGCTGGTTTAAAAAATATATAAATTAGCAAACATTTCTGAAAACCTGTTTTTGCTTCGTCATTATGGGGTGTGTAGATTGATGAGGGGGATAAACAATTTGGAATAAGGCTGTAACCTAACAAAATGTAGCAAAAATCAAGGGATCTGAATACTTTCCGAAGGCACGTATATGAAATACAAGCTGAGTAGCTCTTATTTATAACTCAATTTATTGCACACCCACGACATAATACCACAGACATTGAATAACATTATTCTTGTTGGATGTACAGGCTGGAGGTACCTAATCAAATCAAAGTGCATTTGTCACGTGCGCCGAATACAACAGCACAGTGAAAAAGGTATTAGGTGAACAATAGATAAGTAAATAAATAAACACAATAGTCTCACACAGGTTGAAGATAGAAATGTAGGTAAGAACACACACAGCAGTCTCACCAGAGAGTCCTTGGGCGGTTGCACTGGAGGAAAGAAGGAAAAGGGGTGATTGTTTGGTACCTCTCGCCGGCCACTTGGCTTCTTCTTAACCCCATGCTCCTTGCCAAAGTCATAGCTGCTTTTGCCATAGTCTTTTCCTTAAATATCACACACACACAAATCTTACAACAAATATCAGAATTGTCACATTCAAGTCAAATAATTGAATGCAAACTTCCTTGTCAGTAAACATCAGACCTCAGTAAAGCATGGCCATTGGTCAACAATGTAGTCCAGGTGTCCTGAAACAGAGGGAACAGCACCCAGACTCACTGGAGCAAACTTAGGTGGCTGAGGTGAGGACAGCTCCTCTCGTCCCTCTTGTTGAGGTGTCTTCCAATCTCTTTCCATCCTCTTCCAATCAGCAATGTTGTTACTAGTGGAGCTGAACCCATCAACAGCCTAGGGACAAGAGAATTGCCTTACTGGACAGACCCACGCACTGCTTTATCCATATACTGGATTGACTGACATGTTTGTGGTAATTTAAACTTTGATACTATAAAATGATGACCCTACAAGTAACACTTATTCCATCTGTCATACAAGGCCAAAAATGAATGTTCAAGTGAAGTGTTACCCCTTGTTGCACTTTGGCATCAACTCTTCCTCTGTGGCCTCCCAGTTCTATTGGAGATAGCAGGCTGCTCAGCTCCAGCTCTTCCTCATTCCCGTAGCCTTCAAACTTCACCCGGCAGCGTTCGCCTCTCAACCACACCAGCACTGCTGGGTAGACCAGGCCATCCTCGGAGTACACCGCACGACACCGGTATCCCTGCCTACACACCTGGTACACAGGTGTTTTTATTACTACAACTGGTAGTAATAAAAGCAAGCTTGAGAAAAGGAACCGAAAGAAGTCGAGTTAACAGTGCTATCATTAATCTTTTACCATGGGTTTCTTTATTAGTCACACACCGTTGCAAAACTATTTACACCGTAGCACGTTTTGCTACAAGAACAAAGTGTTCTCCTGATGAAGACATAAAAAAGGCAGAATTCATGCTTTTTGGTTTTGGTTGAATCTCAAGATTTGGAAGGGGCCATCCGCTGTCCACGTGCCACAATTTCAGTCTTCTGTATAGCCTAACTCAGGGATGGCAAACTTTGATGGGAGTGGGGACCACAAAAAATCTGAACGCAGTGGCTCACAGGTCTGTGTACCCACATCCATACCCACACATGCAGTCAGAGCCGGCTCTAGCCTTTCAGGGCCCTAAGCAAAAGTTTGTTGAGATTCGGGGAGTTTTGATTCTCTCAGTTCTGGTGGGTTGTCTCCAAGCTTCTCTTTCGCTATCTTTTTCATCATTACATCTCTGAAGGATGAAAGAAATACAAAAGGAGTTGAGTTTCTCCTAGGATTTTTTCAGTAGCGTTGGCAAAGGGGGGGGGGGGGGGGGTGGGGGGACAACAACAACAGAGAAGGTCACTTCTTAAACGGACATTCTACTCCAAAATAAATTCAAATTAAACACCATCTGAAATATAATTGTCCCTTTAAAACCATCATAACCTTTAGCTCGACTGATGCAGCATAGTGGCTTTAGGCTGAAGCATAGGGTTGCTCATCTGCATTTACCATTGAAAAACCCAAATACTTTGAATGCATCAAATTCTACTTGCTACAAATATACGTTGTAACTTGTCCCTCTGACCGATTAATATGTATCGGCTTTTTTTGGTCCTCAAATAAATCGGTACCGGCGTTGATAAATCACAATCGGTCGACCTCTAAATGGGACCCTACCTCCCATTATTGAAAGAATCACAGAAAGAGCATTGTGGAGAAGCATCACCCCTACATATTCCAAGTGTTCATTTTCATCCTATGCCTAATTGATTACCTTTGAGTTGGTCTTCGGGTCAACTGGTCCTTTGGTTGGCACATATGATTCAGACAGCGTCTGCGGATTGTCTGCAAGCTTCTCACCGCTCTCTTTTTCGGCCCTCTAAAAGATGAAACGATGGAGATTATTCAGGACTCCGTTTTGGAAAGGTGTTCTTCTATTTGGTTTTAAGACATTCCTCCCATCCTCAATTCACAAGGATGAATCTCATGACTTGGAAGGTGCCACCTGCTGACCACATCCCACATCCCGTATAGCCCAACTGATTACCTTTGAGTTTGCCTTTGGTTCAACCGGCTCCTTACTCAACACATGAGATTTGGGGAGTTTTGAGTCTGTCAATTTCGGTGGGTTGTTTCCAAGCTTCTCTTTGCTCTCTTTTTCATCATTACAGCTCTAAGGATGAAACAAATATTACAGGAGAAAATGCAGATTCGTTATTGGATCATTGTCATGTCTTGGGGGTATGATATTTGACCCTCTTAACTTTCTCATTCATCCTTATTCACAATTCATTCAGGATTACCTGTAATCATGGTAGCATCCACATTAATGTAGAAGTGTTTAGAAACATATTTTATTCTTATTTATATTAAAAGTAACTCCAAAATGGCACAATACATTAATTACCATTCATTTCTATTGGGCA
Organism: Oncorhynchus mykiss; assembly: GCF_013265735.2. Lineage (NCBI taxonomy): Eukaryota > Metazoa > Chordata > Actinopteri > Salmoniformes > Salmonidae > Oncorhynchus > Oncorhynchus mykiss. The sequence continues at coordinate 57,358,261 of NC_048569.1, read as the reverse complement.
CAAAATAATCTGAAAGGCAGCCAGACATGAAGGAGACATTCATGCTATTTTTTGTGGGGTTTTAACACGTGCCTCCCATTCTTCGATTCACAAGGGGCGAATGTCATGAGTTAGAAGGGGCCATCCTCTGACCACAAAACATTTAGACTCAGATACCAAGATGAAACAATGATGAGAAAAAGCTTCAAGCCTGCACACCCCAAAAATGTCAGTCTTCTATCTATAGACTTATTACCTTGGAGTCTGCCCTTGGGTCACCTGGTTCCAGACCTGGCACACAAGATTTGGACAGTTCTGATTCAAACAATTTCTGTAGATTGTCGCAAAGCTTCTCACTACTCTCTTTTTCATTGTTTAAGCTCTGAAGTATGAACGAAACAAAGTAGATTCATTAGGGTGACATTCATGTACTGTTTTTTGTTTCAAGACGTCGCCGTCAACAAAACAAGTCTTACAGACACCAGTTTTGTCGTACCTGGACTACTGCTCAGTCAAATTATGGTCAAATTCTGGCCGCCACAAAGAGGGACATAGGCAAATTACAGTTGTCCCAGAACAGAGCAGCAGGGCTGGCCCTTAAATGTACACGGGGAACTAACATCAATAACATGCATGTCAATCTCTCCTGGCTCACAGTAGAGGAGAGGTTGACTGCATCATTACCGTAATTTCCAGACTATAAACCGCTACTTTATTCCCACGCTTTGAACCTCGCGGTTTATACAATGACGCGGCTAATTTATGGATTTTTCCCGCTTTCAATGAGTACCGTCACATAATGCCGTGTTTCGTTAAAGCCTATTTATTTTTGTTACGAGCCGTGTTTTGTTTAAAGGCTGTGTAAAGTTCATTTGTTTCAATGTACCGGTAGGCACCTGCGGCTTATAGACATGTACGGCTTATTTATGTACAAAATACATATTTTTTAATAATTCAGTGGGTGCGGTTTATATTCAGGTGCGCTTAATAGTCCAGAAATTAAGGTACTTGTCTTTGGGAGAAGTATTAACATGCTGAAAGCACCGAGCTGTCAGTTTAAATGCTCAGACACCCATGCATACCCCACAAGACATGCCACCAGAGGTCTCTTCACAGTCCCCATGTCCAGAACAGACTATGGGAAATGCAAAGTACTACTGGATGTTGTTAAGAGATAGATGAGAGGGGTTGAGTGGAGCTGAAGGGTGGGACTAAAACAAAACACAAAGATAACTAATGTAAAATATATTGTGTTTGTAAAATGTATATACACTGCTCAAAACAATAAAGGGAACACTTAAACAACACAATGTAACTCCAAGTCAATCACACTTCTGTGAAATCAAACTGTCCACTTAGGAAGCAACACTGATTGACAATAAATTTCACATGCTGTTGTGCAAATGGAATAGAAAACAGGTGGAAATTATAGGCAATTAGCAAGACACCCCCAATAAAGGAGTGGTTCTGCAGGTGGTGACCACAGACCACTTCTCAGTTCCTATGCTTCCTAGCTGATGTTTTGGTCACTTTTGAATGCTGGCGGTGCTTTCACTCTAGTGGTAGCATGAGACGGAGTCTACAACCCACACAAGTGCCTCAGGTAGTGCAGCTCATCCAGGATGGCACATCAATGCGAGCTGTGGCAAGAAGGTTTGCTGTGTCTGTCAGCGAAGTGTCCAGAGCATGGAGGTGCTACCAGGAGACAGGCCAGTACCTCAGGAGACGTGGAGGAGGCCGTAGGATGGCAACAACCCAGCAGCAGGACCGCTACATCCGCCTTTGTGCAAGGAGGAGCACTGCCAGAGCCCAGCAAAATTACCTCCAGCAGACCACAAATGTGCATGTGTCTGCTCAAACGGTCAGAAACAGACTCCATGAGGGTGGTATGAGGGCCCGACGTCCACAGGTGGGGGTTGTGCTTACAGCCCAACACTGTGCAGGACGTTTGGCATTTGCCAGAGAACACCAAGATTGGCAAATTCGCCACTGGCGCCCTATGCTCTTTACAGATGAAAGCAGGTTCACACTGAGCACATGTGACAGACGTGACAGAGTCTGGAGACGCCGTGGAGAACGTTCTGCTGCCTGCAACATCCTCCAGCATGACCGGTTTGGCGGTGGGTCAGTCATGGTGTGGGGTGGCATTTCTTTGGGGGGGCCGCACAGCCCTCCATGTGCTCGCCAGAGGTAGCCTGACTGCCATTAGGTACCGAGATGAGATCCTCAGACCCCTTGTGAGACCATATGCTGGTGCGGTTGGCCCTGGGTTCCTCCTAATGCAAGATAATGCTAGACCTCATGTGGCTGGAGTGTGTCAGCAGTTCCTGCAAGAGGAAGACATTGATGCTATGGACTGGCCCACCCGTTCCCCAGACCTGAATCCAATTGAGCACATCTGGGACATCACGTCTCGCTCCATCCACCAATGCCACGTTGCACCACAGACTGTCCAGGAGTTGGCAGATGCTTTAGTCCAGGTCTGGGAGGAGATCCCTCAGGTGATCATCCGCCACCTCATCAGGAGCATGCCCAGGCGTTTTAGGGAGGTCATACAGGCACTTGGAGGCTACACACACTACCGAGCCTCATTTTGACTTGTTTTAAGGACATTACATCAAAGTTGGATCAGCCTGTAGTGTGGTTTTCCACTCTAATTTTGAATGTGACAAATTTGATTTCCATTGATAATTTTTGTGTGATTTTGTTGTCAGCACATTCAATTATGTAAAGAAAAAAGTATTTAATAAGAATATTTCATTCATTCAGATCTAGGATGTGTTATTTTAGTGTTCCCTTAATTTTTTTGAGCAGTATATATATATATATATATATAACATATGGGGGACTGGAAATCATGCAGTCAATTACATTGATGGAAGCTACAATCTGCAATATTAAAGCTGCTCTACCCCCTAAAAATGTTTATAAAATAAACGCACAGTACTACATAGAGCCATGACTACATGGACCTCTATTCCACATCAACTAACTCAGTTAAGCAGTCAAATCAACAACAAAAAATGTTAAGATAAAACTACACCTTATGGAACAGTGCGGATTGTGAAGAGACAGACACACACTACTATACACTTTAATATTGCTGTATTATGGATTTTGTATTTTACACTGAAAAAAATATATATAATCCCAACATGTGTGTTGGGTCCCATGTTTCATGAGCCGAATAAAAGAACCCAGAAATGTTCCATACGCACAAAAAGCTTATTTCACAAAATAATGTTGCATCCATCCATCTGACCGGTGGCATATCAAGAAGCTGATTAAACAGCATGATCATTTTACAGGTGCACCTTGTGCTGGAGCCAATAAACAGCTACTAAAATGTGCCGTTGTCACACAACACAATGACCCAGATGTCTCAAGTTTTGACAGAGCGTGCCATTGGCATGCTGACTACAGGAAGGTCCACCAGAGCTGTTGCAGAGAATTTAAATGTTAATTTTTCTACCATAAGAGAAATTGACATTCATTTTGCCTCCAATGTCATGTATGGTATGGACAGTGAACTCAATTGCAGTTTATCAATGGAAATTAGAATGCAGAGATACCGTGCCATTTATCTGCTGCCATCACCTCATGTTTCAGCATGAAAATGCAAGGCACCATGTCACAAGGATCTGTACACAACTCCTGGAAGCTGAACATTCCCCAGTTCTTCCATGGCCTGCATACTCACCAGATATGTCACCCATTGAGCATGTTTGAGATGCTCTGTACCAACAAGTACAACAGCGTGTTCCAGTTCCCGCCAATATCCAGCAACTTTGCACAGTCATTGAAGAGGAGTGGGACAACATTCCACAGGACACAATCAACAGCCTGATCAACTCTATGCGAAGGAGATGTGTCGTGCTGCATGAGGCAAATGGTGGTCACACCAGATACTGACTGGTTCTGATCCACGCCACAATCTTTCTTTTTAATGCTACTAACAAGTGCATGTCTTTATTCCCAGATATAGATTAGGGCCTAATTAATTCATTTCAATTGACTGATTTCCTTATATGAATTGTAACTCAGTAAAATATTTTATATTGTTGCATTTATATTTTCGTTCAGTATAGATATGTTGTGGTATAGTGTGTCATGTACTGTTTTATTTTGTATGTAATTGCCGCTTGTTTGGACACCAGGAAGAGGAGCAGCAGCTAATGGGGATCAGTAATAAAATACTCCCCACCACCATCGACTCACAAGGGACAAATCTCACGAGGCGCTTCCTTTCCCTTTGTCTTGTCTCCTTGAGCTGAAGGAAGCTAGCTAGCTAAGTAACCCTACATCAGAGCCAAGTATTTAGGGGAGAAAACATGTATGGCTCCGCACTACACCAAATGAGTTTATCCATCCACTTGTATACTTGTCAAACTTTACCCGAAATGTTCGGAGGGCGTCTTCATAGGCCTTTACCAGTGCGGAGTCGTCAGTAGCCACAGCTAAAGACACGTTATCCTACATCAAAACAGTAACAACATACTTTACATTTTAACTTCGTAATAATAAGTAGCTAGCAATGGACGTTAGCTATTAACTTTCTCAGTGATTAACTGGCTCATCATCAGCTTGGTTGAGATTGTAACGTTAGTTAGCTAGTAACTTAACGTTATGCGATAAAACCCTTACCTCGACTCCTTCACATCGGAAAATAATACTTTCATAATATTCATCCATAACTAGCTAGTTGAATTAAACACACGTGTTAACTTATTATAGTTTTCGTGACATTATGCCATTGTCAATGTTAGTAGCAAACACTTTGATTGTGCAGCGTTCAAAACACCTGGGAACTCGGAAATATCCGACTTCAGTGTGTTCAAGATAACTACAAACGTAGGGAAAATGAGTTTTGAACCGTCATCCAACTTGGAATTCCAAGTAGGAAACTATGGCATCTGTCTAGAGCACCGACTTGAAGGTCATAATTTGACCACGTTTTTTTCCCGAGTTCACAGTTAGGCTACATTAATGTAGCGTTCATGACAACTGGGAACTCGGAAAAATACGGGGTCAAATCATGACGTCAATGATCTTGTCGGAAAGTCAGAGTTCTGGTTGGCACTCAATATTAATTACCGTGTTAGGATAACCACAGTGAGTTCCCCAGGGTGTCTTTCCATGCACCCCAGATGAAGAACGCGAGACCTCTGTATTACAAGCTGCAGGTCTACCAAAATTACTTCTTAATTGGGTTTTTTTAAAGCACGCAATTCCCCCCTTATAATCAGATACCGTTCGGAATGGATTTGGGCAGAAGATTAGAACGTTCCCTTTCATCTGTGACTAGAGTTTCACACCGATATGAGTTCAGAAATTCGGGGCCCAGAAATACTAACGATCAAATATAGGCTAAGCAGTCACATCTATTTGTTAATAACATAATCCGCCGATTTATCAAGGAATTGATCAACTGCTACAAAGTTGACAGTGCATGACATCTTCACCAAGAGAAGAAGAACATCGATAGACTAGATTGTATTTGCGGACTAGTGTGCTATAATTTGATTTCATCACAGCTGCGCTATTCACAGCTCAAGATAAGCCTTTCCAGTCGCTTGACAATTTATGATATAAGCCTATCAAACCTGAACTACACTACTGCAGTATCAAGTAGTGGTTGCTAATTGTCCCCATTGTCTATTTAGTTTACATTCATTTAGCGTGAAACGCGTGATTTCAGAATTGGGAGCAGATCAGGGAACAAATCAGCGAATGTCTCCAAACCGGGCCACACTTGATACTGTGTAAAGCGCGACTAGTCTGAATCAATATCAGTCTTCGAGAGTGTAGATATTCAATTGGCCACTAAACGGCACTCCACGCTAAGAAGAATAACGTTTTATTATAGCCTCACTGTACATACGGCTTTCTGATCACTGTTCTAGCACTCTCATTAGGTACATGTTTAAGCAAACAATGAAAGTTTTGAGCCAATATGACTATATATATATATATATATATATATATATATATATATATATATATATACTAATATGTAGCCCCTGGAGTTGAACAATAACATGAGGTTTATTTAAAAGTTGTATATTTATACAAATTAGTAAGCAGTCTACTTTATCTATATGGATTTCATCTGCAGAGTATCTGCATTATCTGCAGAAATGTGGCTTTTTCGGTACAATGTGAGAGCTTGGTCTTGGTCTCATGACACAATTCAGCATAAGGGGGTGACAGTAAGAGTTGCAACTTGTTACAACATGTTTTGTTTAAACTTGCAGTTTCCTTGCGATGCAGCACAGAATCCACTGAGGGGCGACTCGTGGTGAGCAATCTAATGTGAAACCCCACTGTTCTTTCTTACAATCACCATACTGTATAGAACAGGCCTTAAAAACATATAATTGAAAACTGTTCCCGAGAGTATTGGCTAACATGTAAACCTATAAGTATTGGATGCTATAGGCCAATGCACACATAATAACAATGTAATAAGCATTCATAGGCCCATACAGTAAGTAGCCTTCAGTATCATGCAACATATGGATTGGAAGAAGTTATAATTGAGACGAATGGAGTAGCCTAGTTTACCTGTCTGTCTGTAAAGTGAGATTCCGTAACAGATAGGATAACGCAATCCACGAATAGATCCTGTGACTGCAGATGTAATTTGCCACGGTGGACCTAGAAACTGCAGAAATTCGGTCACATTCTAGTAGAAGATAGACGACTTTCAGACAAAAAAGGTAGGGGAGCAGATACCCCAAGAAAATGTCATTTAACTGTCTGGGCGCATCTTGGTTACACAGTACAGTACTATGGGCTGATTGCTGCACGTGGTTTAACAAGAGGGAGGCTAGGTGCTATGGTAACAAACATGGATGGTAACAATGTATCCCTCTCTGCAAACTCCTCCGACTGCGGTGCAATCAACCAACGGACTTTGTCACAATGTTATTTTTGGCATAAAAACAATTGCATTAAGTTTTGTATTGAAAAATGTAATGGAACAATATAGCTTATGTTAAATTAAACATACTTTCATAGACACGACCCCAATATGAAGAAATACGCAGCAATGGAGAAGCTAAGGGAATTAATTCCGTTGCACACCGTAGAAGTAAACAAATTGATACTGAGCGAGGAAGGTGGGGGATTCTCTGAGACATCCCACGTGGGTCCCCGAAATGTGTTGGCGTAAACAGCCAATGGTTGAAAAGAGTAGGGATTCCATGTATACCAATGAACAAATCAGGAAAGTAGCGACTGAGTAACACCACGCCCATTACGAGAGTGGATATAACCATTGAGTTTCGCACGATTGTGTCAGAAACCACTGAGCCATAGACAGGAGAACTATTACAAGGACTTTGCAATTCAACAACGAGCGAGTTTACGCTGAAACACTGCAAGTTAACCTATACCATATTGGATTACTTCATTGACACGGACGTTCTGCAAACCTCGATTCGGGAATATACTCATTGGAGATTATCCTGAATAACCTTGTGGATTATACAATTACGGATTTCAATATGACTCTGGAGGAACTCGTCGGATGCAATATCACTGAGAAAAAGTAAGTTCCTTGTACATTTGTCGCTCATAATAGCCGACACCTTGCTGCAACATAGTGTGCATTGAGAATAGATGGTTTGGCAGTGAACCGTGAAGCACATATAGCCTCAGTACTGAATTCACCAGGTGTTAGTAGCCTATTCTCAATTGTGGTGCATAACTAACATAATTTATTTTTCTTGAAGGATGGAGACCGTGAATCAAGCACTAGAAGAGCTGCTGGTGGCAGCGCAGCAACAAGACTGCCTGACTGTGGGAGTCTACGAGTCTGCAAAGCTGATGAATGTGTAAGTACATTATTGACCATTCTATCCTACGATTGACCATTCCATAATATGAGTCAATGGTGCATAGCTGCAAGCATGACGCGCATTGCAAGACTTTTGTCTGCGAATGTATCTATATTTGATATGCAGAACAGATCATTAATGTACTATTCCCTTTCTTTCTGCAGTGATCCTGACAGTGTTGTGTTGTGTGTTCTGGCGACTGACGAGGATGTCATTCCACTGCAGATTCACTTCACGCTCATCCAAGCCTTCTGTTGCGACAACGACATCAACATACTGCGTGTCTCCGGCATGAGTCGCCTCGCTCAGGTTCTTGGCGAGCCAAGCACCGCTGACAGCAACGGCAACGAGCCCAATGATCTGCACTGCATCCTTGTCACTGTAAGTACATCCTCCTATATTCTTATTTTGATTACATTGAACGGGCAATAGGCCTTATGCGTAGTTGTTCATTTTGAATACATCGAAATGATCAAATCATCACAATTTCCTAATTCAAGACATTCCTGACGATATCTCTCCCCCTTTTGCCTACAGAACACCCAGTGCCAATCTCTGAAATGCCAAGCGTTGCAGGATGTCGGCAACTACTGCGAGGAGAGTCGCTGCAAGAACCAATGGGTACCTTACCTGTCCCTGCAGGAGCGCTGAACTAATGACCCTCGCTGAGAAACGTGAAAGCGATGAAAACAAGTGAACAAGTCGTCATTCTTCCAGAATGAGAAAGGCGTTCAAGAAGGGGCATCGTCGACATGCCCGTGTTTGCCTGCCCTGGGCCGCTATCCAGTGACGGAGATGAGCATGCGAAGGTTCCGATGGACAATGCGCATACAACCATGACGCATCTGACCCCGCTCTCTTCCTTCGCGGAAAGGAACTGTGTCGGCGGGAGTGGGGCGTAGGAACGAACTGTAGAGAAATCTCGCTGCTGTTTGCCCAGCCATGTTGGAACAACCGGCGGGGGCGGTTGCATCGCGTGGGAACGGACTTGCAGTTTCGTTATTTGAGAGGAGGGACAAAGCAACTGTATCAATGAGAATACAGACTTGAAACTGAGTTTAACCCTATGCTTTCTGACGTGGAAGTCAGTGTGTTTATGATCAAATGCAATGTGAATGACTGCAATGCTCTACAGTTGGATGTTATGAGTAACAGTGCAATGCAGAAGTCTTCAGAGCAACAATGCCTATGGGTTGTTATTGTGTAAGAGATATCGATAGGGTATTGTGTAAAATATTTTTGATAGAGTATTCTGGTTACACTCATAGCCAGGTGGCGGCTGCCTGTTAAGAGGGTCAAAAACAATGTAACAATGTAACAATGCCACAATGTTACCATGTATTGATTTATTTGACATTGACACAATTAACTAATGTATTGCCATTATTTAAGTTGAACAGAATAATATATAACAGTGAAATGCATTGTTGAATAGAATGTTAAACTTATTTGAATAAATGATTGAACTGAAATTGAATTCTCTGAGTGCTTTATCCTATGGGAAAGGGGGCGTTGCCGAGGTGTGCTTTGGGTACTGTTTCAGTGTTCTCCAACATTGTTTCTGGTAACCTAGGCCTACTGTACAGTATTGCACATATATGAACTTCACTCCAGCTGGGAATCAATCAGACAGTAATTAACAGGCCTATACCTATTGGATTATAAGGAACCAATTCAGAGTATTTTATGTTCACCCGTGTCCTGTCTATAATGTACACATGGAATCAGCAACACTTCCTAAAACAGTTCCAATACTTTACTTATACTTGATACCATTTCAACTTTACAGCCATGAATGAAAACCTGCATCAGAATGTAGCCTATATACTGTTTTTCCAAGGCTGGAGTTTTAAATGACACCCAGCCTAATGCATATGAACTAATGTCTTGCTATTTCTCACCAAGATGTAGGCTTCACAACACCATTATTAAATGCAATCTTGTACTTTCATACACATTGTTGAGATACACTGTTTGCTTTAGGCCAGACAGTAGCTTTCTGATGCTGTGATGCATCCACAGTAGCCTACAGTTTGATATCCAGAGAGCCTTCATCACTCAAATGCCATGCATGGGTAGTTGGAAGCATCTAAGCTCTCAAATCTCGAATCGGTCTACGTAAAGATTGAATCCTTTCACCTGAGTTTCTTGTGCAATTCGTGTAAAAAGACAGGTCAAACCTAGTTTCAGTTATGGGTCTTTTGTTGTTTAAAAAGACAAATAGGAACCAACCAAACAGGTGGGCTGTACTGTAGTTTCAAACAAATTTTTCCTTCACAATAGGCCCCCAATGAGACACTAACTGAAAAAAGGATTGCAGCATGGCTCGTGGTATATTCTCCTTCCTTATACTGTTGACGGCACTTATCCTCTTTCAAAACCCCTTGTGCAAACAAACAGAGTGTATCAAGATCTGGGTGTACAGATAGCTGAGGGTGCAGACCCGTCTCCTGGCTTTACTGGTAACTACTTCACATCCTGGATGGCGGCCAGCACTGTTGTGACACCCTGCCCCGGAACAGACTGTGACTCCATATAGGCCCAGAAATGCAGTACACTTCCTTGACTTGGCAGTTGTCCTGGACCTTTCGTGTGCCTAGGGTACAGCTTAGTCCTAGAAATGGTCACTAACGGCAGTTCACTCAATCTATTGTTGGCCTGTCTGGGACACAGGTAACAGGCTGATCTAGATAAGGCTTAAGGTTTGAACTACGATAGGTTGGTACATCGGAGAGACAAGGGTGCCACTGGGTTGAGCTGTAGCCTAGTAATGATGTTGTAATAGGCAAATAAGTCCAAATCTTCTCTCCAAAAAATTGGACAGAGAGCTGCAATATATAATAAAATAAGCTGCAGAGTGCAGAGGTGGTTTAAGGGGAGGGAAACAAGCTTATCTGGACATCTACAGTCCAAAATCTACATACTGCAAGCTATACTACACTGAGTGTACAAAACATTAAAAACACCTTCCTAATATTTTGCTCTCAGAACAGCCTCAATTTGTCGGGGCATGGACTTTACAAGGAAAGCGTTCCACAGTTATGCTGGCCCATGTTGCCTCCAATGCTTCCCACAGTTGTGACAAGTTGGCTGGATGTCCTTTGGGTGGTGGACCATTCATGATACATACGCATGGGAAAATGTTGAGTGTGAAAAACCCAGTAGCATTGCAGTTCTTGACATACTCATACCGGTGCGCCTGGCACCTACTACCATACCCCGTTCAAAGGTACTTAAATATTTTGTCTAGCCCATTCACCCTCTGAATGGCACACATATACATGCATGTCTCAATTGTTTAGGCTTGAAAATTATTATTTAACCTGTCTCCTCCCCTTCATCTACACTGATTGAAGTGGATTTAATAGGGGACATTAATAATGGTTCATAGCTTTCACCTGGATTCACCTGGTCAGTCTATGTCATGGAAAGAGCAGGTTTTTCTAATGTTCTGCACACTCAGTGTATGACCTCTGATACACCTTTTATTATACGTATACAGTACATACAGTACCATTAAAAAATTAGGACACACCAACTAATTCAAAGGTTGTATTTTTGTTTGTTTTTTACAATTTTCTACATTGTAGAATAATATTGAATACATCAAAACGATGAAATAGCACATATGGAATCATGTAGAAACCAAAAAAGTGTTAAACAAAGCTAAATATATTTTTTTGTTTTAGAATCTTTTCAGTAGCCACCCTTTGCCTTGATGACAGCTTTGCACACTCTTGACATTCTCTCAACCAGCTTCATCTGGAATGCTTTTCCAACATTCTTGAACGAGTTCCCACATATACTGAGCACTTGTTGGCTGCTTTTCCTTCACTCTGCGGTCCAACTCATGGCAAACCATCTCAATTGGGTTTAGGTCGTGTGATTGTGGAGGCCAGGTCATCTGTTGCAGCACTCCATCCCTCTACAATTTGGCCTTATAGCCCTTACACAGCCTGGAGGTGTGTTGGGTCATTGTCTTGTTGAAAAACAAATGATAGTCCCACTAAGCGCAAACCGAATGTGATGGCATATCGCTACAGAATGCTGTGGTAGCCATTCTGGTTAAGTATGCCTGGAATTCTAAATAAATCACAGACAGTGTCACCAGCAAAGCACCCCCACACCATCACACCTCCTCCTCCATGCTTCACAGTGGGAACCACACATGTGGAGTGTCACGCCCTGACCATAGAGAGCCCTTGGTTCTCTAATCTAAAACCACTGTCACTGCACTTGCAGGTTTCTATCTGTGAGGTTGGGGAATCCTGTCCAGACAAAATAGAAGGGGATAGACAGGGAGAGAAAGCGAATCGTGAAAGAAGCCCTAGTAGTAGGTGTGCGGTGGGATCATTGGTCTCTCTCACACACACACACACACACACACACACACACACACACACACACACACACACACACACACACACACACACACACACACACACACACACACACACACACACACACACACACACACACACACACACACACACACACACTATAATTAGGTCACTATGGCAACCACAGATCAGTGTCTGAGACTAAATAGGCCCCAAACTGGTGTGATAAGGCTTTAGAATAGACTGTGTCATTTATCCCTGCAGCACGTTGTACATGTCGGGAGGAGTTACATGTAACCAATGATACCATGAACAGGAGCCCTATAGTAGTGGTCCTGTGCGGCTCAGTTGGTAGAACATGTCGCTTGTGTTGCCAGGGTTGTGGATTTCGATTCCCATGGGGGGCTAGTATGAAAATGAATGTACTCACTGGATAAGAGCATCTACAAAAATGTGAAATGTAATTCTGGGATGGCTTTTGCCATAAACACTTACTCTCTATCAGAAGAGCGTGTGGTTTAGAGCGTAAAATGGAATCCAGTGTGTCTCCAAGATATACATCATACCTGTGTTCTGGCTGTCTTGCAACCAGACAGACATCAAACAAATGTCACAGAGTTTTCCATGTGTGTGTGTGTGTGTGTGAGAGAGAGAGAGAGAGAGAGAGAGAGAGAGAGAGAGAGAGAGAGAGAGAGCGCAAGAGCGAGAGAGCAATATTCTCTCATCTCAACATTTGCAAAAATATTGATTGCCATTTTGTGGACATCATTCCTGGCCATTATTACAGCCAGAATTGAATCTCCCTTCTAGCTTTTAAGATGTATTGGAATACACGAGGCAAGCACATGAGAGACTGTATATGTCTCATTCTGTAGACATGTAAGATACAGTTTTTGCACTAGAAAGCAACAATAATAGCTCTGGTAAATCTTAAAACAGAGTTTCATGCATTCCTTAAATAGAAGGCATATTTTTTGTTACAGAAACAGAGGGCTATTTTCGAAGTCTTCATTCTCATAGCATCATGCCCAGATCTATTGCTGCTCTGTTTTTATGGAGTGAGATGGCCACATACACACAATGCAGCTCGGTAAAGTGTGCGTCACATTGCCATAGAAACGGGAAGGGGTAGCCAGAGTATCTTTACTGGCTCGTTATCAAGTGTTTCTAGTCTTTATCTTTGTTAAATAATGAGTACAACCTGAACCAATCACACTTGGCTAAAGTTGGATTTGAGACATTGGATGCTGCATCACAGTCACAGGAAGATGATCAGTCATAGCAAAATTGAGAATTTCTGGTGCTGAGAAATGTGGCAGGTTTTTTGAAGAAAAAATTAATAAATCACGCCAATTATATTCGCGAACGACAACGTTATAACACTGTATATTATTTAGAAGGCACTCAGGACAGGGAAACACTCGTTATTTTCTCCAATGTCACATATTTGTTATTGCTGTTTAATTACACATCATCACCACGACACGGTCTGGGTCACTCATGAGAAAACGAGAATCTCCTACGATTTCCGCCTAGGTTCTGTGTCGTGCGCGTCGTGCTTGGCAGCAGCGCCGCTGGAATGCAAAGAATGCGGACCGAGCGGCGCGTCTTGACGGGAAGTGCGCTCGAGTAGGTTTTTCAAACGGTTAATTTGCATAGCCAGTGTGGCGCTCTTTTCCAGAGCGAAGTCAGGTAGGCAGGCTGAAGACACACTCACGTTCACTTTTGCACACACAATGGAGCTAAATAAAAGATAATTTAACATAAGAACTTGTATTATAAAATGCAATAAAACTATTCAGTGAAGCAGCAGATGACTGTATGATTGGGAATAATCATGGGTGCAAATGCCATATTTCGTTACCTAATTCAACCGATAATAATAAACACCGAGCTCTGTTGACATAGCTATGCAGCTTTCACTCAACAACTTTTAAGGATTTTACATTTTGTGATCTTCACTTCAAAGTTGTTTTCGCGGGTCACAAAAAGCAAAATTAGCATGACACGAGCTGAATTAAATGTCAAAGGCTTTGAGAATAAACAGCTTGGTATAAGCACAGTGCAACAGAACAGTGTCATTTCACAGAGATACACATGTTTTCATGAGAAATCTAGAAAATAACAGGAATTTCAAATACATTGCCAGTGCTTGGTTTGGCTGGAAGCATGTCGAGCACATGGCCAGCAACCTCTGTGTCTTGTTTTTTTAGCAGTCAAGTGATGGTTTGCTGCTAATGGGCCTCTGTATGCCTATGTAGATATTCCATTCAAAATCTTCCATTTCCAGCTACAATAGTCATTTACAACATTAACAATGTCTACACTGTATTTCTGATCAATTTGATGTTATTTTAATGGACAAAAAAATGTGTTTTTCTTTCAAAAACAAGGACATTTCTAAGTGACCCCAAACTTTTGAACGGTAGTGTACATTTTTTAACGCTAAGCTATTTTTCTGGAATTTGTCTTTCAGCATAAAAATAACCGACCTTTCCTCCACCAGTGAATCAACAACGGTGAACAAGCAGCACTTTAGGTATTTTGTCTTTGTATTGCCTAATCCTTATGATAATAGATAATGACTACGAAAGCTCAGGATTTGCAGTCAGATTTGTAACTAAATCACCCTGCCTGGTCTAAGTGGTTTGACTGCTACTTACAGGCATGATCATAAATATTTCAGTTATGGACTATCAAATATTACATTATGTTGCATGTTTTCTCAAATGTTAGAGTGAAAACTTGTAGCTACACAATTCCATTCCATTCATGGTCCCCTTTCTTATTTGCTAAAGGGTCATCACTGAGGAAAGCTTGCAGGATGATGAGGACCACAAGGCAGGTCCGCCGGAAAAAGTGAGGCCACATTTGCCACACGCAGCATTTGCCAAAGCACTTTTGATTTAGTTTAATAAAAAATGTTGTCGCCAAAGTAAAAAGAGGGCCAAAGTACTGTTTTTTTAGACCGATTTGCATCACGAATTGTCAACTCTCGCACAATTTATCTGTCCTTCACATCCGAGTTCTTCACATTCAAATGTTTCTGCAGGCGCTTTGTGTATCTTGACCAATCAGATTCACGGAAATCGCAGGTCATGTGCGGGCAGGGCACAACCCACAAAGATCGAGGCGCGCTGTCCGCTTTCCTCTGGTATTTATTTAGCAAGAGTGATAATAAATCACTCACGACAGACACAAGCAAAAATGATTTCATAAATGTAGCAGCCTATACACCTAAACATTAGCGATCTGATATGCTATGTTGCATGGAAACTGGACCATTTTTAGTCTGATCAACTTTAGGCCACTAACAACAGCAGCTGCATAGTCTAGCCTACTATGCGCACTGTCCTTCTGGCCAGGGTAAACTTGGGCTGAATACCTATACTTTTTTAATACAAAATGATTAACTGGAATTAATCAAGAAACACAATAGCTGACACTGACTGAGTTACTTTTCAATTAGGCCTACAGTTGCATAGGACAGGACTACACGATACAAACCTGCATAAAGTAAGCTCAGCGATGTGAGTTTTATTGTCCAATCATGCTGTTTTGGTGTCCACATTACTAACAAACTATCATGGTTCAAACACACCAAGACAGTTGAGAAGAGGGCATCAGGAGACTAAAAAGATTTGGCATGGGTCCTCAGATCCTCAAAAGGTTCTACAGCTGCACCATCAAGAGCATCCTGACGGGTTGCATCACTGCCTGGTATGGCAACTGCTCGGCCTCCGACCGCAAGGCATTACAGAGGGTTGTGCATATGGCCTAGTACATCACCGGGGCCAAGCTTTCTGCCATCCAGGACCTCTATACCAGGCGGTGTCAGAGGAAGGTTAGAGAAATTGTCAAAGACTCCAGTCACCTTAGTCATAGACTGTTCTCTCTGCTACCACACGGCAAGCGGTACCGGAGCGTCAAGGTCCAAGAGGCTTCTAAACAGCTTCTACCCCAAACCAAAAGACTCCTGAACATCTAATCAAATGGTTACCCAGACTATTTGCATTGTCCCCTCCTCTTTTACGCTGCTGCTACTCTCTGTTATTATCTATGCATAGTCACTTTAATCACTCTACCTACATATACAGATGACCTTATTTACCTCGACTAACCGGTGCCTCCACACATTGACTCTGTACCGGTACCCCCTGTATATGGCCTCACTATTGTTATTTACTGCTGCTCTTTAATTATTTGTTGTTGTTTTTTCTTACTTTTTAGGTATTTTTCTTAAAAGTGCATTGTTGGTTAAGGGCTTGTAAGTAAGCATTTCACTCACTGTAAGGTGTTGTATTCGGCGCATGTGACAAATAAAATTTGATTTGATTAGATTTTTTATATAGCACAAACAGATCGAAGACCAAGCTAATATTTGGCTGATTGTCAGAACAAAAAGAGTGAAACTTCAATGTACTTGAGGACTACTCTAGAAATGCTTAGTTTGGTACAGGAAACACCTTCCAGCCGGTGTCAATTTTGCTGTTATTCTGGCTGCACTTTTTGATGTGACTGTAAATTAGGCATAGTTGGCTAGCTAGCAAGCAAGGGATAAGAACGTTGCCAGCCAGTATGGCAATGGAACATTTAGAATAAATATCCATGGATACTGAACAAAAAGACTAAACGACTGGGAAGAACGTTGCCAGCCAGTCTCTGGCAACCGAACCTATAGAACGAACAACCAGCCGGCTTGGGTAGTAACCCTAGATTTGTGTCGGGAATATATCTTGTGGAAGGATGAAATAGTATGAATAAATTAATCAAAATAACGCTTTGAATGAAAATATGTCAATCATAATTTGAATATTTTGGTAACATGTAAAAGTGGTAATGCCCTTGAAGCCGTTGTTTAGAGGATATATTGGCACGGTTTTCATTTGTGCCTGATATCAAAATTAAAGAAAAGTTATGTTGCAAATTCAGCAGGCTATGGTGTGAAATAGGCTTGTGCAGTCTTTATTTTATTACTTATTTTTAATGCCGTCTTTGGCGTGCTTTGGTGTGCTTATCGGATCACAAGCACCCTTTTCCCACTCCTATCGTCCCTTCCCTTCTTCTATCTATGGAACAGCTTGTTGCGTTGTGGCTATAGACATTTAATCCATAGAAGGGGTTTGAAACCTCTAACCCTGGCAAATTGACTGTTAAACTCATGGGTACAGTAGCAATGGCTCGGCTGCTAGTCTTGACCTTAATGGGAACTACCATCTATGAATTACATGTCTATGGTTGGTTGCGGCTGTCAGTTTGCCTGTCGCAAATTTCAAAATACAATCATACGAAATACACATTGTTTGGAAAGCAAATTATGTCATTACTAAATGTGTAATGTAATAGACGTTATTTCTTTACACACAAAAAAAACATTTGATTAATAAAATATATTGAATCAGTCGTCTTCCTTAAATGAAGGGGATGATGACAGAAAGGGAGAGTATGATGGGTATGATGATATCTGATTTAATTGGTGCTCAACCTGCAGTTCAGACACTTAATTCAGGATAAATGGAGCTAGCCCTGAGTTAGCCTTCCCCGGAGCAGGTTAGTTCTGAAGGATCCGTTGCCATAGAAACTTACCCGGCTAAAAGGTGAGCCACTTTCGTGGTACCGGTTATCCCGAGTTGAACTCAGAGTTGACCAAAGTTACCTTGCTAACTCTTCAAACCTGATTCATGGTATAGGGCTCAAATGTTTTTTGAAGGGGTAAGGGGGTGGTCTCTAGACAATTCTATCAGCCAATCAGGCTATATATGTAAATATATTCAAATATGTATCCACACGCTAACAGTCAGAATGAGCATTTCAGTGGCCCAAGGAAGCTCGGGGAAATCAATTATAATATTCATATATTAAACATTCACACACAGTGATTTATTCGGTTTATTAGTGATGATTTAAAAATAAAATGTCTGCATGGGTGCTTTAAAATAATATGTCTGCATGGGTGCTTTAAAATAATATGTCTGCATGGGTGCTTTAAAATAATATGTCTGCATGGGTGCTTTAAAATAATATGTCTGCATGGGTGCTTTAAAATAATATGTCTGCATGGGTGCTTTAAAATAATATGTCTGCATGGGTGCTTTAAAATAATATGTCTGCATGGGTGCTTTAAAATAATATGTCTGCATGGGTGCTTTAAAATAATATGTCTGCATGGGTGCTTTAAAATAATATGTCTGCATGGGTGCTTTAAAATAATATGTCTGCATGGGTGCCTTAAGGGTGCTTAATACAGCAGTCCTTCCGTGGTTCTGAGTGCAGAAAAGTAGAGTCAGAGTATTCTAAAGTGTGTAGGATGGGAGAGACTGGCAGGAGACTTGCAAAGGGATACAGCTAAAAAGAGAAGTTTGGTTCTCTCTCGACACAGACAGACAGGCAGAGTTGGAGACATACTCAAGCATAGCCTTTACGCCCAGTTTTTCTGACTTTTTTTAATGCTAACTCACACAAAACATAGAGGCTTGATCTGTGTGTGCAGCTGGGATGGCTCCCCTACCACTGTGTCTGTCTGCCTGCTAGTCTGTCGGGGGAGGTCTGCAGCAACAGGAAATGTGGATTATAATTAATGGACATTTGTGTAGGGGTTGATACATTTTTCGTAAGGGAAAATCAAGTCTGAAATTTCTAAGTGGAAATTAAAGCCTTTTTAAACCTCAAATACACTACACATAAAAAATGTCCTGCATTGCAGGAATGTTCTCCTGTAAACAGGGTGATCAAATTAAGATCCTAAGAGCCAGCGCAGCCTACAGCACCGCTAACCTAGTTTAGTGCCAGACTAGGAGTCTGAGGTCACAGCAAAGCTGCGTATAAACAGAAATTAAAAGACACCAGGCGTGTTTTACGACCTCATGCCATCCTGCAATCTAGACCAAATCAAACAGGAGCTGCCAATGAATCCAACACTTTAATCTGACTAGGATAAATGCTTTGTTTCAACATTATAAACTGTAGCAGAGTAGCGATAAACTGGGCCTCAATTGCACACTGAAAGGAGGTTTACAGCAGATGCCAGTGAACAGAATATTCTCTCAGCCACTGCTGCATGGCGGTCATATCGGCATTAAGAGAATGGGGTTGAAACTGAAGTGTCAGGAAGTGAAAAAACAATGAGAGTTTATTTCGGTCCAATATTCCCCCCGAGCATGTAACAAGGCGATTATAATGTGGCTCATTGTTGAACTTGGTCTGACAGACTGACTGCGTCTGGAACCGTCCTTGCCCACAGGTTCAAGTTGACTCAAGATACAGAGGCTGCAAGGGCGAGTGGATAGTGTTTCGCTGTCTAGGGCAGGTCCCATAGCAACTATGCCAACAGCACACCAAACAGTCAATAAGCATGTTGTTTGACTTTCCCTTGTTAAACCATAGCTATAGTTAAGTCCCCTAGTCCCTCACTGATAAAAGAGCTAAGCATAATGATAATGAACCATGACTAAGCAGCAAGGCAAGTGCGTGAGCAAAACCACAGAACAAACACGTTATTGTCAACTGGCCAGGGTACTTGAGGTCAAATGACCTCAAGCTGTTAAACACGGTAAGATTATATATTTTAAGCGACTGCATGGTGGCAGAGTGATCATCCTATGGTAACTCATGAGGCCAGAGAGACCTTTTGTCATCTTAGCAGAGTCATGGAATAGGCTTTGGACATGTGACCTCCTTCCAACGAGGTCTCCAAATGACACTGCTTGACCTGACACTTTTGATGCTCTCACATCTCGGCTTATGGGCACTAATAAAATACCCTACCTCCCTCACTGTGTCTGAAGCATCAGTGCCAATGAATCATGGGCTGGCTACCTTTGAAGTAAAATAAAGGGCCATTATTGTTTCGAAGGTGATGGTCGGGGATATTTTAGAAGTGCTTCAACCCCCAAAGCCATAAAAACAGCAAAGGTAACTCATAGCGTCAACGGAGAGTGCGAGTGTGTGAACCCTGCGATAATAGAATCTATTGTGCGACAAACACTTCTCACACCGAGAGACAATGCCTTGCTGTGTCTTCCAAGTCACAACAGCCACTCTGCAAAAACGGTGGAAAATGTTTTAGGAGCTGCCCTGAGGGCTCCCGGCCGACACACCGAAAAGCACAATAGCTGTGTTCATGGTCTCTGCACGCAGGCTCTACTGCAAGACAGGGCGGCTGCAGTCTGGAGCCACGCACGCTGAGCCCAGCTGACATCAAGCCAGCCTAGAAAAAAAAATAAACTACAGGAACAGGAGCCCTTTTCTTTCCAGCAAAGCCTTACTCTGCCCCATTTAATGTTGCTGACAGAATTAAATCTGTAAGACTCCAGTTATAAATAGCCGGCTGAGGGGACTATTTTTAGAAGGCTCTGGCTATATTTAAATGTAAAGGGAGTGGTACCCTCTTTAGACTGGGCCTTTTTAGACCAGAGGGATTTTTCAATTGACTCTTCCTTTTTTGAAGAAATTAAATCTTCCACTCAAGGTTATCCCCCCCTTCACCTCAAATGGCTACAGAGAAATGTGGCGACTCTTTTGTGTGCTGGCGAGTGCTAAATGGGGACTCAGTGCCTGTGAGGTGGCTGGGCCAGTGTAGAGCAGTAGCTCTTAATTACAGACCCACGTTAGGGGCCCCCAACCCATCTCCCCAACCTCTCCACCCCACTCCTTAACCCAACCACTCCCCACCCACCCAACTTCTCTTTATTCTGGAACCCAACATCATATTACCCTAATTCACAATCGATTGAACAACAGAGGGACATTTATTAAGGTTTGTGAGGTGAACCTTGCGGTCGTCGTGTGTGTCCTTTCTGTGACTGACGATCCTTTGTGAAGAATATACAGTTTTGCATATGGAGATAATAATATCTCAACCAACAGATGGAAGTTTCAGTTCTCAAATGGAGAAGTCATGTTGCAGCCTATGCTGTGTATTTGCATCTCATGAGCTAGTCATCCTGAATTACTTGAGTTGAGTAAAATCCTGAGTCAAGGGGAGTTTTTGTTGGCCCATGTGGGGCCTCGGGGGGGGGGGGGGCAGCCCTCACCACATGACTCAGCGGGGATGCCCAAGGTGTCCATGTAGGTAAACCCTGCTGAAGACAGCGCTTTGCATATTCACTGAGACACAAACCTTAGATTAACAACTGTGTCTGATGGGAATTATCTGTGGGACTTTCATGCTTTATTAAGATTATAGAGCATTTGCTTACGGTATATAACCTCATGCCCTCACACACTCCCATAGGGATCCTATAACTCATTTACTATGTACCTTTTCAATTATAACGGACAAGAGGGAAGTTAGAGTCAAACCAATGGTAAGCCCAGGATCAGTTTGGGTTGTGTAGCTCATGATGGTTAAAGATAGGACTGGGGAACCATGAGCTGAACTGGAATCAGTTGTTCAAGGTGGGAAAGCAGCATGATCAGCTATCTCCCTACTGAATACCACAACAGGCCTTTTGCAGTATAATTAGGCAAACTAATGAGATAAGAATAAACAAATCAGACCTTTTGCATTTAGAATTTGAACAAATCCCCCTTTAACCATTGTAATCATATTCAGAAAAGCCCCAAAATGCTTTGTGGTTGTGTTTGTACACTGTACCCTACTGTTTACAATGTGTGTGTGTCAGTTTCTTTCTTCTTTCATCTAAATGTGTATAAAAAAATTTTTTTTAGCACAGTCATATCTTGGGTGGTCTCGTTAAGTGTGATGTACAGTAACTGGCTTATTGCCCAGAAACATTTATTACGTTTATTCTTTGCTCCCAATCAATTATTAAAGAAACTGTTGCAAGAGGAGAAAATCATACTTGTCCTGGTCCTGTGTGGCTCAGTTGGTAAAGCATGGCTCATGCAATGCTAGGGTTGTGGGTTTGATTCCCACAGGGGACCAGTATGAAAATGTATGCTCTCACTACTGCAAGTCACTCTGAATAAGAATGGTTGAGAAAATGAAAATATACAGCACTCTATTGCAAAACCCAATAGGAAGTGAGTTGAGTACCTACATGGCCACGTATCGCTCACCTGCACAAATGCTGTAGTTCTTTTATGACCTCACCATCCCATAAACATACGCTACTTTGCCTTTTAGGGCGCCAGTTAAATAGGGAATCATGTCATAAAAAAGCCTAATAGAAAGCATGCCCACTTTCCGCTGGGCACAAGCTGGTTGAATTGTTTCAACATCATTTATCAACGTATTGTGACGTGGAATCTACTGTACAAAAGAAAATACATTGGATTTGAAAAAAGTCATAAACGTAAACTGTTGTTTTAAGGGTGACATTTCAACCGCAAGAATATGTCATCATTGTAACCAATTTTCAACATAGACAAACCTTGTATCAAAGATGTTGAATTTGTACCTTTGAAACAATGTCAGTTCTTCAACGTTACATCCACTATCAAATAAGAAACAATCGCCTGGGCAGCGCCTACTGGAGAGTTGATCTACATCTATTAATTTGGTCTTCATTACCTTGGCTGACCCATGGCTCCCCATGACAAACACAATACAATATAACTTTTGCAATATAGTAAATAGTCTATTAACTTGTTGACAAGTTATCAAATGGTATGTTGGATTCACGTCTCCAACTAAACCAAACATCTAAGTTAAAGAATAGGATTAAGCCAGTGGCTCAGATGAAACTATCCTCCATTGTCAACCAAACACAATTCAATCATCTTTTTCTAATACAGTAAATAGCCTCAAGTTAAGGCTATCTTACTAACTAGTCTAACAGTATTTATTCACCCTTAAAATGAATAACACATCCATGGCCAAATTTTGACGTTAGCCTACTGCAGGGCTTCCCAAACTCGGTCCTGGAGACCCCAAGGGGTGCATGTTTTTTTGTTTGTTGCCCTAGCACTGCACAGCTGATTCAAATAATCAACTAATCATCAAGCTTTGATAATTTGAATCAGCTGTGTAATATTAGGGCAAAAAACAAAATGTGCACCCCTTGGGATCCCGAGAAGAGAGTTTGGGAAACGTTGGCCTACTGTAACTATGAATGTCTTCTTATCTAATCATAAAAAGTGTGCACGCAAAGGTCACATGTAACGGTTTTCTTGAGGTGAAGGAGAGGCGGACCAAAACGCAGCGTGGTTATTATTCATGTTTCTTTAATGAAGAAAACTATACATGAATAAACTAACAAAACAATAAACGTGCGAAAACCTAAACAGCCTATCTGGTGACAACAAACACAAAGACAGGAACAATCACCCACGAAACACTCAAAGAATATGGCTGCCTAAATATGGTTCCCAATCAGAGACAACGATAAACACCTGCCTCTGATTGAGAACCACTCCAGACAGCCTTAGACTATGCTAGATACCCCCACTAAGCCACAAACCCAATACCTAACAAAACCCCAAGACAAAACACACCACATAAAAAAACCATGTCACACCCTGGCCTGACCAAATAAATAAAGAAAACACAAAATACTAAGACCAGGGCGTGACAGAACCCCCCCCCCCCCCCCCCCCCCCCCCCCCCCCCCAAGGTGCAGACTCCCGGCCGCACACCTAAACCCATAGGGGAGGGTCCGGGTGGGCGTCTGTCTACGGTGGCGGCTCAGTCGCGGGACGTGGACCCCACTCCAACAAAGTCTTAGTCCATTTTCCTCGCGTCCTTAGATAGGCGACCCTCGCCGCCGACCTTGGCCTAGTAGTCCTCACCAAGGGCCCCACTGGACTGAGGGGTAGCTCGGGACTGAGGGGTAGCTCGGGACTGAGGGGTAGCACGGGACTGAGAGGAAGCTCAGCACTGAGAGGAAGCTCAGCACTGAGAGGAAGCTCAGGCAGGTAGTTGGCTCTGGCAGATCCTGGCTGGCTGGCGGTTCCGGCAGATCCTGGCTGACTGGCAGTTCCGGCAGATCCTGGCTGACTGGCAGTTCCGGCAGATCCTGGCTGACTGGCGGATCTGGAAGATCCTGGCTGACTGGTGGATCCTGGCAGACTGGCTGCTCTGGCTGCTCCATGCTGACTGGCGGCTCTGGTTGCTCCATGCTGACTGGCGGCTCTGGCTGCTCCATGCAGACTGGCGGCTCTGGCTGCTCCATGCAGACTGGCAGCTCTGGCTGCTCCATGCAGACTGGCGGCTCTGGCTGCTCCATGCAGACTGGCGGCTCTGGCTGCTCCATGCAGACTGGCGGCTCTGGCGGCTCCATGCAGACTGGCGGCTCTGGCGGCTCCATGCAGACTGGCGGCTCTGGCGGCTCCATGCAGACTGGCGGCTCTGGCGGCTCCATGCAGACTGGCGGCTCTGGCGGCTCCATGCAGACTGGCGGCTCTGGCGGCTCCATGCAGACTGGCGGCTCTGGCGGCTCCATGCAGACTGGCGGCTCTGGCGGCTCCTTGCAGACTGGCGGCTCTGGTGGCTCCTTGCAGACTGGCAGCTCCTTGCAGACTGGCAGCTCCTTGCAGACTGGCAGCTCCTTGCAGACTGGCAGCTCCTTTCAGACTGGCAGCTCCTTGCAGACTGGCAGCCCCTTGCAGACTGGCAGCCCCTCGCAGACTGGCAGCCCCTCGCAGACTGGCAGCCCCTCGCAGACTGGCAGCTCCTTGCAGACTGGCAGCGCTGAACAGGCGGGAGACTCTGACAGCGCTGTAGAGGCGGAAGGTTCTGGCAGCGCTGAACAGGCGGGAGACTCCGGCAGCGCTGTAGAGGAGGAAGGCTCTGGCAGCGCTAGATAGGCGGGAGACTCCGGCAGCGCTGGAGAGGAGGAAGGCTCTGGCAGCGCTGGACAGGCGAGGCGCACTGTAGGCCTGATGCGTGGTGCTGGCACTGGTGGTACTGGGCCGAGAACACGCACAGGAAGCCTGGTGCGGGGAGCTGCCACCGGAGGGCTGATGCGTGGAGGTGGTACTGGATAGACAGGACCGTGCAGGCGCACTGGAGCTCTTGAGCACCGAGCCTGCCCAACCTTACCTGGTTGAATACTCCCGGTCGCCCTGCCAGTGCGGCGAGGTGGAATAGCCCGCACTGGGCTATGCAGGCGAACCGGAGACACCGAGCGCAAGGCTGGTGCCATGTAAGCCGGCCCAAGGAGACGCACTGGAGACCAGATGCGTAGAGCCGGCTTCATGACACTTGGCTCGATGCTTACTCTAGCCCGGCCGAAACGCGGAGCTGGTATGTACTGCACCAGGCTATGCACCCGCACTGGAGACACCGTGCGCACCACAGCATAACACGGTGCCTGCCCGGTCTCTCTAGCCCCCCGGTAAGCACAGGAAGTTGGCGTAGGTCTCCTAACTGGTGTCGCCATACTCCCTGTGGGCCCCCCCCAAGACATTTTTGGGGCTGACTTCCGGGCTTCCTTGCCAACCGTGTTCCCTCGTATCGCCAGCTCCTCTCTCCGGCTGCCTCTGCTCTCCTAAGTGCCTCCACCTGTTCCTATGGGAGGCGATCTCTTCCAGCCAGTATCTCCTCCCAAGTTTAACAACCCTCGCCGTTCAAAACGTCTTCCCATGTCCATTCCTCTTTACGCTGCTCCTGCTGCCTTTCACCACGCCGCTTGGTCCTGTTGTGGTGGGTGATTCTGTTACGGTTTTCTTGAGGTGAAGGAGAGGCGGACCAAAACGCAGCGTGGTTATTATTCATGGTTCTTTAATGAAGAAAACTATACATGAATAAACTAACAAACCAATAACTGTGAGAAAACCTAAACAGCCTATCTGGTGACAACAAACACAAAGACAGGAACAATCACCCACGAAACACTCAAAGAATATGGCTGCCTAAATATGGTTCCCAATCAGAGACAACGATAAACACCTGCCTCTGATTGAGAACCACTCCAGACAGCCATAGACTATGCTAGATACCCCCACGAAGCCACAAACCCAATACCTAACAAAACCCCAAGACAAAACACACCACATAAAAAACCCATGTCACACCCTGGCCTGACCAAAGAAATAAAGAAAACACAAAATACTAAGACCAGGGCGTGACATCACAGCTCTGTGGAGACCTTCACAATTGCAATAATAATCTGTGCAGAGTCTTGGAACAGCATTGATCACTTTCACTATGTACTTTTAATGTAATCTCAACTGCAATCCAGGTCATTCGGTTTTGCTATTAGATGAAGCAATGATAGTGATAACACATTCATTTATTGTATAAATTCCCATTTGAACTTTGTTGTGCTTTTAAATGGTTGAAAGCGTGGTGAAAACACATTTAGATGACAACTCAACCAAAAATCTGACATTGTTTTTCCATTGGAATTTGATTGTGCTTTTTGACAGTTGAAGAGCATAGTGAGCATAGTGATAACACATTGGTAATTCAACAAACCTCTGGCTGTCTTTTTGAGTGGGTGAATAAAGTTTTAAATCTCACTGATCAACGTCTCAATCAAATATTACCAACATTTCCACTTTTAAATGACATGGTGTGCCCAGTGGGTTGTGATAGGTTTCTTTCCCTAGCAACAGGAAGCTTACTGCAGAAGCCACCTCCTGATTGCCTACTGTTTTGCACTCGCTGCATTATGGGTGAATTGTTTGGTTGTCATTGGTTCTCACAGTTGGAACCATTTCCTCATATTGTTCCTCTGTATTCTAATCATAAAGCCATTTTGAGAACTACATTCAACTACAATTTTGCAGGAGATGTGCAGGACATAGCACGCAAAAAAAAACTCACATCAACAATGAAAATAGATAAATGCTGTTTTGGTTTTGCTTTTGTCCTGTAACTCCAGAGGATGGAGTTGAGGTGACACTCAAAATAATCTGTGGGGTGCAGAAGTCACTGGAAGCCAGTTGGCCTCAACCTCAGGCTTCTGCGACTGAAGATAGGCCATTGTTTGCATTGCCATTTTCTTTGTCTAAAATGGCAGCCTAATTGAAAGGCACCAGTAAAACCAGGGGGAGCCCACAAAGTCATGAGGAGTGCTCGTCTGATCGCCCATCAGCCAATGTTTCAGTGAGAATCAAGGCTTTGTTTGGGTCCTCCGAATCAGAGTGGAGTTGAAAAAGACCTCAAGTGAGGCCAACCTTGATTCACACACAACACACACGCACACATTCTCTCTCTCTCTCTCTCTCTCTCTCTCTCTCTCTCTCTCTCTCTCTCTCTCTCTCTCTCTCTCTCTCTCTCTCTCTCTCTCTCTCTCTCTCTCTCTCTCTCTCTCTCTCTCTCTCTCTCTCTCTCTCTCTCTCTCTCTCTCTCTCTCTCTCTCTCTCTGCAGCCACAATCAGGAGTCTGTGGGGGTGTAGTGGGATAGAGTTGGGCAGGGTGGGGTTTGGGTGTACAGTGATACAGAGGCAGCCAGGCTTGGAAAGGGAGTAGTGTGTGTAGGGATTAGCAGTGTAGCTGGAAAGAAAATGCATAAGGACGTGAGTAATGTGAAAGAGACCAAGACGTTTCAGGCAGAGCCACGAGGCTCTGAATTGAGGTAGAGCTTTCTCATTGGCATCAGTGACTTCATTTGTTTAAGTGCTTGTGTGAACTGACTTTTGTATATTTTAAAGAATGAGAAATAATGAGCGCGATAGAGGGTGGAGGGGAGGAACGGTGTGACTAGCCACATAATGTACACACTTTGTCACTGAAATGTGCGTGAAGAAGAGAAAATATGCTTCTAACAGGCCTCTCCTCCCAATGAGCCACAAAACACTTCACACAAACATACTGTACACAGTCCAAGATACTTGGTGCTTTCCTCATCACAGAGAAGGCACTAACTGTCTGAGCTGTAAATGTGATCATATCCAGAGTGCTGGAGAGTGACCAAAATAACATCATGTGACCTGTACCGCTTCACTATGTCAAAAAGACTCGCTCTTCTCATTTACATATGTGTTCTAATCTAGATGCAGTAATTCATTTTGAACTGCAGATCAAAGGCACTGGAGCGTTCCTTCTGATTTCAGTGGTCTTCCCTTACTTAGAGGACTTTCATGCCTTTAGAAGGCGGTCGTTACTCAATGTGCCCTCATGCCTTTGTCACGTGACCTGACATGATAGTGTGTGAGTCAGATGAAATACTATTTACAGCTTTACCCCCAGTGCTAAAGCCTGTAATACTTTGTTCTTAGCGGTGTCTTTGTGAAGGAGTGGATAGCTCTGGCTGGTTTCCTCTTTGGGTAAATGATCGATTCAAGGCCATTTAGTGTTCACAAGGAGAACCTGATAAAAGGTTAACTGCATGACCTTTGCAGTGTGGTTACATATTTAGTGCGCCACACACACACGGACGCACACACACACACACACATCACCAGTTTAGTTTAGTTTATTAGGATCCCCATTAGCTACTGTACATGCAGCAGCTACTATTCCTGGGGTCCACTTAAAATGTACAAATACGGTGCATTCGGAAAGCATTTCCTTTTTCCACATTTTGTTAAATTACAGGCTTATTCCCCTCATCAATCTACACACAATACCCCATAATGACAATGTGAAAAAAGGTTTTGTGTATCAACAAACAAACAAAAACGGAAATATCACATTTACATAAGTATTCAAACCCTTTGCTATGAGAGTCGAAATTGAGCTCAGGTGCATCCTGTTTCCATCGATCATCCTTGAGATGTTTCTACAACTTGATTGGAGTCCACCTGTGGTAATTTCAATTGATTGTACATGGTTTAGAAAGGTACATACCTCACTATATAAGGTCTTACAGTTTACAGTGCATGTAAGAGAAAGAACCAAGCCATGAGGTCGGAGGAATTGTCCGTAGAACTCCAAGACAGCATCATGCTGTTGGGATGTTTTTCAGCCACAAGTATTGGGAGACCAGTCAGGATCGAGGGAAAGATGAACGGAGCAAAGTACAGAGAGATCCTTGATCAGAGTGCTCAGGACCTCAGACTGGGGCGAAGGTTCACGTTCCAACAGGACAACGACCCTAAGCACACAGCCAAGACAATGCAGGAGTGGCTTCGGGACAAGTCTCTGAATGTCCTTGAGTGGCCCAGCCAGAGCCTGGACTTGAACCCGATCGAACATCTCTGGAGAGACCTGAAAATATCTGTGCAGCGACACTCCTCATCCAACCTGACAGAGCTTGAGATGATCTGTAGAGAAGAAAGGGAAAAACTCCCCAAATACATGTGTGCCAAGCTTGTAGCATCATACCCAAGAAGACTCAAGGCTGTAATCGCTTGCCAAAGGTGCTTCAACAAAGTATTGAGTAAAGAGTCTGAATACTCATGTAAATGTGATATTTCATTTTTATAAATTTGCAAACATTTCTAAAAACCTGTTTTTGCTTTGTCATTATGGGGTGTTGTGTGTAGATTGATGAGGGATTCTTAAAATAAAAATCTGTAACATAGGCTGTAACATAACAAAATGTGAAAAAAGTAAATGGGTCTGAATAGTTTCTGAATGCACTGTACATGACAAAGTACAGAACAGTTATAGACAAGGTCATTAAATTAATAATAATAACACAATATATATATATATGTGGTTCGGGTACTGTGAAGAAACCCATAGTGGCATGTCTGGTGGGGTATGTATGTATCTTTTTGAAGTATATGCAAATAGATTATTGATAGGCATTTTTAACACACAAATGTTTCTTAAAAAAACAAGAAGCGAAGTAGTCAATTTCTCCTCAACGCTCAACCATGAAAGACTATCATGTATGTTGTTGATGTTAGCCCTATGTGTGCACGAGGGCACAACAACACCGATTTCCCATCAGGAGACTAAAAAGATTTGGCATGGGTCCTCAGGTCCTCAAAAGGTTCTATAGCTGCACCATCGAGAGCATCCTGACTGGTTGCATCACCACCTGGTATGGCAACTGCTCGGCCTCCGACCGCAAGGCGCTAAAGAGGGTAGTGCATACGGCAAAGTACATCACTGGGGCCAAGCTTCCTGCTGTCCATGATCTCTATACCAAGCGGTGTCAGAGGAAGGTCCTAAAAATTGCCAAAGACTCCAGCCACCCAAGTCATAGACTGTTCCCTCTGCTACCGCACGGCAAGCGGTACCGGAGCGCCAAGTCTAGGTCCAAAAGCTTCTTAACTGCTGAAGAGCTAATCAAATGGCTACCATTTGCATTGACCACCCCTTTTTAAAATATTTTATTTTAATTTTTCCCCTGCTGCTACTTGCTGTTTATTGTCTATGCATAGTCACTTTACCCCTACCTACACGTACATATTACCTCAATTACCTCGACTAACCTGTATATAGCCTCGTTATTGTTGTTTTGTCACTTTGTATATTTTTTTACTTTAGTTTATTTAGTAAATACTTTCTTAACTGTCATTTTTCTTAAAACTGCATTGTTGGTAAAAGGCTTGTAAGTAAGCATTTCACGGTAAGGTCCACCTACACCTACTTTTGCAATAATGGTGTCACGCCCTGGCCTTAGTTATCTTTGTTTTCTTTATTATTTTGGTTAGGTCAGGGTGTGACATGGTGGATTTATGTGTTTTGTCTAGTCTAGGTGTTTATGTAAGTCTATGGTTGCCTAGATTGGTTCTCAATTAGAGGCAGGGGTTTATCGTTGTCTCTGATTGGGAACCATATTTAGGCAGCCATGTTCTTTGGGTATTTTGTGGGTGGTTGTCTTCTGTCTTTGTGTCTATGCACCAGATAGGACTGTTTCATTTTTTCCCCCACATTTGTTGTTTTCTATTTTGTAGTGTTCACGTTTATTGTCCTTATTAAACATGTTGAACACTAACGACGCTGCATTTTGGTCCTCTTCTCCTTCAACGGAAGAAAACCGTTACAGAACCACCCACCAAATAAAGGACCAAGCGGCGTGGTAACAAGCAGCAGCAGCAGCAGGAGAGGCAGTACTATTTAGAGAAATGGACTTGGGAGGAAATCCTGGACGGAAAAGGACCCTGGGCACAGCCAGGGGAATATCGTCGCCCCAAAGCGGAGCTGGAGGAAGCGAAAGCAGAGAAGCAGCATTATGAGGAGCTAGCACGGCAGAGCGGCTGGAAGCCCGAGAGACAGCCCCAAAAATGTCTTGGGGGGTGTCTGCACAGGGAGAGTGTGGCAGAGTCAGGAGTCAGACCTGAGCCAACTCCCCCTGTTTACCGTGAGGAGCCAAGGATGGAATCAGAGCAGTCGGCGAAGTTGAGGTGTGCGTCTGAGAATGTGGAGGAGTTATTGGAAAAATTGGAGGAGAGTGAATGGAGGGGTGATTATGAGACATTCGAGGAGTTGTTGATAAAATTGGAGGAGAGTGAAGAGAGAGAGCTGTTGGTTTGGCGTAGAATGCACGGCATTCACCCTGAGGAGCGTGTTAGCTGTCTGATGCCACATGTGTCAGTTCCTAGTACTCATCCTGAAACAGGTGTTAAAGCTCCGGAACAACCTTCACAACCCGGGGTGTTCTGTTCCTGCTCCCCGCACTCGCCCAGAGGTGCGTGTTCCCAGTCCGGTACCACCAGTTCCGGCACCACGCACCAGGCTTCCTGTGCGTGTCCAGAGCCCAGTACTCCCTGTTCCTCCTCCCCGCACTCGCCCTGAGGTGCGTGTCCTCAGCCCAGTACCACCAGTGCCGGCACCACGCACTAGGCCTACAGTGCGGCTCACCTGTCCAGAGCTGCTAGAGTCTCCCGCCTGTCCAGAGCTGCTAGAGTCTCCCGCCTGTCCAGAGCTGCTAGAGCTTCCCGCCTGTCCAGAGCTGCTAGAGCCTCCCGCCTGTCCAGAGCTGCTAGAGCCTCCCGCCTGTCCAGAGCTGCTAGAGCCTCCCGCCTGTCTGCAAGGAGCCGCCAGAGTCGCCTGTCTGCAAGGAGCCGCCAGAGCCGCCAGTCTGCAAGGAGCCGCCAGAGCCGCCAGTCTGCAAGGAGCCGCCAGAGCCGCCAGGTTGCAAGGAGCCGCCATTCAGCCAGGATCTGCCAGAGCCGTCAGTCAGCCAGGAGCTGCCAGAGCCGTCAGTCAGCCAGAAGCTGCCAGAGCCGTCAACCAGCCTGAGCTACCTCTCGGTCCTGAGCTACCTCTCAGTCCTGAGCTGCCCGTCGGTCCAGAGGAATTTGTTTAGTCCAGTAGGGCCCTTTAGTAGGGTTGCCAATCCTAGGTCGGCGACGAGGGTCGCCGTTCCTAGGAGTAGACTTAAGCGGACAAAGACTATGGTGGAGTGGGGTCCACGTCCCGTGCCAGAGCCACGGGGGAGGGGGGGGGGGGTTACTGTCACGCCCTGGCCTTAGTTATCTTTGTTTTCTTTATTATTTTGGTTAGGCCAGGGTGTGATATGAGGGATTTATGTGTTTTGTCTGGTCTAGTGGTTTGTATGTTTATTGGGTGTTTTCTAGTCTAGGTGTTTATGTAAGTCTATGGTTGCCTAGATTGGTTCTCAATTAGAGGCAGGGGTTTATCGTTGTCTCTGATTGGGAACCATATTTAGGCAGCCATGTTCTTTGGGTATTTTGTGGGTGGTTGTCTTCTGCCTTTGTGTCTATGCACCAGATAGGACTGTTTCGGTTTTTTCACATTTGTTGTTTTGTATTTTGTAGTGTTCACGTTTATTGTCCTTATTAAACATGTTGAACACTAACCACGCTGCATTTTGGTCCTCTCCTTCAACGGAAGAAAACCATTACAAATGGCAAGGTGTGCTGCTTTGTTTTGAGCCAGCTGGAACTTTGCTAGGTCTTTCTTTGCTGTACCTGACCACATTACCGGGCAGTAACCGGGACAAGACCAGAGCCTGAACTAGTACAGTTTGTCAAACACACATCTTTTTTTTTTATAACAGACATACCTCTCAACCTCTTCACAACAACTTTGTCAATATGACTTGACCATATTGACAAATATTGACCATATTACTACAATTTCTTCAACTTGTTCAATGGTCACACCTTTTGTACACAACTACTCTTAAGTTTTAGGTCTAATAGAACAGTTGGAACTAAATACAATGCTTTTGGTTTTAGATGTATTTAAGACCAGTTTATTGACACTGACTGTAACTCCTTGCTAAGAGTCTCGGTGAGCTCACTGGATGTAGGTGCTGATGTGTAGAGTGTGCAATCATCAGCATAGTCATTTTAGCGTCTAGAAAGTGGCAAATCATTTGTAAAAATAGAGAGTAACGGCCCAAGGAAACTGCACTGATGGATACCACACTGTACATATAGTGTCTGTTAGAGAAGCTGCAATTGAAGAATACACTCTGTTCTATTGGATAAGTTACACTCCAACTATGTGATGGCAGGTGATATAAAACAAGTGAAGAGGGGGCTTTTGCCTAGTACTGGTAGCATCCTTATTCATTAGTCTTTGTCCTCTAACAAAGACATCTCACTAGGCCAGGTGTCAACAGAGGAACTCAAGGTGTCTCCTGAACTATTTGACCTATTCTCTAAGACCCAACCATCATATATGCTGTGAAACTGGACAACTAGTGCTACTGTGTCATTAGTGTGACTTTGACGGCCCCCATTGACTGTAGATGCCAGATGTAACACTGTACACCTTCAGGAGTATAAACCTCAGCCGTTGGTAAGGTTACCTGTCTGGAGTGACATGTCAAGCCCTCAACAATAGCTTTCTTCCTCATTCCTGATATAATGACATAGTGCCGCACTAACCTGTTGGTTACAGGTTTCCAAACAACCCTCTCGCTCTTTGTCACAGTCAAAGTTCCCCCTATTCTGATTGTTAAGTCACCAGACTGTCAACGGCCCTTCCTCTGGAGACACCTACCACTCTGTTCCCTTCCTTTGCCCTCCTCTCTCTGTTTTCCTGAACAAAGAGAGACTAAGGTGGACAAGGTCTCTGTGTTGGGTTTGTTGACGGTGGATGAGGACCGGCCTACCCAGCTGGCCTGACACCTGCTTTGTCCAAGGGCGACGTGTGCTGCAGCCGCCCGCCCTCGTGCTTTATGGGGTGTCAGGGGGTCAGGGTTGGTCCTATTCATCAGCACTTTCCCAACTTTCCATGGCCTTCATGGTATACAAACAACAATGAAACTAAACTACTCCACAATTCTAACTCCACAGTGTTCAGTCATGACACTACAAACAAGAATAGCACAATGAGAAGAGGATTTGACTTGTTGTTATTGCTGGAGATGGGGTGTATCTGTTAGTTAATTGGTTGGTAACTCGGTGAGTTCATGGAAATGACTTTGGTGAGTGGATGAATAAAGCTAGTCCTTCTTAATGTTCCGGGTTTGCTCATTTACAAATCGCATGTCAAACTGAGACGTCTTGCGATGGCTTCTCACAAGGCTTGTGTCACGACTGCTCCCGCTCTTCCCCCCTGACGCTCGAGGGTACCGGGCTCCCCAGCATTACGCACTCCTGCCACCATCATTATGCACACCTGCTTCCCTCGTCACGGGCATCAGCATTCAATTGGACTCACCTGGACCCAATCACTTGTGTTATTTCCTTCCCTATATCTGTCTGACCCCCCAGCTCTGTTCCCCGCTTCCGCATTAACATTCGTATGCCGTTTTTTTATTTGTGTGCTGACGCTGTTCCTGTCTTGTTCCTTGTCTGTTCTTCATTAAATGTTTGACTCCCTGCTTCTCGACTCGATCCTTACAGCTTGTGAATATATCAGGGATGAAGCAACAATCTGCGTCATACTACCAAAAACTCTGGACACACTGTGTGCTTGTCCAAACTATGCTCATAAATTTGGTTGTTTATGTGTTCAGAGTGTACATTGACTTTCTGAGTAGCCTAAATCCCTTGAATGGTATCAGGAGAGGAAAGCATGGCAGGGCCCCCAAGGTCAGGGGTCAAATCTGTTCATAAAAGACGAATTTGGCACTTTGGAGAGAACAATGCCAACTCCTCCCTGGCACCACCGCCCGCCTCTAATCTCCACAGCAGCGTGTGCCACCATTTACATCACAAAGCTCCAGCAACCCCAGCGTATCCCCCTCCTCCTGTCCGCCTTTGCCGCAAGGCTGGCCCAGTCCCTAAAAATAGACACCCTCCCCTGGCGCCCTGACCCTGTCTCACCCACCTCCTCCCCCTTCTCCCTAGTCGACGCCCTCTCCATGCTGTTCCCATTTTCTAGCCAGCGAAGGACGAGCGGGGGATAGATACTCCACTTGGAACTGAATTCATGCTGCTATGATGAGCGTTTGGTTGAGTGAAACCTCTCCAGGCTCGTGGAGTAAATGTTTCAGCTGCTTGCACGAGGTCTGCGGTTGTCGCATGTAAAAACCTCACAGAAGTTGATTGTGTCTATCGGGTACTACTGCATTTACTTGCTCGTTTTGTTTTCTTTAGTGCATGCAAGCGCTAAAGTACCTTTGTGGAATAAATTAAGTCAAACTCTAAGGGAACAGGACAAGGAGTTGAAAACAGACATCCTAGATGTACGGAACCTATGTTCTCATAGCAGGATCTGAGTGCACTCTGACTCATCCCCACCACAGGCGGGGATACATGCCCAGTCTGAAAGTGTCTGGAAAGCCAGCGCTCCACCCTGTAATAATAACGATGATTGAGCAGGGCACATGAGCCAAACAACTGCACACAGAGTCCCAGAGTAGACACCCACCCACCCGCCCACCAGGCCAGTCAGTGAGACGTCTGATCCCTCTGACTCTCCCCACTGTCTCCCCGCACTCCCCCTGCTCATTCATGGGCTGAGACTACACACAGAGATACAGACACAGACACACAAACATATGCATGCATGCGCAGACGCTCGCACACACACTACCGAGAGTAACATTTTTGAAATAAATGCCAAGGAAGCCGTGAGTTCAAATGTGAAACAATTCCCTCAAGGGTCAACATAACAAGCGAAACGTCCCACATTCAGCTGCCCCACAGCCCCACAGCATTGCTCACAAAACCAACGCTCTTACTCACTGGTTATCTCACATCACAAACCCACCCCGACTCTCCCTTCCTTTGGGTTGGTATAAATAGCTTTTGTCCAAATGTCATAAGGCTGTTGGGAAAGAGAGTCTCCTTCGAAATCTCTATACAAACATCAAACCCCAAGAAGAAATGCAAAGTTCCAGGCGATGGTTTTGCTCTGGTCTTAGTTATACAGCCAAAATGTCTAGCGCTTCTGTGCTCAAATTTAATGTCAGGGTCGAAGACAAAATGCATTGTCGCACAATGTCTTTGGTACCAGGTAAAACGAAAATAGGGGATTGGTGAGTTTAGCCGCCCCTGCAGCAGTAAACCTAACAATCCGACATGATAATTATATGTGTGGAAGAAAAATGTTCGAGACAGTGTGCAAACAGTATGTTTTTCCTGTATGAGCATAACAAACACTGACAAACATGTACATCTGTGAATTCCTGTCCTTGAGTGTTGCAGTGAGATAGTATTACATTTCACTCCCTTTTTGCATTGAATTGACCAATTAATGATGTTAGTTAGCTACTACTACTATAGACCTATGAGCTCAACTAAGAAGATACCCTAAGCCATAGGTCTGAAACATGAGGCATGGGGGCCATTTCTGGCCCCCACTTGATTTAATGTGTCCTACACTAGTTCTCACATCACTTGTGTAATACCCTGTTAAACCAAGTATTAGAAACACTACATTTTTGCCTTTTTTGGAATTGCATTACATCAAACAATTGTGTTGCTTTCATGTTTCAACTTCAAAGAAGCGTTATGTCAATAATTTAAGAATCACCTTGAGTTCTTTGACGTACCATCCACTTAATTATTTCCATATATTGTGATTGATAGCATTGATGTGAACTAAAGTAACCTGGTTTGGTTTAGCCAATTAGAAGCCTTTGTCAATTTTTTGGGCCAATCGTGTGAACTCTGGGTTTGCTGTAGCACGGGACTTTGGAGGCACTGGAAGGCATGATTCTGCTCGAGATGTAAGGAGAAAAGAGACAACACTATTTGTTGTTGTGCTTAAAACGTTTACATTGGAAGAGATTACGAATTGCATTTAGCAAAACAGACTGTTGCTTGGGTTTCCATTCATTTGGTTGAATAATTCGTTATACCTTAATTTGAGCTCCAACGTGCGCACAAACTTTAGCTTGCAAGCTTGCTAGGTCGAACAGTGTCAATGACTGAGTTTTATAAGAGTGGACTCTAATACCCGGGGGTTTTCTATTTTTATTGCCATACACTGTAATTGATTGTATTGTGTAACTGATCATTTGTCCAATTGGGAGAAAATTCGGTCAATTTTTGTCAATATTCTACACAAAATATTCTGTGATGTCAAATGAAAGAACAATTACAACATTTGTAAAACAATTATGAAAAACAAAACACTAATTTATCTTGATTAGATAAGTATTCAACCCCCTGAGTCAATACATGTCAGAATCACTTTTTGCAGAGATTACAGCTGTGAGTCTTTCAGGATAAATCTCCAAGAGCGTTCCACATCTGGATTGTGCAACATTTTCCCATTGTTCATTTCAAAATCCTTCAAGCTCTGTCAAATTGGTTGTTGATCATTGCTAGACAACAATGTGCAGGTCTTGCCATAGATTTTCAAACAGATGCCAAAACGGTAACTCGACTACTCTTCTTGGTAAGCAACCAGTGTGTAGATTTTGTGTTTTAGGTTATTGTCCTGCTGAAAGGTTAATTCAGGACGAACCAGGTTTTCTTCTAAGATTTTGACTGTGCTTAGCCCCATTCAGTTTATTTTTATCCTGAAAAACTGTCCAGTCCTTAACAATTACAAACAAACCCATAACATGATGCAGCCACACTACGCTTGAAAACATGGAGATTGGTACTCAGTAATATGTTGTATTGGATTTGCCCCAAACATAACATTTTGTATTCAGGACAGTGAAAGTGAAATTCTTTGCCACGTTTTTTGCAGTAAATCTTTAGTGCCTTGTTGTAAACAGAATGCATGTTTTGGAATATTTTTATTCTGTACAGGCTTCCTTCATTTTATTCTGTCAATTAGGTTAGTAGTGTGGAGTAACTACAATGTTTTTATATCCAGCCTCAGTTTTCTCCTATCACAGCCATTAAACTATGTAACTGTTTTGAAAGTCACCATTGGCCTCATGGTGAAATCCCTGAGCGGTTTCCTTCCTCTCTGGCAACTGAGTTTGAAGGATGCTTGTGTCTTTGTAGTGACTGGGTGTATTGATACACCATCCAAAGTGTAATTAATAACTTCACCATGCTCAAAGGGATATTCAATGTCTTCTTTAATTATTTTTACCCAGCTACTAATAAGGTGCCCTTCTTTGCGAGGGATGGAACACCCCCCGTTCTTTGTGGTTTAATCTGTGTTTGAAATTCACTGCTCGACTGAGGGACCTTACAGACAATTGTATGTGTGGGGTACAGAGGTGAGGTGGTCATTAAAAAATCATGTTAAACACTATTATTGCACACAGAGTCCTTTTTGCAACTTATGTGACTTGGTAAATACATTTTTACATCTGATCTTATTTAGGCTTGCCATAACAAAGGGGTTGAATACTTATTGACTCAAGACATTTCAGCTTTTCATTTTGACATTATGGGGTATTGGGTGTAGGCTAGTGACAACAACAACAAAACATCTCAATTTAATCCATTTTAAATTGAGGCTGTAACACAACAAAATGTGGAAAAAGTCAAGGGGTGTGAATACTTTCTCTATCCATTAGTAATATACCTCGCCTCTCGTTTCCCCCCTAGCGAGTCAACATCCTACAAGTTCATTTACAGAGAGGTCCTTTTCACCATTGTTACCATGCGGATCTATCTGAGTCTGGTGAAAGGGTTACACTTTCTTCTCAGATCTTCTAAAAAATATTCAACCCCTAAAATTCTACCCCACAAAACTGCTAAAGAGCTAATCAAATGACTACCCGGACAACCTGCCTTGACCCTAACTCTCTTGCACTGACTCTATGCACACACACTGGACTCTACCCCACCCCACACACACACACACACTTTCACACTCACCACATACGCTGCTGCTACTGTCTATTGTCTATCCTGTTGCCTAGTCACTTTAGTCCTACCTATATGTACATAGCTTCCTCAATTATTTTGTACCCCTCCACAGCAACTCAGTACCTGTACTCCTTGTATATAGGCATGCTATTTGTATTCGTTATTGTTATTAGTTATTCACTGTGTATTTATTCCTTGTGTTACTATTTCAAATATATTCTTTAGCCTTATCTATAACGCTGCACTGTTGGAAAAGGACCCGGAAGTAAAGCATTTCAATGTTAGTCTACGCCTGTTGTTTATGAAGCATGTGACAAATACAATTTGATTTGATTTGGTGAAGCGTTGGGCTCAACCAGGAGGATCCTCTTGCCTAACTAATCACACTGTGACCTAGGTTTTTAGGTGGGATGAGAGGGGTGTATGCGAGGTCATGTTCCACAGATCCCACCCTCCCCTTGCTGAACAGACAGTTGTCGTTTACCACTACTGTCACCCTAACGCCGGGCCCATTGGCGCCCATTCTACAGCAGGATGGTTCCACGAAGGCAAAAGGAACTGCTTTATGTCAAGGCCTTCACTGTGGCCCTGGCTGTCAGGCGGTCACAAGGGTTAATAAGCAAGGCATAATGGGAGCCTACATGTGGCGCCCCGAGTGTTGAGGAAGCTACTCTGAAAATATAGTTTACCAAGCTACCAATTACTTCACAGTGAAAGAAGTTAAGCTACACAAAAGGTACCTTTATGAAAAATATAGTTTACTTCACTAAAGTTACTTTAAAAGTAGTTAACTACACCGCTACATGGCAAAAAAGTAAATAACTACAGAAAACACTACAAAGATTTTTAATTTAGTTCAACTACCACCAAGCTACTGAAAAATGTCGCTATATTACTGGTTGAACTACATGTAGTTCACTACTCCCCAACACTGGCCACTGCACTGTAGAGATTCATACACAGCCCCAGCAGAGGCACTGCTGTGTCTCATTACTGTGTCTCATTGCTGTGTCTCATTGCTGTGTCTCATTACTGTGTCTCATTGCTGTGTCTCATTGCTGTGTCTCATTGCTGTGTCTCATTGCTGTGTCTCATTACTGTGTCTCATTGCTGTGTCTCATTGCTGTGTCTCATTGCTGTGTCTCATTGCTGTGTCTCATTACTGTGTCTCATTACTGTGTCTCATTGCTGTGTCTCATTACTGTGTCTCATTACTGTGCCTCATTACTGTGTCTCATTACTGTGTCTCATTGCTGTGTCTCATTGCTGTGTCTCATTGCTGTGTCTCATTGCTGTGTCTCATTACTGTGTCTCATTGCTGTGTCTCATTGCTGTATCTCATTGCTGTGTCTCATTACTGTGTCTCATTGCTGTGTCTCATTGCTGTGTCTCACTGCTGTGTTTCATTGCTGTGTCTCATTGCTGTGTCTCATTGCTGTGTCTCATTACTGGGTAACTACTACAGCCCCTTGTGTTTTATTTTCGGGAATATTTCAATTATGTCAACATTTTATATCTATGTTTGGGGGATTGAACACTGGTGGCAGTCTGTGCATACATTGCGTATTCCTGTATGTGCAAAGTACAATATCTAAGTAAGCGCAGCGATTTGTTGCACAAGTACTTTATTCAAACATATAAAAAATTAGGATGATTTTAACTTTTATATTTAGTGCAAAAGTTGAACAAAAGAAAAATGGAAAAATGCCCACCGTAACAATGGCTATAATCTAATAAAGTATTGGTTTTAAGGGGAGTGGCCAAAGGTTGTGAACTTCAGAGCCCCTTACCCCCTTCACACCCCTCCCACTGACAGTGGAACAGGTCAGCAGGTCAGGTCAGCCAGCCCTGGGACCCTGAGGAAGACAGAGAGAGAGAGAGAGATTACAGATCAGTGGGCCTCATTTCCCCTCTTTCTACAGATTTGACCTGATTCGGCCAGCTTTCACAGCGCTGGGAGTGACCCAGTAACTCTCACACAGAGACGCTGCCTCTGGCTCTGTGTGTGTTGTTTGCGTGTATGTAGGGGTCCCTGCTGCTCGGTTCACAGTCTAGGCTGCCTGCTTGCTGACTCGCTCAGATGCACACCACGCTGACACAGCTGGTGGGGTGGGAGTTGGGGGGTGGGGACAGAGGGGACAGTTTTGATTAAACAAACGTCCCTGTCCAGAGTCCCCCCCCACACCTCCACCCTCCAACCCAGACCACTCCAGTTGCTAGGCAATGTTAGCTTGCAGGCGACCTACTTCAAAAACCACTTGCCTGTCTGTCCTGGTTTCCTCACAAAGTAAAGTTCATTTGCCTCTCCTTCCCTTCAGTTTTTTTATGGTCATTTCAATTTGCCTCAAGCCGATGACGTACTTGCATAAACATTGTGAAAGAAACAAGTCGTTATTGGGGGTGAAATTCAAAAACCAAATTGTCATCATGCCCAGGAGAATTCCTGTTAAGCACAGCGTGAGTGTCCTGAAAGATTTCAGAAGAGAGCGCATAGGAAGCCTCTTCATGGCCTAATTCAGATTCTCAGGGAAATACAATGGATTTACTATGAGAGCTGAATCTATCTTCAAAATGACCCCAATTCCACACAATTTGAACATACTTTAAATTTGGATAACAATTGATCATCAGAAGTATCTATGCATTTTAACAACATATTGTTTGACAAACGGGCGACATGCATAGTAGATACACTTGCCATATCATTTTCAAATTCATTGGTGCAGTATTGGTGGTGCACCACATTGGCAAACAATGCCCTTCCCAGACTAACAGAGAGAGAACTTTGTTGTGCAGACAAGATAGAAACCACGTCAGTTACTTGCTATGTTACGCTAATCCCCCATGCCTCAGTAAAGTTGAACAGGAGTGTGTGTAAGCAGGCTAGGCGTACCTATGAGAGTGGGAGAGATGACGAACTCCCTCCCTCCCTCTCCGTGTCTCAAAAAACAAGACCAATACACTCTGCTGGATGGCCGCAACCAAGACACAGGCTTAGTGAGAAGAGAACAGATCTTAAGCAGGATTCCACAGTCATAATGTCAGAAATGTGTCGGTTAGAATTCGAGGCCTATACTTCCACGGAATGCAGACTGGAAAACATTGATGAGGGATTACAAAACTGTTGGTGTTATCACATTCTTGCCTGCATACTGCACATTCCAAAGTCAGTGGTAATGAGAGGTATGTGGGAGTGCGGACAACACCCAGAAAACGTTTCATGGCCTTTAAACCAGCTGCATGTGATGTTGCTAGGGTACTTAGATGAAAGCAAAGTCCATTTATAGCCTGTGTGTGTTTGATGACTTACTGGTTCCAAATCTAATGACGCGATCTGTTCCGTTAAAAATGCTTAATGTTCGGTTGACGGCTGCAGCAAAAGAAATGAAAAGCTAACAGATTACAATTCTCCGTTGGGGATAGTTACTTCCAAATAGACCTATGGAATTTTCTTGAAGTGGTTGAATAGGAAGGAAAGTTTTTTTCGAAGGGAGAGTGCGTTGTTCCTGAATAAAAAGCATGGTGGCTGACTGTAAGGTCAGGTTGCAGAATGTCTGTCTGCAGCCTGGTTCCCCAATGCAAATCATCTATGTATGGGTCAAACCCTTTCAGCTGATCAAAAAGCGTTCGGGGTTGCAATAATGTCACTAATCTAGCTATTTGCAAGTATTTGCACGACTTTGCATACAAAATAATATACGGTACATTGGACATGTTGGTCCCTGACCCCTCGTCTCATCCCCTCCCCCCTCTCCTTCCCCCTCCCCATCTGTCTGTATCCCTCTGTTTGTTCCAGGTTCAAATTTGTGCTTAGTCTTGACTCTTCCCGTCTCTCCCTGTCTCATTTCTCTCGCTCCCTCCCACTTGCCGGCCCATTCCACGGTGGCACGCCCCAGTCTTAGTCTGCTTGGAGAGGAAAAGAAAGGTTGGAAAAGGAGGGAGGGAGACTGGAGTAGTTCTGAGTCACAGAGGGAAAACCCAAATACATGTGCCAAGAGAGGTCGGGGGAAAGTCTTCCCAGACAGTCTAAAGAGGAGAAAGAGAGGGAGAGAGGTAGAGAGAGAGAGGTAGGCAGGGAGAGGTAGAGAGAGAGAGAGAGAGAGGTAGGCAGGGAGAGGTAGAGAGAGAGAGTGAGAGATTCAGATTCAGAGCATTCAGACCAGACTATCTTTGCTTTAATCAAACAGGTGGCTGGGAACGTCTTTCCTCCCTCCCTCCCTCCCTCCCTCCCTCCCTCCCTCCCTCCCTCCCTCCCTCACTGTCTCAAGACTACACAGACAGGCAGACTTTTATAGACTAGACAGTATGACTCAATCTTTGTCAAATGAACTAAGAGTCTGACACTGAGAGACACTGAGATATTTCTTCCCAGGCCATGCCATATTTGTACATTTGTACAGTTTATACCCAAGTCACATAGTACAGTTTCTTATTTTTTTTCCCCCTGCAGCTTCTGCTACTGTTCAAAGGTACAGAACAAAGGTATATCAAGCAGCAGACTGCAGGGTCTGAATACTGTCTAGCCTGTGCCATATCAGATGACTATCATGAAGCTAGCACCTCAAAAAACCCTGCAGATAAAATACTATCAAAATGAGATCTGGCAGTTTCTCTCATAAAACGGCCAAGTGTTTGATGACATAAATCTTAAAGAGAATGAGTCAATCCCACAGGCAATGGCTGAATCACGCGTAGTGAAAAGAATCATTACATTTTCAACAAAACCACATTTTGTTTCTCTCTTAGCAGTAGATATTATGCAATGCAATACCTTGTGGACTAATGATTCATGTCAGCTATGCGATGTAATCATCATGGGCAAAAATAAACAATCCTCAATAATCCACTCAAACTGTGTAAAAATAGCACTCATCTATGTCCACAATTAGCACTAAGTGGAAACAGAGATGGGATGACCTAAAATGTCATGTTTTCATCCTCATTCAGGTAGCGGTGTGTGTGTGCGTGTGTGTGTCTGCCTGGGTTTGTGTTCCTGCCTGCCTGCTTGTGT
The DNA here is from genome assembly GCF_013265735.2 of Oncorhynchus mykiss. Classification (NCBI taxonomy): domain Eukaryota; kingdom Metazoa; phylum Chordata; class Actinopteri; order Salmoniformes; family Salmonidae; genus Oncorhynchus; species Oncorhynchus mykiss. Next base: position 57,314,249 of record NC_048569.1, on the reverse strand, counting down.
GCGTTTATAAAGTGAATCCAAGCCCACAGTCTTTAACCTCAACCCAGACTTTTCCGAGGCATCACGACTATAAACACAAACATATTTCCCCCTGTTCCTTATCAACTTGTTATGGGCGCCTTTGAACTTCTTCTCTCATATCGCTCCAGCCGCGCACCTCTCATGGAGTCCGACTCATAGCTACCATCCCCAGCCATCTTAGACAGTTCAGCTGCAATGATGATACACAAGGGTCTGGATGTTGATTGAATGGCGTGGGTCGTACGCAAGATCTAGGATGAGAGGTCCCTAAAAATGACTCACAACCCCAAACGTTTGACTGACTCAGACAGAAGATGCACATCGTACCCATTTCAGGACAACAGCATTTATCATTTATGGGCCCGGAGAGTAAAAAGAGAGGAGAGGCTTTCAAGAGAAAGCTATTTAGTGGTAGATTCAACCACAAGAAGTGAAAACGGCGGACTCACTTAAAACAATTGTTTTGGCTTCGTTACTGTAACAAATAAATCACCCGTAATTGTAGCTGCATGTGGAATGGTACGCTCCAAGTTCCAGACAAATATGTGGCACTTACTCAGCCACAGCCTGTAAGACTTCCAGAAGTGTCAACTAATATCATTCCTTAAAAAACAGAACACACAACAGGGCATGAGTGAAGAGTGTGTGACTAAACTCAGGTCTCATGAATAAACTTTCATCCACGCTTGAGCGACAACGACTTCCACTTCTCAAGGCACATGACCATCCTTCTGATTAGACGATGAAATGTTGTATTGAGTTGAGTAATTCATGGCACAAGTAATGCTAATTCAAGTAATGCAAATTCAAGTAATGCTAATTCAAGTAATGCTAATTCAAGTAATGCTAATTCAAGTAATGCTAGTGTGGGACAATAGTTTACTGTGCCTAGTATTACAGCTAACATCGACATATGTCCCTGTCTGTCCCCACTTTGCTTCCTCTGTACTCGCTGTGCTTCCTCTGTCCCCGCTGTGCTTCCTCTGTCCCCACTCAGAGGTTGAACTGTCTCAGTCTTCATTGAACTGCCCTCTGGAGTAGGAGGGGGAATTATGGTCCCCGTAGGCTAAGAAACTAGTCAAACACACACACACACACACACCGGCCTGGCTTTACATACTCTGCCAGAGCCGCTGCTTACACACATACAATATGTGCACAGACACACCACTGACATATGAAGACACACACCGACTCAGATGCAGACACAGATAAACTCATCATAGTCTGTACTCTGCACAACAGCACACATTGCTGACAACTTACTGGAATTGGATACGTGCCAACTCGTGTCAGCAAACTCCTCTTTCCTCCACTTTTTCTGTTTTGCCTTTGCTGGAGTAAGCAAGAAAAGGACCACATAGAAATATATAACATGTTGTAGTTTAAAGCTCAGTGGCTGTGTGCGTGTGTGTGTCCATTTGTGTGCATGTGTGTGTGTGTGCACGCAGCCTTATGTGACTGCACATGCTGAGATGGGCAGTTTTTTCTATTGGAAATAGGAATTTTAATGACTTCTGAGTATTTTGTAGTTTGTATTAAACTGGGCTGAACTACTCTTCAATGTATTTTGTGAAAACATACTTTAGAGAGCTGGATTTTTTTTAATAGCGGTTCACCGTTTTGTCGCCCCCTTTCACCCTGCTGTTCGTAAAATACAAAATACAGTTGAAGTCGGAAGTTTACATACACTTAGGTTGGAGTCATTAAAACTGGTTTTTCAACCGCTCCACAAATTTCTTGTTAATAAACTAAAGTGTTGGCAAGTCAGTTAGGACATCCTACTTTGTGCATGACACAAGTCATTTTTCCAACAATTGTTTACAGACAGATTATTTAACTTATAATTCACTGTATCACAATTCCAGTGGGTCAGAAGTTTACATACACTAAGATCAGTGTGCCTTTAAACAGCTTGGAAAATTCCAAAAAAATGATGTCTATGCTTTAGAAGCTTCTGATAGGCTAATTGACATAAGAAGAACACCATCCCAACCGTGAAGCACGAGGGTGGCAGCATCATGTTGTGGGGTGCTTTGCTGCAGGAGGGACTGGTGCACTTGACAAAATAGATGGAATCATGAGGGAAGAAATGTATGTGGATATATTGAACCAACATCTCAAGACATCAGTCAGGAAGTTAAATCTTGGTCGCAAATGGGTCTTCCAAATGGACAATGACCCCACGCATACTTCCAAAGTTGTGGCAAAATGGCTTAATGACAACAAAGTCAAGGTATTGGAGTGGCCATCACAAAGCCCTGACCTCAGTCCTATAGAAAATGTGTGTGCAGAACTGAAAAAGCGTGTGCGAGCAAGGAGGCCTAAAACCTGACTCAGGTACACCACCTCTGTCAGGAGGAATAGGCCAAAATCCACCCAACTTATTGTGGGAAGCTTGAAAAATGTGACCCAAGTTAAACAATTTAAAGTCAATGCTACCAAATTCTAATTGAGTGTATGTAAGCTTCTGACCCACTGGGATTGTGATGAAAGAAATAAAAGCTGAAATAAATAATTCTCTCTACTATGATTCTGACATTTCACATTCTTAAAATATAGCGGTGATCCTAACTGACCTAAGACAGGGAATATTTACTACTAAATGTCAGGAATTGTGAAAAACTGAGTTTTTAAATGTATTTGGCTAAGGTGTATGTAAACTTCCGACTTCATCTGTACATGTAAATGAAGTATTATGTATATTTTTTTATACATTGATCTTCATGGTATTTTGTAAATGTATTTTGTAATTTTTGCCCATTCCTGCACCTGTGCACAATCAAAAGCACCCTGAAAAGGAAATAGGATCTTAATTTGAGCTAGTTTGCTATAGCACAAAAAGAATACTGCAGTAACAATATTTTAGAATTATTATGTGGATTATAATTAATAGTAATTTTTTAAAGGGGTTGATCATTTTTTGTTCGGGCAAATCAAGTCTGACATTTTAAAGTGGATTTTAAATCATTTTAAAATATTGACTACATTCAAGTCTGCATCTCCTGCTGTGCAGGGAAATTCTCAACAACGAAAGAGTGATCAAATTAAGTTACAGAGCGACACGAGGCAACAAACACTTTGGCTAGAATGATGACTACACATGTTGCATGATGATTTATAAGTGATGTCCTTCACCGCGTCACACACTTGCATTCACAAACGAAACCACAGTGCAGGTGCACTACTAGTAAACACATCATTTACTCCGTCTAAGAGACTAGGGGCTCTATCCAATCTGTATCGCTGAAGTGTTTACAGATTGCACAATAGAAATGTAAAGGTCATTTCCAATTGACACATGAATGCAGTCTCCGCTCACATGGAAACGTTGCCTTTTAAAAATCAATCAAACTGTAACGCTGAACTTCTGCCATCCAAATTGAATAGAGCATTGGGTCTGGGTAATTGGCTTTGTATTATGTATTATGTTATGGATTATTGACTTATGAAAATGAAACCTGCTAAAAGAAACCTATACCATGATGTTAGGTTTTGAACTATCAAGGACAATCTACCTTCTGCTGGGTCTCAGTGTCTCAAAAGAAATCTCTCGTTTGAATAGTAAAAAAGTCCTTTTGATGAATAACCAGTTAGGGTGGTAGCAGGGAGCATGATGGGCATGGGTGGCTAATATCTCTCCCTACACAACTAGCACTAATAGAAACTCCCTTTTCTATTCTTCAGTGGATTCTAAACAATTATTTGGTGAACTTTAGCACATTGACAACTGGGAGGTAACCAGAGTATATGCTACTGGAGGCTGTTAGCCAAAGGCTGGCGTGAGCTACAAGTCAAACACATGAGGAGGTATGCTTTGTGCTCTGTCCTAATGCCAAGGTGTGCGTGCTTTGGTTAGGCTGTTCTACACACGCAATAGAATGACTAGACGCGGCAAAAGCAACCCCTGTGCCAACACTCCATTCTAATCCTACCGGTCCGACTACTGATACGACTATTAAAATAATATAAATACTACGACAACAATTACTACCACTACTACTACTTCTACTATTACAACTGTTGCTAATACTGCTATAACAACAACAACCACCCAAGCTTCTGTAAAATACGTTGCTTGTCTTATGAAGGATGTGTTTTTGTGATGCATTTTCCTATGAATACTCCCTTTGTTAAAGCGACATTACAGCTATCATGACAGTGATTCCTATTCCTACTAATTGAACACTACTTCAATGCATTGGTCCCACAGCTAACTACTTTTCAATGGATGTGTGTGTGTGTGTGTGTGTGTGTGTGTGTGTGTGTGTGTGTGTGTGTGTGTGTGCGTGTGTGTGTGTGTAACGGATGTGAAACAGCTAGCTTAGTTAGCGTGGGCGCTAAATAGCGTTTCAATCAGTGACGTCACTTGCTCTGAGACCTTGAAGTAGTGGTTCCCCTTGCTCTGCAAGGGCCGCGGCTTTTGTGGAGCGATGGGTAACGATGCTTCGAGGGTGACTGTTGAGGTGTGCAGAAGGTCCCTAGTTCGCGCCCGGGTATGGGCGAGGGGACGGTCTAAAATTATACTGTTACATTGATGCTGTTGACCCGGATTACTGGTTGCTGCGGAAAAAGGAGGAAGGTCAAAAGGGGGGTGAGTGTAACGGATGTGAAACGGCTAGTTTAGTTAGCGTGGGCGCTAAATAGCGTTTCAATCAGTGACGTCACTTGCTCTGAGACCTTGAAGTAGTAGTTCCCCTTGCTCTGCAAGGGCCGCGGCTTTTGTGGAGCGATGGGTAACGACGCTTCATAGGTGTCAGTTGTTTGATGTGTGCAGAAGGTCCCTGGTTCGCGCGAGGGGACGGTTTAAAATTATACTGTTACATTTGTGTGTGTGTGAGATGGACAGACATTGGAGGATGGGTTCATTAGTGATGGCTGTGTGATGACCAGAGCCGGACAGGGCCCGACCCAGGCCAGTCAGGGTGAGGGTCCAAACCAGGACAGTGCTTCGTGTTCACTGACACTCTAACACACATGTACACACATGATGGGCATGAGCGCCAGATGCACGCTCGCACACTCGCACACACATCTCACTCACTCACTCTCCGCCTGGATAACTAGCATTTGGACAGACCAAAAGATGGATGGAAAGAGAAAGAGAGGTAGGAGAAAGAGATAAATAATTGAGTGTTCCCAAGCTGATTAAGTGAGAGAGGGTAAAACAGAAAGAATAAAGAGAGTGAGTAAGAAAGCGTCAGAAAGAGAGAGTGATAGACAGAGAGAGAGACGGAACGAGACATGGGAGAGATAGAGGCACATTTCCTGCTTATATCTAACTCAGCCGAGCATGAGACAAAGCCACTTCCTGTGTCTGAAACAGCCGTCATGCTTCACTTCCCCCACTTTGGAAGGCAGCACTTTGTACCCCTGACAAAAATACACATGCAGGTCAACAAATGGCATTATTTTCATTGTCTAACCTTCAATCAAAGTCCAAATGCCGTTGTCTGCAATTCATAATTTCAAACCAAACAAAGTCATTCCGAGACAAACAATGAAAAATGAAACGTCATTTTCCACATCTAAACGTTGTCATGCTGCCTTGTATGGTTATTGTTAGTAAATAAAGACACCTATTGATATTGATGGTGACTTGCGACAGCGTCATGGGAATATGAAGTGTGTAATCAAGGTCTCAGGTTGTCATACAGGATGGCATGCTCTTAACTGCATCAAGGAAACCTTTGACGCAAATGCATGTAAAACATTCCCCATGTGCACACACTATAATGCTAATACAATGTTCTCTCTCTTGCAGGACAAATGTCAGAGCCGGCTGAGTCAACAGTGGGAATATCCTGCAGTATCGAGTGTGTTTGTGTGTCTGCATATGGGTATGTGTTTGTGTCAGGTGTGCATGTGTGTATGCAATATGTGTGTGTGTGTGTGTGTGTGGGTGGGGGGGGGGGGGGGGGGGGGATGCACGTGTTCCATGCGTGCCTGAGTGCGGGTGTGTGCGTGTAAGTAGGATACATACTTGGATGTGTTTATTGACTCAACGCTCCTCTCAATGAATCATGTTGCCTGGATTCATGGGAGTAGACACAGGATCAACCAGCGCAGCAGCGCTCCTTTGGTTGGGACACACGTGTACAGCCACACCACCACTACCTCAGAACACCACATACCTCATCAACCCAATGTTGCACAACAATCTCCTGATCAACAACAGTAGAAGGAATGTGGGCTTCAAAGAGCAGAAACCAAGGTGGCACCACCTGTATTGTATCAATTGCATTGTCAAGTTCCAACTATGAGAAATATTCTGGTCTGGGAAGACTGAGGGGATACTGAAAGGGTTATTAATACAGGGTGCAATAAATTGTCGTTAGCCTTTTACTGCAGTGGGTTAAATCAGGGTCACACAGAGTGGTTCTTTGCAGTCTTAAACTTTGAAACAAAGGCATACACCTCACACACATGGTTATGGTCTTGTAGAAGTCACTTGTACCATGTCAGATATAGAGTTTTGCATTTGCATCCCAATATTACACTTTCTATACATCACAGAAGACTGAAATATAACAAAATCCATTTGACATACTGTAGAAACACCGGATTTTTGGCGAGTTTTTAAAATAATGTTTATTAATGATGAAATTATGAAAAATATGAATAAACCCCCCCCCATGACATCACTAGGTCATTTGACTGCAGGAAAGGGCTACGTCTTTCTACTGAGGGAAATCAGCTGGCTGACTAATCATGTGGCAGTAGACATGTTGTTCAGATTTTACGAGGATGAGTCATGACGCACCTACAGCATCTGTAGGTGGCATAGGGAAAGTTATTGTGCATATCGCCTTGCCCGGCAGATTCATAACTCACATAAGGGAAAGTAAATCCAACTGTTGTGAGCCTATCAAGATCAATCACCAGCCAATACACAGACACACACACACACACACACCACGCATACACATAAAGACACACTGTACACACATACTAGGGCATAGATTCAATCAGATCAGGAGTTAACTGATGATATCCAACAGCCGCATAGTGTCTGTTGTTTTTTGGAGTTGTCGGAGGTGTAACTGTGTTAGAGCTATCAAATCTTTGAACAGCTGCTAGTGTGTTCATTGTCACAAAGTCACACCGGTCCCACTCGTGTAAGAAGTTCAGAACCAGAAACGCAACATGCACAATTTCAACGGTTTTACTGATTCACAGTTCATATAAGGAAATCAGTACATTTAAATACATTAAGTAGGCCCAAATCTATGGATTTCACATGACTGGGCAGGTCGCGCAGCCATGGGTGGGCCTGGGAGGGCGTAGGCCCACCCACTTGGGAGCCAGGCCCACCCACTGGGGAGCCAGCCCCAGCCAATCAGAACAAGTTTTTCCCCGCAAAAGAGCTTTATTACAGACAGAAATACTCCTCAGCTGTCCGGGTGGCTGGTCTTTGACGATCCCTGTAGGTGAAGAAGCCAGATGTGGAGGTCCTGGGCTGGCATGGTGACACGTGGAGGCAGCTTGGAAGTAGAGAAATTAACATTCCATTATCTGGCAACAGCTCTGGTGGACATGCCAACAACATGCCAATTTCATAGTCCCTCAAAACTTGAGACATCTTTGGCATTGTATTGTGTGACAAAACTGTATACTTTAGAGTGGCCTTTTATTGTACCCAGCACAAAGTGCACATGTGTAATGACCATGCTGCATAATCAGCTTCTTGATATGCCACTCCTGTTGGGTGGATGGATTATCTTGGCAAAGGGGAAATGTTCACTAACAGGGATGTAAATACGTTTGTGCCCAGCATTTTTGAGAAATAAGCTTTTTGTGCGTATGCAACAATTCTGGGATCTTTTATTTCAGCTCATGAATCATGGAACCAACACGTGTGTGCATTAATATTTTAATTCAGTGTAAAAAGAAAACACTTATATACAGTTGAAGTCAGAAGTTTACATACACCTTAGCCAAATACATTTAAACTCAGTTTTTCACAATTCCTGACATTTAATCATAGTAAAAATTCCCTTGTCTTAGGTCAGTAAGGATCAAGTTAGGATCAAGAACGTGAAATGTCAGAATAATAGTAGAGAGAATTATTTATTTGAGCTTTTCTTTATTTCATCACATTTCCAGTGGGTCAGAAGTTTACACACACTCAATTAGTATTTGGTAGCATTGACTTTAAATTATTTAACTTGGGTCAAACGTTTCGGGTAGCGTTCCACAAGCTTCCCACAATAAATTGGGTGAATTTTGGCCCATTCCTCCTGACAGAGCTGGTGTAACTGAGTCAGGTTTTAGGCCTCCTTGCTCGTACACGCTTTTCAGTTCTGCTCACAATTTTTTTTAGGACGAGGTCAGGGCTTTGTGATGGCCACTCCAATACCTTGACTCTGTTGTGCTTAAGCCATTTTCCACAACTTTGGAAGTATGCCTGGGGTCATTGTCCATTTGGAAGACCCATTTGCGACCAAGATCCTTCCTGACGGATGTCTTGAGATGTTGCTTCAATATATCCACATAATTGTTCTTTCCTCATGATGCCATCTATTTTGTGAAGTGCACCTGTCCCTCCTGCAGCAAAGCACTCCCACAACATGATGCTGCCACCCCCGTGCTTCACAGTTGGAATGGTGTTCTTCGGCTTGCAAGGCTCCCCCTCCAAACATAACAATGGTCATTATGGCCAAACAGTTCTATTTTTGTTTCATCAGACCAGAGGACATTTCTCCAAAAAGTACGATCTTTGTCTCCATGTGCAGTTGCAAACCATAGTCTGGCTTTTTTATGGCGATTTTGGAGCAGTGGCTTCTTCCTTGCTGAGTGGCCTTTCAGGTTATGTCGATATAGGACTCGTTTTATGTGGATACAGTTACTTTTGTGCCTGTTTCCTCCAGCATCTTCACAAGGTCCTTTGCTGTTGTTCTGGGATTGATTTGCAATTTTCACACCAAAGAATGTAATCTCTAGGAGACAGAATGTGTTTATGCTTGCGTACTGTTGTTTGTACAGATGAATGTGGTACCTTCGGGCGTTTAGAAATTACTCCCAAGGATGAACCAGACTTGTGGAGGTCTGGAGGTCTTTTTCTGAGGTCTTGGCTGATTTCTTTTGATTTTCCCATGATGTCAAGCAAAGAGGCACTGAGTTTGAAGGTAGGTCTTGAAATACATCCACAGGTACACCTCCAATTGACTCAAATGATGTCAATTATCCTATCAGACAGAAGCTTCTAAAGTCATGACATTATTTTCTGGAATTTTCCAAGCTGTTTAAAGGCACAGTCAACTTAGTGTATATAAACTTCTGACCCACTGGAATTGTGATACAGTGAATTATAAGTAAAATAATCTGTCTTTAAGCAATTGTTGGAAAAATCACTTGTGTCGTGCACAAAGTCGATGTCTTAACCGACTTGCCAAAACTATAGTTTGTTAACAAGACACTTGTGGAGTGGTTGCAAAACTAGTTTTAATGACTCCAACCTAAGTGTATGTAAACCTCTGACTTCAACTGTATAATCGAGGTGTAGATTACAACACACATTCAAACTTGATAAAAGGCTGCATGGGATCATTACTAATGCAATTTGGCGAATCCAATGACAATGTCCGCAATAGGTATAACGCATGGAGCCGATTGCTGATTTGACAGCTCCAACGCAGTTACACCTCGAACATCGCCTAAATAAAAATAATGAAACTGCTATGAGGTTATCGGTTATCGCGGGTTAAGGCAGAACGGATTGGATCTAACCCTAGATCTAACACCCACCATAGCATGAAAAGCCATCAAGCCGGACAGGAACACACAGACAGTGGACAGTGACCAGGATGTTTTCTTTACATTATCTTTCCTCTGACCCCGTAACCCTCTCCTCCCCCTAATCCTCCCTCCCTCCTCTGCACTGCCACAGGAAGTGAGTAGTGAGACAAGTTCTATGCGGGTCACGAAGCAGCACTTGTCACCCCTGGGTGACCCTGTGGGGAACACTTGAGTGTGCAGCTCAAAATGGCGGACAGACATGTGTTGCGGTACTTCAGTGCAGGCAGAGCCATGCTTCAGTCATGAGTGTGGAGTGGCTCAGTACTTGGCACTGTTTGGAAAAGGTGCATAGGAAGCAATAGCGGGACAGTCACCGGGAAGTTGAAGTGACTCAACAAGACTTAATGAGTCTAAGACACACGCATTGCTCATTGATAAGTCTGAAAGATGATGAGTCATTTGTGTTGAGTAAACATAGCAACATGGGAAGGAAGATATGAAATTGGGGAACGCTGTGGGACCACTTTCATCTGTCCATAGACACACCCAAGCAACTGTCACACACACACACACACACTGCTTCCAGCTGCCATATCTGCAGGGGTTTGGCTGAGGCACTGCAACAGGAAGCTGTCAGCAGTGCAACCTTGTGCAACTCCAATAAATCACTTTCTTAGCTAACTTCAGAGAAGCCAAGTAAAAACACATGTGGGAAAAGAATTGAATGCTCCACTTGCAGCTGAGAGAAGATGCTATAACAGTGGGACAGACACTTTAGCCACACCAGTTTATCAGCGCTAGGCTAGTCTAAGCTAAACTAAGCGTGAGGTGAGGAGTCAGTTACTAATTTTAGCGGTGAGCTAATTTCACCAGAACTAAAATCAGCCAGGGAGGGCTTTCCTAATGGCTGTGAAAGAGTGTGAGGAATTTCACACCTGCTCCTTTCACCACTGTTAGAGTACCGTAAGTATAGATGCTTTCAGGGCTGACAGTCCCTTCTGGGAGCTTTGCTAATGCTAATTTACCATCATTAGCGCTACTTTGAGTAAACAGCACAAGGTAAACAGGACATCTACAGGCTGCTTGCTACCTGATGGCTTTTGATGCAAGCAGCTAGTGCAGCATTACAGTTATTTTGTGACTATGATAGGGTCTGAAATGCTAAAGCCAGTTATAGTAGCATAGGCAGAAATCCATTGATGGCAGGGCCAGCTAAAATGTATCATAAAAGCATAGCCTATCGTATGCCCTACTGTAATCGATTGCACACAGTAAACATGTGATTTCGCATTACAGGCCAAATAGTCTTGTAGGCCAACTTAAATCCATGACTCTTGCATTTAGCATGTGACTCACATAGACCTACACATAATAAACCATAGGCCTATAACTAATAAACTATGAGACTGGAACATAATGCCCTGATATAACAGTAACAATCACAATAGGCAGCCATAGCCTATATAAACAGTGGTCACCAACCTTTCTTAGTCAAGATCACTTTATGAGTCAAAATGCAAGCCAAGTGCAATTCTCTGCTGGGCGCGGGAGATGAAATCATTTTTTACCTTAATTTAACTAGATACGTCAGTTAAGAACAAATTTAAGTTTATTTACAATGACAGCCTACCCCTGCCAAACACTAACCTGGACAGCGCTGTGCACCACCCTATGGGACTCCCAATCACGACCAGTTGTGATACAGCCTGGAATCCAACTAGGGTCTCTATAGGGACATTTTTTTTTTCACTTGCAAATGTATTTGAAATACAGAAATATCAAATTTACATAAGTATTCACACCCTTGAGTCAATACTTTGTAGATGCACCTTTGGCAGCAATTACAGCTGTCAGTCTTTCTGGGTGTAAAAAGGTGTAGATTCACACACAGAGCGCAGCAGATGTTTATTAAGCCTTCCCAGAAGGTAGGAATCGTGGTCGCAGGCAGGCAATGGTCAAACACAGGTAGGCAGTCAAAAACAAACAATACCTCACAATCATACAAACAGGAAGAACTTAACTAAATAGGGAGCTGATGAGACCAGGTGAGAAACGAACACAGGTGAAATCAATGAACAAAAATGAAAGACAGGGCTACGTTCCAGAACACAAAGAAATAGGGCTACGTTCAAGAACACAAAGGAAAATAACACAAGGTTGGCTAAGGAAATAAAAGCAGAAGCTTACACTGGGTAAGTCTCTAAGAGCTTTCCACACCTGGATTATGCAACATTTGCCCATGATTCTTTTCAAAATTCTTCAAGCTATGTCAAATTGGTTGTTGATTATTGCTAAACAACCATTTTCAGGTCTTGCTATATATTTTCAAATAGATTTAAGTCAACACTGTAACTCGGCCACTCAGGAACATTCATTGTTTTCTTGGTAAGCAACTTCAGTTTAGATTTTGCCTTGTGTTTTAGGTTATTGTCCTGCTGAAAGGAGAATTAATCTCCCAGTGTCTGGTGGAAAGCAGACTTATCTAGGTTTCCCGCTAGGATTTTGCCTGTGCTTAGCCCCATTATGTTTATTTTTAGGCTGAAAAACTCCCCAGTCCTTAATGATTACAAGCATACCCATAACATGATGCAGCCACCACTATGTTTGAACATTTGGAGAGTGGTGCTCAGTACTGTGTTGTATTGTATTTTCCTCAAACACAAATCTTTGTATTCAGGACAAAAAGTGCTTTGCCATGTTTTTTGCAGTAATACTTTAGTGCCTTGTTGTAAACAGAATGCATGTTTTGGAATATTTTTATTCTATACAGGCTTCCTTCATTTTATTCTGTCAATTAGGTTAGTAGTGTGGAGTAACTACAATGTTTTTATATCCAGCCTCAGTTTTCTCCTATCACAGCCATTAAACTATGTAACTGTTTTGAAAGTCACCATTGGCCTCATGGTGAAATCGCTAAGCGGTTTCCTTCCTCTCTGGCAACTGAGTTTGAAGGATCCCTGTGTCTTTGTAGTGACTGGGTGTATTGATACACCATCCAAAGTGTAATTAATAATACATTTTAAAAAATGTAGGTATTGGAAAACCTCCCTGGTCTTTGTGGTTGAATCTGTGTTTGAAATTCACTGCTCGACTGAGTGACCTTACAGATAATTGTGAGGTGTACAGAGATGAGGTAGTCATTCAAAAATCATGTTCAACACTATTATTGGACACAGGGTGAGTCCATGCAACTTCTGAGACTTGTTAAGCATGTTTTTACTCCTGAACTTATTTAGGCTTGCCATAACAAAGGGCTTGAATACTTATTGACTCAAGACATTTCAGCTTTTCATTTATTAATTTGTAAACATTTCTAAAAACATTATGGTGTATTGTGTATAGGCCAGTGACCAACAAATCTAAATTGAATACATTTTAAATTCAGGCTGTAATGCTATAAAATGTGTAAAAAGTCAAAGGGTTTGAATAACTTCTGAATGCACTGTAAATAACAGTGTCCCTTTTATTTAAAAACTTGAATCTCAAGCTAGGCTATATGATAACTGGTAATAGGTCAGTTGTTAAAGCCCATTACTTGCCAGGCACATCAGAGCATAAATTGAAATAACTAGTTTTTTTATTTCACTTGAATGATGGTCATATCTCAGCGGAAGGTTCGAGAGAGGGCGAGTCAAAAGTGGAGAAGCGTTTTTCATGATTTCTAACTGTGTTGAATAAAAACAGTGTTGTAGTGGTGATCATTGACTCTGTGTCACAGCTGTTGAAAGGAGAGGACCAAGGTGCAGCGTGGTGAGCGTATATTTTATTTTATTAATCAAAATGACACCGAACAAAACAATAAACACTACAAAAACAAACCGTGACGCTCAAAGACTATGTGCCCTAAACAAAGTCAACTTCCCACAAAGAAAGGAGGGAAAAAGGGCTACCTAAGTATGGTTCCCAATCAGAGACAATAATAGACAGCTGTCCCTGATTGAGAACCATACCCAGCCAAAACATAGAAATACAAAATCATAGATAACAAAACCCCAAATCACACCCTTTACCAAACCAAATCGAGACATTAAAAGGCTCTCTAAGGTCAGGGCGTGACACTCTGAATGTACCGAAACTGTCTTTAAGGCCCTCGATTAGATCAATGCCATCAGGAATTGATATAGAAGAGGACTGGAGGCCCTTAAATTTTCTTCAGGACATGAAAAAACGGAACAGTGAGCTTTGCTGGCCATTTTAATTGTTTTTGCAAGCCAAGTGGGCTAGTGAGTCTTAGCTATCTAGCCTACACATGATAGCTACTGTTTACAAAACATGGTGTCAGTGTGAAGTTAAACGTGTCAGAACCCACCCGTCACTTTGAAATTGATAAACTGATTTGTTTTTTTTACAGTTTGTTTTTAATAGTTTTTTCCCCAGTAAATAATCAAGTATAATTCAAAGTCATTACATAGATCTAAATGAAATATGTCCCTGAGTGTCATGAAAGGCATCTGCCAAATAAAATTATTATTATTGTTATTATTGCCAGGCCCACTGAGTGTACAAAACATTAGGTACACCTGCTCTTTCCATGACAGACTGACCAGTTGAATCCAGGTGAAAGCTATTATCCCTTATTGATATATCTTGTTAAATCCACTTGCAGTGAAGATGAAGGGGAGGAGACAGGTTAAAGAAGGATTTTTAAGCCTTGAGACAATTGAGACGTGGATTGTGTATGTGTGCCATTCAGAGGGTGAATGGACAAGACTAAATATTTAAGTGACTTTGAACGGGGTATTGGTAGTGGGTGCCAAGCGCACCGGTTTGTGTCAAGAACTGCAATACTGCTGGGTTTTTCACGTTCAACAGTTTTCTCTCTGTATCACGAATGGTCCACCACCCAAAGGACATCCAGCCTACTTAACACAACTGTGGGAAGCATTGGAGTCAATGTGGGCCAGCATACCTGTGGAACGCTTTCAACACCTTGGCCCGACAAATTAAGGGCTGTTCTGAGCGCAAAAGGGGGGTGGGGTGCAACTCAATATTAGGAAGGTTGTTCCTTCGTTGTCCCACCCCTTCCCTACTGCTATCATAATATGGTGTATGTATGTTTAGGCCAGTGCAGGTATGTGTATATATAGTTGCACGAACTTTTCAATACTTTTGTGCTAATATTCTATAGGAGGTGCAGGAACTCAAGCAGAAGAGTGCCTGTACTCAGTTCCAGTGAGCTCCTGCCCAAGTAAAGTACTGTGCTTAGGTAAAAAGACAAATAATGTCCCATTTGGAACACTGACAAGTAGAGCATAATTATTATACGTTTTTTTTCTCAAATCTGATTGGATGAGACTGGCTGAGATTTTTGCGCCCACCCAAGCCAACTCGTGCATACTCCCCTGGCCAGCCAGTCCAGTTCAAGTCAAGAACACATGCTAATTCTATGAAAGCTGACAAGTTTAACGCACAACAATTATACATGCGGCTGTTCTGCTTGCCTGGCACTGAACCAATACAGCATTGGCCACAGGTTTATGCGCATAACGATTGTCACTGAATCTTACTGGCCCCTCCTCACATGAACTCAAAACAGCCCCTTTACTCAGTAGACCAACGTCATTAGCATAATACCATGAGCTCATACAGTAAGCACAGAAGACTTCAAAATACAGTCCCCCGAACAGAAAGCCTGGCCTCTGACAGAGGTAGAGATAGGTATAATGAGGTCGCTCTATCATGTGCATGTTTCAGCTATTTGCAGTCGAAGATAGCCTCTTAAGGCTGCACTCTAATGACTAGGCAGCTTCAATAGGAAGACTGTATGTGTGTTTGTCAACTGTGGGTTGGATAGGGTGTGGTTATGTGAGGTAAATTAGGGTCCCCTGTGCACAGTCTGGTGTTTTTTTTTAAGAGACTGTACATATTGGCTGTATGTATTGTGCTCCAATACCATACTCTTTGACATGGGATCTTATGTGTTGGAACATGTGAAACAATGTGTTTTTTTGCACACTGTACAGAGTCAAAAGAACAAAACATTTGCGGGAACAGTGAGCTCTTGTCATCCCCGTACTGGATGGTGCCCAGAGCTGAAAGATTTCATCTTTAAGAGATGTAAAAACTACTATTAGAGAAAACTGTGTCCGATCTCCCAATGTTGGAATCTGGTTGAAAGGGTTCTCTTAGGAAGCAAAGGTCCTTTTGCCAATACTTTAACAACTTAAAAAAAAGACTAATACTAGAACTACAGCATTTTAAACTGAATATTGGAGATGGACTGCATGTTTGAATCCAATCATAATGTGCTGTTACCACACTTGAAGTAAGGTGTGCTACATGGCAGTTGGCTTTCTTGAAAAAAAATGTACAGTGAGAGTTTTGAATACTATACCCTAAGGGTGTGTTTTGTTAACCCCCAGCCTTACCCCTGTTCCTATGTTATTTTCCCAGTTTCGCTCCCAACCTCATCCTGTCTAACTTGTTTCTCTCTCTCTCTCCTCCCTTCTGTCTGTCTCCGTTCTTATTCTCCCTCATGTTCTGGAGGTGTGAGAACAGTCTTATCAACTTTCTCGGTTCCCACCCACCCCTATGCCAGCTGAGCACCCTTGATTCACACACAACACAACACGCACGCACACATACACACACACCCACCCACCCTCTCTCTCTCTCTCTCTCTGTTTGTGCGGCTATGTAAACCCTATTTCCTGAAAAAGCTGACAATTCCCACAGAAAAAAAATCCCATAAACCAGGGAGACAGTCCCCTCCCTTTCTCCATTCCCACCAGCTCAAGGTCTCTATCAAAGACTTGTGCAAAGAGACAGGATTATCCCAAAAGGAGCTGGGAACAAAAATGGGAAGCTGTCCGATGAGAACTAACTGAAATATATACACACAGCCTTGCACATATTATCCATCTACTGAACACTCTAAGGACAGTTTGTTTTAACACAATATACAACAGGATGTTTTTGGATTTGATTTTTAAATACAAGTGCCAAAAGGGCAATAAGAGAGGATATTCAGACCTCAATAGGGTTCAATAGAAATCCCTCATTTGAAAGTGAGTATCTTTCCCAGGAGCTCAATTTAGTTTTCAACGGCTACAAACAGTAACCCTACTTCTTCCCCTGAGCACGGCGGTTAACCCCCAACAACAACTGCTCCCCGGGCGCCGATGGTGTGAATGTCGATTATGGCAGCCCCCCTGCACCTCTCTGATTCAGAGGGGTTGGGTTAAACGCGGAAGACACATTGCAGTTGAATGCATTCAGTTGTACAACTGACTAGGCATCCCCCCCCTTTCCTTTCCCTAATCCTCTTCCCTAAGGGGGTCAGGGCAGGGTGTTCGATGTGCGCATGTAGTGCGTATGCCATGTCATGCTCTCATCTCAGTGGGAATGTGCATGTCTGCTGACCAGCACATGACTGGCACAAACCCAGGGTAGAGGTCCACTAGCATCAATGAGCACTTGATTGATGAGTTTGCCTGAGGACATTGATATCATGTGGAGATAGAACCATGTCTGGTATTGCAAATCAATGTAAGTATTTATAATCGAGTTAGAATCTTCAAAAACCAATGGGGGTATATTTGAAGTGGTAATGGCCAATGAGCAGCTGGAAAACTCACAGATTGTTGCTTTAAGACAGTGTTTAACAAGTGAAGTTCCACTGCAGTTCTCACAAACCAATTAAGGCTCTAGCAGTGGGAGGAAGATGTAAACAAGCTCCTCTGTCCACTCCAGCTCTGTCTAAGCTATTTGTCTCTCTCCAGGCATATGGTCTAGAGAGCCAGGGGGTGAGGGGAGAGAAGGGCTGCAAGCCAACAAGGCCTCATTTCCTAGAAAACCAACTTCAGTATAAAAACACTGAGGGAATGACCTTTTTCACTGGAACAGGCTGAGATGAAACAGGCTAAATTATACTTTGTCTTACGATATTCAAATATCACTCATGAGACGAGATACATAAGATGTTAAGATGCTTTCGTGGCATGGGAAGTCATCGATTTTGGTACCCACAGTGTTGATTAGATGAAAAGTCATCTCTGTTAACCCAGAAGTAAAATCTCATGTAATTTGGTCAGCTGTGTGATTATACGTGATAGAAATTGAGAGTTCCAGCAAAAACAGTCTCCACCCTCGCAAAAGGAATCTCTCAGCCAAAGCAGATTGTCTCGGTCTACACGCAGAATCTGCCCATGGGAGATGAGATAAAAAGGCATTATGATTTCAAGCAGTGCAAAATATGCAAATATGTTTGTTTTACTTTGCATTCCATGCATTGTATGGCGCATATTCCCCCAGACAGCATTCCAGCAAGTCTATTCAATCAATTTGCACAATGAAATAATAACTACTAAGATAAGATTAACTGTTTGATTTAGTCACATAAAACAATTACCGATCTCAGTTTGTAGTCTATTGTCCTCATTACAGATACAGCATTTTGCATATTTTTCCCAGAAAGCCATTAGTCAGTGGGTTCGGCTCATACCATGTAGTCACTCCTAAGGGGGGGGGGGGGGGGGTATCAGGGGAAAGGTCTGTGAGCGGAAGTGACCACTGCTCATATGACAAAGGGGTATTGTGCAGAGCTGCCGGTGAAAACAGTGGGTAAGACGTTGGGAATGTCCAGGCAGAGCAGTGCACAGCATTCGCATCACAGGGACAATATACACATATACAACATGGGGGCCAAGGGAGGGAGAGGAAAAAAAGAAGAGAGAAAGAATAGAATAGAATCTTAGGTTAGGCTACTCGTCCCGCAGAAAGGTGACCTCCTCTCTCATTGTCTCTCCTCATCCTGCAGGAAGATGGGGCTCTCTCAGTTCTCAGGGTTCCCGCTGCACCGTCACAAAGAGTCACAAAGAGAGGAAGAAATAAAAAAAAAGACAGCATGGTCCCGGTGTTGCAGTAATGGCTGCCAGTGGGTGATGAATGCTAGTATTTACTGTATAGGTCAGGTTCACACCAATAGAAATACACTGACACTGATGCACTTCATCCATCCACATGCATTCATGTGGATAACCTACAATAACAACAGGGGAAAAGCTGCCTAGTGTACATCCTGCCTGCCGTGATGAGCAATGAAAACAAAATCAATTGCCTGCAGCTAGCATTTAGCTCGCATAGAGTCATGCAGGAGAAGATGGACGGCTTTAGCGAGGCATGAGGTAAATGCCACCCACTTTCCATGCAGCCTGGGGATGTGCTGCACCCAAAGGAAAGTTCAGTGGAGGGGAGAAAGGGAGAAGGGGGCACGAGTCCACTGGGATACACCGTGGTGTCCCCCACCCCAGGGGACTTATATAACCACTGATGACCCAATGAGGATATCAAGCACCAGGGGTCACATTACATACTCCTGCAAAGAGAGAGATTACCATTCTGTTACAATGAGAATGGCGTGACTGATTGGGGATAGAAATAGGTGACTAGCTGCAACAACAGAACTGATTGGAAGACATTTGTTAGCAGCAGACATTTGTTCAGCTTACCTTACGCAAATAGAAAGTGTGCAATGTTTATGATTATATAGGGTGACAAAGTAGCCTAGTGGTTAGAGCGTTGGCCTAGTAACCGGAAGGTTGCAAGTTCAAACCCTCGAGCTGACAAGGTACAAATCTGTCGTTCTGCCCCTGAACAGGCAGTTAACCCACTGTTCCTAGGCCGTCATTGAAAATAAGAATTTGTTCTTTGTCATCTCCAGAAGTAATGAGCTATACGGGAAGATTATATTACTTTATACAATTACTCAGATCATTTTTATTCTCTCAAAAAGATAGGTGTACAAATTATTGGCACACCAAAAGATTCTTATAAATGAAATCTAACACAATTAAATCTGCATGAACTTTTTTTAAGTTAATCTCCGCTTAGGGAACTGTATTGTCGCCTTCCATGGCTTCCTGTTTCAGTGGGGTATAAAAAGAAGGTAAAAATGCATGTAAAATCCCTTTGTCATCCATCATGGGAAAAGGCAAAGGACTCGCAAATGAAAAGAGACACGATTGTTGACCTACATAAATCAAGCAATGGGTACAAAAAATAGCGTTTAAAAAAAAAATTCCACTTACCACTAGTGGGGCAACAATTAAGAAGTTTAAAACCACTGGAACAGAGGTAAACTGGCTTGCTATTAGATGCAAGTGTATCTTGTCTCCACACACAGTGAGGAAGATGGTTTGGGAGGCAAAGAGAAATCCAAAGGCCAAAGTTGAAGAATTACAGAACTTAGTTGATTCTTCGGGTCACCAAGTCTACAAATCTACACCAAATCTACACCAAATCTACACCATGCCAACAGGCTCTTTGGAAGGTTTGCCATAAAAAAAAAATGTTTTATTGAGAGCAAGCAACAAATGAAAACGCCTGGAGTTTGCTAAACTGCATTGGCACCTGGATTAGAACCAGTGACACGACAATAGTTACCTTTGACCATACACACCAGTGGTGGGTTTGGAATCGATGAAAGGATGCGTATGCAGAAAAGAACCCGCCTCCCTACTGTGAAAATGGTGGTGGATCTTTGACAATGGGCTGTTTTGCTTGTACTGGTCTGGGGCCCTTGTTAAGGTCAACGGCATAACGAACTCCACCAAGTGCAAGGACATTTTAGCCAATAACCTTGTTGCCTCTACCAGGAGGCTGAAACTTGGCTGCAAGTGGATCTTCCAGCAAGACAAAAACTCCAAGCACACAAAATGCAGAAAGACATGGTTAATTGACCACAAAATCTAAATTTTGTAATGGCCAGTCTCCGGACTAGAACCCCATTGAAAACCTATGGTTTGAATTGAAGAGGGCCGTCCATAAGCGCAGACCGAAGGATATTAAGGATCTGGAAAGATTATGTATGTAGAAATGGTCTAAGGTCCCATTCAATGTCTTCTCCGATCTCAATTTTTTTTCTCCAAAAAGGCTCAGTGCCCTTATCCTCGCAAGGAAAGGGTGCAGTCCCGGACTATCGAAAACAGGGGTGCCAATAATTTTTACACTTTACTACTTGTTAAAAAATATATATTTTTCTGAGCCATTGTATTAGTATCTAAAATAAAACAAAATGTTCAATATTTGTCGTTCATACAATATAGTTCAGAATTTGTAGTATTCATACAGTCTTTTTTCTCATCTTTATTCAAGGGTGCCAATCATTTTGGAGGTGACTGTACATGACAGACCCCTACTATACAGTGTGAGTCCAAAGTTCTAGTCAGAGCAACTGTGAGGATAGACAAAAACAGTTCCACTTGGTTTGCAGTGGCCTTAAAGAACATGACCAATTGAGTGAGGAGTCGAATAACAGATCACTCTTAATTGTCATTCTCTCTGTAGGTTTCTCATCTGCAATGAGGATGCATTCCTTATTTCAAACAGGCAACAAAGTCATATACCTGTCCATTATCAACAAGGCATTCTGTGGTCGAAACGACTCATTTGGGCATCCCGACTCCCACTTCAATACTGTGCAGTGTGCATCACGATTTCGTGGGTACCATGCACCCAGACCGCACTTAAAACACAGGAGAGCACTGTGTAGCCTACTGCAAATTCAAAACTAAAACTTTTTGTTTTACCATAAGAATTTGGCATAATCAAGTTGTTGCAACCTCTTGTTATAGCAAGAATATATCACTGCTTACCAACATGGTTGTATTTTGCTCAAACAATAATCGATTAAATCACAATATTTTATTATAGGGTATTACGCAAACCAATTAGATTTGTCCACCATGCCCGGGGTAATTGATTTATCTAATTCCTTTCTCAAATAGTCCTAGACCATTCCGAGTATTAAATGTAGAATTATTTATGTAACAACAGTCTAGACAATCTGTTAATACCTCATCTTTAATGAAAGAGAGACTTTCATGTTGACAACTTGTCAACATCATTTTCACGTGACGCCTGCAAACGGTCCTAAATTGTCTTTAACAAAATATCCGGATGGCTTTATTAAAAATCCAGTATATTGTTATAGTTTGTCCCAGATAAGAAACACAGCCGCTCCCCCAGGCAATTGTGACCGTTTTTGGTCTCGCCAGACCAGCTGGCACCTCATTTGCTGCTCGGTGCCCTAGCTCTGTAGAGTTGGACAGACAGATGGGTGAGTTGTGCAAAACAGCGTCAGCACAGAGCACAGCAGCCGTGGATTTTCCCAGGACAATCAAGTCGACGGTGCTTCTGCAGCTGCTGCCATAAGGACTTGCCCTAGTGTGCGTTTGAGATTTTCCCATCCTCTGTCGGTCTGTAATTACAGTACAACCATTTCACTGGGTGTGCAGACTTTTACAGTGAATGAAAAACAGCAGCATGTGCAGGCCTATAATAGTGTAATTTGCATGGACAGCTTAATCTTTGTAATGCTTTGTAAAGCGAGCAGTCCATATCAAACCAAATTATTGTGGACAAATTCCAAACATTATGACATGTTCTTATCATACATAGTAACTGGCCTTTGATAAGGGTAGGGCAGGCTATACCTATAAATCAATTCCAACCAAATTCGTTTTTGACTGGAGTTTTAATTAGAAATGCCCCAGTAAGGTCCCCATTAAAAGTTGGTAACCTATCCAAATTTAACCTCTTGGTAACTAACGCAAAACTACTGTTAACTAATGCATTGACTATGTTTGACTAGGAAAGAGCAGCCTAACTTTTTGCCTAAGGTCTTGCAGCATACAAACAACTTCAAGCAGTAAGCTGTCCTGAAAAGAGCACATAGCTTCCTTTCCCAGCACACAAACAACCTCATGCAGGGAGGAGCTGTCCTCAAAGCAACACAAGCCCTGTTTGAACACTTGAATCCGTTCTTCCTTGGCGTATCACTGATCTGTACAAAATCGGGATAAGTGAAAGTAAAGTTGAAGAGAGGATCCATGCTTTTAAGTAATCTAAGACAGACTCCCATTCGAGAGTGGGGAAAAAACAAGTTAGTTGAAAATCTAACCATCAACCGTCACTAGCCCAGAAGACCGTCAAGGCCAGCCAGGCAGTTAAAGGAGTGAAGAACTTGAGCTCTGCCCACTGACACTTGGCTGCAACACTGTGCCTTGGATGCCTATGTGCACACATGATCTAGCTGGACTGTTTATAAACAGTCACAAGGTCTCTCTGGTGCTTATAGCTAACATTCATTTAGCCGAGGTCCTACAGTTTGACGTTAATGTCACTCATCTAGGTTAAGTGATTTGAACTTTATTACGTGTTGGTTGCATAAAGTATTGGCTACTCTAAGAGCCAAAGAGCAGGGGGAGAGCCTGACAGGCTTCCTGCAGGCAATAAATGATTTGCGGTCATCGTTAAGTGAAAGGACTACATAAGGCCCTGCTACTGTATTACCAAGCACTCCCCTTACAAAAGGACTGTCAAGGGCAGGCAGACGTCGGTAATCCAGATCAGAGTCCAAAGGTACAGAACTGCAGGCAGGGTCAGGGCAGGCAGAGGTCAATAATCCAGTGTGATGTGACAAGGTACAGAACGGCAGGCAGGCCCAGGGTCAGGGCAGGCAGAATGGCCAAAACCGGGAGAACTAGAAACAGACCGGCGCAAGGGGTAAAACACTGGTAGGCTTGACAAACAAAATGAACTGGCAACAGACAAACAGAGAACACATGTATAAATACACTGGGGATAATGGGGAAGATGGGCAACACCTTGAAGGGGTGGAAACAAGCAGAAAGACAGGTGAAACAGATCAGGTTGTCACGTGTGCTCCCTCTCCGGCCTCTAGGTCATCCGGCTGCTCCTTAGGGCGCACACCTGTCACCAGCGTTACACGCATAATGACACTCAGCTGGACTCCATCACCTCCTTGATTACCTGCCCTTTTATGTCACTCCCTTTGGTTTCTTCCCCAGTCATTTTTCCTGTTTTATGTCGGTGCGCTGTTTGTGTTTCTTGTTTGTTAATTTATTAATTAAATGTATACACTCCCTGAACTTGCTTCCCGACTCTCAGCGTACATCGTTACAGAACGACAACTCAACAAGGGGAAACAGTTGAAGTCGGAAGTTGACATACACTTAGGTTGGAGTCATTAAATCTTGTTTTTCAACCACTCCACAAATTTCTTGTTAAGAAACTATAGTTTTTTCATGTCAGTTAGGACATCTACTTTGTGCATGACACAAGTCATTTTTCCAGCAATTGTTTACAGATAGATTATTTAACTTATAATTCACAGAATCTCAATTCCAGTGGGTCAGAAGTTCACATACACTAAGTTGACTGACTTTAAAGAGCTTGGAAAATCCAGAAAATGATGTCATGGCTTTAGAAGCTTCTGATAGGCTAATTGACATAATTTGAATCAATTGGAGGTGTACCTGTGGATGTATTTCAAGGCCTACCTTCAAACTCAGTGCCTCAGCCAAGACCTCAGAAAAAAAAATTGTAGACCTCCACAAGTCCGGTTCATCCTTGGGAGCAATTTCCAAATGCCTGAAGGTACCACGTTCATCTGTACAAACAATAGTATGCAAGTATAAACACCATGGGACCATGCAGCCGTCTTACCGCTCAGGAAGGAGACACGTTCTGTCTCCTAGAGATGAACGTACTTTGGTGCGAAAAGTGCAAATCAATCCCAGAACAACAGCAAAAGACCTTGTGAAGATGCTGGAGGAAACAGGTAAAAAAGTATCTATATCCACAGTAAAACGAGTCCTATATCGACATAACCCGAAAGGCTGCTCAGCATGGAAGAAGCCACTGCTCCAAAACCGCCATTAAAAAAATCCAGACTACGATTTGCAACTGACAAAGATCACACTTTTTGGAGAAATGTCCTCTGGTCTGATGAAACAAAAATAGAACTGTTTGGCCATAATGGCCATCGTTATGTTTGGAGGACAAATAGGGAGGCTTGCAAGCTGAAGAACACCATCCCAACCGTGAAGCACGGGGGTGGCAGCATCATGTTGTGGTGGTGCTTTACTGCAAGAGGGACTGGTGCACTTCACAAAATAGATGGCATCATGAGGAAAGAAAATGATGTGGATATATTGAACCAACATCTCAAGACATCAGTCAGGAAGTTAAAGCTTGGTTGCAAATGGGTCTTCCAAATGGACAATGACCCCAATCATACTTCCAAAGTTGTGGCATAATGGCTTAATGACAACAAAGTCAAGGTATTGGAGTGGCCATCACAAAGCTCTGCCCTCACTCCAAAATAAAATGTGTGGGCAGTACTGAAAAAGTGTGTGAGAGCAAGGAGGCCTACAAACCTGACTCAGTTACACCAGCTCTGTCAGGAGGAATGGGCCAAAATTCACCCAACTTATTGTGGGAAGGTTGTGGAAATCTACCCCAAACGTTTGACCCAATTCAAACAATTTATAGGCAATGCTACCAAATACTAATTGAGTGTATGTAAACTTCTGACCCACTGGGAATGTGATGAAAGAAATAAAAGCTGAAATAAATCTCTACTCACTACTATTATTCTGACATTTTGCATTCTTAAAATAAAGTGGTGATCCTAACTGACCTAAGACAGGGAATTTTTACTCTGCTTAAATGTCAGGAATTGTGAAAAACTGAGTTTAAATGTATTTTGCTAAAGTGTATGTAAATTTCCAACTTCAACTGTACATGCAGGTTTAGGATAGGAAAGGGCCAAATAAGCTCCTTCCACTGTCACTTTTTCATTAGTCTTATCTGTTCTTGTGAGCTGGATGTTGAGCAGCATAAAAAGAGAGGGAGAGGGGGAAACACAGAGAGAGAGAAGGAGAGAGAGATTGAAGGAGAGAGCGAGACAGACAGAGAGAACAGGAAAGATGACACGTGGAAACATATCGCCCTGACCCCACATTTCGACCCGCGTGAAACAATTTGCACGCCCCTTTGAAGTTTCCTCTTGTGTGTCCCTTTGCATTTCTGCACAGTGAAACAATGAACATGTTTTGAACCTTGCTATCTGCCATCTCTCTCTCTCTCTCTCTCTCTCTCTGCATCTCTAGATTCGAACACAGGACTTTTAGTTGAAACGAAACTGATTAAGCTACTTACGAAAGACGCTGTTTGTTCCTTATTATCGTGCATTCTGCAATGAAACATTTAAATTAAGAATTAAGTCTAGGTGTGTTTTGGATTCCCAGGATCTAGACACAGCTGTGCACAGAGTTTCACTTCTTTTTTTCACACGAGTTTTAGTGTTAACTTTCCATTGCCTTGATCCCTGGAGTACAGTTGTGATATGCTACAAAAATGGAGTATAAAATGCTCAAATTCTCCTCTCCGACTGACACGTTCTCTTTGCAGAGTGAGAGTTCAGTATATGCAATATAAGGTGATCTTGGGTACACGAGGCCATGTAAAAAAAAAAAGCCCCATTTGTACCAGACCACAGAAAATTGGATCTGCCCAGGAACTGTTTAAACAGTGCAAAATAACTTCAATCAGCCACAGCCTAAGCCTGCACTGTCTGTAACCGTTAGTGGAACTTTCTCTCAGCCCTCTTTCGCTCTATACCCCCCCCCCCCCCCTTATCTGCACGCTCTCTTTCTCTTTCCTTTCCCGGCTGCTCTCTCCCTCCCAGCCTTTCTAATCCCTAACCTATCCTCGCCTGGCCAAGCCCTCCCTCTTCCCAAGCTTGTAAATAAGCTCCAGAATCACCCGGGGACATTCTGTCCCTCTGCTCCAGCCTCGTGCCACTCACAGCACACTGGGGTTACAAGGCGCCAGCAGTCAGTCACAAGGGCAGGTAGATGCCAACACCACACACACACACACACACACACACACACACACACACACACACACACACACACACCCTCGCTCCTTCATCTGTTCCCTCCTTCACCGTCCTCAACGTCTTGTGTGTGTTCCTTTGAGAAAGCTCAAGAGAGCTGTGCATTATTTAAAGGAAGGTGTGATATATTTCTGGTCTGCAGCGTGCAGATCACATGACTCTGCAGCACACTTGCAATGACTCACATACAAAGACATAACAGTACACAATATGAATTGCATGAACACGTGCAACATGCATGGACACACAGACTTATTTATCATGCATACGATGCACACTCCACAGGAGTGCACACAAATGCATAGCTCACTCCTTCCATACAGACTCCATACAGTAGCTACTTGTTGATAGTTGATTGTGGACTTCAGGTAGCACAGGAAGGGACACGCCCCGATCCACATTAACGGGACTGCAGAGAGTCAGCAGTAGTATTAAGTTAATCGGCATCCACACCACCGAGGACTTGACATGGACCACCAACACCACCACTCTTGTCAAGAGAGTGCAACAGCGTCTCTACTTCCTAAGGCGGCTGAAGAAATTTGGCATGCCAACCTGATTCCTCTCCAAAATACTACTAATGCACCATCGAGAGTGTCCTGACCGGTTGCATCTCGGCCTGGCACAAGAATTGCTCCGTCCACGACCGCAAGGCCCGCCAGCAGGTGGTGAAGACAGCCCAGTTCATCACTGGGGCCTTGTTCCCACCCATCCAGGACATCTACTTCAAACAGTGCATGAGGAACCAACAACACACCGCAGCCACGAGCTGTTCTCTCCCTTAACGTTGGGCAGACGGTATCGGAGCATGAGGTATGATACCAACAGGCCCAGAGACCGTTTATAACTACAAGCCGTCAGTCTGCTGAACACTTGAACTGGACTGACCACCTGCACTGACCATGCACTAACTCACTCACTCACTCACTCACTCACTCACTCACTCACTCACTCACTCACTCACTCACACAGCTGCTACCAGACTCTTCTTTACTGTTGCTAATACTGCACAATTTAAAAACTTGCCCCCTCCCCTCTTTTATTTCCTGGAAAACAGGAGTATTTGCACAGATTTGTGAAATCCATGTTTACATCAAGTCAAGTAGAAAAGCAGTGCGTTATGACAAATGTTTACTCTGCTTTGTGAATAGTGGTTCCCAACAAATTATTGAATAGTGTGTTTTATCCTTCTGTGGAAAAACACAAATACGACAATACTGGCTGCACATTCACTGCTTTTACTGGTAGAGTAGAAAATAGCTGTCCAAAGTGCAGCAATAGAGGAAGGAAATATTGTTTTGCCAACTTACTAATACAGGTCTGTGGCTACGCTATAAATCACTAGCCTGTCAGGCAGCTTCAACACACACGTTATGGGCCAGGGGTACTCCTCCAGACGTCTAGAATGTAAACACAGGTGGAAGAATAAGCCACCCCCAAAAAGATGGTATTGTTTAATTTTTGGATCAACAAAGTGGTAGCCTAAGTGGTCAATCAAATGTCTTTCTGCACATTCTGACGTTGTGCATTGTGTTACGGGGAGAAAGAAAGGGAGAGAGAAAGAGGGGGAGAAAGGAGGATAATAAAAGCAAAAGCCAATTCGAGCCCAACTAAACCCAGGATATCAACAGAGAGAGGGCAAAAACACCCAGCGATTGTGTCACACTCACTGAGATGTTATTGTGTTGGCAGTATGACGGAATGACTGAGAAGGCATTGCACTGTGTAAATTCCCCTTATTATCAAGACCACAGGGTGAGGGAAAAAAACACTGAGGAAGACTAATAACATCATATTTATAAAAAACATGTTGATGAGATACGTTTCAAACAGCTCATTTCAGGACAACAGCCAAAGGGTCTTTCAAGCAACAGTATGTTCTGTTGTTACATGAGAACAGCTTGTCCTTCAGGGTTTTTCGAGGTACTGTTCTAGTGTCGGAGCTATTTCAAGTATGAACTTTTGCAATCTCTAGTCTCAGTGTCTCTCGTTAACTCTGCATGCACAATGCACACAGAGTTACAGACACCTCAAGCCATAGATAAGACAAAATATGCAGACAATTCCTCGCTTGTGTGAAGTCAGTGAGGGTGATTGCAATGGAATGCAGAGCAAAAGAATAACAGAAATTCCAAAACGGTAGTTTAAGCTTCCAGAGATATGCACTCAATGCATTACTACTGCACTACCAATGCATTACAGCAGTTAAGAGGGTGGCAGGTAGCCTACTGGTTAGAGCGTTGGGCCAGGTCGCTGGATCGAATCCCCGCGCAAACGAGGTAAAAATATGTTGTTCTGCCCCTGAACAAGGCAGTTAACCCACTGTTCCCCGGTAGGCCGTCAATGTAAATAAGAATTTGTTCTTAACTGACGTGTCTAGTTAAATAAAGGTTTACAAAGAAAAAATGACTACTGCACTGCAAGTACACTCATAGTAAAGCAAAGTGGATCATTTGACAAATTTTGTTCATTAACACATTTGAGATTGAGCGTCAAACATCAATTTTCTAACTGATACTCTCTCACAGTTGGGTTGTGGAGAGAAATAATGAACCTTTAGTGATAACTTAATGGAAAAATCCACCCAAAACCATTTCTATAATACACTCATTTGTGAGAACAATATTTTCTGTGAACAAATGTTTCCCTTCTGTCATTACAATAAGGTTGGTAGCAACATGTGAAAATCGTTGTGGAAATCGGTTGCAGCTCAAGTCGACTACAAACCTCATAATGCAGTGCTCCCTTTAAGTAGTAGCTAGTTAGCTGTTAAATCACCAAAACAAACTGTACTATCAATTTAGGATTCTATAATCTCACCATGTTCATCCTGCAGATTGATAAACGCCACGCAGAGTGGAGTCTGACATTCTGCTCAATGCAATGCACCCTGGACTGAAGAGGCAGACATCTAGGAGAAATGTAGTGGACCCACTGTTAAATTACATATTTTTCGAGGTAGGAATATCAAAAGAAAAATACGATCAATGGCTCATTCGAGAGAAAACAACCTTCCGCGTGATGACATCGGCCAGTCCTGAAATCGAACACGTAGGATAGACATTTTTTCGCGATTCAAAAAATCAAATTCCTATCAACTTCCGGGGTAGTTAGAGCAGCTTAATCGTAATGCCACATTACACAGGCCGAATTTCTGCCTGTTTAAATGGCAATAGTTTAAATACAAATGAAAACAGGAAATGATCCCGAAAATCGATAGAACATCGCTCATGCACAAAAACAATCTACCATTCAAAATGGGCGAATCTTCCTTTTAAGGCTTTGATATTTGGGAAACCCATTTAGGTCATCTTACTTGTATGAAATGAATGGCCGGCTTGCATTGTGGCTGGCCTTTAACACAGTTAGCCTCTACAGTTTAGTCAGGTCCCGAACAGGGGAATGCTCCTGGTTGGTAGGCTGGTATTATTAGGACATTTTCCTGGCTTCCACAAAGAGACATACTGTACTGCACGACACCAAGGACTCTTGGCCGCTGACCCTGGTTGGCTGAGTCCATGTAGAATAAGCCTTCACACACACATGCCCACACACAGGCAGCATGCACGCGCACACACACATTCAGAGTGAGAGAGAGAGAGAGAGAGAGAGAGAGAGAGAGAGAGAGAGAGGAAGGTATGCACACACAGACTGACTGAAATACACTAACTAAATATATCAATATGAGCTGCCTGCTAGCCCTCTATTATCACTCTGCACTCTGCAGGTAATTCAGACTCTGCAGACTGTTTCATATTAAACGCAAGAGAAATCTGATATCAACTCATTATGACACATGAAATTACGAACACTTTGAGAAGCATTTGAGGTTCACTTTCAGGACAGTGTTATGTCAATTGCCATGACCTGTTATGAGAACATGACTAAGAGTCTGTCACTGTGAGCTGAGTGTGCCCCTGCGTTGAAAGTCCTATCAGCTTCTCAGACAGTATATTCCGCGAAGCAATAGGGTGAGGCACAACATGAAGGAACCAGACAGAAGCGCACCTGTGTAACGTTTATAGGGAAAGCTGAATCATCACGTTTCCTCAAAGCCAAACAGTCAATTGTCTGTTAGGCTTCTCACTGAGAGAAACAACAACAGAGCATGACGTACGACACAATGTCTCACAATGTCTGAGAAATACTCTGCCTATGAATAATAGGAAAGGAGAGTGATTGGAGAGAGATATGAAGTCAGCAGCTAGTTGGGTGAGCCTCAAGGAGAGAGTAATGGAAGTTTGTCATTGATGCAAGGCTGTGTGTGTGGGAGATTAGACGTGGCTCGCAGGCGGCGTTCCAATTCATCCCAAAGGTGTTCGATGGAGTTGAGGTCAGGGCTCTGTGCAGGCCAGTCAAGTTCTTCCACACCAATTTCGACAAACCATTTCTGAGCCTCGCTTTGTGCATCACCTTTCTGAAACAGGAAAGGGCCTTCCCTGAACTGTTGGCACAAAGTTGGAAGCACAACATCTCTAGAATGTTATTGTATGCTGTAGTGTTAAGATTTCCCTTCACTGGAACTAAAGGGCCTAGCCCGAATCATGAAAAACAGCCCCAGACCATTATGCATCCTCCACCAAACTTTACACTTGGCATTATGCTTGGGGCAGGTAGCTTTCTCCTGGCTGCCAGATGGTGAAGCGTTATTCATCACTCCAGAGAATGTGTTTCCACTG
This sequence comes from Oncorhynchus mykiss, assembly GCF_013265735.2. Classification (NCBI taxonomy): domain Eukaryota; kingdom Metazoa; phylum Chordata; class Actinopteri; order Salmoniformes; family Salmonidae; genus Oncorhynchus; species Oncorhynchus mykiss. The sequence goes on along the minus strand of NC_048569.1, from coordinate 57,283,103 downwards.
CTCCAGAGTCCAATGGTGGCAAGCTTTGGTGAGTTTAGGCTTGTGTGCGGCTGCTCGGCTTTGAAACGAATTTCATGGAGCTCCTGACGAACAGTTATTGTGCAGACATTGCTTCCAGAGGCAGTTTGGAATTTGGTAGTGAGTGTTGCAACCGAGAATAGAAGATTTTTACGGGGGGACAAATAATGTGATATGAAGTACACACATATTTGGAAGAAGTGTGTGTGTGTGTGTGTGGGGGGGGGGGGGGGGGGGGGGGTCCATTCCCCACATTCCAGGAGAGGTTGGCAAGTCCCTGAGTTTCCTTTGATGCACCCCTCCTCTTCAGCCCCCGGTCTGCACTCTCTGTTTCCAGTAAAGCTCTCCCAAACATGCACTCACCTCTTTCGTGCACTGAGTGAGAGAGAGAAAGAGAGAGAGAGAGAGAGAGAGAGTTAGTGAGAATGAGAGAGTGAGCCTGAGAGAGTGAGAGAGAAAGTGGGTGAGAGAGAGAGAGAGTTAGTGAGAATGAGAGAGTGAGCCTGAGAGAGTGAGAGAGAAAGTGGGTGAGAGAGAGAGAGTTTATGTACAAGTATTTTAGGTATGTGTGTGTATATGCAGTTGTAGTCTATTTTAAAATCCCCACGCCCCCAATTCAATTCCTACTCTGCTTCCCAGCAAAATACTTGACAAGTATTTTTGTATTTATGCGGTAAGGCACAGGGGACAAAAAATGTGATATGAAGTACACACATATGGGAAGAGGTGGGAGGGGAAAGGATTGTGAGAAAAATACAGACTGAAACCCCCTAGACTGTGCAGTCAATGATTCATGTGTAGTTTACTAGAAAAGTCCTGCAAGGAAGCCATTCCACAGAAGAGATGTTGTCCATTCCCCACATTCCAGGAGAGTTCGGCAAGTCCCTGAGTTTCCTTTGATGCACCCTCCCCTTCGCCCGGTCTGCGCTCTCTGTTTCCAGTAAAGCTCTCCCAAATATGCACTCACCACTTCCGCGCGCACACACACACAGAGAGAGAGAGAGACAGAGAGAGACAGAGAGAGAGACAGAGACAGAGACAGAGACAGACAGACAGACAGGGCTGTAACTTTTCAGTCTTGGAAGGGGCAGGAGGGACAGTAAAATGTTCCAGTGAATGTTAACTTATATGGAAGGTGGCATTTGTCTGCATAGACAGCAACAGGAGAGTTCGTGCAGTTTATTTTTGGCTATAATGTAGTGAGTAGACACTTAATTTGTGACCATGTGATACTGCACATTCTGTTGCATTAAAGGTCCATAAAGTTTCAATTATCTTACCCCTGGCCTGCACTGGCTCCTGTTTTTAAGAGCTACAGTATTACCTGCATCCTCTAGGCAGCTTGCCCTGAGTGAAACAGAGACCGGTGGACGTGTGTTTGCGTTGCTAGGGAGATAACCGATGATGCTTCCCATAGCAATGTTCAGCGTTTGGTATTCCCATGGCTTGCGGCGAAGTCGTAGGCTGTTGATTCAGGACAGAAGAGGTAGTTCCCCCTAACAACCGATTATGTTAACTCATCCCGAGGGGTGGAGGGGGAGGAACATTTTAGTTGTATGTGACAACTAAAGATCTTTATTTATTTTATTTTATTCAAGTTAATTAACCAAGAGACACTGCTCCTTGATCCTTGCAGAGGGTGTTGCTTACGGCTGAGTGGGCCTCAATAGTTGGAGGTATTCTTGCCCCGAGGTAAACCCTAAAACGCTGTGTGCATGGTCAATCTGAGTCAGAGACAAGGAGCCTCTCTCTTTTACAGTTTCCCCCATTTTGGACTAATTTAGGGGTGCTCCCTGCTGCTTTACATACGCTGTCAACTGTTGTGCGCTTTAATATTGGGAGTGCCAATATGGCCGACTGGTGTCTTCAAAGCCTCTCATTGGCCAATACATAGCATCAGCAATCTAGGGTTTGTATACATCATGCTGTGAAGCCAAATAAGGGGGAATATGCTGTGAAGCCTGTGAAGACAGACCCAAGTCATAGTTATTCAATTCAAATCTGCATCAATTGAGCATTTCAGGCACACAAAAATTACAAACATTGAAAAGTTTCACTAAAAAGTGCACAACCAAATATTGCATACTTCAATTTAAGTACTTCAAAAACACAAGAAAACACATTGTAGAATGAGTCGATCACTACATCAACTAATTGGTAGCATCATAACTCTTAACAGTAAATGAAAAGGAAATTGAATTAACTTCCAATTTAACAAACATAACCCTTTGCAAAATAATTACAGTCTACATAGACACGCTCCTGGATCTCCTCTTCAACGAGGTGACCCTTGACCCAACACAGTATGTGGGGAAGCTGCGCGAGCTGTCCATCCCAGGACCCCTGTCTGCCCAGTGTGAGAGGCCTGACAAGAAGGAGGCCATAGCTGGATTTGTCTCTCGCTTCAATCTTGTAGAATAAGCCTTCACACCCACATACACACACATCAAATCAAATTAAATAAAATGTATTTATATAGCCCTTAGTACATCAGCTGATATCTCAAAGTGCTGTACAGAAACCCAGCCTAAAACCCCAAACAGCAAGCAATGCAGGTGTAGAAGCACGGTGGCTAGGAAAACCTAGGAATAAACCTAGAGAGGAACCAGGCTATGTGGGGTGGCCAGTCCTCTTCTGGCTGTGCCGGGTGGATATTATAACAGAACATGGCCAAGATGTTCAAATGTTCATAAATGACCAGCATGGTCGAATAATAATAAGGCAGAACAGTTGAAACTGGAGCAGCAGCACGTTCAGGTGGACTGGGGACAGCAAGGAGTCATCATGTCAGGTAGTCCTAGGGCATGGTCCTAGGGCTCAGGTCAGTTGAAACTGGAGCAGCAGCACGGCCAGGTGGACTGGGGACAGCAAGGAGTCATCATGTCAGGTAGTCCTGGGGCATGGTCCTAGGGCTCAGGTCCTCCGAGAGAGAGAAAGAAAGAGAGAAGGAGAGAATTAGAGAACGCACACTTAGATTCACACAGGACACCGAATAGGACAGGAGAAGTACTCCAGATATAACAAACTGACCCTAGCCCCCCCGACACATAAACTACTGCAGCATAAATACTGGAGGCTGAGACAGGAGGTGTGTATGCGCACGCATACACACACACACACACACACACACACACACACACACACACACACACACACACACACTCAGAGAAAGAGAGAGAGGAAGTTATACACACAGAATGACTAAAATACACTAACGAAATATATCAATATGAGCTGCCTGCTAGCCCTCTATTATCACTCTGCACTCTGCAGGTAATTCAGACTCTGCAGACTGTACCAGGATAGCATCATTTTAAACGCAAGAGAAATCTGATATCAACTCGTTATGACACATGAAATCATGAACACTTTGAGAAGCATTTGAGGTTCACTTTCAGGACAGTGTTATGTCAATTGCCATGACCTGTTATGAGAACATGACTAACAGTCTGTCACTGCAAGCTGAGTGTGCCCCTGCGTTGAAAGTCCTATCAGCTTCTCAGACAGTATATTCTGCGAAGCAATAGGGTGAGGCACAACATGAAGGAACCAGACAGAAGCGCACCTGTGTAACGTTTATAGGGAAAGCTGAATCATCACATTTCCTCAAAGCCAAACAGTCAATTGTCTGTTAGGCTTCTCACTGAGAGAAACAACAACAGAGCATGACGTACGACACAATGTCTCACAATGTCTGAGAAATACTCTGCCTATGAATAATAGGAAAGGAGAGTGATTGGAAAGAGAGTAATGGAAGTTTGTCATTGATGCAAGGCTGTGTGTGTGGGCGATTAGACATGGCTTGCAGACGGCGTTCCAATTCATCCCAAAGGTGTTCGATGGAGTTGAGGTCAGGGTTCTGTGCAGGCCAGTCGAGTTCTTCCACACCGATCTCGAGAAACCATTTCTGTATGAGCCTCGCTTTGTGCATGGGGGCATTACCATGCTGAAACAGGAAAGGGCCTTCCCCGAAATGTTGCCACAAAGTTGGAAGCACAAAATCTCTGAATGTTATTGTATGCTGTTGCGTTAAGATCTAGGGTTAAGATTTCCCTTCACTGGAACTAAAGGGCCTAGTCCGAATCATGAAAAACAGCCCCAGACCATTATGCCTCCTCCACCAAACTTTACTCTTGGCACTATGCTTGGGGCAGGTAGCTTCTCCTGGCTACCAGATGGTGAAGCATTATTCATCACTCCAGAGAACGCGTTTCCACTGCTCCAGAGTCCATTGCAGGTTGCGAAGTCGTCGGCTGTTGATTGAGGACAGAAGAGGTAGTTCCCCCTAACAACCGATTATGTTAGCTCATCCCGAGGGGCGGAAGAGGAGGAACTGGCACCGAAGGAGATGGCCGCCGTTTTACGGTCTCCTAATGAATTGTGCTATTATGTGGGGGTTTTTCGCGATATTTGTAAATAATTTTGTACATAATGTTTCTGCAACCGTATTTTACAGCAGAAAATAGCTTCTAGATATCAGGACCTGGATCACTCACCTCAGATTAGATGAAGATTTTTTCAACAACAACAACAGCAGCAAGCAGGACACAAACAATATTCTCCAAACACCCCACAGGGCAGAAATCCCAATTATTCGCAAAAGGAAGCGACACAGAGGAAGAAGAGCCGGATGCCTCGACCGGACCCACAGAAGGCAACTAGGAAAGCTGCCATTACCGTCAATATTACTCACCAACGTGCAATCATTGGACAATAAACTAGACGAGGTACGATCACGAATATCCTACCAACGGGACATCAAAAACTGTAACATCCTATGTTTCACGGAATCGTGGCTGAATGATGAAATGGATATTCAGCTAGCGGGATACATGCTGCACCGGCAGGATAGAACAGCACACTCCGGTAAGAGCAGGGGGTGGGCGGTCTGTGCATATTTGTAAACAACAGCTGGTGCACGTAATCTAAGGAAGTCTCTAGATCTTGCTCGCCTGAAGTAGAGTATATTATGATAAATTGCAGGCCACACTACTTACTAGAGAGTTCCCAGCTATACTTTTCGTGACTGTTTATTTACCACCACAGACAGATGCCGGCACTAAGACCGCACTCAGCCAGCTGTATAAGGAAATAAGCAAACAGGAAACCACTCACCTAGAGGCGGCGCTCCTAGTGGCTGGAGAATTTAATGCAGGGAAACTTAAATCAGTTCTACCAAATCTCTATCAACATGTTAAATGTGCAACCAGAGGGAAATAAATTCTAGATCACCTGTACTCCACACACAGAGATGCATACAGAGCTCTCCCTCGCCCTCCATTTGGTAAATCCGACCACAACTCTATCCTCCTGATTCCTGCTTACATGCAAAAATGAAAGCAGGAAGCACCATGACTCGGCCTATAAAAAAAATGGTCAGATGAAGCAGATGCTAAACTACAGGACTGTTTTGCTATCACAGAATGGAACATGTTCCGGGATTCTTTCGATGACATTGAGGAATACACCACATCAGTCACTGGCTTTATCGATAAGTGCATTGAGGACGTCGTCCCCACAGTGACTGTACGTACATACCCCAACCAGAAGCCATGGATTACAGGCAACATTCGCACTGAGTTAAAGGGTAGAGCTGCCGCTTTCAAGGTGTGGGACGCTAACCCGGAAGCATACAAGAACTCCCGCTACGCCCTGTGACGAACCATCAAACAGGCAAAGCGTCATTACAGGGCTAAGATTGAATCATACTACACCGGCTCCGACACTCGTCGGATGTGGCAGGGCTTGCAAACTATTACAGACGACAAAGGAAAGCACAGCCGTGAGCTGCCCAGTGACACGAGCCTACCAGACGAGCTAAATCACTTCTATGCTCGCTTCGAGGCAAGAAACTGAAGCACTGAAGCATGCTTGAGAGCATAAGCTGTTCCGGACGACTGCGTGATCACGCTCTCCGTAGCCGACGTGAGTAAAACCTTGAAACAGGTCAACATTCACAAGGCTGTGGGGCCAGATGGATTACCAGGGCATGTGCTCCGGACATGTGCTGACCAACTGGTAGGTGTCTTCACTGACATTTTCAACATGTCCCTGATTGAGTCTGTAATACCAACATGCCTCAAGCAGACCACCATAGTCCCTGTGCCCACAAAGGCAACCTGCCTAAATGACTACAGACCCATGGCACTCACGTCCGTAGCCCGTGGCTCACATCAACACCATTATCCCAGAAACCCTAGCCCCACTCCAATTTGCATACCGCCCAAACAGATCCACAGATGATGCAATCACTATTTCACACTGCCCTTTCCCACCTGGACAAAAGGAACACTTGTGTGAGAATGCTATTCATTGACTACAGCTCAGCGTTCAACACCATAGTACCCTCAAAGCTCATAATTAAGCTAAGGAACCTGGGACTTAACACCTCCCTCTGCAACTGGATCCTGGACTTCCTGACAGGCCGCCCCCAGGTGGTGAGGGTAGGTAGCAACACATCTGCCACGCTGATCTTCAACACTGGAGCTCCCCAGGGTTGCGTGCTCAGTCCCCTCCTGTACTCCCTGTTCACCCAAGACTGCATGGCCAGGCACGACTCCAACACCATCATTAAGTTTGCTGACGACACAACAGCGGTAGGTCTGATCACCGACAACGATGAGACAGCCTATAGGGAGGAGGTCAGAGACCTGGCCGGGTGGTGCCAGAATAACAACCTATCCCTCAACGTAACCAAGACTAAGGAGATGATTGTGGACCACAGGAAAAGGAGCACCGAGCACGTCCTCATTCTCATAAATGGGGCTGTAGAGGAGCAGGTTGAGAGCTTCAAATTCCTTGGTGTCCACATCAACAACAAACTAGAATGGTCCAAACACACCAAGACAGTCATGAAGAGGGCACAACAAAGCCTATTCCCCCTCAGGAATCTAAAAAGATTTGGCATGGGTCCTGAGATCCTCAAAAGTTTCTACAACTGCAACATCGAGAGCATCCTGACCGGTTGCATCACTGCCTGGTACGGCAATTGCTCGGCTTCCCGACCGCAAGGCACTACAGAGGGTAGTGCGTACGGCCCAGTACATCACTGGGGAAAAGCTGCCTGCCATCTAGGACCTCTACACCAGGCGGTGTCAGAGGAAGGCCCTGAAAATTGTCAAAGACCCGAGTCAGCCCAGTCATAGACTGTTCTCTCTACTACCGCATGGCAAGCGGTACCGGAGTGCCAAGTCTAGGACAAAAAGGCTTCTCAAACAGTTTTAACCCCCAAGCCATAAGATTCCTGAACAGGTAACGAAATGGTTACCTGGACTATTTGCATTGTGTGCCCCCAAACCCCTCTTTTACGTTGCTGCTACCCTCTGCCTATCATATACCGTGGGGCAAAAAAGTATTTAGTCAGCCACCAATTGTGCAAAATCTCCCACTTAAAAAGATGAGAGAGGCCTGTAATTTTCATCATAGGTACACAAAAACGATGACAGACAAATTGAGAAAAGAAAATCCAGAAAATCACATTGTAGGATTTTTAATGAATTTATTTGCAAATTATGGTGGAAAATAAGTATTTGGTCACCTACAAACAAGCAAGATTTCTGACTCTCACAGACCTGTAACTTCTTCTTTAATAGGCTCCTCTGTCCTCCACTCGTTACCTGTATTAATGGCACCTGCTTGAACTTGTTATCAGTATAAAAGACACCTGTCCACAACCTCAAACAGTCACACTCCAAACTCCACTATGGCCAACACCAAAGAGCTGTCAAAGGACACCAGAAACAACATTGTAGACCTGCACCAGGCTGGGAAGACTGAATCTTCAATAGGTAAGCAGCTTGGTTTGAAGAAATCAACTGTGGGAGCAATTATTAGGAAATGGAAGACATACAAGAACACTGATAATCTCCCTCGATCTGGGGCTCCACGCAAGTTCTCACCCCGTGGGGTCAAAATGATCACAAGAACGGTGAGCAAAAATCCCAGTAACACACTACGCCGCCAGGGACTCAAATCCTGCAGTGCCAGACGTGTCCCCCTGCTTAAGCCAGTACATGTCCAGGCCCATCTGAAGTTTGCAAGAGAGCATTTGGATGATCCAGAAGAAGATGGGAGAATGTCATATGGTCAGATGAAACCAAAATAGAACTTTTTGGTAAAAACTCAACTCGTCGTGTTTGGAGGACAAAGAATGCTGAGTTGCATCCAACGAACACCATACCTACTGTGAAGCATGGGGGTGAAAACATCATGCTTTGGGGCTGTTTTTCTGAAAAGGGACCAGGACGACTGATCCGTGTAAAGGAAAGAATGAATGGGGCATGTATCGTGAGATTTTGAGTGAAAACCTCCTTCCATCAGCAAGGGCATTGAAGATGAAACGTGGCTGGGTCTTTCAGCATGACAATGACCCCAAACACACCGACCGGGCAACGAAGGAGTGGCTTTGTAAGAAGCATTTCAAGGTCCTGGAGTGGCCTAGCCAGTCTCCAGATCTCAACCCCATAGAAAATCTTTGGAGGGAGTTGAAGGTCCGTGTTGCCCTGCAACAGCCCCAAAACATCACTGCTCTAGAGGAGATCTGCATGGAGGAATGGGCCAAAATACCAGCAACAGTGTGTCAAAACCTTGTGAAGACTTACAGAAAACATTTGACCTCTGTCATTGCCAACAAAGGGTATATAACAAAGTATTGAGATAAACTTTTGTTATTGACAAAATACTTATTTTCCACCATCATTTGCAAATAAATTCATAAAAAATCCTACAAATTACAGGCCTCTCTCATCTTTTTAAGTGGGAGAACTTGCACAATTGGTGGCTGACTAAATACTTTTTTGCCCCACTGTATGCGTAGTCACTTTAACTATACATTCATGTACATACTACCTAAATTGGCCCGACCAACCAGTGCTCCCGCACATTGGCTAACCGGGCTATCTGCATTGTGTCCCACCACCCACCAACCCCTCTTTTTACGCTACTGCTACTCTCTGTTCATCATATATGCATAGTCACTTTAACCATACCCACATGTACATACTGCCTCAATCAGCCCGACTAACCGGTGTCTGTATATAGCCTTGCTACTCTTACTTTTTACTGTTGTTTTATTTATTTTACTTACCTACACACACACACACACACACATAATTTTTCCTCCGCACTATTGGTTAGAGCCTTAAGTAAGCATTAACCTGTTGTATTCGGCGCACGTGACAAAAACGCGTTGATTTGATTTGATTTTACAAGCCTTTTCCACTCATAGATCTACTGGTTTGTATGTGACAACTAAAGATCTTTATTTATTTTATTTAAGTTAACCAAGAGACACTGCTCCTTTATCCTTGCAGAGGGTGTTGCTTACGGCTGAGTGGGCCTCAATAGTTGGAGTTATTCTTGCCCCGAGGTAAACCCTAAAATGCTGTGTGCATGGTCAGTCTGAGTCAGAGACAAGGAGCCTCTCTCTTTTACATTTTCCCCCATTTTGGACTATTTTAGGGGTGCTCCCTGCTGCTTTACATACGCTGTCGGCTGTTGTGCGCTTTAAGGTTGGCAAGGCAACCCCTGGGGTGTCATGTGATTGTCCGGAGGACTGCTTCTTCTGGTGAGTGCCAATATGGCCGACCGGTGTCTTCAAAGCCTCTCATTGGCCAATACATAGCATCAGCAATCCAGGGTCTATATACATCATGCTGTGAAGCCAAATAAGGGGGACATGCTGTGAAGCCTGTGAAGACAGACCCAACATACTGTAAGTCATAGTTATTCAATTCAAACCAGTTGTGCACTTTTTTGGAGTCGTGCCTGGCTGTGCAGTCATGAGTGAACAGGGAGTACAGGAGGGGACTGAGCACACACCCCTGAGGGGCCCCCGTGTTGAGGATCAGCGTGGCGGATGTGTTGTTACTTACCCTTACCACCTGGGGGTGGCCCGTCAGGAAGTCCAGGATCCAGTTGCAGAGGGAGGTGTTTAGTCCCAGGGTCCTTAGCGTAGTGATGAGCTTTGAGGGCACTATGATGTTGAACGCTGAACTGGAGTCAATGAATAGTATTCTCATATAGGTGTTCAGGTATGAAAGGGCAGTCTGGAGTGCAATACAGATTGCATCATCTGTGGATCTGTTGGGACGTATGCAAATTGAGGTGGGTCTAGGGTTTCTGGGATAATGGTGTTGATATGAGCCATGACCAGCCTTTCAAAGCACTTCATGGCTACAGATGTGAGTGCTACGGGTCAGTAGTCATTTAGGCAGGTTACTTTAGTGTTTTTGGGCACAGGGACTATGGTGATCTGCTTAAAACATGTTGGTATTACAGACTCAGACAGGGAGAGATTGAAAATGTCAGTGAAGACACTTGCCAGTTGGTCAGCGCATGTGGAGTACAGATCCTGCGGCCTTGGTCAACAGTGAATGTTGACCTGTTTAAAGGTCTTATTCACATCGGCTGCGGAGAGCGTGATCACACAGTCGTCCGGAACAGCTGATGCTCTCATGCATGTTTCAGTGTTACTAGGCTCGAAGCGAGCATAGAAGTAATTTAGCTCGTCTGGTAGGCTCATGTCACTGGGCAGCTCTCGGCTGTGCTTTCCTTTGTAGTCTATAATAGTTTGAAAGCCCTGCCATATCCGATGAGCATCGGAGCCGAAGTAGTACGATTCGATCTTAATCCTGTATTGACACTTTGCCTATTTGATGATTTGCATAGGGGGATTTCTTATAAGCTTCCGGGTTAATGTCCCGCTCCTTGAAAGAGGCAGCTCTACCCTTTAGCTCAGTGTGGATGTTGCCTGTAATCCATGGCTTCTGGTTGGGGTATGTACGTACAGTCACTGTGGGGACGACGTCATCTACTCACTTATTGATGAAGCCAGTAACTGATGTGGTGTACTCCTCAATGCCATCGGAAGAATCCCGGAACATATTCCAGTCTGTGCTAGCAAAACAGTCCTGTAGCTTAACATGTGCTTCATCTGACCACTTTTTATTGACCGAGTCACTGGTGCTTTTGTAAGCAGGAATCAGGAGGATAGAATTATGGTCAGATTTGCCAAATGGAGGGCGAGGGAGAGCTTTGTATGCATCTCTGTGTGTTTACATTTAACATGCTGGTGGAAATAAGGTCAAACGGATTTAAGTTTCCCTGCATTAAAGTCCCCGGCCATTAGGAGCGCCGTCTCTGGATGAGCGTTTTCCTGTTTCCTTATGGCCGTATACAGCTCATTGAGTGCGGTCTTAGTGCCAGCATTGGTCTCTGGTGGTATGTAGACAGCTACGAAAAATATAGATGAAAACTCTCTAGGTAGATAGTGTGGTCTACAGCTTATCATAAGATACTCTACCTCATGCAAAATATTTAGACTTCCTTAGATATCGTGCACCAGCTGTTGTTTACAAATATACAGAGGCTGCTGTTCTATCCTGCCGATACAGTGTATATCCCGCCAGTTGTATGTTATTCATGTCGTCGTTCAGCCACGACTCGGTGAAACATAAGATACAGTGTAACATTACATACAGTCCCGTTAGTAGGATATACACTACTGTTCAAAAAATGTGGGGTCACTTAGAAATGTCCTTGTTTTTGAAAGAAAAGCACATTTTTGTCCATTAAAATAACATAAAATGTATCAGAAATACAGTGTAGACATTGTTAATGTTGTAAATGACTATTGTAGCTGGAAACGGCAGATTATTTTGGGAATATCTACATAGGCGTACAGAGGCCCATTATCAGCAACCATCACTCCTGTGTTCCAATGGCACGTTGTGTTAGCTAATCCAAGTTGATCATTTTAAAAGGCCAATTGATCATTAGAAAACCCTTTTGCTATTCTGTTAGCACAACAGAAAACTGTTGTTCTGATTAAAGAATCAATAAAACTGGCCTTCTTTAGACTAGTTGAGTATCTGGAGCGTCAGCATTTGTGGGTTCGATTACTGGCTCAAAATGGCCAGAAACAAAGACCTTTCTTCTGAAACTCGTCAGTCTATTCTTGTTCTGAGAAATGAAGGCTATTCCATGCGAGAAATTGCCAAGAAACTGAAGATCTCGTACAGCGCTGCGTACTACTCTCTCCCCAGAACAGCACAAACTGGCTCTAACCAGAATAGAAAGAGGAGCGGGAGGCCCCGGTGCACAATTGAGCAAGAGGATAAGTACATTGGAGGGTCTAGTTTCAGAAACAGACACCTCACAAGTCCTCAACTGGAAGCTTTATTAAATAGTACCTGCAAAACACAAGTCTCAACGTCAACAGTGAAGAGGAGACTCCGGGATGCTGGTCTTTGCGAAAAAACAAACAAAATAGCACGGTTGGTTAAGAGCCCATAAAACGGCAGCCATCTTCTCCAGCGCCATCTTCATGGTGAGAGAAAAAGGTAACATATCTTCCATTCTGAGCATTTTAATAGCGTAACAATAGTATGGGTGATGTTTTGGTCATTCAAAGGTTAGTTTTAATTCAAAAATAGGATGAGTGTGCGGGATCTCTAAGTACATGTATGTCAACAATCATTAGTGTCAATTTGACAAACGGCAACAGATGTCTAAAGGCAATTATTGATTAACATCCACTCTCTCCCTCTGATTGTTTGGCTATGCTGTCTGACATTCTCACTTAATCCCAATTTTGAGTCAGTACCTAATAGGTTTAAAAAAGGTAATTAAGAATTTATTTGGAGTGACTTATGAGCGACTTAGGAATGACTGTTTCTTTTAGCTGATGATTAGTTTGTATTTTTTATGTTTTTGAACAACAGCCATCAATTAACAAAATCTTGCCATATCATTCTAAATAATATCAAAATTCACATTCAGCTGTCTTTCATTTCTGGTGACACTTCATATGTAAACATCTTACTAAATACATTCAACAGTGTGTGGGTATGTGTGCATCTCTCTCTCGCTCTGTCTAACCTGACCCCTTACTGGTTGTTTTTTTGCGGCTGGTTTCAAGTCAGGCTGACACGGGAGTAGACGCCACAACAGCAGTATTTGGCACCAACGTGACAGAGGCTGTGTCCCAAATGGAACCCTCTAGTGCACCTCTTTTGATCAGACACACAAACGTAGTGCACTACATAGGGAATATATATAGGGAATCGGGTGCCATTTGGGACACAGCCAGGGTGACAGAGACACAGAGAGACGCTACAAAGACAAGCCTGTTCATTTCACTGTGAATTTTCATGTTGTCCAAACAGCCTTTGTGGTGTCATGACAGGAGCAGTGAGCCAGCCGTCATTTTCTTGAGTCTGACTCTTGTGATTTCTCCTAAGACTTAGTCACCAATAAAGAGCTTTGATTGTGCTATGGGCACGGGGCCTCAATCAAATAGCCTCGTTGTTTCTCTAGGCGACACATCCAAAGCCTTCTATTGTACAACTCTTCTGTATTTCATTCCTTTCCCTCTATTTTTAACCCAAGATAAATAGCTATATTGGGGGTAAATAATGTTTCTTTTTTTTTTTTGCCAATCGCTTAAACAACACGCCCACCCCAAGGCTTTCGCTGAATCTTTATGATCCCTAACATTCTTTGGTGTACTAATTACAACACACACACACATTCATACTGTGCCGACTGCGTGGGCATTTACCAGTCAACCCTCATGTGACACTCAAGTGACTAAAGCAATCACATGCCAGTTGCATAATGGGCAGTCACATCTGTTGACTCTCAATTGTACTAGTTGTACCGTTTCTGGGCTAAAATAAGATCTCTAAATTAGCCTCACGCAGGTCATGCCCCCAAAATGTATTGCCCTCCTTTCTCCTGCAGCTGACAGCACTATTCATGGGGATCTCGTGAAACTGTACAATGAATAGTACAGTAAGTTGCTGGTTATTGAGTAAACTTAAAGAGCCATACTAAGAGCTATTCAGTAAGACATAGTGGATCTCGGGTTTACTAGCTCCCTTAGCGTTTCAATACAGTACAGTACCTGCAACAAAACCTCCTGAAACTCCAATCATACAGTGGCATCATGTTACAATTTTTTATGTTATCTCTTTGGTACTATTTTCACAAGTATGTGGTGATTTTTCAAAACTCTTAGTACAAAACTGCAAACTGGTAACACTTGTAAAGCAGCCACTATGTCACGGTCGTCATAAAGAGGAGACCAAGGCGCAGCGTGGTAAGCGAACATACTTATTTAATAGAAGAACGAACACTGAACAAAACGTGAAGCAATATGGCTAGTGCAGAACAGGCAACTAAATATAGAATAACAACCCAAAAAATACCCAAGGAATATGGCTACCTAAATATGGTTCCCAATCAGAGACAACGATAAACAGCTGCCTCTGATTGAGAACCAATCCAGGCAACCATAGACATATAAACACCTAGACTACAAAAACCTCTAGACATACAAAAACCCCATGACATACAAAACCCCCTAGACAATGCAAAACCTAAACAAACCACCCTTGTCACACCCTGACCTAACCAAATAATAAAGAAAACAAAGATAACTAAGGTCAGGGCGTGACACACTCTTACATTCATACCTGTCATTGTGCATACGTTTTGTTTCTAGACATCTTTCACCACACAACCATTGATCCAAAATATAAGTTTACTGTGAAATATAATGAGTACTTTGGTTTAATCGCTGAAACAGAACATAATGACATCTTCTCAATTTTGATATTTTACCAACCACTTAATCCAATAGCAAAAAAATTTAAGATACACGTTTCAAAATTGCCCTTTGAATGTAGTATCCTACAGCACTGTAAAACTACCGTATGTACACCACACTATTTTCACATTAGGTAATACACTCGCACTACCCACTAAAATTGATTGAACATCTAACTTCAATCATTTCTATCCCATGTGTTATCAGAAGGTGTGATCACTGAAGACATATTTCACAATATAATCAAGTAAAAGAAAGGAAAGAAGCATCATGTTAAGTCGTCACTAGTTTGCATCAAGCCTGTCTTGAGCATTTGGCCATACTGTAGGTTCACATCAAAGTCACAGTAAATACGTTGTTCATGCACCTGGGGAAAAACCTTTTGGCATGGCGAATCCAAGCCTTGACCTAGGTCTGGACTGATTTCATTGCACCCGGTATTCATGTCCTGAAGGAGGGTGATACTACAGTATATTACCATGGCAGAGGCTGTCAGACGAGTTCAACCCAATCTGAAAATATCAACTCTCAATTCGATCATGAGAACATTTTGCCAAGAAGTCTACAGGATATGCTTTATGCTTTACCATTACATTTACAGTAAATTACATATTGTAATGCATGTACATTTATTAAACGTTAATATTCTTACTGTGTGATCTATTGACAGTATGATGTGTTCTACCCTCAGAATTTAAATAAAGCAGGCCAATGAGAACGATGATACCTTTGCCAATGTGTCATCCATCAACCGACCAACAATAGTCTGCCTTTTGAAGAGGCACCATGTATCTATGAAACACATTTACCTGGTGCTTTTGAAGTCCACCTGTGGTAAAGTCAACTGATTGGGCATGATTTGGAAGGCACACACCTGTCTATATAAGGTCTCACAGTTGACAGTGATGTCAGAGCAAAAACAAAAGAGGTAGAAGGAATTGTCCGTAGAGCTGCAGCATTGAAGGTCCCAAAGAACACAGTGGCATCCATCCATCCCCAAGACTCTTCCTAGAGCTGGCCGCCCGGCCAAACTAAGCAATCGGGGGAGAAGGGCCTTGGTCAGGAAGATGACCAAGAACCCTATGGTCACTCTGACAGAGTTCCTCTGTGGAGATGGGAGAACCTTCCAGAAGGACAACCATCTATGCAGCACTCCACCAATCAGGCCTTTATGGTAGAGTGGCGAGAAGGAATCCAAAGGCACATGACAGCCTGTTTGGAGTTTACCAAAAGACACCCAAAGGACTCTCAGACCATGAGAAACAAGATTCTCTAGTCTGAAGAAATCAAGACTGAACTCTTTGGCTTGAATGCCTTAGTGTCACGTCTGGAGGAAACCAGACACTGCTCATCACCTGGCCAATACCATCCCTACGGCAAAGCATGGTGGTGGCTGTGTGCATTGGGTTGTTGTCCTGTTGGAAGGTGAACCTTCAGCGTAGTCTGAGGTCCTGAGTACTCTGGAGCAGGTTTTCATCAAAGGTCCCTCTGTACTTTGCTCCGTTCATCTTTCCCTTGATCCTGATGAGTCTTCCAGTCCAGAGCACGAACTTGAACCCGATCGGACATCTCTGGAGAGACCTGAAAATAGCTGTGCAGCGATGCTCCCCATCCAACCTGACAGAGCTTGAGAGGATCTGCAGAGAAGAATGGGAGAAACTCCCCAAATATATGTGTGCCAAGCGTGTAGCGTCATACACAAGAAGACTCAAGGCTGTAATCACTGCCAAAGGTGTTTCAACAAAGTACTGAGTAAAGGGTCTGAATACTTAGGCAAATGTGATATTTCCGTTTTTTTACAAACAGTTCTAAAAACCTGTTTTTGCTTTGTCATTATGGGGTACTGTGGGTAAATTGATGAGGGGAAAAAACAATTTCAGCAATTTTAAAAGAAGCCTCTAACGTCACAAAATGTGGAAAAAAGTGAAAGGGTCTGAATACTTTCCGAATGCACTGTATACCTGCCCCATTATCTCCTTTCCTCAAGCCTTTTGAGATATTTGTTTCAACATGGAGGTGGAAGGTGTACGATCGCCGTCCCCATGAGTGTGCCACCCTCCTTCTGGCCATGGATGGGGCATGTGACGAAATCAATGCAGACCAATGTCAAGCTTGGATTTGCCGTGCCAAAAGATTTTTCCCGCAGTGCATGAACAATGAAGAAATTCACTGTTATGTGGATGAGATTTTATGGCCAAATTCTCAAGACAGGCTTGATGCAAATGAATGCGTGCTAAACATGTTATATTTTCACTCCATACATATGATTACAGACAGTATACCTATGTTTCAATTATCTCTGAAAAATGTCCAGTTTTTTTGCATGAATGATTGTATAATCTTCAACATTGGATATATATTATGGAAATGATAGATTTTCTGTCCATTTTGTTGGATAATGTAAGTGTACTGCATAATGTGAAAACTGTAATCTACTGAAATTTACAGTACTGCAGCATATTACTTTCAGCACTTCTCAGGGCGATTTGAAACACGTATCTTGCATTGTTTGCTATTGAATTAACTGGTCGTTCACACGACTAAATTGAAAAGATGTCATGTTTTGGTGATTAAACCAATGATCTCATTTCATTTCACAGTAAACTTATATTTTGAAACGGAAATGGTTGTGTGGTGAGAGGTTTTACAATCCAAATGAATGCACAGTGACAGGTTTTTGAATGAAAGACTGGCTGCGTTACAAGTGTGACCAGTTTTGTACTAAGGGTTGTGGAAAAACTGTATGTAGTTCTCAATCTGTATTAGACAAACCAGTCTAAAACGTTTAAGTGATCATCAACTATTAAGAGCAGTCAATTAAAAACGACTAAAACAACAGCCTATAGAAAGGAGGTCAGAGTGGTGGGTGGTGCCAGAATAACAACCTATACCTCAACGTAACCAAGACTAAGGAGATGATTGTGGACTACAGGAAAAGGAGGACCGAGCACGCCCCCATTCTCATCGACGGGGCTGTAGTGGAGCCGGTTGAGAGCTTCAAGTTCCTTGGTGTCCACATCAACAACAAACTAGAATGGTCCAAACACACCAAGACAGTCGTGAAGAGGGCATGACAAAGCCTAGTCCCCCTCAGGAAACTAAAAAGATTTGGCATGGGTCCTGAGATCCTCAAAAGTTTCTACAGCTGCAACATCGAGAGCATCCTGACTGGTTGTATCACTTCCTGGTACAGCAATTGCTCGGCCTCCGACGGCAAGGCACTACAGAGGGTAGTGCGTACAGCCCAGTACATCACTAGGGCAAAGCTGCCTGCCATCCAGGACCTCTACACCAGGCGGTGTCAAAGGAAGGCCCTAAAAATGGTCAAAGACCTCAGCCACCCCAGTCATAGACTGTTCTCTCTACTACCGCATGGCAAGCGGTACCGGAGTGCCAAGTCTAGGACAAAAAGGCTTCTCAACAGTTTTTACTCCCAAGCCATGAGACTCCTGAACAGGTAATGAAATGGCTACTTGGACTATCTGCATTGTGTGCCCTCCCCCACAACCCCTCTTTTACGTTGCTGCTACTCTCTGCTTATCATATATGCATAGTTACTCTAACTGTACATTCATGCACATACTACCTCAATTGGCCCGACCAACCAGTGCTCCCGCACATTGGCTAACTGGGCTATCTGCATTGTGTCCCACCACCCACCCACCCCTTTTACGCTACTGCTACTCTCTGTTCATCATATATGCATAGTCACTTTAACCATATCTACAATGTACTTCCTCAATCAGCCTGACTAACCGGTGTCTGTATGTAGCCTCGCTACTTTTATAGCCTCGCTGCTGTTTATAGCCTCGCTGCTGTTATTTTTCACAGTCTTTTTCACTGTTGTTTTTATTTCTTTACTTACCTATTGTTCACCTAATACCCTTTTTGCACTATTGGTTAGAGCCTGTAAGTAAGCATTTCACTGTAAGGTCTACACCTGGCGTATTCGGCGCACGGGAATAATATACTTTGATTTGATTTGAGTAATAATGAACTTCAACAAAAGAGAAGAGAATCATTGCACTGTGAAAGGCAATAACTTTATATGAACATGTACTGCAACGTGAAACATGCATTTCTTGATGAAACACTGATTAAGTTTGAAAAAGTGAATGTATGGTTTTGTGTTTTCCTTGGTCCAAAACATTTTTGCACCAAAGCGAATAATAATAATAATAAAACAAGATGAACAGAATTGTCACCATTAATAACCAAACCTAATGATTGATGATCTGGAAGAATAATTGTACAGTAAATGGCATTAACATTGGCAAGAAGATGCATTAATTCCCAGATAAAGGACCAAAGGCTTTACGGAGGCCTTTAAGGATTAGACACAATGATCATTGGAAACATTGGGGAAGAAAGCGTTTTGAGGAAAATACATCTGCCAAATAGGGTGTTGTTATTTGTACCCCCCAAAAAAGAGGGAAGGCAGGGCAAATTATGAAAAAACAAACACTGTTACATTCATATTGGCATTAGGACGGATAGTTAACATAATGACTTCTGATTCAGGAAAAAAAAATTAGATTTAGAATATACATGTACTTGGGGGGCCAAATAAAACCACCCACGGGCCAAATTTGGGCCTTGGGCTGCCAGTTGGGGAACCCTGATTTAAAGTAATGTTCTTAAATTGTTCAAAGAAAGTTAAGAAACGGCTTTCTGCAGGTGTCCTCATGATTCTATTTAAAGCCATGTTCTCAGAACATCAAGAAAAATTTCCATAAAAACAACAAGAAAACATTAGTAACATTTAAGAATGTTATTTTAAAACATACATTCTGTTCTCAGCGTCAACAAAACTTTAATGGAACCAAATGTGCTAGCTGGGTTTTCTCTCTAGCCAGACAATGTTACATCCTGAATGACAGAAAATGTGTTTGGAGGAACACAAAGCCTTGTGCTTTCCTTCATTTGTATCTGCCAATTATGTGTTTCACCGCTCCTCTTGCAGTATCATCCGGTAACATTCCTGTTTTCCAATGCGTCCCAACAACGCTTTTTCTGCCATACCATCTGTTGCACCAATGATTCACATTAATTTGATTTTCACCTATTCAGCTCACAATCATGACTATATATGTACTGTATATGTATTGTACATAGCATCACCTCTCTATCCTTCAAAGTCTCTGAGGTCAGGGTTTCACGGAGCATCTGACAGTGTCTTGAGGTCAAAGGTTGACAGGCCAGGGATGGGGTGGGGGCGGAGCTATAGGATGATGCAGGGCTTCTGGTCCTTGAAGGGGTTTCCAGAGGTGGGCAATCCCACTAGCAGAGGATCTCTGTGTGCGTGCATCTCGCAGTAGTTCATCATCTCTGCTGCTGCCTTAGATACCTGATGGGAAAGAGGGAGCAAGAGAGTGAGAGTCAGAGAGAGAGAGGGGGAGAGGCCATGTGACCTAACCATGGAAAAACCTCAGGCCCTGGAAAAAACTCTGGGCCCTAAATATGATTCCAAACCTGCCTTGGTGCGTTCGATCCCCGCGTCGATGCGGAGCTGCTCCACCAGCTTCCTGGCCTGGGAGATGTTATTGGTCGACATTATTCTCTGCCATCGGTGCCATCGGTTCACACAGCGCTTAGAGAAAGAACCACTGAGGGAGCCAAGGAGAGAGAGAAAGATGGAGAGAGAGGGGTTAACACCATTGTTAAATGGTGGAACTGCCAATCCCGGCCAGTTGTGATACCAGCTGGATTTTAACCAGGGTCTGTGGTAATGTCACTAACACTGAAATGCAGTGCCTTAGACAGCTGCGCCACTTGGGAGCCCCAGAATGTAATGATACATCATATAAATATAATGTAATCAGTATAGGCCTAAAACTATGTCATACCCCCTCATGTGTCAAGTCACTCAAGGACCTTTGTAATGACATAAAAAGAAACATCACAAGCCACTTATCTTCTACTGCAATCCCATATCTCATTCACATCAATTCAAAATATCGTGTGAAAACAACAGTGTCATTTTACATGGCTGACTTGAAGTGTGGTGGAGTTGTTATTGTCATCAACAGGCCAGTGACTGTTTGTCCCATGAATAAGCCATTCTCTGGACTGTAACATGAGCTTTGAGGCTACTTCAAAACCCAAACAAACCACTGTTAGCACTTAGCTGTTAGCGGTTAGCCCTTTAGCGCATGCTCACAATACACTCTTTATGTAGGCTAACACTGTTGCTCCGGGTAACAAGTTGTCCTCAGGCCAGCCTGGCCTCAAAGACTAGAAGTAACATAGTAAACATACATTTGTGACCCTCCAATTAGTATACAATTGTACTTTTGGTATGGTTACATAAGACAGAAGGTTACTTAGGCCCCCCAAAAATAATAATTCTAATAATAATTCTAATAAAAATAATTTTGCCAAAATCTAAAGGGGGGAGGTTGGTTGGGAAGGAATGGTAGGTGTATAACGTGAATGTCTATCAACCCAAAAAATTGCGTTTTCAAATCACATTCCACACAACGTTGCAACAACTTACTACTTTGTACCTACTTAGCATGTTAACAAACCATTCCTCTAACCCTAAAAGCATCTGAATGCATCCCAACCCGAAACAGTTTGTGCATATATTATGACGACATCTTTTGACGTTTTTGTTAATTTTGATTCATTTTTTATTTTGTTCAAATTATTAATTTTTGCTTTATTTTACCCCTTTTTTTCTCCCCAATTGGTAGTTACAGTCTTGTCCCATTGCTGCAACTCCCGTACAGACTCGGGAGAGGCGAAGTTCGAGAGCCATGCGTCCTCTGAAACACGACCCTGCTAAGCCGCACTGCTTCCTGACACACTGCTCGCCTTACCCGGAAGCCAGCTGCACCAATGTGTCTGGCGACCGCAGTCAGTGTGCGTGCGTCCGGCCCAACACAAGGAGTCACTAGAGTACGATGGGACAAGGACGTCTCGGCCGGCCAAACCCTCCCTTAACCCAGATGACGCTGGGCCAATTGTTTGCCGCCTCATGGGTCTCCCGGGTTGCGGCCGGCTGCGACACAGCCCAGGATCGAGCCTCCAGCACTGCGATGCAGTGCCTTAGACCACTGCACCACTCAAGAGGCTTGGGAAAGGATTTTTGCGGCTGTTCATGCACACATTCTGGAGGCAAAGTCGGTAGCAGAAGTCTATGCCCCTTCGTCGGTGACTGGTCAACAGTAGGGATTCTTCAATGAAGTGTTTGTTGTCGTTCAATGAGAGACTAATCGTTTTCATGCCAAAAATTTCACTTGAGAAATGCTGCACCAAACGTCTTAGTTAGATGTCACCTAGCTAATGTTAGACACAACAAAGTGGAATTCATGACATATGGTATGTATTGCAAATGTTCAATTCATACATAATCATACCAACTGTAATTCATAACATATCATATGAAATGGGTGATGGACATCCATAAATTAAAACATAGCATACAAAACGTAACATATCATACTAAATGGAGAGAGGGAGATTTATGTATACTATGTTACGTCTACCCCTGAGTCCAAGTTGCTCAGGCGCAGATCTAGAATCAGCATACCCTCTCCAAGTCCTAAACCTCCATTATTAGCAGGAGGAACTGACCTTAAATCAGTTGGAAAAGTGTGTCATGGAAGAGCTGTAATCAAGGGAGGTCGTCCCGTTGCCTGGTTACGAACAACATCCCATCAACAAGCCAGGCCAAAGCTATCAAAATCAGTGAGTAACTCAGGCACAGAAGGATAACAACAAATACACAGGGAGTGATGACAACACTAGGAACTATGTGTTCTATCGATGATTCATTAGTTGGTCCAGTTAACAGTATGCTAAATGGATAATAACAAATGGACATACAGTATAACATCCAATAATTATGGAATGTCAAAAATAGAAAAGAAAACAGCCTACACAGAATCTGAGGAGGTCATCCAACCGATTTTGAAATCCTGAAATACATTTTAAAATGGGAAATGTTTCAAACTGAAAGATGACCGGCATAATAAAATAAGCTCATCAAGGAGGAAAGCTATACAATCAGAAACAACAAACCTTGGCTTTCAAAAGAAACCCTAGACAGCATACAGTAGTCACTCCTCTCAGACACTTGATGATGAGGCAAACAAGCACCATACAAGGCTATGTGTACTCGTGTGTGTGTGTGTGTGTGTGTGTGTGTGTGTACATTTTACTATACTTGTGAGTACCAGAAGTCCTCACAAGAATAGTAAAACAACAAAAATTCAGAGAAGTGAGGACATTTGTAAAAAGGCTATTTTAGGCTTAGGGGTTAGGTTTAGGGTTAGAATTAGGGTTAAGGTTCAAATTATGGTTAGGGTTAGGTTTAGGGAAAATAGGATTTTGAATGGGAATCAATTGTTGGTCGCCAAAAAGTCCTCACAAGTATAGTAAGACATAGCTGTGTGTGCGTGTGTGTGATGATTCTCACTCCCCTCTGGTTAAGCAGGAGAAAGCCCTACCGTGATGAGATCATCAGCGCCATCTGGAACGGAGCGGGGAGAGAAAGTGAAGGGTGAGTAAAGAGTGTGTGGGTGTGTGTCTGGAACGAAGTAGTGAGATGATATCTGTGTGTGTGTGTCACAAAACAGCTGTAGCGTCCAGCAACACAGGTGTCTACAGAGGGAAGCCCTGTGTACTGCTCACGGGGGATCAGCGTCAAACTGTGTTGTGACTGCCTCTTCCCAAGGCAACAAGGTAGGAAAGTGTGTGTGTGTGTGTGTGTGTGTGTGTGTGTGTGTGGCCGTTAGAGACCAAAGCTTATGGCTGCACTGCACAACACCAAGCTGTGTCTATAAGAGTAAGCGGACGACAACAAAAACAACAACATTCTAGCAGCAAAGTTGATCTACTCTCAAGAACATGAAGCCAGTTTGACTTTGAATGCATTCCCATAGCCAATTATACGGTGCAATATTCAAATCAGGAGCTGAATGCCAGTTTCAGTTGCGTTCAGGATAGGTACTCTGTACAGCACGTGTTAGCTAGTGTTATAAATGACCTTGAATGACCTCACACCAGACCCGACCACCCTACACTATTTAGCCTCCCTCATCCCCTCCTGCGTGCCCCCCACTCCCTCCAGCTCTCTCCCACTGTTAACAGGTGCTGGAGGCCATTGCAAGAAGATTGAAAACAGAGAGGAGGAAGAAAGAGTGAAAACTTTTCAGTTTCGCTGGTTTTTGCTGCCATTCCTCTGCTGTTCACTAACAAAATTGACCCCAGTGCAGATCACTCACACCCGTGCACGCACACATGCACAGTATGATTTGCAGTCTGTATGTGAGCCTCCCTGCCTGCTTGCTTGGCTGCCTGGTAGGGTGTTGGCTGAGTAAAGTATCACAACTCTGTTCGTTCCGAAGCGATACTTTCTGTTTGAACAGCTTACAATGGACCCCCTGTCACCTTGTATTGCCTTGCCTGGTTAAATGTGCATGTGAAAGGGTGTGTGTGTGTGTGTGTATGTGAGTGTGTAATAAGGTACCATCTACAGATAAACCATTGAGAGAGTTCTGTCAGGCCGCTTCAGTGCCTGGCAACTGTATGGCAACTGTACCTCCCTCAACCAAATGGCTTTCCAGGCGATGGCGCGCGGTGCTTCATTTGAGCCTGTCGGAACAGGAACCGGCACCTCTCAGTTCTGGACTGTTTCGTTCTGGAACCCATTCGCCAGGATCCGGTACCACTCAACGGAAAGCCCTTTTTTTCCCTTCTCTCTGTTTGCAAAGTAAAAATGATAATAAAAGCAATCAGAGTTCATTCAAGTTGCCTCCTCTGTAATTCTCCTGCCCCCTAAAAAACGTAATGTGAAAACCTGCCTGATATTCTAAGAATTGATTTGTGTCGGGCCCCAGTTCATAGTTTGCACAACACTGTAACCAACGCGTGGCCATTGCTGTGGTGAGAGAGAAGCGCGCCTGTGTCTCTCACAGAACACTTTCTATGATCTCTCTCCCTCTCTCTGCTCTGGTCGACATGAGCCTGCGAAGGTCATCTCTCCAGCATTGCAAATGGCTAACTGTTGCAAAAAGAGAACTCTAATCTATCTGTCGGCTACCAAATAGCCTGTCCCTCAAACTCAACTCTGGACCACGAAGCCAGTTCCACCACATTTTCTCATTGTTCCCCACTAATCAGGGACTGATTTAGACCTGGGACACCGGGTGCTTGCAGTTAATTATCATGTAGAACAGAAAACCTGCAGGCTCTGGACCTCGTAGGGTAAGAGTTGAAAACCCTTGGCCTAAGTTATCAACTTCCAAATAGGCCTATTGAGCGAACAGCATTGTTTTGTAAGAAAGAGATACTGTAGGCTTTTGGCACTTTGCGCATCGACCATCGCAGGAGAGTGAACAGCGCATCATTGGTGAGTCAGCGAAACCAGAAAGTTTTTTTTTCGGGACAATAACTCCCTACTCATATTGTACAATGTGTCTCCACACACCTAGGCTATTGATGAAAAAAAATCCCATGTGTGCAACTTCTGCAAGCACCTCTTCTCTAATGCTCTGCCAGCACGCAAAAGCGATGATAATGCATAGAACGCTTTATTATAAAGTAGATTTTATTTTTGGTACCTCACAATTGACTAATTAAGCACTCGTGGCACGGTCAGCTAAAGGCATCCCCGGTGGTACGCTGCCTGCCCTCCAGGACATTTACATCACTCGGTGTCAAAGGTCAAGAAGATCATCAAGGTCCTTTGCCACATTGCATTTTGTTATACTATTTGTACACTGGATTCTTGACATAGCTCACTGTAATATATCTACTGCTGTACATATCTACTGCTTTACCTATCTACTGCTGTACATATTCTTAGTATATGCCCTCAGAACCGCATCAATTAGTCGGGACTCTACAAGGTGTCGAAAGTGTTCCACAGGGATGCTGGCCCTTGTTGACTTCAATGCTTCCCAGAGTTGTGTCGAGTTGGCTGGATGTCCTTTGGGTGGTGGACTATTCTTGATACACACGGGGAACCTGTTGAGCATGAAAATCCCATCAGAGTTGCAGTTCTTGACACAAACCGGTGCACCTGGCACCTACTACCATACCCTGTTCAAAGGCACTTTAATCTTTGGTCTTGCCCATTCACCCTCTGAATGGCCCACACACAATCCATGTCTGAATTGTACCAAGACTTAAAAATCTTTCTTTAACCTCTATCGTTCCCTTCATCTACACCGATTGAAGTGGATTTAACAAGTGACATCAATAAGGGGATCATAGCTGTCACCTGGATTCACCTGGTCAGTCTGTCATGGAAAGAGCAGGTGTTCTTAATGTTTGTATACTCAGTGTATGCATATCTTGCATTTGGATTACTGATACAATGTTATTTGGGTTGTTTACTGGATTTGTTTCGGGCCATTCATGATTTCTTGTTTCTAGTTTTTGATTATTACTTGTGTACTTGTTTGACATTTTTGCTGCACTGTTAGGTGATAGTAACACAGGCATTTCGCCACACTAGATATAACATCTGCTAAACTGTGTACGCGGCCAATAAACTTGGATTTGATTTGTGCGTGCAGCCCAATTTTACAAGGGGACAGTAGCTTCAGTACTGTACAGTGAACAGTGTGAGTACAGACACCGGAGGGCTCGACTTTCTCCTGAACACATTCTGGTCCCGTGTGGCTCAGTTGGTAGAGCATGGTGCTTGCAATGCCAAGGTTGTGGGTTCTATTCTCATTGGGGACCAGTATGATTAAAAAAAAGTAAAACGTTTGTACTCACTACTGAAAGTTGCTCTGGAAGTTTCTGATAAATTACATAAATCTACAGACCACTACAATAGCTGGCAGATTGCTCAAGAGTGACTTTGAAATTGGATGAAGATCCATGTTATGAGGACCTTGGAAAATCCCTTCAAAACCAGCAACAGTAAGCACTATTACCATGAGTGCCTGAACGTGATGTTTTGACCCTATCCAAAACCTTAATCTTCTAAATTTGACATTTAGAGCAACTTCTACATTTTAAGTTCGTAGAAACGTGGATAAACGTCTAATTCTGCAGTGAGACTGCGAGAGCTTGTTGTACGGTGGACCTCTGCCTCCATCAACAGCTGCAATGAACTATTGGTACCAGGCCGATGGTAACTTGAAATTGTCATTCACCTTCATAACAGTAAGTGTGACACATGTTTATTTTTTAAAAATCTTACCTTTATTTAACTAGGCAAGTCAGTTATGAACAAATTCTTATTTTCAAATGACGGCCTAGGAACAGTGGGTTAACTGCCTCGTTCAGGGGCAAGAGATGACCTCTTGGGAGTAAAAGCTCAAATGCTGCCTATATCATTAAGCAAATCCATCTAACTATAACACCATCATCTATAACATCATCAAACCCCACTCTGTTTCCTCTGCATTAACCTGATACACATAGGGACCAGTTTTCCAGACACAGATTAAGCAGACTGCTGGGTTAAGAAGCATGCCTCCCCCGTCCCTCCCAGCCCATGGGTCTTCACTAGACGGTAGAGGAGGAGGGGGGGGGACGGGGACGGGGGGGGGGGGGGGGGGGACTATGCAGCGGCATGACAACTAACCTTCATAGTGAAGATTCATCTTTAACCCCAGCTACTCTGGCACAGATGTAGACAGCCAGGGCTACTCCCAGGGTGTATGCGCGTGCATGCAGGTTGATACAGTACGGGCGTATGCACGTGCCTGTGTGAGCGTGCATGTGTATGAGCGTGTGTCCAGAGTATTCACCAACCCCCGCACCCTTGGGAATTACCTAGTTTATTCCTGGACATTGTGAGAGGCTCCATATATGGTAGTGTGAGAGGCTCCTGCAAATCCATCCAATTCTTTCAAATAAGAGGTCTAAAAACATAACCTGAAATAAATAAATCACCAGGGCAGAGGATTATTATACAGTTTCCAGCCAAAGACAGAATGCTTCAAAAGCATTGCATTGATCTTTTCAAAGTCAATAGCAAAGCAAGAGGTAACACATTGTTTAAAAACAAGGCCGGGGATAGGAATTCAATACTACAGGTGCATGTTTGCACATGCACAATAACATAAAAGCACTAACACACACACACACACACACACACACACACACAGCCACAAGGGCTTACAAGGGCCCAACTGTCAAAACTTTGCTAAATGCAAGGAGACACCGTGCCCCCCCCCCCCCCCCCCCCCCCTTTCCTCTCCCCCTCCTCCCCTCTCCTAATCCCTCACCCGCTTTCCAAAGCGTTTCCTAGAAAATTGCCAAGGCAATCCCTCTCAATGCCTGGCCTTTGTCTTCTTTGTCTTTGTATACAAGCTTGGGCCCTCCCAATGTTAGAGTCTGCAGTCTTCCTGGAATGAGACTTGGGCCTTGCAGAAGGGGGCTATAGTTAGTGATGGGTGGGAAAAATTGATACAGTTACATATATTATATCGATACTTTGACTCCAAGTATCGATTTGAAAAGAAATGTGTGTGCATATATCTATCTATCTATCTATCTATCTATCTATCTATCTATCTATCTATATATATATATATATATATATATATATATATATATACATACGCAGTGCCTTGCGAAAGTATTCGCCCCCCTTGAACTTTGCGACCTTTTGCCACATTTCAGGCTTCAAACATAAAGATATAAAACTATTTTTTTGTGAAGAATCAACAACAAGTGGGACACAATCATGAAGTGGAACTACATTTATTGGATATTTCAAACTTTTTTAACAAATCAAAAACTGAAAAATTGGGCGTGCAAAATTATTCAGCCCCCTTAAGTTAATACTTTGTAGCGCCACCTTTTGCTGCGATTACAGCTGTAAGTCGCTTGGGGTATGTCTCTATCAGTTGTGCACATCGAGTGACTGAAATTTTTTCCCATTCCTCCTTGCAAAACAGCTCGAGCCCAGTGAGGTTGGATGGAGAGCATTTGTGAACAGCAGTTTTCAGTTCTTTCCACAGATTCTCGATTGGATTCAGGTCTGGACTTTGACTTGGCCATTCTAACACCTGGATATGTTTATTTTTTAACCATTCCATTGTAGATTTTGCTTTATGTTTTGGATCATTGTCTTGTTGGAAGACAAATCTCCATCCCAGTCTCAGGTCTTTTGCAGACTCCATCAGGTTTTCTTCCAGAATGGTCCTGTATTTGGCTCCATCCATCTTCCCATCAATTTTAACCATCTTCCCTGTCCCTGCTGAAGAAAAGCAGGCCCAAACCATGATGCTGCCACCACCATGTTTGACAGTGGGTATGGTGTGTTCAGGGTGATGAGCTGTGTTGCTTTTACGCCAAACATTACGTTTTGCATTGTTGCCAAAAAGTTCAATTTTGGTTTCATCTGACCAGAGCACCTTCTTCCACATGTTTGGTGTGTCTCCCAGGTGGCTTGTGGCAAACTTTAAACTACACTTTTTATGGATATCTTTAAGAATTGGCTTTCTTCTTGCCACTCTTCCATTAAGGCCAGATTTGTGCAATATACGACTGATTGTTGTCCTATGGACAGAGTCTCCCACCTCAGCTGTAGATCTCTGCAGTTCATCCAGAGTGATCATGGGCCTCTTGGCTGCATCTCTGATCAGTCTTCTCCTTGTATGAGCTGAAAGTTTAGAGGGACGGCCAGGTCTTGGTAGATTTGCAGTGGTCTGATACTCCTTCCATTTCAATATTATCGCTTGCACAGTGCTCCTTGGGATGTTTAAAGCTTGGGAAATCTTTTTGTATCCAAATCCGGCTTTAAACTTCTTCACAACAGTATCTCGGACCTGCCTGGTGTGTTCCTTGTTCTTCATGATGCTCTCTGTGCTTTTAACGGACCTCTGAGACTATCACAGTGCAGGTGCATTTATACAGAGACTTGATTACACACAGGTGGATTGTATTTATCATCATTAGTCATTTAGGTCAACATTGGATCATTCAGAGATCCTCACTGAACTTCTGGAGAGAGTTTGCTGCACTGAAAGTAAAGGGGCTGAATAATTTTGCACGCCCAATTTTTCAGTTTTTGATTTGTTAAAAAAGTTTGAAATATCCAATAAATGTCATTCCACTTCATGATTGTGTCCCACTTGTTGTTGATTCTCCACAAAAAAATACAGTTTTATATCTTTATGTTTGAAGCCTGAAATGTGGCAAAAGGTCGCAAAGTTCAAGGGGGCCGAATACTTTCGCAAGGCACTGTATATATATATACATACATATATATATATATATACACACACATTGTATTTTTTGGGCTAGGTTATTCTCCGTCTTCTTTTTAAATAGTGAGCCAACATGACTGATCAAAACTCATTTTATCATGCTCTCTCGTCTCTGCAGCAGACATACAGTGTAGTGAGCAATATGTTCGGGAACATCAAATCACAATACAACTGCTGTATCGAATCGCAATACATATCGAACCGTGAGAATCGCAACACATATTGTATTGGCACCTAAGTATTGTGATAATATCGTATTGTGAGGTCAATTCCCAGCCCTATTCATAGTTCAGTTGTGGTTAGTGCTGTTCCAGATTAGGGTGGATGATTTTTTTGAATGAGCATGGCCATATTTCTATTACAGCATACTGGATGACTGTCATTCATATTCCATTCACCCAGCTCAATATAATATCGCTAGGTTTAGGCTACTGCATGATACTGAAATTTTACCTAGACCCATCATGAGGTTCCCACAAGTAATGTAGGTGCACTGGTTGAGAGACAAACTGGAGTAATCAAAGTGACAGACGGTGACAGATTCAATACCATCTTGCACACTCTTGCCTGCATCTAGCTGATCTAGGGTGTAATCATTAGTCCAAAGAGTTTCAAAACGGAAAAACTAGAGTTTCTATTGGACAAATTCAGGTAGGTTTAGTTTGCTTCGGTTTAAGAAACATTTTGCAACAGAATTGGCGGAATGAATAAACTCCTGATCACCCGCACACACAGTTCACTTTCATAGCAGCCACACACAAACAGCATCATCACTTTTTCCTCCTCTCACCTTTTCGCTGTGCTTGTGGATTTCAATACACAACAC
Organism: Oncorhynchus mykiss; assembly: GCF_013265735.2. Lineage (NCBI taxonomy): Eukaryota > Metazoa > Chordata > Actinopteri > Salmoniformes > Salmonidae > Oncorhynchus > Oncorhynchus mykiss. Next base: position 57,252,463 of record NC_048569.1, on the reverse strand, counting down.
AACAGCTGTCTGTGACCAGACGCAAAAAACGCTACAAACCAAACCTTCATACCATATCCGCTAACCCTTCATACCATATCCGCTAACTCTGTGTCGTTTAAGATGAGGTAGGGCTATAATTTTTTTATGATCATGGCCTTATTTCTATTACAGAATATTGGATGACTGTCATTCATATTCCATTCACCCAGTTTAGACTACTTCACGTTTTGCAACAAAAATCAGCGGAATTAATAAAACCCTGATCACCCGCAAACACAGTTCACTTGCATAGCAGCCACATACAAACAGCATGATCACTTAGCTCGTTCTATAATTTATTCTTGCATCCACGCGTTCTCCTCCTCTCACCTTTTCCCTTTGCTTGTGGACTTCAGTGCATAACACATCAGCTGTCTGTGACCAGGTGAAAAAACCTTTCCAAGCCTAACCTTCATATCATAACCGCTACACACAACCTACATCGTTGTTACCACATTAGCTAACGTCATAGTAAACATATCTACTAGAACTATCATGTTAGTAAACTCGCTACAATGCAGTACAGTCAACAAGTCGTTTAGCAGTTACACCGGCGGGCCCCGGTGGCACTAAATAAATAAAAAACTAAAGCTTACCTTGACTTGGAAAAGTTAGTGTTGGATAGTGTTGGCTATCCAACAATATCCAGCTACAGTAGCTAACATAGCATCCCTCTCTGTTTGAGCTGGGTGTTTGATTAGACTAAACTACAGTAGCTAGCGGCATTTTCTAGCTAAGTAATGAAAGTGAAAAAAAATACAAAATATAGCTAGCTAGCTCTCTCTCGCGCTTCTTCATTTTTTAAATAAATACATTTGTTCAAAACTGTTCAACTATTGTCTTTCTCTCTCTCTTTGAGTCAACTACCCAACACATTTTATGCACTGCAGTGCTAGCTAGCTGTAGCTTATGCTTTCAGTACTAGATTCATTCTCTGATCCTTTGATTGGGTGGGCAACATGTTAGTTCATGCTGCAAGAGTCCTCCGGCTGCACCGTGGTGCTACCGTAGAGGGGGCTGTTGAGGCTACTGTGAACATTCATAGCAAAACCTTTATTAATCAGTTATTTGGCGACGTGAACATATTTAGTGTAGTGTTATCTAAAAAGGATAACTTTAATGTTATACTATTTTTATATTTCTGAAATTCACTGAGTCCTCCCCTTCCTCTTCTGAGGAGCCTCCAATGTTATAGTTACAGTATAGCTAGCAGCAATACAAAAACACACAGGTACAGTGCCTTGCGAAAGTTTTAGGCCCCCTTGAACTTTGCGACCTTTTGCCACATTTCAGGCTTCAAACATAAAGATATAAAACTGTATTTTTTTGTGAAGAATCAACAACAAGTGGGACACAATCATGAAGCGGAACGACATTTATTGGATATTTCAAACTTTTTTAACAAATCAAAAACTGAAAAATTGGGCGTGCAAAATTACTTTCAGTGCAGCAAACTCTCTCCAGAAGTTCAGTGAGGATCTCTGAATGATCCAATGTTGACCTAAATGACTAATGATGATAAATACAATCCACCTGTGTGTAATCAAGTCTCCGTATAAATGCACCTGCACTGTGATAGTCTCAGAGGTCCGTCAAAAGCGCAGAGCATCATGAAGAACAAGGAACACACCAGGCAGGCCTGAGATACCGTTGTGAAGAAGTTTAAAGCCGGATTTGGATACAAAAATATTTCCCAAGCTTTAAACATCCCAAGGAGCACTGTGCAAGCGATAATATTGAAATGGAAGGAGTATCAGACCACTGCAAATCTACCAAGACCTGGCCGTCCCTCTAAACTTTCAGCTCATACAAGGAGAAGACTGATCAGAGATGCAGCCAAGAGGCCCATGATCACTCTGGATGAACTGCAGAGATCTACAGCTGAGGTGGGAGACTCTGTCCATAGGACAACAATCAGTCGTATATTGCACAAATCTGGCCTTTATGGAAGAGTGGCAAGAACAAAGCCATTTCTTAAAGATATCCATAAAAAGTGTCGTTTAAAGTTTGCCACAAGCCACCTTGGAGACACACCAAACATGTGGAAGAAGGTGTTCTGGTCAGATGAAACCAAAATTGAACTTTTTGGCAACAATGCAAAACGTTATGTTTGGCGTAAAAGCAACACAGCTCATCACCCTGAACACACCATCCCCACTGTCAAACATGGTGGTGGCAGCATCATGGTTTGGGCCTGCTTTTCTTCAGCAGGGACAGGGAAGATGGTTAAAATTGATGGGAAGATGGATGGAGCCAAATACAGGACCATTCTGGAAGAAAACCTGATGGAGTCTGCAAAAGACCTGAGACTGGGATGGAGATTTGTCTTCCAACAAGACAATGATCCAAAACATAAAGCAAAATCTACAATGGAATGGTTCAAAAATAAACATATCCAGGTGTTAGAATGGCCAAGTCAAAGTCCAGACCTGAATCCAATCGAGAATCTGTGGAAAGAACTGAAAACTGCTGTTCACAAATGCTCTCCATCCAACCTCACTGAGCTCGAGCTGTTTTGCAAGGAGGAATGGGAAAAAAATTCAGTCTCTCGATGTGCAAAACTGATAGAGACATACCCCAAGCGACTTACAGCTGTAATCGCAGCAAAAGGTGGCGCTACAAAGTATTAACTTAAGGGGGCTGAATACTTTTGCACGCCCAATCTTTCAGTTTTTGATTTGTTAAAAAAGTTTGAAATATCCAATAAATGTCGTTCCCCTTCATGATTGTGTCCCACTTGTTGTTGATTCTTCACAAAAAAATACAGTTTTATATCTTTATGTTTGAAGCCTGAAATGTGGCAAAAGGTCGCAAAGTTCAAGGGGGCCGAAAACTTTCGCAAGGCACTGTATGTACACAATGGCTTACAAGGGCCCAACTGTCAAAACTTTGCTAAATGCAAGGAGACACCGTGCTCCCCCTATTTTTTCCTTTCCTCTCCCCCCTACCTCTCATTTTTTCCTTTACTCTCGCCTCCTCCCTCTCCTAACCCCTCACCTGCTTTCCTAGGCTTTTCCTAGAAAGTCTGCCTAGGCGATCCCTCTCAATGCCTGGCCTTTGTCTTCATATGTATACAAGTTTTGGGCCCTCCCAAGGTTAGAGTCTGCAGACTTCTTAGAATGAGACTTGGGCCGTGCAGAGAGGGGTTATAGTTAGTGATGGGGGGGATTGATAGTTACATATAGCAATATTATTTCGGAGGATATTATATAGATACTTTGACTCCAAATATTGATTTGTAAATAAATAAATAAATAAATGTAAAAAAAAAAAAAATATTATATATATATATATATATATATATATATATATATATATATATATATATATATATATATATATATATATATATATATATATATATATATATATATATATATATATATATATATATACATACATACATACATACATACATACATACATACATACATACATACATACATACATACATACATACATACATACATACACACACACACACACACACACAGTTGAAGTCGGAAGTTAAATACACCAGCCAAATACATTTAAAATCAGTTTTTTACAATTCCTGACATTTAAGCCCAGTAAAAATTCCCTGTCTTAGGTCATTTAGGATCACCACTTTATTTTAAGAATGTAAAACAAACAAAAATAGTAGAGAGAATGATTTATTTCAGCTTTTATTTCTGACCCATTCAGTCACAAGGCAATGCTACGTAGCATTGTTTAACTTGGGTCAAATGTTTAAGGTAGCCTTCCACAAGCTTCCCACAATAAGTTGGGTGAATTTTGGCCCATTCCTCCTGACAGAGCTGGTGTAACTGAGTCAGGTTTGTAAGCCCTCCTTGCTCGCACACGCTTTTTCAGTTCTGCCCACAAATTGTACATGGGATTGAGGTCAGGGCTTTGTGATGGCCACTCCAATACCTTGACTTTGTTGTCTTTAAGCCATTTTGCCACAACTTTGGAAGTAAGCTTGGGGTCATTGTCCATTTGGAAGACCCATTTGCGACCAAGCTTTAACCTGACTGATGTCTGTCTTTGGATTTTGGTTCAATATATCCACATCATTTTCTTTCCTCATGATGCCATCTATTTTGTGAAGTGCACCAGTCCCTCCTGCAGCAAAACACCCCCAAAACATGATGCTGCCACCCCCAAGCTTCATGGCTGGGATGGTGTTCTTCGGCTTGCAAGCCTCTCCCTTTTTCCTCCAAACATAATGATGGTCATTGTGGCCAAACAGTTCTATTTTGTTTCATCAGACCAGAGTATATTTCTCAAAAAAGTACAATCTTTGTCCTCATATGCAGTTGTAAACCATAGTCTGGGGTTTTGTGGCGGTTATGGAGCAGTGGCTTCTTCCTTGCTGAGCGGCCTTTCAGGTTACATCGATATAGGACTCGTTTTACTGTGGATATAGATACTTTTGTACCTGTTTCCTCCAGCATCTTCACAAGGTCCTTTGCTGTTGTTCTGGGATTGATTTGCACTTTTCGCACCAAAGTCCTTTTATCAGCTAGGAGACTGAACGCATCTCCTTCCTGAGCGGTATGACGGCTGCATGGTCCCATGGTGTTTATACTTGCGTACTATTGTTTGTATAGATGAACGTGGTACCTTCAGGCATTTGTAAATTGCTCCCAAGGATGAACCAGACTCGTGGAGGCCTGGCCCCTTGGCTGATTTCTTTTGATTTTCCCATGATGTCAAGCAAAGAGTCACTGAGTTTGAAGGTAGGCCTTGAAATACATCCACAGGTACACCTCCAATTGACTCAAATTATGTCAATTAGCCTATCAGAAGCTTCTAAAGTCATGACATTATTTTCTGGAATTTTCCAAGCTGTTTAAAGGCACAGTCAACTTAGTGTATATAAACTTCTGACCCACTGGAATTGTGATACAGTGAATTATAAGAAAAATAATCTGTCTATAAGCAATTGTTGGAAAAATTACTTATGTCAAGCACAAAGTAGATGTCCTAACCGACTTGCCAAAACTATAGTTTGTCAACAAGAAATTTGTGGAGTGGTTGAAAAACGATTTTTAATGATTCCAACCTAAGTGTATGTAAACTTCAACTGTATATATATATATATATATATATATATATATATATATATATATACATACATACATACATACATACATACATACAGTGCCTTGCGAAAGTATTCGGCCCCCTTGAACTTTGCGACCTTTTGCCACATTTCAGGCTTTAAACATAAAGATATAAAACTGTATTTTTTTGTGAAGAATCAACAACAAGTGGGACACAATCATGAAGTGGAACGACATTTATTGGATATTTCAAACTTTTTTAACAAATCAAAAACTGAAAAATTGGGCGTGCAAAATTATTCAGCCCCCTTAAGTTAATACTTTGTAGCGCCACCTTTTGCTGCGATTACAGCTGTAAGTCGCTTGGGGTATGTCTCTATCAGTTTTGCACATCGAGAGACAAATGTTTTCCCATTCCTCCTTGCAAAACAGCTCGAGCTCAGTGAGGTTGGATGGAGAGCATTTGTGAACAGCAGTTTTCAGTTCTTTCCACAGATTCTCGATTGGATTCATGTCTGGACTTTGACTTGGCCATTCTAACACCTGGATATGTTTATTTTTGAACCATTCCATTGTAGATTTTGCTTTATGTTTTGGATCATTGTCTTGTTGGAAGACAAATCTCCGTCCCAGTCTCAGGTCTTTTGCAGACTCCATCAGGTTTTCTTCCTGAATGGTCCTGTATTTGGCTCCATCCATCTTCCCATCAATTTTAACCATCTGAACCATGCTGAAGAAAAGCAGGCCCAAACCATGATGCTGCCACCACCATGTTTGACAGTGGGGATGGTGTGTTCAGCTGTGTTGCTTTTACGCCAAACATAACGTTTTGCATTGTTGCCAAAAAAGTTCAATTTTGGTTTCATCTGACCAGAGCACCTTCTTCCACATGTTTGGTGTGTCTCCCAGGTGGCTTGTGGCAAACTTTAAACAACACTTTTTATGGATATCTTTAAGAAATGGCTTTCTTCTTGCCACTCTTCCATAAAGGCCAGATTTGTGCAATATACAACTGATTGTTGTCCTATGGACAGAGTCTCCCACCTCAGCTGTAGATCTCTGCAGTTCATCCAGAGTGATCATGGGCCTCTTGGCTGCATCTCTGATCAGTCTTCTCCTTGTATGAGCTGAAAGTTTAGAGGGACGGCCAGGTCTTGGTAGATTTGCAGTGGTCTGATACTCCTTCCATTTCAATATTATCGCTTGCACAGTGCTCCTTGGGATGTTTAAAGCTTGGGAAATCTTTTTGTATCCAAATCCGGCTTTAAACTTCTTCACAACAGTATCTCGGACCTGCCTTGTGTGTTCCTTGTTCTTCATGATGCTCTCTGCGCTTTTAACGGACCTCTGAGACTATCACAGTGCAGGTGCATTTATACGGAGACTTGATTACACACAGGTGGATTGTATTTATCATCATTAGTCATTTAGGTCAACATTGGATCATTCAGAGATCCTCACGGAACTTCTGGAGAGAGTTTGCTGCACTGAAAGTAAAGGGGCTGAATAATTTTGCACACCCAATTTTTCAGTTTTTGATTTGTTAAAAAAGTTTGAAATATCCAATAAATGTCGTTCCACTTCATGATTGTGTCCCACTTGTTGTTGATTCTTCACAAAAAAATACAGTTTTATATCTTTATGTTTGAAGCCTGAAATGTGGCAAAAGGTCGCAAAGTTCAAGGGGGCCGAATACTTTCGCAAGGCACTGTATATATATATAATAGTACCAGTCAACAGTTTGGACACACCTACTAATTCAAGGGTTTCTTCTTTATTTGGACTATTTTCTACATTGTAGAATAATAGTGAAGACATCAAAACTATGCAACAACACATATGGACTCATGTAGTAACCAAAAAAGTGTTCAACAAATCCCAATATATTTGAGATTCTTCAAAAGTAGCCATATTTTGCCTTGATGACAGAAAAACCCTTGAGTGAGTAGGTGTGTCCAAACTTTTGACTGGTACTGTAGATACAGTGCATTCAGAAAGTATTCAGATCCCTTTACTTTTCCCCATTTTGTGACGTTACAGCATTATACAAAAATGTATTCAATTGTTTTTTCCCTGTCATCAATCTACACACAATACCCCATAATCACAAAGCAAAAACATTTTTTTTTGCAAATGTATTAAAAATTAAAAACAGACATCACATTTACCAAAAAAAATCTGCAGCATTGAAGGTCCCCAAAAACACAGCGGCGTCCATCATTCTTAAATAGAATAAGTTTGGAACCACCAGGACTCTTCCTAGAGCTGGCTGGCCGGCCAAACTGAGCATTCGGGGGAGGAGGGTCTTGGTCAGGGAGATGACCAAGAACCCAATTGTCACTCTGACAGAGCTCTAGAGTTCCTCTGTGGAGATGGGAGAACCTTCCAGAAGGACAACCGTCTCTGCAGCACTCCACCAATCAGGCCTTTATCGTAGACTGACCAGACAGAAGCCCCTCCTCAGTAAAAGGCACATGACAACCCGAGTTTGCCAAAAGGCCTAAAGACTCTCAGACCATGAGAAACAAGATTCTCTGGTCTGATGAAACCAAGACTGAACTCTTTGGTCTGAATGCCAAGCATCACGTCTAGAGGAAACCTGGCACCATCCTTACGGTGAAGCATGGTGGTGGTATCATCATGCTGTGGGGATTTTCAGCGGCAGGGACTGGGAGACTAGTCACAATTGATGCAAAGATGAACGGAGCAAAGTACAGAGAGATCCTTGATGAAAACCTGCTCCAGAACACTCAGGACCTCAGACTGGGGCGAAGGTTCACCATCCAACAGGACCACGACCCTAAGCACACGACCAAGAAAACGCAGGAGTGGCATTGGGACAAGTCTCTGAATGTCCTCAAGTTGCTCAGCCAGAGCCCGTACTTGAACCTGATCTAACATTTCTGTAAAGACCTGAAAATAGCTGTGCAGCAATGCTCCCCATCCAACCTGATAGAGTTTGAGAGGATCTGCAGAGAAGGATGGGAGAAACTCCCCAAATACAGGTGTGCCAAGCTTGTAGCGTCATACCCAAGAAGACTTGAGGTTGTAATCGCTGCCAAATGAGCTTCAACAAAGTACTGAGTAAATACTTTTGTAAATGTGATTTTATTTTTTTTCATAAATTTGCAAAAATGTCTATAAAACTGTTTTTGCTTTGTCATTATGGGGTATTAATTGTAGATTGATGAGGGAAAAAAATGTGTTCTCCATCTTCTTTGTAAAAACCAGTTCTCATGCTCTCTCGTCTCTCTGGAATAGACATACAGTAAAGTGAGCAATATGTTTGGACATCAAATCACAATAAAATCGCAGTATTGAATCGCAATACATACAGAATCATAAGAATCGTGACAATTGCAATACATATCGCATGGGCACCTAAGTATCGTGATAAAATCGTATCGTGAGGTCAATTCCCAGCCATAGTTTAGTGGCGGTTAGTGCCATTCAAGATCAGGGAGGACGATTTTATTTAGTATATAGCTTTATCTAAAAATTATAACTTTTAAAAATGTTTTACTGTTTTTATTTTTTAATAAATTCACTGAGTAGGATGGTCCTCCCCTTCCTCCTCTGAGGAGCCTCCACTGATATAGTATAGCTAGGTGCATTAGAATGCAATGCCATTCCATTCCCCTCCCATGCATGTGTATTGGCACGCACGCACACACAAGCTCACACACACACACCTCCCTTCCGACACCAGCTCCACTTTGCATGGATCCTCTTTCCGTTAGCTAATCTAATCTGTGAGGAGCAATAATGTGTGTCTGCATGGAAGCATGCAGGAAAGGGGTGGAGAGATGGAGGGCAGGGCCTTCAAGGTTATCATTGCATAAGGACCCTTGCTGTTCCCAAACATGGTACAGTATTGATATGTAGTTAGGTAATTGGTTATTGCTTCCTCTATAGATAGTGTGTACTCAAGGACTTGAACACACACACACACACACACTGCTTGATTGCACTCTCTTGGTCAAGGTCTTGTTGGGTGAGCATTAGGTTTGTGGTCAGATTCTTCTCTGTTCAGAATGTGCATTACATTTACATTACATTCATGTACATGACATTACATTTACATACAATACATAGCGTATTATAACTGCATTATATGTGCAGGCTATAAGCATACATTTAGTATTTATTTTCAATTCTTGAATTGGGATTTCAATTCACATCATGAACTGACTTTGAATTCTGTGTCCTTGTAACCTCAATGTCAGTTTCACAAATGTCTATCCGTCATTAAGGTTTACATGATGGCCTGGCCCTCATTTCACATGATAGCCATGCCCTCATTTCACATGATGGCCATACCCTCATTTCACATGATGGCCATACCCTAATTTCAGATGATGGCCTTGCCCTCATTTCAGATGATGGCCTTGCCCTCATTTCAGATGATGGCCTTGCCCTCATTTCAGATGATGGCCTTGCCCTCATTTCACATGATGCTTGCAGTCCCCGATGGCCTTCTCTTATTGCACAGGGGGTCACATGGTGCGTACAGTAAACACATTCTTCTCTGTCATTATATAAGAGGCCCATCGCACTAAATAATGCATGGGTGTGCATGGGTTTCTGGTGTGTGTGTTTGTGTGAAATCAAATCAAGTGTGTGTGTGTGTGTGTGTGTAGAATAGTATGCAAAACCACTGCCTCTCTTCTAGCCCAAAGCAGCAGATGAGAATGGCAGTAAAAAAAAGTGTTGCCCCTACTACCTGGCCTAGGGCCTACTGGGAAATGGAGGAGTGTGGCTTAGAAGGGGTGGGGGCCCCGAGGGAGATATAGGGGCCACAATAACCGAGGCCCCCCCTTAATTTCACAGGTCCATGTCAAACCTTACCTGTTTGTGAATGGGGATTGGCATGCTCTTGCCAAAGCTCATTCATTAACCAAGGGTGGTCAATCTCTCCCCTCCTCCTCTACTTCCCTCCCCTTCCTACCTCCATTTCTTTCAGAGGCACAATGAGAGAGAGGAGGGCCTACAGCAGAACCTAGATCTTCTGCAAAGATGAGGTCTGGGGTCCGCTCACCAGCCAATAATTCACAAAATGGGCCAAACACCAAGTTTAGTCTCTGCATGCAGAATTCTGCAAAAATATCCTCTGTGGACAATGTAGAACACCAAATAATGCATGCAGAGCAGAATTAGGCCGCTACCCGCTAATTATCAAATTACAGAAAAGAGCCGTTAAATTCTACAACCACCTAAAAGGAAGCAATTCCCAACCTTCCTTAAAACAAAGCCATCACCTACAGAGAGATGAACCTGGAGAAGGGTCCCCTAAGAAAGCTGGTCCTGGTGCTCTGTTCACAAACACAAACACACCCCACAGAGCCCCAGGACAGCAACACAATTAGACCCAACCAAATCATGAGAAAACAAAAAAGAATTAACAAAAACTGAGCAAACAAGAATGCTATTTGTCCCTAAACAGAGAGTACACAGCGGCAGAATACCTGACCACTGTGGATGACCCAAACTTAAGGAAAGCTTTGACTATGTACAGACTCAGTGAGCATAGCCTTGCTATTGAGAAAGGCTGCCATAGGCAGACCTGGCACACACGAGAAGGCAGGCTATGTGCACACTGCCCACAAAATGAGGTGGAAACTGAGTTACACTTCCTAACCTCCTGCCCAATGTATGACCATAGAGACAAATATTTCCCTCAGATTACACAGATCCACAAAGAATTCGAAAAGAAACCCGATTTTGATCAACTCCCATATCTACTCGGTGAAATACCACAGTGTGCCATCACAGCAGCAAGATTTGTGACCTGTTGCCACAAAAAAAGGTCAACCAGTGAAGAGCAAACACCATTGTAAATACAACCCACATTTATGCTTATGCTTTATTTTCCCTTTTGTACTTTGACCATTTATACATCGTTACAACACTGTATATAAAGTTGAATTCTGACTTTTACCTACACTTTAGCCAAACACTTTAGCCAAATAAATTTAAAAACTAAGTTTTTCACAATTCCTGACATTTAATCCTAGTAAAAATTCCCTGTTTAAGGTCAGTTAGGATCACCACTATATTTTAAGAATGTGAAATGTCAGAATAATAGTAGAGAGAATGATTTATTTCAGCTTTAATGTCTTTCATCACATTCTCAGTGGGTCAGAAGTTTACATACACTCAATTAGTATTTGGTAGCATTGCCTTTAAATTGCTTAACTTGGGGAAAACGTTTCGGGTAGCCTTCCACAAGCTTCCCACAATAAATTGGGTGCATTTTGGTCCACTCCTCCAGACAGAGCTGGTGTAACTGAGTCAGGTATGTAGGCCTCCTTGCTCGCACACACCTTTTCAGTTCTGCCCACAATTGTTCTATAGGATGAGGTCAGTGCTTTGTGATGGCCACTCCAATACCTTGAATTTGTTGTCCTTAAGCCATTTTGCCACAACTTTGGAAGTATGCTTGGGGTCATTGTCCATTTGGAAGACCCATTTGCGACCAAGCTTTAACTTCCTGACTGATGTCTTGAGATGTTGCTTCAATATATCCACATGATTCCCTTCCTCATGAAGCCATCTATTTTGTGAAGTGCACTAGTCCCTCCTGCAGCAAAGCACCCCCACAACATGGTTCTGCCAACCCCATGCTTCACGGTTTGGGATGGTGTTCTTCGGCTTGCAAGCCTCCCCTTTGTCCTCCAAACATAACGATGGTCATTATGGCCAAACAGTTCCATTTTTGTTTCATCAGACCAGAGGACATTTCTCCAAAAAGTACCATCTTTGTCCTCACGTGCAGTTGCAAACTGTAGTCTGTATTTTTTATGGCGGTTTTGGAGCAGTGGCTTCTTCCTTGCTGAGCGGCCTTTCAGGTTACATCGATATAGGACTCGTTTTACTGTGGATATAGATACTTTTGTACCTTTGTCCTCCAGCATCTTCACAAGGTCCTTTGCTGTTGTTCTGGGATTGATTTGCACTTTTCGCACCAAAATACATTCATCTCGAGGAGACAGAACGCGTCTCCTTCCTGAGCAATATGACGGCTGCGTGGTCCCATGGTGCCTATATTTGCATGCTGTTGTTTGTATAGATGAACATGGTACCTTCAGGCAGTTGGAAATTTCTCCCAAGGATGAACCAGACTTGTGGAGGTCTACAATTATTTTCTGAGGTCTTGGCTGATTTCTTTTGATTTTCCCATGATGTCAAGCAAAGAGGGACTGAGTTTGAAGGTAGGCCTTGAAATACATCCACAGGTACACCTCCAATTGACTCAAATTATGTCAATTAGCCTATCAGAAGTTTCTAAAGCCATGACATACATTTCTGGAATTTTCCAAGCTGATAAACGCACAGTCAACTTAATGTATATAAACTTCTGACCCACTGGAATTGCGATACAGTGAATTATAAGTGAAATAATCTTTCTGTAAACAATTGTTGGAAAAATGACTTGTGTCATGCACAAAGTAGATGTCCTAACCGACTTGCCAAAACTATAGTTTGTTAACAAGAAATTATGGGGAGTGGTTAAAAAAATAGTTTTAATGACTCCAACCTAAGTGTATGTAAACTTTTGACTTCAACTGTATACATATGACATTTGTAATGTCTTTATTCTTTTGGAACTTCTATGAGTGTAATGTTTACTGTTCATTTTTATTGTTTATATCACTTTTGTATATTATCTACTTCACTTCCTTTTGCAATGTTAGCATATGTTTCCCATGCCAATAAAGCCCCTTGAATTGCATTGATTGGGAGAAAGACAGAGAGAGAACACTGCTACCTGTGCCAAGCCTAGAAAGGGAGCGTTTCGAGAGAAGATAAGAGCTGCTATTCTGGGTAAGGACTGTGCCTGGGTGCTTCCAGGACCCACACGGGGAGGTGCCCTCCTCTCATGTCATTGAGTTGATCTTTGACGGGGCTAGTAGAGGGGTAGGGTGGGGTGTGATTGGGGCTTAATACACGAAAACATGCTGCTAATCAATAGGAGGTGGAGATAAGGAGGTAGAGATAAGTCCCGACGGAAAAAAAGTGAAGCAATTCCATGTCAACTCCGAAAGTACTGACGTGGGTGGAAAACATATTGTGACATTTCTCTGGTACAGTGGGGCAAAAAAGTATTTAGTCAGCCACCAATTGTGCAAGTTCTTCCACTTAAAAAGATGAGAGAGGCCTGTAATTTTCATCATAGGTACACTTCAACTATGACAGACATAAAAAAATCCTGAAAATCACATTGTAGGATTTTTAATGAATTAATTTGCAAATTATGGTGGAAAATAAGTATTTGGTCAATAACAAAAGTTTATCTCGATACTTTGTTATATACCCTTTGTTGGCAATGACAGAGGTCAAAAGTCTTCACAAGGTTTTCACACACATGGCTTGGTTTTTGCTCTGACATGTACTGTCAACTGTGGGATCATATATATACATACAGGTGTGTGCCTTTCCAAATAATGTCCAATCAATTGAATTTACCACAGGTGGACTCCAATCAAGTTGTAGAAACATCTCAAGGATGATCATTGGACACATGATGCACCGAGCTCAATTGCGAGTCTCTTAGCAAAGGGACTGAATACTTATGTAAATAAGGTATTTCTGTTTTACACATTTAATAAATGTGCAAACAATTCTAAAAACCTGTTTTCACTTTGTCATTATGGGGTATTGTGTGTAGATTCATTTTTTTCATTTATTCAATTTTAGAATAAGGCTGTATCGTAACAAAATGTGAAAAAGTCAAGGGGTCTGAATACTTTCTGAATGCACTGTGCACAGAGGTAAGGTGACTAGGCATGAGGATATATGATAAACAGAGTAGCAGCAGCGTATATGATGATTGTATGTGATTGGGTGTGTGTGTGTGGAGTCAGTATAAATGTATGTGCATATTATATGTGTGTGTGAGTAAATTATGTGAGTGTTTGGGTGCGTGAGTGTGTAGGGCCCTGTGAGTCTGCATAGAGACAAAAATATTTATAAAATACAAAGGTCAACTCAGAGAGAGAGAAGAAAAGAGATGGAGAGAGAGGAGAGAGCGCGAGAGTGAAGGCGAGAGGGAAGGAGAAAGAGAGAGAAGAAGCGAGGGAGAAGGAGAGAGAGAGCGAGAGCGCAAGTGAGGGCGAGAGAGAGAAGGGGGAAAAAACAGGGCCCTGTGGCGCCACACACGGGCATTCCTGCTCTCCTGGGAAAACCGCGGTTAGAATTTTTCCGTTAATGTATTTTTGGTAGTTTACACATACACACACGCTCCCTCCCCTACCACCCCAGTCGAAGAGTGGGAGGAGGGTGTGTGTGTGTGTAGGGAAGAGGGGGGGTTTACACAGTTTTAATTAGTTACCCTCCACCCTCACTTATCCGCACTGTGAACATTGACAGATCTCCCCTCCTCCCTGTTTAAGATAGGAAATCTGTGTGTAATGGCGCCACACCCGCACACCATGCTGTGCTTTTACGCTATGTGCTGTGGCTGTGTGGAGCCAGTCTGTGGAACAGGCACCCCCTTCAACAGAGAGTGGAATTTGGGCGCTTTGGAAAAGATAGGGGTTTCCTGCAATTAGCCCTGAGTGATAGTCTAACACAAACACACACGTACACCCGCACACACACGCTCCCTGGTCCACCCCACTTCACAGCATTTCACACCCCACTTCAGAGTGACTTAAAACCACACTAGGGAGCACATATCCTCCTCCCCTCCCTACTTGACTTAACAGTGCCTCATTGCTGGAGCCTTTGACCCACTATCACAATAGAACCTCAACAGAGGTGCTTTAGTGTACCTGGTGCCATGCATTCTCCATTAGTATGTATGGGGTCAGATGTATGTATGGGGGAGTGTGCAGACTCTACCTTTGTGGGGTTCCCCTCATCCTACTGGTAAACAGTGCGGAATGCAGTGTTGGGGGTGCAGACCCAGTGTGTGTTGGTTTCAGCTCTGAACACATGTTGCAGAGACTGTGCTCTCAAGGATATACACGATTGGATGTCAACTTCACATTGGAATCAACATATTAACATAGCAGTCATCACATTAGAAACAATATCATTCTAAAGAAAGCTGTGCCGGGGTTTTGCACGATCTGAAAGCTAAATCACAGGGGCCATGCCCGAATACTTACACTTGCGTCTTAAATAGTAGGTAGTTTGAGTATGCAAAAAGAAACATCTGTTTAATAGTATGCGAACATTTCGAAAATCGAGTATACTTACAATTTCCGGATGTCATACTCATTTCGGCTTTGACAACAGCTGATCAATTAGACATGGGGAATGCTCTTCCCGAAATCAACAGGCAGCGAGAAACCACTCCATCCCTCATGACAGCATTCTCATTGTGCGAAAATTAGAATGTTAAATAGTATGCAACATTTTTGTAACTCGACTATTGCTTTCAATGCCAGGATGTTCTACTCGTTAGATCCCCACTGTCCCGCAATGCACTGGAAGAAGTGGGCCATAAGTGACAGGCCCTAGTTCTCTTCATGTAGCCAACAACTAGGCTACTTCATTGGGAAGAAGCTTCTGCGGTGTTGTTCCAATGTAAGCTAAGTAGTTTTTGTTTTCTTTAAAGGGATCACGGGTACTGCATCATAGGCTACATCTTTGAAAACAGAAGTATTTTGACATTTTTTATTACATTTTCACCCAAAGTTGATTTCTGTTTTCTCACTGAAAAGTGTTTCTTGTCTCTCTTGGCCTTCGTCGGAGCTGTGAAAGCTGTGAAAGTAAACACCATCTTTTGATTTGTGAACGGGACTCGGGATGTGGCTGCGGTATTATGACGTCATGCTAACCAGGCCTTTTGATTTGAACATGTGGATTGTTTTCCGTTTTGTAGGCGTGGCTATTTCATTCATGGATCAAGCCTCAGCAGTCATTCTGATCTCGTTCCCAATGATCAGTTCATTGTGTTGCTGCCCAGCGGTCCTGAATGCAATCCACATCAGAATGCAATAGCATTCTGACATGAAATTTATTTAATTTTTTTTGAATTTTACCCCTTTTTTCTCCCCAATTTCGTGGTATCCAATTGTTGTAGTAGCTACTATCTTGTCTCATCGCTACAACTCCCGTACGGGCTCGGGAGAGACGAAGGTTGCAAGTCATGCGTCCTCCGATACACAACCCAACCAAGCCGCACTGCTTCTTAACACAGCACGCATCCAACCCGGAAGCCAGCCGCACCAATGCGCCGGAGGAAACACCGTGCACCTGGCCACCTTCGTTAGCGCACACTGCGCCCAGCCCGCCACAGGAGTCGCTGGTGCGCGATGAGACAAGGACACCCCTACCGACCAAGCCCTCCCTAACCCGGGCGACGCTAGGCCAATTGTGCATCGCCCCACGGACCTCCCGGTCGCGGCCGGTTACGACAGAGCCTGGGCGCGAACCCAGGGACTCTGATGGCACAGCTGGCACTGCAGTACAGTGCCCTTAACCACTGCGCCACCCGGGAGGCCATGATATGAAAATTGAAAAAAATATATATAATAATAATATTTTTCTAGGCTACTTGATTGAATTTATATATGTTTGGTTTCACGAACAAATATGTTGAAATGGAACCAAATGATCTGTTTCTGTCTTCAGTCCTTTTTAACAGGCTAGATGGGCTATATTGTCTACTATAGTATAGGTCAAATGCGATAGTCTGCCTATAACCAGCCTGAGTAGGCCTATAACTCCATTCCTATTCTATTTAGAGTTTAGAGAAATTAATAACATTGGAAATGAGCTATTATCAGACTGGTTAATGCGATGCATGTCGGTTGCATTTGGAAAAATCCCCTCACACTTGGCCCCACCCCACCTACTAAGCCGATCATGAACCGCGGCCGTGGCATAACAGTATGTGCTAAATAGTACGCGACGATGAGTAAATAGTACCCAGTTTAAAATATGTAGTGCGCCATTATGGGTATTCGGACACGGCCGGTGTGCAACTTACTAGTGGGGTTGAGGGGCCTCAAATAGTATTTGAATACATATTGCCTTCTTACAATACTAAACAATGCAATATTTTCAAAAAAAGTCTGTAACCTGCTGCTCGTTTTACAGGTGTGAAAGCTTATAGGAGGAATGCGAGAGAGCGAGAGAGAGATACAGAGGGAGATTATCGGCAACCACACCGTGGAAGCCGCAGTCACCCTAACCAGTGTGTCGTCTCTCTTGTGACAATGTCATGCTTTATGTCATAAGGGGAATGGCGTATGTGCGTGCAACAGCGATCATGTGTGTATGTGTCCGAATATGTGTGTGTGTTTCCACGAAGCTGCCCACTCAGTTTGTAGGAAAAAGGAAACGAAAGGAGTGGCAGACGACATCTCTACGAAAGGAGAAAAAAAAAGACAGGCTTTCTCTGAAAAAAATGGTAGTTCCTCTATGTTCAGAGGAAAGGTATTTTTATGGTTCGACGTGTCGTCTGTCACCATAACATGACTGGGTCAAACATGGAGCAAGTCTGCACACTGCCTAAAGAATCTCTGCACTCAAAATACACATTTTATGCAATGTGCAAAAGAGTGCAACACAGTAAGTAAGACAGTAGAGAAACAAATGTTCTACTGACGAAACTACTTGAGAAGAAAATCTGTGAGTGAGAGAATAAAGTAAACAGGGAATACAGCTTCCTAGTGAGGTAAGACAAAGCAAGAGAAGGGAGAGACCCAAATGCACCCTGAAAAAAGTACAGAATAACAACCTAACATGCATCAAATCTACTTTATTAATACATTGATATATGAACTCCAACAACCCAAGGAACTTGAAGGCTGAAAATGATTTCCAACCCCCTCAGTTTTGTTCAATTCATCCCATGTGGACTATACTGTTACACTATGGAGCCTTGACCAAGACCAAACTGTTTCTGGTGAACAACGACCATTCCCATGACAGCTAACCCATCTGAGTCGGGGCTGTTTTTTTGGCTGTAGTGGGAGTTTTCTGGCCAATGACATTTGCAGCTCTGTGTGTGATGAACTGGGCTGGAAGGGGGCTTACAGCAACTCAGTGGCCCAGAGTCAACAACATCTGTCAAAGAACAAAAACAGCACTTTTTTTTTCTTTTCACTTTTTCACCAGAAACCAACTGACGGGACCATCGGTCACCACCAAGAAACAAGCCCCCATGACTGCAACCACCCCTTCTACATCACATCAGTGACCTCCCTCCAAGGGCGCACTTGTTTTCCTAATTGTTATTTCATGCTTTTGTCTGAGTCAATTCTCCTGTTAATAGGCTAAGACACTGTGAGAACCAAAGACCTTGTTGTTATTGGGAAAGTCCCTCCAGCTCGCACTCTCACCACTCCACTCGCTGCTCATTGACTTTCATCACGGACACTTTTTGGTTTTTCTCCCTCCCTCTCTCACGACGCTGTCACCATATAAGGAAGAACAGTATTTCCCGTGATGCAGTGAGCGTTGTTTGGACAATAAAGGGCTGCACTGGCCAAACGAGTGAGGGAAGTAGAAGAACGATCCCTTTCACAGAACTGGGCTAAAGTCATGTTCCCCCAAAACACTACACACAAACAGCCCCCTCCCCCTTTCACAGAGCAACATCTCTCTCGCTCACTGAGCTCAGCGCTAGGAAATATATAGTCTGACATCAGTGGGGAAGCTCCAACAATCCAAACAGCTCTCTCTCTCTGCTGAGCTCTTTCCCGGGAATCTGGGCACTTGTCAGAGAGGGGAGAGGAAGGTCAAACGAGAGCAGAGGGAGGGAAGTAGAGAGAGCGCTAAGGGAGGGATGGAGGGAAGTAGAGAGAGCGCTAAGCGAGGGATGGAGGGAGGGGGGAATTCTTGGTAAATCAACGACCTCGTGATCAGTGACTGAGTGCCTGGCCGAGCGCTGCCATTGGATTAAGCAGGGAGTGTGCCGGGCTGAACGGGCCAATGGGAGGAGGAGGAAGGGGATGGAGTGAGAAGGAGGATGGGAAAAGGTGGGAGTGGGTGATTGGGTCATCCGTGCATGGTGACGATGTGGTCACTCTTCGAGCGCCTCGTGGTTTACTGTTCCCCCTTGGCGAGAGGGGGAACATCAGCACTAAACCACCTGATACACAGCCTCCCGTTCCAGCAATCAAAGTCTCTCTCTGTCTCACTTGTGTTGACACAACAGTGTCATGGTACAGTGGCCACAACAAGCTCTTGTACATGTACAAATAAAGGCTGTGTCACTGCCAGGCCAGTGGCTATGGGAGATGGAGAGAAGACAATAGAAGCAAGGGGAGAGGCTATCGAAAGCCTCAACATTACAAGTAGTGTCTAAACCAATCAGCGATACTGCCATCTCCATTACATTAGTTGCAATGCGACTCCCTCTCTTTTGCTGACTCAGTATGATGCTGGGAAAGACATAGGGTCTTGTGACTTGAGGCTATCATGTGCAGCGCTTTGGGTGCCCTGCACCCGATAGCTCTGTATCTGAGTACACAAACACCAACCTCTACTCAGGAGTCCCTTTATCAGCAATAACAACGAGGTAGAACAATCTGATACATAACATCATTTATTTACCACCATCTGAGTCAGTAATCAATAAATGTTAATTGCATTAAATAGAGTGTGAAACCAGAGCCTGGTGGTGACAAGGCAGTATGGATGACTAAAATATGGACCCCGTGACATCTTCTCGTCTGTTGATGTCATTCCTGCTGATCTGACAATGGCTACTTGTTGTTATCCTCGGACATGATGACTATGAGTAATACACCGTCCTTCATGTCACATGTTTGATGTGATTTATTTTCAATTTAAAAGGTAAGATTTCATGTTCAAAACAAAAGTGATCGGGCATCCTCTCTACTATATACATATAGATTCTACTCTACTACATACATATAGATTCTACTCTACTACATACATACAGATTCTACTCTACTACATACATACAGATTCTACTCTACTACATACATACAGATTCTACTCTACTACATACATACAGATTCTACTCTACTACATACATACAGATTCTACTCTACTACATACATACAGATTCTACTCTACTACATACATACAGATTCTACTCTACTACATACATACAGATTCTACTCTACTACATACATACAGATTCTACTCTACTACATACATACAGATTCTACTCTACTACATACATACAGATTCTACTCTACTACATACATACAGATTCTACTCTACTACATACATACAGATTCTACTCTCCTACATACATACAGATTCTACTCTACTACATACATACAGATTCTACTCTACTACATACATACAGATTCTACTCTACTACATACATACAGATTCTACTCTACTACATACATACAGATTCTACTCTACTACATACAGTGCCTTGCGAAAGTATTCGGCCCCCTTGAACTTTGCGACCTTTTGCCACATTTCAGGCTTCAAACATAAAGATATAAAATTGTATTTTTTTGTGAAGAATCAACAACAAGTGGGACACAATCATGAAGTGGAACGACATTTATTGGATATTTCAAACTTTTTTAACAAATCAAAAACTGATAAATTGGCCGTGCAAAATTATTCAGCCCCTTTACTTTCAGTGCAGCAAACTCTCTCCAGAAGTTCAGTGAGGATCTCTGAATGATCCAATGTTGACCTAAATGACTAATGATGATAAATACAATCCACCTGTGTGTAATCAAGTCTCCGTATAAATGCACCTGCACTGTGATAGTCTCAGAGGTCCGTCAAAAGTGCAGAGAGCATCATGAAGAACAAGAAGCACACCAGGCAGGTCCGAGATACTGTTGTGAAGAAGTTTAAAGCCGGATTTGGATACAAAAAGATTTCCCAAGCTTTAAACATCCCAAGGAGCACTGTGCAAGCGATAATATTGAAATGGAAGGAGTATCAGACCACTGCAAATCTACCAAGACCTGGCCGTCCCTCTAAACTTTCAGCTCATACAAGGAGAAGACTGATCAGAGATGCAGCCAAGAGGCCCATGATCACCCTGGATGAACTGCAGAGATCTACAGCTGAGGTGGGAGACTCTGTCCATAGGACAACAATCAGTCGTATATTGCACAAATCTGGCCTTTATGGAAGAGTGGCAAGAAGAAAGCCATTTCTTAAAGATATCCATAAAAAGTGTCGTTTAAAGTTTGCCACAAGCCACCTGGGAGACACACCAAACATGTGGAAGAAGGTGCTCTGGTCAGATGAAACCAAAATTGAACTTTTTGGCAACAATGCAAAACGTTATGTTTGGCGTAAAAGCGACACAGCTGAACACACCATCCCCACTGTCAAACATGGTGGTGGCAGCATCATGGTTTGGGCCTGCCTTTCTTCAGCAGGGACAGGGAAGATGTTTAAAATTGATGGGAAGATGGATGGAGCCAAATACAGGACCATTCTGGAAGAAAACCTGATGGAGTATGCAAAAGACAAAAGTCAAAGTCCAGACCTGAATCCAATCGAGAATCTGTGGAAAGAACTGAAAACTGCTGTTCACAAATGCTCTCCATCCAACCTCCCTGAGCTCGAGCTGTTTTGCAAGGAGGAATGGGAAAAAATGTCAGTCTCTCGATGTGCAAAACTGATAGAGACATACCCCAAGCGACTTACAGCTGTAATCGCAGCAAAAGGTGACGCTACAAAGTATTAACTTAAGGGGGCTGAATAATTTTGCACGGCCAATTTTTCAGTTTTTGATTTGTTAAAAAAGTTTGAAATATCCAATAAATGTTGTTCCACTTCATGATTGTGTCCCACTTGTTGTTGATTCTTCACAAACAAATACAGTTTTATATCTTTATGTTTGAAGCCTGAAATGTGGCAAAAGGTCGCAAAGTTCAAGGGGGCCGAATACTTTCGCAAGGCACTGTACATACAGATTCTACTCTACTACATACATACAGTTTCTACTCTACTACATACATACAGATTCTACTCTACTACATACATACAGATTCTACTCTACTACATACATACAGATTCTACTCTACTACATACATAGATTCTACTCTACTACATGCATACAGATTCTACTCTACTACATGCATACAGATTCTACTCTACTACATGCATACAGATTCTACTCTACTACATGCATACAGATTCTACTCTACTATATACCTAGATTCTACTATATACATATAGATTCTACTATATAGATATAGATTCTACTATATAGATTCTACTCTATATAAATACAGATTCTACTCTACTATATACATACATATTATACTCTACTATGTACAGTGGGGCAAAAAAGTATTTAGTCAGCCACCAATTGTGCCAGTTCTCCCACTTAAAAAGATGAGACGCCTGTAATTTTCATCATAGGTACACTTCAACTATGACAGACAAAATGAGAAAAGAAATCCAGAAAATCACATTGTAGGATTTTTAATGAATTTCTTTGCAAATTATGGTGGAAAATAAGTATTTGGTCGTTGTTACTGGTATTTTGGCCCATTCCTCCATGCAGATCTCCTCTAGAGCAGTGATGTTTTGGGACTGTTGCTGGGAAACACGGACTTTCAACTCCCTCCAAAGATTTTCTATGGGGTTGAGATCTGGAGACTGGCTAGGCCACTCCAGGACCTTGAAATGCTTCTTACGAAGCCACTCCTTCGTTGCCCGGGCGGTGTGTTTGGGATCATTGTCATGCTGAAAGACCCAGCCATGTTTCATCTTCAATGCCCTTGCTGATGGAAGGAGGTTTTCACTCAAAATCTCACGATACATGGCCCCATTCATTCTTTCCTTTACACAGATCAGTCATCCTGGTCCCGCTGCAGAAAAACAGCCCCAAAGCATGATGTTTCTTTGTCCTCCAAACATGACGAGTTGAGTTTTTACCAAAAAGTTATATTTTGTAAAAGTTCTATTTGGTAGAATATATATATTCTACTACAGTGCCTTGCGAAAGTATTCGGCCCCCTTGAACTTTGCAACCTTTTGCCACATTTCAGGCTTCAAACAAAGATATAAAACTATTTTTTTGTGAAGAATCAACAACAAGTGGGACGCAACCATGAAGTGGAACGACATTTATTGGATATTTAAAACTTTTTTAACAAATCAAAAACTGAAAAATTGGGCGTGCAAAATTATTCATCCCCTTTACTTTCAGTGCAGCAAACTCTCCAGAAGTTCAGTGAGGATCTCTGAATGATCCAATGTTGACCTAAATGACTAATGATGATAAATACAATCCACCTGTGTGTAATCAAGTCTCCGTATAAATGCACCTGCACTGTGATAGTCTCAGAGGTCCGTTAAAAGCGCAGAGCATCATGAAGAACAAGGAACACACCAGGCAGGTCTGAGATACTGTTGTGAAGAAGTTTAAAGCCAGATTTGGATACAAAAAGATTTCCCAAGCTTTAAACATCCCAAGGAGCACTGTGCAAGCGATAATATTGAAATGGAAGGAGTATCAGACCACTGCAAATCTACCAAGACCTGGCCGTCCCTCTAAACTTTCAGCTCATACAAGGAGAAGATTGATCAGAGATGCAGCCAAGAGGCCCATGATCACTCTGGATGAACTGCAGAGATCTACAGCTGAGGTGGGAGACTCTGTCCATAGGACAACAATCAGTCGTATATTGCACAAATCTGGCCTTTATGGAAGAGTGGCAAGAAGAAAGCCATTTCTTAAAGATATCCATAAAAAGTGTTGTTTAAAGTTTGCCACAAGCCACCTGGGAGACACACCAAACATGTGAAAGAAGGTGCTCTGGTCAGATGAAACCAAAATTGAACTTTTTGGCAACAATGCAAAACGTTATGTTTGGCGTAAAAGCAACACAGCTGAACACACCATCTCCACTATCAAACATGGTGGTGGCAGCATCATGGTTTGGGCCTGCTTTTCTTCAGCAGGGACAGGGAAGATGGTTAAAATTGATGGGAAGATGGATGGAGCCAAATACAGGACCATTCTGGAAGAAAACTTGATGGAGTCTGCAAAAGACCTGAGACTGGGACGGAGATTTGTCTTCCAACAAGACAATGATCCAAAACATAAAGCAAAATCTACAATGGAATGGTTAAAAAATAAGCATATCCAGGTGTTAGAATGGCCAAGTCAAAGTCCAGACCTGAATCCAATCAAGAATCTGTGGAAAGAACTGAAAACTGCTGTTCACAAATGCTCTCCATCCAACCTCACTGAGCTCGAGCTGTTTTGCAAGGAGGAATGGGAAAAAAATTCAGTCTCTCGATGTGCAAAACTGATAGAGACATACCCCAAGCGACTTACAGCTGTAATCGCAGCAAAAGGTGGCGCTACAAAGTATTAACCTGTTAGAGCTCTAGGGGCGCTATTTCATTTTTGGATAAAAAACGTTCCCGTTTTAAGCGCGATATTTTGTCACGAAAAGATGCTCGACTGTGCATATTTCTGACAGTTTTTTTGTTAAAAAAGTTTGAAATATCCAATAAATGTCGTTCCACTTCATGATTGTGTCCCACTTGTTGTTGATTCTTCACAAAAAAATACAGTTTCATATCTTTATGTTTGAAGCCTGAAATGTGGCAAAAGGTCGCAAAGTTCAAGGGGGCCGAATACTTTCGCAAGGCACTGTATATACACATATTTCATATATATATATATATATACATATATATATACATATACATATATATACATATATATACATATACATATATATACATATATATACATATATATACATATATATACATATATATACATATATATACATATATATACATATATATACATATATATACATATATATACATATATATACATACATATATACACATACATATACATACATATATATACATATATATACATATATATACATATATATACATATATATACACATATATGTATATATATATACATATATATACATACATATATACATACATATATACACATATATGTGTATATATATATATATATATATATATATATGTGTATATATATATATATATATATATATGTGTATATATATATATATATATATATATATATATATATATATATATATATATATATATATATATATATATATATATATGTATATATATATATATATACATATACATACATATATATATATACACACACACACACACACACACATACATATATATATATATATATATATATATATATATATATATACACATATATATATACATACACACACACATACAGATTTTAATTTACTATATACACATATTGATTCTACTCTACTATACACATAGATTCTACAATATATACATACAGATTCTGCTCTACTATATACAACAATTTTCATGCTTGTTCTTCTAGTGTTTCCGGAGAGTTTTCAGTGTTTCATGAATCTTAGTCCACAAATTTGAAGGATACACTTAAGGAGGTAAAATGAACAAATAGCGGGATATTTTACGGACTGTACCTTTTAACTTTGAACTCAGTTTAGTATTTCACGCACATGTGCACTGTGAGATTTAATAGTCTGGTGGTGACTGTAATTGTTTATTTGTGACGTTTCGTAAGACTTATTTTGAATCTGGATGTTCTATATTAAGCAAGCAGGAGGGAGAGAGACTTACGAACGCTTTTATTAATAGCCAGACTGTTGGGTTGGCCCGTGGTAAGTAGCTTTGGATTTCTGGCTGACACACTGGGACAAGTTAGGTTGAGCCAAGGCACTAGAGAGTGCGCACGCAAGCACATATGCAAGCACGCAGACAGACAGAGGAACACATGAAAGTACCTATGACTTTGGCAGGCAAACTTGCTGACTTGCTTCCAGACTTGCCATTTAGTGTCATGTCTAGATAGCTAGAGACAGACAGACAAAGAGGGGAAAAAGAGAGCAGGGAAAAAGTGGCCAAGGACCACCACAGTCTGCACAGATGATTGGAAAAGAAAGGCCAATTCCTAGTCGCTGGCTAGACTTAGCTACTGTCTACGATCTTTCAGCCAATATAGCCTCTAGGATAGACGATATGGATTTTACCCTAAAGATCTAAAGACATGACCAACAAACAGATGTTGTTCATGTGGCATGTTAAGGTCCGAGTGTGAGCAGAGTCAGCGGGTGTGTGTGTTGGCCAGCAGCATATCATCCTGCATCTGGCTGCTGGCTTGCCTTGGAATCTAAGCAGGGTTTGGCCTGGTCAGTCCCTGGATGGGAGACCAGATGCTGCTGGAAGTGGTGTTGGAGGGCCAGTAGGAGGCACTCTTTCCTCTGGGCCCTGACTCTCTATAGGTCACTAAAGATTCCATGGCACTTTAATGTAGGGTTGTTAACCCTGGCTAAATTCCCAATCATATCATCATGGCCACCGAATCATCCCCAGCTTCCAAATGGCTCACTTATCTGCCCTGTAACTATTCCCCAGGTCAGCACTGGAAAAATAATAATACATCACATGGTTAAATTTATTTGAATCCAGAAAGTGAATGATTTGGGGGGGAGGAGGGTGATATGTCTACCTGAATTTTTAGCCTTGAACACTTCCTCATAACCACAGACCGGTCACCACAGAAACAGAGCTAGGCTACAGGGAATATACAGTTTACAGACAAAAGAGCAGTGTCCCACTGACTTCTCCACTACAACAAGACATCTTAAGCCCTAAGGAGTAACTGTCTCCCTAGTCCCTACCACTATAATAGGCACCTTTCAGACACAGCAATCCAAACGTCTGATTTGACTTCCTCTCTTCAAGTAGCCAAAGTGATCAAGTGGCAGACAGACAACATTCTGCAGCCTTCCAACGATCAGAGTAATTGTCTTGTTCAACTCCTCATTGTCCTGTTCTGTAGTCGAATACAGTAAGTGTTTTACTCACGGTAAGGGAAGATAGCCTGGTCCCAGATCTGTTTGTGCCGTCTTGTCATTGTCAACCACAGGAGTTGGCAATAAAGCAAACAGATTTGAGACCGAGCTAAAGGGAAAGAAAGAATGCCATGAAATGGATCAAACTTCCCATAGGAATGAATATTGACATAGATGTGTGTGTAACTTTTTCTGAAATATCCCATTTACATGAACCAATGCAAGATTTGGAAAGTATTCAGACCCCTTCACTTTTTCCATATTTTGTTAGGTTACAGCGTTATTCTAAAATGGATTACATTTAAACATTTTCTCATCAATCTATACACAATACCCCATAATGACAAAGCAAAAACAGGTTCTCAGAAATGTTTGCAAATTTATATCACATTTACATAAGTTTTCAGACCTTTTACCCAGTACTTTGTTGAAGCACCTTTGGCAGCGATAACAGCTTTGAGTCTTTTTGAGAATGCTGCTACAAGCTTGGCACACCTGTGTTTGGGGAGTTTCACCCATTCTTCTCTGCAGATCCTCTCAAGCTCTGTCAGGTTGGATGGGGAGCTTCGCTGTACAGCTATTTTCAGGTCTCTCCAGAGATGTCTGGCTGGGCCCCTCAAGAACATTCAGAGACTTGTCCCGTAGCCACTCCTGCATTGGCTTGGTTGTGTGCTTAGGGTTGTTGTCCTGTTGGAAGGTGAACCTTCGCCCCAGTCTGAAGTCCTGAGTGCTTGGGAGCAGGTTTTCATCATGGATCTCTGTACTTTGCTCCATTCATCTTTGCCTCAATCCTGACTAGTCTCCAAGTCCCTGCCGCTGAAAAACATCCCCACAGCATGAAGCTGCCACCACCATGCTTCACTGTAGGGATGTTAGGTTTCCTCCAGGCGTGACACTTGGCATTCAGGCCAAAGAGTTCAATCTTGGTTTCATCAGACCAGAGAATCTTCTTTCTCATGATCTGAGATTCTTTAGGTGCCTTTTGGCAAACTCCAAGCGGGAGGTCATTTGCTTTTTACTGAGGAGTGGCTTCCATCTGGCCTCTACCATAAAGGCCAAACTGGTAGAGTGCTGCAGAGATGGTTGTCCTTCTGGAAGGTTCTCCCATCTCCACAGAGGAACCCTAGAGCTCTGTCAGAGTGAGCATCAGGTTTTTGGTCACCTCCCTGACCAAGGCCCTTATCACCCAATTTCTCAACTGGCCAGCTCTAGGGAGAGTCTTGGTGGTTTTAAACTTCCTCCTTGTAAGAATGATGGAAGCCACTGTGTTCTTTGCGGACCTTCAATGTTGCGGATCTTCAATCCTGTCTCGGAGCTCAACAGACAATTCCTTCGACCTCATGGCTTGGTTTTTTCTCTGACATGCACTGTCAACTGTGGGACCTTACAGTTGAAGTCGGAAGTTTACATACACCTTAGCCAAATACATTTCAACTCAGTTTTTCACAATTCATGACTATTCCTGATTTAATCCTAGTAAAGATTCCCTGTCTTACATCAGTAAGGATCACCACTTTATTTTAAGAATGTGAAATGTCAGAATAATTGTAGAGGGAATGATTTAGTTCAGCTTTTATTTCTTTCATCACATTCCCAGTGGTTCATAGGTTACACACACTCAATTAGTATTTGGTAGCATTGCCTTTAAATTGCTTAACTTGGGATAAACGTTACGGGTAGCCTTCCACTACCTTCCCACAATAAGTTGGGTGAATTTTTGCCCATTCCTCCTGACAGAGCTGTTGTACTGTAACTAAATCAGGTTTGTAGGCCTCCTTGCTCACACATGAATTTTTAGTTCTGCCCACAAATTTTACACAGGATTAAGGTCAGGGCTATGTGATGGCCACTCCAAAACCGTGACTTTGTTGTTTTTAAGCCATTTTGCCGCAACTTCGGATGTATGCTTGGGGTCATTGTCCATTTGGAAGACCCATTAGCGATCAAGCATTAACTTCCTGACTGATGTCTTGAGATGTTGCTTCAATATATCCACATAATTTTCATTCCTCATGTTGCCATCTATTTTGTGAAGTGTTCCAGCCCCTCCTGCAGGAAACCACCCCCACAACATGATGCTGCCACCCCCGTGCTTCACGGTTGGCATGGTGTTCTTTGTCTTGCAAGCCTCCCTCTTTGTCCTCCAATCATAACGATGGTCATTATGGCCAAACAGTTCTATTTTTGTTTCATCACACCAGAGGACACTTCTCCAAAAAGTATGATCTTTGTCCCTATGTGCAGTTGCAAACTGTAGGCTGGCTTTTTTAAAGGCGGTTTTGGAGCAGTGGCTTCTTCCTTGCTGAGCAGCCTTTCACACTTTTGTACCCGTTTCCTCCAGCATCTTCACAAGGTCCTTTGCTGTTGTTCTGGGATTGATTTGCACTTTTCGTACCAAAATACCTTAATCTCTAGGAGACAGAACGCATCTCCTTCCTGAGCGGTATGACGGCTGCGTGGTCCCATGGTGTTTATACTTGCGTACTATTGTTTGTACAGATGTACATTGTACCTTCAGGCGATGAACCACCAGGCTGATTTCTTTTGATTTCCCCATAATGTCAAGCAAAGAGGCACTGAGTTTGAAGGTAGGCCTTGAAAAACATCCACAGGTACACCTCCAATTGACTCAAATTATGTCAATTAGCCTATCAGAAACTTCTAATGCCATGACATAATTTTCTGGAATTTTCCAAGCTGTTTAAAAGCACAGTCAACTTAGTGTTTGTAAACTTCTGACCCACTGGAATTGTGATACAGTGAATTATAAGCAAAATAATCTGTCTGTAAACAATTGTTGGAAAAATTACTTGTGTCATGCATAAAGTAGATGTCCTAACTGACTTGCCAAAACTATAGTTTGTTAACAAGAAATTTGTGGAGTGGTTGAAAAACAAGTTAATGACTCCAACCTAAGTGTATGTAAACATCAGAATTCAACTGTATATAGGCAGGTGTGTGCCTTTCCAAATCATGTCCAATCAATTGAATTTACCACAGCTGGACTCCAATCAAGTAGAAACATCAAGGATGATCAATGGAAACAATGCACCTGAGCTCAATTTCGTATCTCATAGCAAAGGAGCTGAATACTTGTAAATATAGTATTTAATGTAAAAAAAAATAACTGTTTTTGCTTTGTCCTTATGGGGTATTGTGTGTAGATCGCTGAGGAAATTGTTGTATTTAATACATTTTAGAATAACACCATGGCCAGTGTGCGCAAATAGATTTTGTCCCCCACACCAAACGCGATCATGACACGCAGGTTGAAAAATCAAAACAAGCTCTGAACCAATTATATTAATTTGGGGACAGGTCGAAAAGCATTAAACATTTGTAGCAATTTAGCTAGCTAGCTAGTAGTTGCCATCCAATTTGTCCTGTTTATGTAGCTAGCTTGCCGTTGCTAGCTAATTTGTCCTGGGATTTAAACATTGTGTTGTTTTTTTTACCTGAAATGCACTCCGACAATTAATTCACACATAAAATGGTCAACCGAATCATTTCTAGTCATCTCTCTTCCTTCCATGTTTATTTTCCTTCTTTGGACTTTATATGGTGATTGGCAACTAACTTTCATAATAAGGTGCATTGCCACAACTGACCTCAGTTCATCTTTCAATCACCCACGTGGGTATATGTTCCTAAAAACCAATGAGGAGATGGGAGAGGCAGGACTTGCAGCGCGTTCTGCTTCACAAATAGAATCGATTTCTATTTTAGCGCCTAGCAACGCAGACACTTGTTGGCGCGCGCGAACAGTGTGGTTGCAATGATTGAATAACATGTATGTGTAAATTTATTTTGCAATGCTCGCGCACGTGACGCGACCGGTGTGGTCAGCATGTAAAGGCTGTAAAGTAACAAAATGTGGAAAAAGTCAAGGGGTCTGAATACTTTCCCAAGGTACTGCACATTTATTTTATTTAACATTTATTTAACATTTATTTAACTAGGCAAGTCAGTTAAGAACACATTCTTATTTACAATGACGCCTACCCCAGCCAAACCCAGACGACGCTGGGCCAATTGTGCGCCGCCCTATGGGACATGCACCTATCTCAAGTTAGTATCGGGCCTCAATTGTCAACATTTCAACACAGAATAGACCGTGAGTGCTCCCTCCGTGAGCTGACATGGTGTTTCCCATGTAAACAGCAATTTTTCAAGCATCTTTTGTGCTTTTCAGAAAGGAGATGTTTCTTCTTCATTGAAAAGCTGAGCTGGGAGGGTCAGGTTGTCATTGGACACAAAGCTAAGATAAGAACAAATGTAGTTTAAGTTCAATCAGGAAGGCTGGTCTTAATGGTCGTTTAACCTTATTCTACATTTAAGTAATTTAGCAGCTTACAGTTAGTTTATTCAACTAAATATAGCTAGGTGTCACAACCACATATCACGGGCATAGTGGGAATAGATACAAATGTATCATCAGAATAGCGTCTTGTTTATTCTCCTCTTTCCTGTTAGCCATGTGTTGAATGTCATTCACCTTACAGCCTATTAGCACGGCACAATCGTGCACATTCTTCACGCTTGGTGTTTAACCTATGGGCTCACTATCACAATTATCACCTTTCTCTCTCTCTCAACCAATGGGCGTAAATCTTGGGATGCATTTAAATGTCAACTTAGCCTTGTTCTCTCGCTTGCTGTTTTTAAGCAACAGTTTGAGACAACCATCCACCTCCCCACAACCACCAGCAAAAATAACCTTCAGGCCCGTCATTGGAACTCCTTTCCCCCGGTGGGAGGTTTCAATGCCTGCTACCACATCATCTGGCTCCGAGGAATTTCCCTCAGAGACAAGGCCGTCTCCCAAACTATTTAATAAAATGTCATATTGCATTCTGTCGTTGTTGTTCATTAAGTTAAAACCAGTACTCGATTCAACTCGCGGGAAACATTCACAGGCTACAAGAGAAAATGTGGTAACCACAGAAATGAACAAAATCATACTTTCTGCAGTGGCTAGATGATATGAAATGACAAGATCATCAATTCAAAGAGGGACTTTTTCAACCAACAACAACACACAGAATGAGTTGCAGCCAGAAGTGTCTCAGCGGTTCTTAGGCATCCCATCAGACGCCTGAGATAATACCTCCGTTATTTAACACAGGGGCGACTCCCGTGTAAATAGGCTTGGTATTGGGCCGCCACTTTCCCAGGCCTCTCCCTGACTGACTCCCTCTCTCATCATCCCTTTCTCACAGCTCCCAGTCATGTGATACTGGGCACCCTGCCTGCTCAACACACACACTTTGCAAGCACAAACACACACACACTCCTGCAGGCTGTTTTTGAGAGACTCTGGAATTGAATCCCGAAAAACAGTTTTTTGTTTTTTTACATCGACAGTCAGGAAAAAGAGAGAATCTTTCTCTCATGAGATATGATTATCTGTTTTCCCATCATAGCCAGCACTGGAGTTTCCCCCTAATAACATTAGGAAGACTTGTTTTGCATGACTGACTTGACACCCTTTGTGGAATACCCCACTTACAGAGGTCAACGCTACAGTCAAGGCTGCAGATGTTTTGAGTTGGTGAAAGCTGATTGGCTTTCTATGTATTTGGATTGAATTTTAAAAGATGCACTTTGCAGAAATCGCGCCACCTAATTTCAGTTTATGTGACAAAGGAATAGTGTAGAGAGTCATTGAATCATCTAAACCGCTGTGAAATATATTTTCAATAACGAAAAATAAGTTGGTGTACAAAGCCGAAAGTAAAAGAAGCAAAAATTACATTTAAGAACACGAAGCATAGAAATAGTGCACATAAATCTGTTCTAACTCTTCTGAGACTTGCTTTCAACCAGATTTGGTCAGGTTGCCCCAAAAAGTGACATTTTGCAGATTTAACTGAAAGGTGAAGGTGGTACTCATGACAGATAAAGGGGATGCTTTTCAATTAAAACATATGCTCCTGCACAGCGAGAGAGCATGTTCAAATCAACCTGCAGTGGAGTTCCGCGTTTGGTGCCTATGACCAAACACAAGCACACATACACATACAGTTGTGGCCAAAAGTTTAAAAAATGACAAATATTAATTTCCTCAAAATTTGCTGCTTCAGTGTCTTTAGATATTTTTGTCAGATGTTACCATGGAATACTGAAGTATAATTACAAGCATTTCATAAGTGTCAAAGCTTTTTATTGACAATTTATTTTTATTGACAATTACATGAAGTTGATGCAAAGAGTCAATATTTGCAGTGTTGACCCTTCTTTTTCAAGACCTCTGCAATCCGCCCTGGCATGCTGTAAAACTAACTTCTGGGCCACATCCTGACTGATGGCAATGTTTGGAGTTTGTCAGAATTTGTGGGTTTTTGTTTGCCTCTTGAGGATTGACCACAAGTTCTCAATGGGGAGCTTCCTGGCCATGGACCCAAAATATTGATGGTTTGTTCCCCGAGTCACTTAGTTATCACTTTTG
Source organism: Oncorhynchus mykiss (assembly GCF_013265735.2). Lineage (NCBI taxonomy): Eukaryota > Metazoa > Chordata > Actinopteri > Salmoniformes > Salmonidae > Oncorhynchus > Oncorhynchus mykiss. The sequence continues at coordinate 57,219,187 of NC_048569.1, read as the reverse complement.
CCTTATGACAAGGTGCTCCATCATGCTGGAAAAGGCATTGTTCATCACCAAACTGTTCTTTGATGGTTGGAAGAAGTTGCTCTCGGAGGATGTGTTGGTACTATTCTTAATTCATGGCTGTGTCCTTAGGCAAAATTGTGAGTGCGCCCACTCCCTTGGCTGAGAAGCAACCCCACACATGAATGGTCTCAGGATGCTTTACTGTTGGCATGACACAGGACTGATGGTAGCGCTCACCTTTTCTTCTCCGGACAAGATTTTTTCCGGATGCCCCAAACAATCAGAAAGGGGATTCATCAGAGAAAATGACTTTACCCCAGTCCTCAGCAGTCCAATCCCTGTACCTTTTGGAGAATATCAGTCTGTCCCTGATGTTTTTCCTGGAGAGAAGTGGCTTCTTTGCTGCCCTTCTTGACACCAGGCCATCCTCCAAAAGTCTTTGCCTCACTGTGCGTGCAGATGCACTCACACCTGCCTGCTGCCATTCCTGAGCAAGTTCTGTACTGGTGGTGCCCCGATCCCGCAGCTGAATCAACTTTAGGAGACGGTCCTGGCACTTGCTGGACTTTCTTGGGCGATTGAACAATGAACCGCTCTCCTTGAAGTTCTTGATGATCCGATAAATAGTTGATTTAGGTGCAATCTTACTGGCAGCAATATTCTTGCCTGTGAAGCCCTTTTTGTGCAAACCAATGATGACAGTACGTGTTTTCTTGCAGATAACCATGGGTGACAGAGGAAGAACAATGATTCCAAGCACCACCCTCCTTTTGAAGCTTCCAGTCTGTTATTCAAACTCAATCAACATGACAGTGATCTCCAGCCTTGTCCTCGTCAACACACACCTGTGTCAATGAGAGAATCACTGACATGATGTCAGCTGGTCCTTTTGTGGCAGGGCCGAAATGCAGTGGAAATGTTTTTTTGGGATTCAGTTTATTTGCATGGCAAAGAGGGAATATGCAATTAATTGCAATTCATCTGATCACTCTTCACAACATTCTGGAGTATATGCAAATTGCCATCATACAAAGTGAGGCAGCAGAATATGTGAAAATTAATATTTGTGTTATTCTCAACTTTTGGCCACGACTGTACACACACACACACACACACTCTTCTGACGTGCTTCCTGCTCTCTGGTTGCATCTTTCTGGGAAGCAGAGCACAGAGATGTGTGGACACACACATAAGCACGGAAGCAGAGATCTGTGTGTGTGTGTTTATTTCTGTGTGCGTGTGTGGCAGGAAGCCCAAAACATGTTCAGCAGTGTGAGGCCGGTCTTGTACACACACACACAGTCATTCACACATGGAGGCAATCTGGCTCGCATTAGGCACAGTGAAAGAGGTGGGCGAGGGCCTCTACATTATATCCCACCTCCTTCCCTCCTTTCACCCTACCAGTCTCCATCCCGCCCCCAGGCCATGCGGCTCCATCCCACCCCCCCCAGGCCATGCGGCTCCATCCCGCCCCCCCCAGGCCATGCGGCTCCATCCCGCCCCCCCCAGGCCATGCGGCTCCATCCCGCCCCCCCCAGGCCATGCGGCTCCATCCCGCCCCCCCAGGCCATGCGGCTCCATCTCGCCCCCCCAGGCCATGCAGCTCCATCGCGTCCCCAGGCCATGCAGCTCCATCCCACCACCAGGCCATGCAGCTCCTATGCCCCTCTTCCCCCTCCTTCCTTCCTACTTTTCACAGTTCCGTTGGAGTTTGTCAGACTTATGTGCTGCCACCTTTGCAAAAACCACATCCTCCCTATTGGACAGCACACCCTAATTCATATCCAGTGTGTGTGTGTGTGTTTGTGTGTCTGTTTGAGTGTGTGTATGTTTGTGTGTGTGAGCATGTGTGTGTGTGTGAGCATGTGTGTGTGCGTGCGTGCATGTGTGTATGTGGATATAATGTGCGTGCGTGGATGCATGTGAGTGTGTGTGCGTGAATGGGTGCATGTGTGTGTGTGTGTGTATGTATGTGAGTGAGTTACTACCCATCACCACAATTTGCCTGCGTGGCATTCTCTTTGATACCCTCTTTGTTCCATCAAAGCTCAAAGGGTGTTACAGTAGTCTAGTAGTCTAGATGCCAATTAGTCCCCAATAAGAAGACCACACCAGAGCCATGTGGGTACAGAGCATGGCACAGAGATAAAAGGACAGGCAAAGGAGGAACCTTAATAGTGCGTAGCCTTGAACACGCACCAGCATCAAAGACGACTGAGGTTAGCTCGAGGACTAGACGAAGACCTTGCGAATGCAGACCTTGAACTACAGAACAAAGTATTTACAGATTACAGTCTGGCTCAAAAACAGAAACCATATGAAAGTGCTTAAAATGTAGCAATTACCATATTGCACCTAAAAATGTGTTCGCAAAGTCACCACAAGTTCTTCAAAAGATACGGTCAGAGAAGAAACAGGGGACAAGAGAGGTAAAGAGAATCTTCCTAAATCTCTTGCAAAGAGCCAGAGCAGGCAGAGAAATGGAAGGAAGAAAGGAGGGAGGGAGTGAGGGAAAGGTAAGACTCCTGCCCTTCTCAGTGGAAATATGTTTGGGAGCAGAAACCTGTTGAACCAGGTGTGGAGCGAGAGAGACAGGTACAGCAGGACAGACAGAGAAAGGGAAGGTCACACACAAGGAGAAAGGGAGAGAGATCAGAGTGTACTCAGCTTTGGGCTACAACCCTGGGCATTGTCCCAAAAAGTACGAACGAGGAAGCTGTGGAAAGCTTCTCTCCCACAGCCAAGACTTCAGACAAGACAATAAGAGACAGGATGTGTTGTGTGGTGGGTGCACCCCATGGCTCAGTATCGAGTCCGGGGCAAATTATTTTCCCAGCCATTGTTAACTTCAAAGAACATACTAAATACTATGTGGTGCCGAAGTATCATTCTTTGAGCTTGATGTCGCCAAGAATTCCTAGGTAAAGGACGTAAATGACTATCCAAAGGAGTGTCGTGGTATGTCTGTAATTCCTTTTGATACTATGCATACTTGCACACAAATTGCATTGAAAATGCAAATGTGTGGTTTGCATAGGGCAGGCCTTGGGTGAACGAAAGGGAGTACAATTATCTCCCTGAGAAGGTATTTGCATACAGGTAAAGGTGATTAGTGAATGTGTTTTTTTTAGCCCCCGGATGTACAGTGCCTTCAGAAAGTATTCATACCTCTTGACTCAGGGGCACAACTTTGGTTTTAGAAGTGAAGGGGGATATTACCTGACGTGAGGTCTGGGGGCATCTAAAGCTCACTTGCCTAGTTAAATAAAGGTTAAATAAATATACATTTTAAAAATCCTGCATTTCCACACTATCTAATATGACCCATGCCCCTTCTAGCTGGCTCTATTTAGAACAAAAAGTATACAAAAACGCCCTAGGTAAAGGACGTAAATGATTATCCAAAGGAGTGTCAAGCTAGGTAAGAGATCCTTATTAAATATGTTTAAGTGATAAAACTGAACTAGATCAAAGGTCATTTAATAATGGATATTGTGTTGCCCCTTTAACCAATAGCCTAACAGATGAACAAACTCTTTAAAAAAGGAAGTACAAAGACTTAACTTTCGAATTGTCATTATTAAGACATCCTCTAAATCAACTTTCAGCCTGAGCTGCCTGCACGCCCGACCCCCAACAGTCTAGTCCATAACGCAACTCTCCCCAATACAAATTCCTTCCCATCTTTTTAAGTAAATCAACAAACAAAAAAACACCTACGCCTACTGTATACATTAACACAAATAAACGGCACATCCTCCATATAATTAATATCATAGGCCCGAAATCCAAAAAGTGACATATTGCAGATGTAACTGAAAGGTGAAGGTGGTACTCAGGTAGGCCATCCTTCATAGTAAAACTCCAACATGATGAAGACGGGTTTATCATGACAGATAGAGGGGATCCTATTCAATTAAAACATATGCTCCTGCACAGCGAGAGAGCATGTTCAAATCAACCTGCAGTGGAGTTCCGCATTTGGTGGCTATGACCAAACACAAGCACACAAACGCACATGCACACACACACACACACACACTCTTCTGACGTGCTTCCTGCTCTCTGGTTGCATCTTTCTGGGAAGCAGAGCATAGAGGAGTGTGGACACACACATAGGCACAAAGGCAGGAGGAAGCAGAAATCTGTGTGTGCATGTTTATTTCTGTGTGTGTGTGTGTGGCAGGAAGCCCAAAACATTTTCAGCAGTGTCAGGCCGGTCTCGTACACACAGTCATACACACATGGAGGCAATCTTGCTCGCATTAGGCACAATACACCCCATTCAGCTTTAGGATCTGAGTGAAACATTCTTTATTGGTTTCAGGTGTGTTAAACCAGGTACAGTATTCCCAAACTGGGGTATGCGTAACAGTGACAGTTGTAAATCTGATGCAGCCGAAGAGCTACTGGCCCCTTACCCGGGAAAGCACCGAACAATAGACACGGATGTTGGACCACCGAAGAGGTGCAAATATAATGAGAACTACATTGATTTGGGGCTCACTTATATTGGGAGTAGTGCCTTTCCTCAGCCACAGTGTGCTATATGTGCAAAAGTACTATCTCACAACTCAATGAAACCTCCACTCTTGCGCAGACATTTAGAAACGAAACATGCAAATTTGAAAAATAAGCTATGGAAGTTTTATTGAGCGAGAATTAATCCGACTTTCGAGTAGTAAGACATGTATAAAAGCAACAGATACCATTAATAAGAAGGGGATAGAAGCGTCTTATATGGTGAGCTACCGAGTGGCTAGGACAGGCAAGCCCCATACTATTGTTGAGGACTTAATTCTTCCTGCTGTCGCTGATATGGCTGGGACAATGCTGGGGCAAAAGACCAAAAAAACTATACAGACAATGTCTTCATCAAACAACACTGTTTCACGATGCATCAGGAGATGTTTTGAAACAATTACTGTTTCGCATACAAGCCAGTGAATTCTATGCTTTGGATGAATCAACAGACGTGGCGGGCCTGGCACAGCGCCTGGGTTATGTCCGTTACGTTTATGGGGTTCAATTAAGGAAGAGATCCTTTGGACACTACAGGAAGACGTTTTGAACACTACAGTGAAAATGGTTAACTTCGTTAAAGCAAGGCCCCTGAACTCTTGTGTATATTCTGCACTATGCAATTATATGGGCAGCGACCATGTAATGATTTTACAACATGCAGAAGTGCGCTGGTTATCAAGGGGCAAAGTATTGACAATTTTTCTTTTAAATTGAGAGACGAGCTTAAAGTTTTCACTGACCATCATTTTCACTTGTCTGACCGCTTGCATGATGATGGGTTTCTCACACGACTGGCCTATCTGGGTGATGTTTTTCCTCGCCTGAATGACCTGAATCTAGGATTACAGGGACTCTCCGCAACTATATTCAATGTGGGGGATAAAATTGAGGCTATGATTAAGAAGTTGGAGCTCTTCTCTGTATGGATTAACAAGGACAGCACACAGGTCTTTCCATCATTGTATGATTTGTTTGTGTGCAAATGAACTCAAGCTTATGGACAATGTAAAATAGGGAAGCACCTGAGTGAGTTGGGTGCGCAATTAGGTAGGAACTTTCCAGAAACAGATGACACAAACAACTGGATTCGTTATCCCTTTCATGCCCTGCCTCCAGTTCACTTACCGATATCTGAACAAGAGAGCCTCATCGAAATTGCAACAAGCGGTTCTGTGAAAATTTGGGCTGCGCTCAGAGTATCCTGCCTTGGCAAATCGCACTGCTAAGACACTGATGCCCTTTGCAACCACGTACCTACAGTGCCTTGCGAAAGTATTCGGCCCCCTTGAACTTTGCGACCTTTTGCCACATTTCAGGCTTCAAACATAAAGATATAAAACTGTATTTTTTGGTGAAGAATCAACAACAAGTGGGACACAATTATGAAGTGGAACGACATTTATTGGATATTTCAAACTTTTTTAACAAATCAGAAACTGAAAAATTGGGCGTGCAAAATTATTCAGCCCCTTTACTTTCAGTGCAGCAAACTCTCTCCAGAAGTTCAGTGAGGATCTCTGAATGATCCAATGTTGACCTAAATGACTAATGATGATAAATACAATCCACCTGTGTGTAATCAAGTCTCCGTATAAATGCACCTGCACTGTGATAGTCTCAGAGGTCCGTTAAAAGCGCAGAGAGCATCATGAAGAACAAGGAACATACCAGGCAGGTCCGAGATACTGTTGTGAAGAAGTTTAAAGCAGGATTTGGATACAAAAAGATTTCCCAAGCTTTAAACATCCCAAGGAGCACTGTGCAAGCGATAATATTGAAATGGAAGGAGTATCAGACCACTGCAAATCTACCAAGACCTGGCCGTCCCTCTAAACTTTCAGCTCATACAAGGAGAAGACTGATCAGAGATGCAGCCAAGAGGCCCATGATCACTCTGGATGAACTGCAGAGATCTACAGCTGAGGTGTGAGACTGTCCATAGGACAACAATCAGTCGTATATTGCACAAATCTGGTCTTTATGGAAGAGTGGCAAGAAGAAAGCCATTTCTTAAAGATATCCATAAAAAGTGTCTTTTAAAGTTTGCCACAAGCCACCTGGGAGACACACCAAACATGTGGAAGAAGGTGCTCTGGTCAGATGAAACCAAAATTGAACTTTTTGGCAACAATGCAAAACGTTATGTTTGGCATAAAAGCAACACAGCTCATCACCCTGAACACACCATCCCCACTGTCAAACATGGTGGTGGCAGCATCATGGTTTGGGCCTGCTTTTCTTCAGCAGGGACAGGGAAGATGGTTCAAATTGATGGGAAGATGGATGGAGCCAAATACAGGACCATTCTGGAAGAAAACCTGATGGAGTCTGCAAAAGACCTGAGACTGGGACTAAGATTTGTCTTCCAACAAGACAATGATTCAAAACATAAAGCAAAATCTACAATGGAATGGTTCAAAAATAAACATATCCAGGTGTTAGAATGGCCAAGTCAAAGTCCAGACCTGAATCCAATCGAGAATCTGTGGAAAGAACTGAAAACTGCTGTTCAAAATGCTCTCCATCCAACCTCACTGAGCTCGAGCTGTTTTGCAAGGAGGAATGGGAAAAAATTTCAGTCTCTCGATGTGCAAAACTGATAGAGACATACCCCAAGCGACATACTGCTGTAATCGCAGCAAAAGGTGGCGCTACAAAGTATTAACTTAAGGGGGCTGAATAATTTTGCACGCCCAATTTTTCAGTTTTTGATTTGTTAAAAAAGTTTTAAACATCCAATAAATGTCGTTCCACTTCATGATTGTGTCCCACTTGTTGTTGATTCTTCACAAAAAAATACAGTTTTATATCTTTATGTTTGAAGCCTGAAATGTGGCAAAAGGTCGCAAAGTTCAAGGGGGCCGAATACTTTCGCAAGGCACTGTATGTGAGAGTGGATTCTCGGCCCTCATTAGCATGAAAACTAAATACAGGCACAGACTGTGTGTGGAATATTATTTAAGACAGACTCTCTCCAATACAACCTAACATTGCAGAGTTATGAGCATCCTTTCAAGCACACCCTTCTCATTAACCTGTGGTGAGTTACTGTTTCGATGAACAAATACAGTTTTATACGTAAGATGGCTAAATAAATAGCAAAATTATTGATTATTATTACATTATTATTTGTGCCCTGGTCCTATAAGAGCTCTGTCACTTCTCACGAGCTGGGTTGTGACAAAAACTCACACTCATTCTTATGTTTAATAAATGTATCGTATAGAGTTTGTGTGGCAGGCTTACAATGCTGGCAAGAAACAACATTTGAGAGTGCGCTGACCCTGGTGCTAGAGGAGGTACGCAGCTGGAGGTTGAACGTTTGAAGGGGTACGGGACTATAAAAAGTTTGGGAACCACTGTGTTAGGCCAGAGTGACAACCCACAGAAAGGCAGACCCCCCTCTAGCACCAGGGTCAGGGCAGACGTGGGCATGTTTTCAATACAGACTCCTTTTGTCGTACTGTATTCAATATAAAAGGCATCCATCCAGACCTTGTAAAAGTTGCCCAGTACTCCCTCAATCTTGTAATAAATCAAATCTAGTGATACATAACTTGACATTTCTGCCATCCATTGTGACATTGTGGGACCATAACCAATATTCCAATTAATGGCAATGCATTTCTTAGGCTGTATAAATGCTAGGTTACACAGTTTCTTCTGATAACAGTCTCCAATACCAACCTTTTAAAGCAAACATAAACAGGGAGTATCTGTACATGTTGAGATAAAATAACATCCTCTTTGCCAGAATTCAGCCAGCCAGCCTTCCCAAGACCATAACATATGCAAATGTTCCTCCAGCAGAGGAATGACATTTGAGTGTATGTTTTTCAGTTTCACTGGCATTTAGTACATTGTGATTGGTCTTAAAAACGTATTCTGGATCAAATCCCATTAACGGGATCGATTTGACAACATCCGGTGAAAGTGCAGAGCGTGAAATTCAAAAAAAATAATTAGAAATATTTAACTTTCATACATTCACAAGTGCAATACACCAAATTAAAGCTTAACTTCTTGTTCATCTAGCCACCGTGTCAGATTTCAAAAAGGCTTTACAGCGAAAGCAAACCATGCAATTATCTGAGGACAGCACCCCATCAAACAAACACATGACAATCACATTTCAACCTGCCAGGCACGACACAAAACTCAGAAATAACAATATAATTCATGCCTTACCTTTGAAGAACTTATTCTGTTGGCACTCCAATATGTCCCCTAAACATCACAAATGGTCCTTTTTGTTCGATTAATTCTGTCGTTATATCTCCAAAATGTAAATTTATTTGGCGCGTTTGATTCAGAAAAATACCGGTTCCAACTCGCCCAGCATGACTACAAATTATCTAATAAGTTACCTGTAAACGCTGTCCAAACATTTCAAACAACTTTCCTAATCCAACTTTAGGTATTTTAAAATGTAAAAAATCAATAAAATTTAAGGCGGGATAAACTGTGTTCAATACCAGATAAAAACAACGTGAAGCGTGTGACCTGGAGCGCGCATCAAAACAGTAGAGTCCACTCGGCTGGACCCTCGTTCTGAAAAGCCGTACTTCTTCATTTATCTAAAGTAAAACATCAACCATTTCTAAAGACTTTTGACATCTAGTGGAAGCTATAGGAACTGCAAGCATATTTCTATTAAAACTGGCTTACCACAGAAAACCAATGGAAAACAGATTGATCTCCAAAAATAATTTCCCTGGATGGATTGTGCTCGGGGTTTCGCCTGCCAAATTAGTTCTCTTATACTCACAGACATTATTCAAACAGTTTTCAAAACTTTAGAGTGTTTTCTATCCAAATCTACCTATCTAATTATATGCATATCCTAGCTTCTGGGCCTGAGTAGCAGTCAGTTTACTTTGGGCACACTTTTCATCCGGACGTGAAAATAGTGCCCACTAGCCTTAAGAAGTGTTTAAACTGCATTAATTTATTTCTGAGATTATATGAACATGACCGGGAATTCAATCATATCTGTATCCATTCATCATCATCAATAGCTTCTACTAGGTCTTCCTCACATTTTTGTTTTACATGTTTAGTGTCATTGGCAAAGACTCTTTCAACCCTTGATACAGTTTGGAAATCAACTTTGGAGGTTGTCAGACTGCCTTAAAAAGCTTATGGCTTATACAGTGTTAGCTGCACAGCGAGAATAAAGTGTTGTATCTGAAAAAAATTAACCTCAGCTCCGTCAGACTGGTTCACCCTGGCTGACTGACCCTGCTGAGATCCCTGTCACTATTTGAACCCGCTAAGATGTGGCATGACAAATATTTACCGTTGTGTACAGTGCCTTCGGAAAATATTCAGACGCCTTTACTTTTTCCACGTTTGGTTATATTACAGCCTTGTTCTAAAGTGGATTACATTTATTTTTTCTCAGCAATCTACACACAATACCCCATGATGACAAAGCGAAAAACTGAAATACCTTATTTACAGAATTATACCCTTTGCAATGAGACTTGAAAGTGAGCTCAGGTGCATCCTGTTTCCATTGATCATCCTTGAGATGTTTCTACAACTTGATTGGTGTCCACCTATGGTAAATTCAATTGATTGGACATGATTTGGAAAGGCACACATCTGTTTATATAAGGTCCCATAATTGACAAAAACCAAGCCATGAGGTCGAAGGAATTAGAAAGCGCCGAGACAGGATTGTGTCGAGGCACAGATATGGGGAAGGGTACCAAAACATTTTTGCAGCATTGAAGTTCCCCAAGGACACAGTGGTCGCCATCATTCTTAAATGGAAGAAGTTTAGAACCACCAAGACCCTTCCTAGAGCTCGAGTTTGCCAAAAGGCACCTAAAGACCCTCAGATCATGAGAAACAAGATTCTCTGTGATGAAACCAAAATTGAGCTCTTTGGCCTGGAGGGAACCTGGCACCATCCCTACGGTGAAGCATCCCTACTCCGCTATTCAAATCTATCTAGTCCTACAGTGTACCTCAGGCCAACAGCCTAAAAGGATGTGACACCACCACTTAACATACCCTGTAACTCTTCTAATGTCCCAGCTCTGCAGATTTTCCTGCAAAAAGACGATCATTAGATCACTTGTTTTGGTCTAAAAATTGCAAAATTTACTTGGAGCTAACTCTGCAAATACCACTGCTGGGTGAATCAATCAAAAATATAATAATACTCTTAGCAAAAATGTGTATCTTTAATTTACAATCTCTAGAAAATATGAGAATAGAAAGGTTCAAAACTTTTGTGAAACATCACAGCACAGTGAAAATCATAGATTGATGATAGATGGGAGGGGTTGTGGGTAGCTGAAGGCTGGGACTAAAAACAAAATATAACTAAGATAAAATATACTGTCCATAAAATGTATACAATATGTATAAGCTGGAAGTAGAAGCCTAACTATTGTTGTCCATTAGTTTAATCCAATTAGGGGAGGAGTGGCAGGGGAAAATAATAAAGGAAAATATATTTAAAAAAAATATATACTCTACATGAACACAAGTACGTGGAAACCTGCTCGTCGAACTACTAATTCCAAAATCCTGGGGATTTATATGGAGTTAGTCCCCCTTTTGCTGCTACAGCAGCCTCCACTCTTCTGCGAAGGCTTCCCACTAGACGTTGGAACATCGCTGCAGGGACTTGCTTCCATTCAGCGACAAGAGCATTAGTGAGGTCAGGCATTGAAGTTGGGCATTTAGGCCTGGCTCGCAGTCGGCGTTCCAAATCATCCCAAAGCTGTTCGATACGGTTGAGGTCCAGGCTCTGTGCAGGTTAGTCAAGCTCTTCCACACCGATCTCGAGAAACCATTTCGGTATGGACCTCACTTTGTGCACGGGGGCATTGTCATGCTGAAACAGCAAAGGGCCTTCCTCAAACTGTTGCCACAAAGTGGGAAGCACAGAATCATCTAGATTGTCATTGTATGCTGTAGCTTTAAGATTTCCCTTCACTGGAACTAAGGGGCCTAGCCTGAACCATGAAAAACAGCCCCAGACCATTATTCCTCCTCCACCAAACTTTACAGTTGGCACTATGCATACAGGCAGGTAGTGTCCTCCTAGCATCCGCCAATCCCAGATTTGTCGGGGACTGCCAGATGGTGAAGCGTGATTCATCACTCCAGGTAACACGTTTCCACTGCTCCAGAGTCCAATGGCGGCGAGCTTTACACCACTTCAGCCGATGTTTGGCATTGCACATGGTGATCTTAGGCTTGTGTGCGGCTGCTTGGCCATGGAAGCTTCATCACTCGGCGGTCCATGTAGTGTATACTTTAATCACTCTACCAACTAACCCTATACTCATTAAAACTCATCACCTTATTATACAACTTTAACCCTATCTGATCCTACCCGTCTGATCCTACCCCAGGCCAACAGCCTGAGCTGACGGGACACTACCACTCAACACACACTGTAACTCTTCCGAAGTCAAATCTCCTATCCCTAAATACTTCTTTGTAGCTGCCACCAAAACATCTATTTTCTGTGATTTGCGTTCTATTTCTGCGGTACGGTAAAAACCCTAGTGAAGTATATATCACTCTCTGGCCTATCCCTCTGTGCTGGCTCTATTCACAGGGATCCACTCAGAATCCTTCTCCCTTGACCCATCCTCCTCTACTTTCTTCACTGCCTCAGCATACGACACCTTCTGCACTACTCGGGACTCTAGCCACCTCAACCTGCCTCTATCGCACCGGACACTTCTGATCCCCAGCAACATGGGCACCCCTATAGTTGACACACACAACTTTATCCACTGAAACTACACAACCCTTTATCCCATGCTCTCCTGCACACTTCCCACATCTTGGAATCCCCATCCTACACATTGCTGCGACAATATTCTTCTTCTCCCGACTTTGTTTGCAGCCCGGTGGCATCCTGACGTAACTCCATCTCATAATCGTCCTGCTCACCTCCGAAACTCTGTTAAACTCTCCTGTGCCAGTCCAGAGATGTTAGGGAAAGAAAAATATAGTTTCCATTCATTTTCCAATGGGATTCCTGTCGACCAGTCCATTCACGTCGTCATGCTGCGTCACGCGGTTGCTAGAATTATCGTCATGCAATCCCTTCTCAAAGTCAGGGTGTGAGTCGAGAAACGCTCATATTATACTCGAAAGTACAGTACCAGTCAAAAGTTTGGACACACTTACTCATTTCCTTTATTTTTACTATTTTCTACAAATGTAGAATAATAGTGAAGACATGAAAACTATGAAATAACACACAAGGAATCATGTAGTAACCCAAAAAGTGTTTCAGATTCTTCAAAGTAGCCACCCTTTGCCTTGATGACAGCTTTGCACACTCTTGGGATTTTTACCCATCTACCAATAGGTGCACTTCTTTGAGAAGACTTATTATGTGACTTGTAAAGCAATGTTTTACTGTTGAACAAACGGGTTGAACCTTATTGACTAAAGACATTTGTAAAAAAAAAAATGAAAAACATAATTTCAGTTTGACATTATGGAGTATTGTATTTACGCCAGTGACCCAAAATTGAATCAATTTTATATTGAGACTGTAACACAACCAAATGTGGAAAAAGTCAAGGGGTGTGAATACCTTCTGAAAGCACGGTATTCTGTAGAGTCAGGTGTGTGTACTTTATTTGGATAATCTGGATTTGTCATTCTATCAACAACATATGTGTTGATAAGAAACTGCTCGCTAAGGTCACAGTTAGGGTTAGGATAAGGGTAATGATTAAGGTTAGGGTTAGGGTAAGGGTTAAGTTTAGGGTTAGGATAAGGGTAATGATTAAGGTTAGGGTAAGGGTTAAGGTTAGGGTTAGGATAAGGGTAATGATTAAGGTTAGGGTAATGGTTAAGGTTAGAATAAGGGTAATGATTAAGGTTAGGGTTAGGGTAAGGGTTAAGCTTAGGGTTAGGATGAGAGTTAGGGTTAAAGCTAGGGTTAGTAGATAGTTAGTTGAAATGTTACTGATAGTCTTGTAGAGCATCTTCAGATGGACCACCAAGATAAAGTGTTACTGCGTGTTCAATGCATGCTGGTCATTACTCTGTTTGCTCACTTCAATTTGATGGACCTACGATGCTACGGCTACATTTCCCAATTCAGCCGAAACTTGCATAAAGAGTAACACTGTTGACATTAGCACAAACACACACATATGGGAAAGCTAGGCTAACACAGGCACACTCACAAAGCAAGGCACGCCGACGCATGTTGCATGAGAACGACAAAGGTCACAACGCTCACACCGTCCTACCTTTCTATGTCTCAAACAGCTCCTGTAAAAAAAAACAGACAGACAAAAGCAACAGAAAAAGGGAAGTTCTTCCATTTACCAGCTAGCACCTTGTTTTCAGCATTACAATGCTGGCATCTGTCATAGATCAAACACAGCATTCAAATAGAAGAGCGTATTTTGACAGAGCACCGAACACTGGTTGAATGAGATAGGATAAGCCTGCGTGGTATTCTCTTGCACAAAGAGGGGAATGCCGCGTTCCCTCATGCTTATGGTTCTACAACCGACACTGTGGGAAAAGGAGACGTTTGGCCTCTGTTCCTCTCCTGCCCTTTACCAGCGATGGTACACTTCCTCTACCAGACACTTTCTCTCCACTCAACAGCTTTCTTTCTTTTCTGTGTGTGCATCTTTGCAGTTCTTGAGCAGAGAAGATACAATGGCCGTCTGTCTATGAACCTGTTTCCTGAGTCATCGGTCGACATGGGATTCTGAGGGAAATAATGACATGGGCCCGGCCTCCCGATAGCGGTGGAATTTAGGCTGATGAGTGTTTTAACAATACACCGTTCCCACAACAGCCGAAGATGTAACATGCGTTTCCCAGAACACCACACAGAAAGAACTTTCGCTAAGAGCGTCATTGGAGAATGTGTCGATAGGCTACTGATAGGATCGAAAGAAAGGCATCACATCTTACCTGAATATTATACACTGATTGTACAAAACATTAAGAACACCTTCCTGATATTGAGTTGTACCACCCCCCCCCCCCAAGTGCAGCTTTAGTAACAATGGTTCTCTTTATTATTTGTTTCGATATCTCACAAGTGGGATTCACCAGAATTAGCTTGAAGAACCAAATCATACATGCCTGTCGGAGACAGTGGCGAATGAAGGAGCCCCTCCCCTCATACTAAAGAGCCAATTGCCCGCCCTCTGATCTTTCTCGTTCTTCAGAGTGAGGTAAAAGAAGGGGAGGAGGATGAGGCCGTGGACAAAAAGCCCAGCCAGAACAGTGATGGTGTACCAGCCCAGCTTCTTTCCAAGAGTAGATGGGTCCTGCATGTCCAGGATTTTTCCAGCTACGAGGAATATGATCCCAAATGGAAAATACCTGTCCGTAAATTTAAAAAGGAAGAACTGTTTCACTGTTGTTCAATAAACACCTCCAAAGACTTTCTATAAAACCTACATGTAACTGCCAAAATAAAGTAAACATCAACATAAAGTGTCTTAATTAACAGGGAGATGGGCCACAACAAGCAAGAACGTTGATTGTTAAATTTGGTTGAGATCTGGTGACTAAGACGGCCATTGCATATGGTTTACATCGTTTCATGGTCATGAAACCATTCAGTGATCACCCGTGCCCTGTGGATGTGGACATTGTCATCCTATGGAGGCTTAGCCATGGTAACCAAAATAATGGTCTGCCCAGCATTATTATACATGACCCTAAGCATGATGGGATGTTAATTGTTTTAAATAACTCGCAAACCACACCTGTGTGGAAGCACCTGCTTTCAATAAACTGCATCCCTCATTTCCTCAAGTGTTTCCATTATTTTGGCAGTTACCTGTAGCTCTCCTCAGCCTGACTTGATCGGTTTCCTGTTAAACTGTTCACAGGTGTGCCATCAAGTTTATGCCGCCAAGCGCAGGTTTTTCAGCCACTAAAAATGTAAAAAATGCTCACAAGCGTGTGAGGAAGTTCAGCATGCTCAAGAATGATCAGAGGGCAGGAAAGTGGCTGTTTAGTATGAGGGGAGGGGCTTCCTCATTTGCCACTCGACCTGTCCGTCTCCGACAGACTGGTATAATTAGTTCTTCGAGCTACATAGAGATTCTGGTAAATTGTGAGATATCTCACTCATAATATCAGAGATCCGGGGTTACACAAGTAACCTTATGTGTTGGGAAACAGCTCAGGGCCCGTATCCACAAAGCATATTTAAAAAGGTCATAAGAATCCTGTTAAAACCTGTTTTAAGACAAAGTCTGAGCCAGTAAAATCCACTCATGAAAGTTTATCTCAGCTGGTAATCATGACAGCTTGAGGTACCACAAGATATGGAGATGGCGCCTATTGACAATGTTGCAAATTATGGGGACTAAGCAATTGCAATGAAGCATCGCCAGCTTCAAATGTTGCAATGATAAAATGTTTGATATCATTTTGGCCTGACACGATCACTTTGCCTACTCTTAATTCTTGGCTAATATATTGGCATGCATAACCCTTTTTTCTAAAAGCAATTCTGATGGTTGTTAAAAGCGGGATTTTGATAATTATACTGTTATATCAACACACTCGTCACTCCCGTTTAACAACTCCACATCGCTTTGGTACAGTTGGCATCAAACACAAAGTTAACATAGGCCCTAGATGCCTACAATTGCCCAACTTACAGGCATGCCCAATTTTAGCATATTTTTTAAACAACGTGATATTGCGCTTAGGGTTGCAAAGTGAGGGTATATTACTGGAACCGTTCTAAGTTTACCAGTAAACTACCACAATTTTGGTATCTTTCATGTAATCTATCACAAGACACCTAGTGGCCTTTTTAAGGTACTTCAGATTATCACAGGTGTCTGTAATTATCTCTGGCCCCCAGTCAAACTGGTGGCAGTTGTGAAAAAAGTCAATAGATGGACAAGTGGCAGAGATAATTAAAAAATAAATGGCATTGTTGATTACATGCTTTTTTCATTAATTACGCTATTTTCTCTTGAACTGTATGGTCTATCTACTAGAAACTGTCGGACATCATGGATACAGATATAAAAATAAAAAAAAATCACTATATATATGAATACATTTTATAAAAGTTATTAAAGTATTAATTACCAAAATTACTGAAGATTATGATAATTTTGGTCAATTATTGGTAGCTTTGCAACACTAAGGGTTAACTTGAAATAACATGGACTGTAGGTTATTTGGCCTATCATGTGAAATCATTTTCAAAACTGCTAGAGATACTGTTGCATGTAGGTCTAGACTATGTGTTATCATATAGTAATATCAAAACAGTCTTTGAACAACTCCAAAGCAACTGCATATGACTCAGGAACCACTGACTCGCTGCATTTCCCTATTATCAGGATACCTTCTGGTAACTCTTCAATGGTTAGGACAGCTCATGAGGTGTCCTAAATATCTGTTGACTGGGTCTGACTCTTATGACTAAAGAGGCTTCATGCATAGCTTTTATTTTTATCCCATAAGAGTCGGAGGAAAATGCATCTATTCCAATTTCCTACTCTAAGAAGCTTTGTGGATATGGGCCCAGAGATTAAACAATGCTCCTACGAATGTTCTTACAATGACTTGAGCCTTAAGATGCTTTTGGGAAACCAGGCCCAGGTATTTCTCCCAATGCACAAAGTTTTAATTCTTGACTGTTTTTTTCTCCAAAGGGGAATAGTCCTAAAATATGAAAGCAAAGCAACAACCGGAAATTGTCTTCACTATAGTTCATCTATATTTATTTGGAGGAAGTCGTCAGATTCCACTCAGGCTCCCGAGGGGCGCAGCGATCTAAGGTACTGCATCTCAGTGTCTCAGGCGTCACTACAGTCCCTGGTTCGATTCCAGGCTGTATCACAATCGGCCTTGATTGGGAATCCCATAGGGCGGCACATATTGGCCCAGCATTGTCCGGGTTTGGCTGGGGTAGGCCGTCATTGTAAATAAGAATTTGTTCTTAACTGACTTGCCTAGTTAAATAAAGGTTAAAAACATTTTTTCAATAAAAGGTGAAAGCGCTTGCCGTATCTGCAAAACTAATGCTCACGTTTTATACACATTTTACTGTACAAATACATAACAGCACCCACACACGTGTCAACATCAACAACTTATCATTCTGTCCCAGGGAGAATCATTCAAAAGAGACACAGTGTTAGTTAGTATCCTTACCTGAGAACGTCTAATCACATAGTTGCATTGAAAACCTCAAAACATGTTTTTTGTCTGTTTCCTATGTTCGCTATTCCCATTGATTAGGAGAATAACATACATTGTTCTCGTCGGATATTGGATGCATTCTAGTTACTATCCGTGTGCTTCGTCGGCTGTACATTACTTGGGTGACCTAAGAACTTCATTAGGTAGCGAATTGGCTCTTCAAACCTTGCATGACCATCTGTGGACTAGAGACATATAATGGCAGTGAAAATGTCAAGGAGGCGACTGGAGTGGAGATTGGGGTAGACTCGCTGAGTCCCTTCTGTCCTCCACAGCAGCGGAAACAAAGCACAGAACCTATCGGAAGCATCCGCTTACTGGTTAACACTGGCTACCGCTCTCGCCCACACATGGAGGGGATGAGGGGAGAAAGAAGGAGGAAGGATGATTGTTAAGCACAGTGGTGATGTGGAGCAGGGTTGGGGATTTTGCCACAGAGATTTAGCCACAGAGATTTAATGAGCAAGCTCCCGGCAGAACCACCACGACGCACGGTCTATTCAAACAAGCTGCAGTCGTAACGGAACAAGAGGGAGGTGCTTGCACGACACACACTTGTATTGCTCCTGATGGTCAAACAATGTGCAAACAGCTTTTCGTGTCAAAACAGTGGCTCAATACTCGCTGTGTGTTATACAGCTGTAACACAAGCCTTGCAACAAAATGTTTTATAAACCAATGTGCAATTAGGATTGTGTATGCAATCCTTGACCAGGGCTCATATAGGGACTAGGGTGTCATTTGGGACCCGGCCAGACAAAACACTAACGGCTGCATATAGAAACAGCTCACAACTGTGAATCTGTTCAGTAGCCATTTAAAATGTGGCACAAACTAGATCTTTTTTTCCATGCAAGTCAATTGCTTGTTTTAAATCGAATCATTTGATTCATTGTTCACAGAATAATATATTAGATAAAACACCCAGAAAACAGAACAAATTAATGTTACGGTGACCCTAATTCCTAACCATTAAAACCTACCAGGACCTTTTTAGGAACCAAGGACAATTAGCTGGCGACACATGGGTGGGTGTGGGCGAGGGGGGGCAGAAGGCTACACAGCGATAACTCTGCCAAGTAGTGTCAACAGCTGCAGAGAGGCTGGCTGTGATAACCGTGTGTGTGCGGTGTGTGTGCGCGTGCGCATGTGTGTATGAATGAGAGAGAGCAAAAGAGAATGACAAACCACATTCCCTCCACTCTGCTGCGACTCTGTCAGTAGAAGTGTGTGACCCAGAGACCGGTGCAACCATATAAGGAGAGAGGAGGAAATTAGACCAGGAAGTGGGAAGTCCTGCATGTGTGGAGCCACGTGGTTTCCAGTATTCTGATGCGGTCACTGACAAACATGGGCCGACAACACACACACACACACACACACACACACACACACACACACACACACAGCAAATAACTGCATCTGAACACCACGCGTAGCTTACGACTGCCAATAAAAACATTTCGCTAAAGTCAATTGCAAGAACAAGACAGTGGGGAAATGAGGCAAGCCTGGTGTGGCGCTTCCTTCAATTTTGGACAACTGTTTGGGCAATCAGGTTAATTAGTGCATTTCCAATAATGACACTAAGCACTGTGTTGCAATCTTAACAGTACTGCCATGACGTACAATGTACGCAATAATTGTAATGTTCACACGATGTGTGCGCGCGCCTGCCAGCCTGCCTGTCCGTCTGTGTATGCGAGTGCATACTGTATGTGCATGTCTGTGTGCACGTGTACACACACACACACACACACAAATATGTATACAGAGCCAGACACGCACTGTATGCCTGGCTTGGCCTGTCCGTGGTTTGGCTGGAACATAGCAGGGAGCCAGCGTGGATGGGCTGTGCTCTATAGACCCCTTGTGCATGCAGAGATGACACAGACCAGTCAAGGCAGCCACTGACGTCTCCAATCCCAGAGTCGACGCACCACGGCTGGGCACCCAGCCACCCCGCCTGCCCCTGCTCCAGCACTGACTCCATGCAGCAGACCTTGAGACGGACATACAGTACAGTACTAGATGGCCCAGGGTCTACTGACAATAAATGGGACACTACCAGTTCAGTATCTCTTCCTTGTCTACGGTCTTAGTCTTATCACAAGGGCTACAGCATTGGCTGTCATTCATTCAGACTCAAGCCTTTATCCAGGCTTAGGCATAGTTCTCGACGCAACAATTCAGGAAATGTATTTCGACTGAATACAACATGAATTGGGGTTCATTATCTGTATTTTGCAGAAGGGTTAACTATGTTTTTGAAAGAGGTACATTCAATTTCCCATTCATTCATTCCCTGAATTACACAGTTGAAGTGAATGGAGCATATCCTGTCCTTCAAATGGGCATTGCCGATGTGGACGTGATAGGTTCCTAAGGAAAATAGGAAATGTCCGTCCCTCTGAATGTTACAGTAAAGATGTCAGGAATCAGGATTGTGTATGCCACAGTTTGTTCCTCAGAAGGGAGGCTTGTGTTTGTATAAGTCAACAAGCTGATAAGATAAGACCTCAGGCCCAGTTCAACAGACTGGCTGCTGGCTAGTTGGCTGCGTTTCTGAGTCAGACAGAGTACTCATATCATGCTGTGAGAATGTAGGCCTACATTTGAATGGATTAAATCAAGAAAACCATATTTGACACCATTTCATTTCTATTCAACAATGATTCTTTCTTACTCGTTCATTTGATTAAATTAGGGCACTTGTCGATACGGTTTTGCAAGGGGGTATCTGTTCTGCTATGTTTGCAGGTGTATGCATGTTCAGGCATGGTGTGTGGGGGTTGCTTTGCCAGCATCATTGTGAGTAAACCAGACAGAAAGAACAACATTGACCTTCAAAAGGTAACCTTTTCTCACAGTAAATAATCCACATCGGTCGACCTCAAGTTGAGTCACAATAGAAAGCCTCATGGAATCCCTCTCTCTTTTTTGTCCGGGTGAAATATCATCACATTTGAGATCATATTCAGAGATGAGCCGGCAGGCAAAGCCCACTCCTGCCTGCCCACTCACAACGTCATTCACAGACCGCGCTAGAATCTTCCTCTACGGTGCAGCTGTAGTCAACCACACACACACACACACACACACACACACACATACTCTCTCTCGTTCTCCCACGCGCAAAGCGCCCTCTGGGGGCTGTATAACTTTTGAGATTATAGACACCCCCCTTCACACTCCCACCCCCGCTAATTGTTCTCTTTGACGTACACAGGCGTGCTGGGGTGTGAGGATGACACACAGGCACAGGCTATGCCTACTACCATTGTATTATCACTGTTGAAACCATTGTGTGATTCTGCTTGTGTTCTCAGTCATCTGCTAACACTGTCCTGCTTACCGGCGCAGTATTTCACTCAGTATAGTGCTGAGATAAAGCAAAGAACAATCTTTGGAGCTTTCTACCGCGTACAATTACTGCTGCACAAGTGACACCTGCACTACAACAGAAATGTAGAAGAAATATTCGATTCGTGCATTAACAGCAGCAGAGGTCAACCAAAATAAGTTGTGTTCTGTCCTTACAATTAGCACTTACAACCCTGCACCCAAAGAGAGCATGCGAATCATTCACCCACACATTAGCAATCTATCAGTCCAAATCCAATGTATACCCAGGGATCACAGCTGCTAATTAGCTTGACAGCGTGTACAGCGTACAGGTTGTGCACGGTCCAAACCAATGTCTCAGCTGTCTTCATCTCCTCAATAGCTGACATAAATCAGGGGACACACACACACTCTGATCATGCCTTTCTCTGTCGTTGCTCATCATGCTGTCCCGCGTGCTCTCTGGCTTTCCGACGTAGCCTGTGTCACCTTCCGCCAGGCCAGAGGTTTACAGGTAAACACGACCTGTGCAACGCTGATATGGATCCTGACTGCACCTGATGGAGGGAACGTATATTAATGAAGACACATAGGCATAATGTGCATACTGTATATATATTAAACAATATGGCCATTATGAACACGCAACAATCAATGAGAAAAAAATACACAACTACACACACGCCAAGATATACAAGACTGTACAAGAAATCAGGAATTACCGTGCAATAAAAACAGCTCTGTACTGAGTTACTGTACTGTAAAAACAGTTA